>NC_137964.1:35719982-36319982 GCF_963924665.1 Micromys minutus
GGGTTGAGGTGTAGCGAGGGGAGCATGGCCAAGTGGCCGGACGCAGGGGAGCCACTTGTACAGTTGGCATGTAGCAGCACAGAAACTAAGAACTGGACAGCCACGTGGTGTGGGCTCCGGTCTGAGTAATTCCGCTCTCTGAACGCCCAGTTGTCAGTTGAGCGGCCCTCAGCTGATAAGAAACAGGACTGGGTCCTCAGGCCTTCGTAGGATGACCCTGCACATAGACAGCATGGCTATGACAGAGTTTCACTAGATATTTGTCCCTCCAACTAATAAACAATGGAACACAAGTCCATTTCAATATTCAATTTAGTCAACACAAAATTAAAAAATATTAAATTTTGAGTTTGTCTAGAAACCTAACTGAATAAAAAAACCGAAGGAAGCTGATACAGTAGCAGAAAATACCCCATAGAACGAAGTGTGAAAGGCGCTTGGGAGAAAAGGTGGTGAACTCTACTCACTAGCTGCTGTTATAAATAACATTGCATTGGAACATGGCCAACCCATCCACGGCCCACCTACTGCACAGTCACCCAATCCACAGATCACCTACTGCACAGTCACCCCATCCACAGCTCACCTACTACACAGTCATCCCATCCACAGATCACCTACTGCACGGCCACCCCATCCACAGATCACCTACTGCAGTCACCCCATCCACAGATCACCTACTGCACGGTCACCCCATCCACAGATCACCTACTGCACGGTCACCCTATCCACAGATCACCTACTGCACGGTCACCCTATCCACAGATCACCTACTGCACGGCCACCCCATCCACAGATCACCTACTGCATGGCCACCCCATCCACGGATCACCTACTGCACAGTCACCCCATCCACGGATCACCTACTGCACAGTCACCCCATCTACAGCTCACCTACTGCACAGTCACCCCATCCACAGATCACCTACTGCACAGTCACCCCATCTACAGCTCACCTACTGCAGAGTCACCCCATCCACGGATCACCTACTGCACAGTCACCCCATCTACAGCTCACCTACTGCACAGTCACCCCATCTACAGCTCACCTACTGCACAGTCACCCCATCCACAGATCACCTACTGCACAGTCACCCCATCTACAGCTCACCTACTGCACGGTCACCCCATCCACGAATCACCTACTGCACAGTCACCCCATCCACAGATCACCTACTGCACGGTCACCCCATCCACGGATCACCTACTGCACGGTCACCCCATCCACGGATCACCTACTGCACGGTCACCCCATCTACAGCTCACCTACTGCACAGTCACCCCATCCACGGATCACCTACTGCACAGTCACTCCATCTACAGCTCACCTACTGCATGGTCACCCCATCCACAGATCACCTACTGCACGGTCACCCCATCCACAGATTACCTACTGCACAGTCACCCCATCTACAGCTCACCTACTGCACAGTCACCCCATCCACGGATCACCTACTGCACAGTCACCCCATCCACAGATCACCTACTGCACAGTCACCCCATCCACGGATCACCTACTGCACAGTCACCCCATCCACAGATCACCTACTGCACGGTCACCCCATCCACAGATCACCTACTGCACGGTCACCCCATCCACAGATCACCTACTGCACGGTCACCCCATCCACGGATCACCTCCCGCCGCTCCCCTGCTACAAGGGCAGAGAGGGTGAGTCATGAACACAGGGTCTGAAAGCCCTCAAGGGCTTGCCATGCGTCCCTTCACATAAACTCTAGGTGTAGAAGATGGTATGGTCTGAGAATGAGAGCACTGGGCTCTGTATCTTCCCTTGGCAGCGTGCGGAGAAGTGAAAATAAAAATATATACAAGCTAATAAATAAATTCATGGCAATTCACAGCAATTAATTTCTAGTCTGGTCAAAGTGATTTAACGCTTATGAAGCGCAATCCACGGTCTGGTGTGTAGAGCATCACTGTATCAAACATGAGAAACCGCCCCACAGAGAGGAGTCTCCAGAAGTCTCTCTAAGGTGTAGGGTGACCTTAAACTTCTGAGCCATCTGCATCTGCCTCCCGACTGTGAGGATTACAGCCGTTGTCATCACATTTGGCTTGTGTGAAACTAACTGTAGGCTAGGCAAGCAGTCTCTCAAACGACCCATGCCCCAGTTCGGTGTGTCTGAGATGTTAGAATGTTGTGAGGTGAACATTAAAACAAATCCTGAATCAAAATCAGCTGGCTTCCTTCCCACATTCCATCTGACTGAGAGTAAAATGTGCAACAGGCTATAGATGCTCACTGTAGTTCTGGAACACCAGATATCCGTAAGACAGTCTCTGTTTGGATGAGAAAATTAAGTTGTGTTGCATGCAGGGGGCACATGACTCAAAACAGGCACATAGTCATTTGACATCATAACCTGGATGCATAAAATGGCAACGTGGTGACACATGCTAGAGCAGTGTCCCCAGGGCAGCCCCAGGCAGCATAGTCAATTCCTTTCTAACTTCTGCCCCAGCTCATTGGATAGAGCAGCTCCAGCAGGTTTGCAACAGCCCTTGGCCGTGTCCTCAAGGAGCTACTGCTGCCAATGAAAGTGAGCTGCAAGAAACCCAGAAGCCCAAGACATTAGCAAGATGAGGTCTCCAGTCACCTGACAGTCTCCAACCCTGAGTTGTGCTGGATTCAGAATGGCTCCAGGACCAGGGAAGGGATAATTCTATAGTACTGGGCACTACATGTGACAGTTAAGCCGGAAAAATTATGATAAAACCCGTAACTGCTACAGGTGCCGTGCTGTCCCCCCAGAAACACACACCAAAAAGAGATGGCTGAAAACCAGAGAGGAGCAGTTCCCATGGACTAAGTTATGTGCTGGGGTCCCCCCCCACACCCAGTGCTGCTCAAAGGTATCAGTCAAGTATTCTCAGGAACTGATGAACTGGAAACGGGTCAAACATGACTGAAGAGGGGTCTATACCATAGAAGAGCAAAGACCTGCTGGTGACGCTGAAGAAAGATGGCCCCTCATTCCAAACAGAAACAACAGCATTCTCAGCCCACTGCAGGGCCTGGAGACCAACATGGGAGGCACGTAAAACCGAAGGGTGGCGTACAGCTGCCAGTGGGGTGCGGCATGATATGGAGCCACACTGGGATGGGGAAACGAAGAATGGCCCCTGGGAACAAAGCAAAAACCTCACTTGCTCACATGTGCCAACGCTGCATCCAATGTCTGGGACAAACAGCTGTGGTGTCTAAATCTTTTTTTCTCCTTTTAAAATTAGTTTTTGGCTGTTTTGTGCATGTTTATGATGCATTTTAATCAATTCACCTCCCTTGTCCCCATCATGAGTCTGAGTTTTTAGCTCCTAAAGTATATGGGAGCCCACAACAAGAAATAAACAATATATCCTTGATTAGTTTAACCCTTAGTTTCCTGACCAGGCCTCTCAGGAGGGGCTGTTCTTCCACCCCTCCCCTTAAAGGTGGACATCCTGGTGAGGAACACATGGTCTGTGCATGTGTTCGGGCGTTCGTCATTAGTGAGTGAGCAAAAAAGACAACGCATGGAGACTGAGCAGCTCACCACGGCCCATGTGTCAGAAGAGTGGCTTTCATCAGTGCCAGATCCAAGCCCTGCCAGCCAGTGACCTCCAGGGCCCCGAGCTCTACCTGTTAGCCCACCTGTTAGGACTCCTGTCTTTTTGTACCACAGCTGCTGGTGATGTTCAAGGTGGCAGCAATTTCCAGGCTGGGTTTTCGTGAGAACAATGCACAGAGCTCAGATGAGCTGCAAACAACAGCCAGCACAGAGATTAAACATGCCCTTGCCTTCTGAGTTATTACTGCAGTTGTAACCTCATCTTTTATGTCTGATACATGAGCAAATTAGAAGCGCTTATGAATATGTTCAACGTGACTAAGGAGATTTTTAATAGAGGAAGAATGGCTAACCAGAAGTGTCAGTGCTAAATGTAGGTCACAGTTTCCAGAGACGTGGCTCGCTTTGTTGGTAAAGGGGGGACTCACAGGTGAAGCTCACGCTGTCCAGAAGTGGAACCTGAACAGCGAGTGCTGAAGAAGAGAGTTCACACAGAGGATGAAGGCAAAGGAGAGACTCTGTGCAGGGTACCAACCTTGCCTACTCCACAAGCGAATCTTGGGGGTGGGGGTGAGGGTGGGAGTCAGGGGAGGAGTCAGCTTTTACACACTGTCTGTGGAAGAGTCTTATTCTTTTACAACATTCATGGAAAACTATTCTGTAGAAAGTCTCCAAAGGTTTCCCCAAAGGACAGACACTTCTCTGAGCTCGCTGTTCATCCTGTTAAGAAACCAATAGTGTATGTACAAGAGCATTCCTGATCCCAGTGCGTGCCCTAAGTAACAGGTGTTGCTTATCAGCTGTGCTGGAATTAGGATGCAAATTTTGTCATTGAAAATGTGAACAAAGGCTGAATGTGCACCAGCTGAGCCACAGAGCTCCTGACTACCGCAGAGGTCCATCCACACTGAAGATGAGGATGTACAGCTTGGAGCAGGGACAGGGTCATTAATTTTATCTTTTCCTAAACTGTATTAGAATATAAGGCCCGTGTAAAAGCTGAAACAGCAAACAACGTGACAAACTTTCAGCAGAGATGACAGGAAGGGACGCAGCCTGAGCCCCGACGCTGGTGGATGCCACAACAGCTGTTTTCCCTGGACAGCGCCATGAACCAATACTTCCAACAGGAGGTCACCTGCTCAACACATCTCGGGGATGCACTTAACGATTCTGAAGATGTGAGAGCAAACTGTGTGTACAAGCAGTGCTCACTGATACATAAAGGGACAATTTGACAGTAGCTATAATAATGATGTCAAATTAGCATTTTGTAGTTTTCATCTTGGACTTGGACAATGTGGTAATTGATGTTAGTTCAGGAAATACTTAGGTATGGCACAAAACTACAAGAAATAGCCGTGTCTCTAACATATGATACAAACACTATTCAAAACTGGCACAGATGGTCATAGATACTCGAAAATCCTATCACATTTCTAAACACGATGTGCTGTGTGTGGTGGACAGAGCAGGAGATATGAAAGGATGCTCAAAGGGTTTCATCATGACTTTTGTGGAAAGAAACTGGCCAGCCACATTTATGTGTGATGTCTAGAATCCGCTAAGAAGAGCTGTCATGGAAACGCAGATGAAACAGCTCACTAGTTGCCTTTAAAAGTGCTGTGCTGCATTTTGAAGACACTTAGATATCTGGCATTCGGAACTGTGGTGACATGGTCACATGATTTCTCTCAGAGAAAATTGCAAGGAGGGGAAAGGGCAGAAGGAGACGCCGGGAGCAGAGACAGAAAGCTGTTCTGAGCCCTGACCTCCCACTCCCAAGGCTCTCTGCCATTCGCTTCACATCAACTGTCTACGCATTTATTGGGAAAATGTCTTCACAATTCTGCCAACTCGGTGGAGGCAGGCTGTCTTGTGTGGCCACTTCAGAGAAAAGGGGGGAGCAGGCACGGGAGATGTACATGTGCAAGGAACACAGGAGACATACGTGTGCAAGAAAGACGAGATGTACGTGTGCAAGGAACTCATGGAGCCTGCGCTTCATCTGGGAACCAAGCATGAGGCTTTAACAGAGCAAACACAGAAGTGGAGGAAGCCACCCTCTGTCTCTGTGGAAACACTTGGTAGTCATTCTTCAGGGCATTACTGTGCCTGCTCCATCACTAATGAAACAGAGCGTGTCTTTCCCACCCAGAGAGGAGCCGGGGAAAATGTCTTTCTTTCTTCTTGATAAGTTTATGACAGAAAGGAACCTGAAATCTAGAAGAGAAAATCCATTTCTTTGTGAGGGGAACTAGAATTATCGTGAAGTTCGGCAGTTTCACCCTGGCCTTTATTATTTCTAAAGACAAAGGAGAAACTCCTTTTCACCACGATGGACCAGGTAAATAAAAGGAAAAATTCCCAAATATGAAAAACAAGCAAACATAATAGAAACACCCTCAAGCTCCGAAAACAGTGCCCAGAGAGGAATCCGCCCCTTGTTCACCAGGCCCAGGGTGCCTACGTTCAAGACGAATAGATGCCAAGGGTCACCATTAGGCCACAGCAGAGGGCTGCCTTGCCTCCTCAAATCACTCTAGCTGTAATTCCAGGAGGGTGAAGCAGCCTCTTCCTTCTCTTCCTCTCCCCACTCCTCCTCCTCCTCTGCTGCATATGCGCCTGGAGCCATGGGTCTCTCCATGCGAACTCATTGGTTGGTGTCTTAGTCCCTGGGAGCTATAGTGGGTTCGGCTAGTTGATACTTTTGTTCTTCCCATGGGGTTGTAGACCCTTTCCTCTCCTTCAGTCCTTTCTCAAGCATCTTCATTGGGGTCCTTGAGTTCAGTCTGATGGTTAGCTTCAAGCATCCTCCTCTGTATCAGTGTGGCTCTGGAAGAGCCTCTGAGGCAGCATCCATATCAGGTTCTTGCCAGTAAGCACTACTTGGCATCAGCAATAGTGCTTGGGTTTATTGGATGCCCATGGGGTAGATCCCCAGATGAGGCAGTCTCTGGATGATCTTTTCTCCAATCCCTGCTCCTCTATTTGTCCCTTTATTTCCTCCCATGAGTGTTTTGTTCTTCCTTCTAAGAAGGACTGAGGCATCCACTTTCTGGCCTCCCTTCTCTTTGAGCATCATAAGTTCTGTGAATTGTTTCTTGGGTATTCTGAGCTTTTTGGGCTAGTACCCGCTTATCGGTGAGAACATACGATGATGTTCTTTTGTTTTGTAATATATTTCCTCCTTGCTCAGGAAATGTGCACAACCACGTTTGCTGTGCAAGATCACAGTGACTCTTCTCTTCTCATTGAGGACTTTGCAGGGGCTCTCCCACCCTGCTGGACCCTCCGAGCCCCTCCTGGCCACTAGGAGAGGGTGTGACCACACCTGCCTTCCTGGCCTAGGCTTATTCAGACTGTTCATTTCCCAGTGACAATCAACTAGGTAGTAGTTTTTGGGGGCCTACTGTGTGCAAAGCTGTGTCCTAGGGACAGGGTGTAGGCCCAAGTATACAAAAGCTCTGTCATGACAGAAGAGCATTCTAGTAGGACACAGACCACTTGAATACAGTGGCCTATCGAGCATCAGAGGGACTGTGTGCTGTGAGGATGGCACCTGTCAGTCATCTGCCCTGGGCTTACTGAGAAGCTCAGCTCCTACAGTCTCATAAGCCACTTCCCAAAGTATGGCTGTCATTCTTCAGATAGTAAAAAAGTATTTGATAAGATTGTTTGTCTCTTTGTAACAGGTCTTGCTATGTACCTCAGGCTACCCTCCAATTTTTATGTAGCCCAAGCTCCTGTCAAATTCCCTTGCCTCGGCCTCCAGAGTGCTGACGTTATAGGCGTGGCCCTCGCCTGTGCACACTCTTTCCAACGTGCCATTGCAAGCAGGTTTCTCTAACTGATGCTAATACACAGTCCACATACAGATAATTAAAATATCTGAGCAGCCCTTGGTTCACCTCTCCCTTGTGGATCAGGAAAGCCCACATTAAGATTCACTTGGAGCTCCAAGAGTGCCTACAGAAAGAAACCTACTAAGGTCAGTGTTTAGCCTTGGGTATCACATGCACACTAGGCCCACAGATGCCTTTTTTCATTCGGGGGCAGGACTGGCAGAGCACTGCCCTGCCATGCGCAGCCCGGGGCTGCGTCCCACTGCTCACAGAGCCCTGGCCACAAAAGCCGGCGTCAGCTGATCCCTAAGGTGTTTTGTGATTTAATGTTTTAAGATTGTTTCAGAAACATTTGACAGGGAGCTGGAGCAATGGCATGGTAAGCCAAAGCTCTTGCTGCTCTTTCAGAGGACCTTGATTTGGTTCCTAGACCTAGCACCCAGCTCACAACCTTCAGCCACAGGTGATCCAAAGGCTCCTCTGGCCTCCACAGGTACACACACACACACACACACACACACGTACACACAAATAAACATATATGCATATACACATTCACACAGTTACACATGCATACACACAGATATACATACATACACATATATAAACATATACACAGACACATGCATACACATACATATATACACACATATATACAGACACACATGCACATACAGATACACACAAAGACATACACATACATATATACACATACATATGCGTGCACACACATACATACATACAGACACACACACATAAATACAGACATATACACACAGACATATACACACAGAGAGATATACATTCATACACACAGACATACACATACATACAGACACATATAGATACATAAACA
Source organism: Micromys minutus (assembly GCF_963924665.1). Taxonomy (NCBI): domain Eukaryota; kingdom Metazoa; phylum Chordata; class Mammalia; order Rodentia; family Muridae; genus Micromys; species Micromys minutus. Next base: position 35,728,254 of record NC_137964.1, read on the forward strand.
TGCACACACACATATAGAGATATACACCCATGCATACACACAGATATACACATAGATAAACATTCACACAGACAGACACACATACAAACAGAAAGACACACATATATACATGTATATACATACACACAGAAAGATACATACACAGACATGCATACATACATATACACACACATACATATACCCCCACACACAGAGACACACAAAATAATGATAAAAGTTTTTAAAAGAAACACCTGACAGGAGACTCCGGCCTGAGCTGACATGATACAGGCTCAACACAGATGCTGTGAAGAGCAGACAGAGTAGCGTGCTCTTTAAACATGTGGTTCCCACTGCCACCCTCACCCACTGTCTCTGCAACTTGGTAACGAGGTCTGGGCTAATGTCTAGTCGGCGCTGTGCCACTCGGCAGGGTGGAGGCCCGGTGGCTTTACAGCCACATCATTTGTACCTGACCCCATCACTTGTTTCCGCTGACTTTGTAAATTAGACTTTATGCAAATCATGGCTCTTGGCTACTAAACAAGACCCAGTTTTCTGCACACTAGGAAGGCAAAATTAAAGTTACAGCTTTCAAAGCAACATATTCATGACATTCATGATACACGTGTTTCGGTAAGCTCCGTGTGTTCACAATACCACTTAGCTTTTGCTTCAACAGCTTCATCTCTGACTCAATCAAATATGAGGCTTCCTCACTAAAGTCAAAACCGCTTGCTGGGGGTGGGGGTTCTGTGAAGGATCCGGGAATGGCTGCTACCTGAGAGCCCTGTGGAGGAGCAGAGGAACAGCGAGTGCTTCTCCTGTACAGCAGACGCTTTCGTGTCATGTGTGACAGCCCACAAGCCCCAAGTGGCAGTGGGCAAGCAAGGCTTCCCCTATGGGGATGGCCAGTTCATGAGTCCTGAGAATAGCTTAGAAATCAGTCAGTTGTGAGGTGAGCAGGAGGCCATGTCTGTCTGTCTGTCTAGATGGAGTTTGACCCTAAGACAAAGGGAGTGGGAGACTGTAAGGTAGATGTGGTAAGAAACACTGTTGTTGTAGGGGAGAGTGGAGAGGATTCAGTACTGGGTTTTACACAGTCGTGGTTAATGAGTTCAGACTGATTTGTGGGCTTCAGTGAGTCTGGACAGGTGGATCTGATACAGGGAGATATCATGGTTAAACTTCGAAATTCTGCTCTCAGGTGTCATGACCAAGAACACAGAGTGAAGAAGGAGAAAAATCCCACAGTTGGTAAATATCAGGAGCGTAAATGGGAGTGTTTAGTGCAGTGGCTCTCAACCTTCTTAACTCCGAGACACCTCATGTGTGGTGACCCCAACCCCATTATTCCGTTACTACTTCATAACTGTAAGTTTGCTACTGTTATGAATCATAATGTAAGTTTTTGATATGTAGAATTTTTGATTTGTGACCTCCATGAAAAGGTCATTTGACCCCTCCCCTATAGGGGTCTGAGGTTGGTAGATAGGGGTGGATAGGTGGGTAGGTAGATAGACTGACAGATACGTATTTCATACATGATGACATCCAAATGCACAGGTGTGTTTATGAGACACACAAAGATGGCTCACACAGCTCCTTCATGGCATTGCTGTGGAGAATGGAGCAGCTCTGCGTCTTCTGACAAGGGCTAGAGATGTAGACCTGGGATTAAGACCTCTTGAACTGAAGGTGCCTATGAAATACACAGAGTTGTATGGAGAAAAGTCTAAAATATGGCTGAAAACCCCAGAGCTAAATCCGGGGTGAGCCTTGCCGTGAGCGATTTCTGATCCCTCACTTTCTTCAGGAAATAACAGCATCGGACAGTCAACTGAACATTTTAAATGATCACATTCTATCTTTACCTATAAGATGATCGTTTAAAAACAATGATGTATTTATCAATGAAATTTTGAGAATAAATGTGAATACATAAATATTTACAAAATGAAGTCCACAACAGGTTCTCTCTAGATGGCCGAGGCAAACAGCGTGATTGTGGCATGAGTCATGTGCTCACTCTTGTGGACAAGAGTTTTGCAAACTGTTATTATTAGAATTTGTGATGTATGCCGTTAATTAATCAACTGTAAGACTCATGCCCAGCTCCACAGTGATGGCAGTGCTGTCTTGTGGGTTGTTGGTGCCGTAGCCAGTCTGCAGCCTGCTATGTAGTGATGAACTGGGAAGCTGGGTCTCTCCAGTCAGCCATGTGGGGACGCCTGCTGGAATGTGTCTTCTAAGAGGCCGAGGTCTGCAAGGCAGAGGCGATGTCACCTCTTCCTGTGATAACTCAGGCATCAGAGGAGTCGTGGCATGTGCTTGAGGCCCAGAGAGGGTCCATACAAATCGATTGTTCAGTATTATATCACACTGGCCAAATGACCAGCAGCTACTACCCAAAAATCCCACCCGATATCAGCCTGTGGGTAGGTGACTGGCTTATGCATACACTGAGAATTCTTGGGACAATACAAATATTTGCGAGAGTAATTTTAAACCAAAAGCCAAAGTCACCCACGGTGAGAGCTCGGAATAGAGAATATCCCTGGTGGCATTCCTTTAGCAGGACCTAGGGTTACGGAAAACCCACACAGCCCAGAAAGAGCAACACTAGCCACCATTCCTTTATTACTTTCTCAGAAGGAATGAAGTGGAGAGCCGTGCACATGAAAGTGTCTACCACACGTCAGGTACAGCAGCCAGCACACTCTGGACTAGGGTGGTAATGGCCGTCTTCACCCCCCCCCCATGTGGTGAAGGGACACAGGGCTTTGTCAGATCTACTTCCTTAGGGATAGTGTTACTCTGGAGTGAATGCAGGTTTGCCCAGCGGAGGCCTGGCTGAGGAGGAGGGAGGGTGAGAGGGGCCTGTAGCTGCAGAAGGACTGAAGTCGGCTGGCTACACTTACTTAATAAATGCACCGAGCCCAGCATGTATCAAAGCTGTTAAATGGATGTGTGCTGTTTCAGGCAAATGAGGTTTTATGGTTGCTATGGCAACAGAAAACAGATGCACACTGCTAGTGAGCTCTGGGAACATGTTCACTCACTAGCCCCACGATGGTGTGGATAGTACCGCAGGAATGGCCACATGACAAACAGCAGCTTCAGGATGTGAGTTTTACGTGTGTGAAGATTGGGAACTGCTATTACTCGGGTATTTATAAACAATTAGTCTTTACTTATGAGCGGATCCCTTCCTATGACACTACTTTTAAACTCAACATTAGAAGACGGGCAGTACATTAGATTTTGAGGATGGCACATATCTGAGGAAACGGCAACACTTGGCTTGGTGCACATGGAGACTGGCAGGGACTATGCTAAATACTGAGTCACATGACCTACAACAGGCTTTGTTCTTCTCATTTCTGTTGTCTCTAGCTACCTAACTAGACAGAAGCATAGGTTCCAGCAAGAAGAAAGTGCAGTTCAATTTCGGTTCCTATTTCCTGCAGGGCTTCTTCAGCAGGCACATGGATAGCCTCGGCATATCAATGAAGAAAACACATCATCAGTTGCAGAAATCTATCCCATTTAAAACACAGTCACCCAGGACAATAAGGCAGAAATGTGCCAATGCAAATCGCACTGTAGCAAAGGGAAAGAAGCTAAGCTGAGCTACCGACTGTGAAGTTTGGGAGGAGGACCCAAGTCTTATGATGATCCTTCACCTGTGACTAATTCTGTGTGAATCAAACAAGCTAGAAGAAAAAGTAAACATGAGGTCTGGATGTCTGACAGACTGAGCATGCGGGTAAATAGCCCAGGCTGCGTTCCTCAGAGGAGAACCAGGACAGAGGAGAAACCTGGACTAAACCCTATCAGTCAGTCACAGTGCAGAACCTTACCCTGAGGTAAGGCCACAGAAGTGGGCATTCCTAAGCATTTTGGTGCCAAGGGCATCAGTTAGAGAGTTTCCCAACTCAAGAGTCTTTGTTGAAGGCTTTGTCATTGCTTTTGTAATGTCTCTGAGATGACTTAGCTCCCACATGCCACAGGAATGATTCAGTCTCTCCTCAGGAACCCATGCTGGCCAGCTTCGAGGAAGCCCTTCACGAGCATTTTCACAGTTCAGTGTCAGGCATTTAGTCGTACTTAATGGGCACGCCGAAGCACACATGACATGAAGGTTAGCCACTGGCATCTCTATCCACACGCAGCAAGGTATTGTGTGCTGGGGTCACGGAGTGGGGCAGCTCAGAGAAGTGAAAGCCTTAGATTTAACCAGTGTTCTTACTTGTGTGATCCTCACAAGAACAGAAGGACTGACATCATCTGTCTCATTCTTCCCAACACTTGTAGAAACAAGAACACTGTGGAGAAATACAACACAAGCTGCTGCCTGCCGTGGCCCAGGAGAGGCCCCCAAACTCAGCTGCACAGACAGCGTGGACACGCCACAAAACATCCTTCTCGGGGCTGATTCATGAGGTTAGGGAGACGGTTTTCTAGCCAGGTCACTGAGAGACTGACTGTGAGGCTCATCTGTGTTAATGATGTATGTGGGGAGGAGAGCCAATTGCCATGGCAATGCATACTTCACAGTGAGACCACTGAACCAGAGCAGGCTCTGTGACACACTAGTTCAAAAACATTTGATTCTGAAAGAGAATCAGCTCTCCTTTCAGGTACTAATGAGAATTCCAGATCTTCTACCGACACGTTTAATTGGAAGTGCAAGGATTCTTGCCAGACCTCGAGTCTGATTCATACCTTGCCCTTCGCAGATTAATGGGAATGGGTGTCCGGCTGCTGGTGTTAGTTTGCACACAGGTTCCTTGTTCCTGGGGCCCCACTCTCTTGTGGTCTGTCTGAGAGGTGCAGTTTCTACTCCTACACAGCTTCCACTTAGGTAAGGGAAGTCACACGTTCACTTCTTGTGGCAATCCTTTTCCTGACCCAGTTTTTATTACTTAAAAACAACAGTTAACACTTGTGAGCATGAAGCTGCTACACCTTTAATAAAATGCCTCATTCAGGTCTCAGTGAGCTGGCCGGTAAAGTTTTGGTGGCTGCCAACACCCAGCGGTCTTTTGGCAGCACCTGGCCTTCCAAAAGCTGTTCCCTGGCAATAGCCTTTCACGCAAGCACTAATTTCATTACAGCCAGGTTTATGACTTTCCCTTATTTCCTTGCTATTTTTAAATTCTAGGCTGTAACTGAAGGCTTCTGAGGGGCCAAGAGATGAAGGAGCCATTGCGAGGATCTCGGTGGCATGGGGGGGGGCCTCTGGAAGCTAAGATTCAAGTGCGAGTTCAAAAGAATTTGAATTTAGGGCCCCCAGGGAACTCAGTCCACAGGAACACGGCTTTGCTCCTTTGTCCTTTGTTCTATTTTAATTTCTCCTTTCACATGCTTGTGGTCTCTCAGCACTGTCCCCAGCCTTGCTCATTAAAGTTATGTTTGCACACTGGCTATCCTCACTAGACTTATTTGGCCACATTTAATAACAGTGTCTGGGGATAAGCTTTGACTTTTAGTCGAGTGTCCTGGTACTGGCTTCTATAACACAACACAACAGCTCCGGGTGTGACAAGGACTCAAACTTACAGCTGCTAAATGTACTCAAAGTCTGTTTTCATGTAGAGCTCTGTGAAGTGGATTTTCGAAGCACCAGCTAAGGGTTTGGAGAAGCAGCATGGCTCTAAGGACCCTTTACTGTGATGAACAAACAGAACTGAAAAGGAGCCTAGAAAACTGGGGCTCTTCTCAAAGGAGGCAGACACCCCACATCAGGATGAGCAGGGCTATTGCACGCAAAAGTGAGAATTAAATGCCCTCGTTACAGAGGGTGATACCCTGGACTAAACATTCAAGAACTACTGAATTATCTCTTGTTTATTGGCTGTCTTTACTTGACAGACGTTTATCTCTTGGGGAGCAACAAACAGAAACACACACACACACACACATACACACACACATACACACACATACACACACACATACACACACACACACACACACATACACACACATACACACACACATACACACACACACACACACACACACACACACACACAGAGGAACTTACAGCCGTGGCAGTACCACCACACCACAGGCTCAGGATGAGACACTACCTAACATCTACAATATCTGTAGGAGCTGAGAACCCAGAAAAACCTTGTGGTTTTGCCGACTGTTAGTAATGCAGATTATACTCTACCATTAAAACTTTTTAACCCATAAATTTTAAAGTAGCTTTTGGAGTACAGAGGTCAAACATTAAGTAACATTTATACTCCATTAATGTCATTTTCTATTCATTGTTTCCATTACCTGATTTAACAGGCCAAAAGATATACCACCCAGATGCAACTTCACACAATCTTGCGCCACAAGAGACACACTCATTCAAAAAACCATTGCCAGAAACAGCACCGCCAACAGCTCCTCTAAGTATATGTAAGACAGCGACACTTCATAAACATCATTCATTAAGTGATCCAAAAGCTGTGGCTTTTACTCGTAAACAGAGTCAAATCTCTCAGAGTAAACAGTCGGTAAAGCTCAAGACATAGCTGCTAGTGCTCCAGCTGTTGGTGGGCTGAAGACCATGGATGATGAGTGTCCCTCACAGCCTCAGAGACAAGCAGACAGACAAGCAGAAGGTATGACATGCTGTGTGTCATCCTTTCCAGACTCAAAACCATCGCTGACAATGGGCTAAAGATGGCCTCCGAGTCTCATGCACACACAGCTCGAAAGGGGTGGGACTTCCAGCTCTCCTGAGACCTGCATTAAGAGCTTCTTCTCATTGGATGAAGTCCATCAGAAAACAATGGAAATGAAATCAGAGCAAGGTTGAGTTGAGTTGTTAGAGAGTGCTGGTTTAGTATGGTTTATAATCTCAGGAAATGAGGAAAGTCCACAAATACTACATTATCAGTGAAGCAGTGTTGAGACTCATGGACTAGAAGCTGGAAGCCCCTGAATGAACAGTCAGTAGCTGTCTGTGTGTCCTCTGGTGGGTCTGTCAGAGCCTTGGCCGTCACTGCTATAACAGGAGGGCTGAGCCTGGTCTGAGATCTTCATCTGGTCCACAGATGTGGTTCTAAATAAATAGCATCAGGAATCAAAACATTTATAAAAGCACACACAACAGACTGCTTCATAGCGGAGAAACCATTTTCCAGGAGTGAGCTGAACAGCACCGCCTAATTAAACAGCCACCTGAGGCACAGGCTGCATGGGTGTCGGGCAGGATGGCAGAGGCAAACACTAGTTCAGTCATACTCTTAGAAAGGTGAGCGTGAGGCGGCTGCCAGAAGTAGACTCTTACCAGGGCTGCTCGGCACCCCACACCCAGCAGATACAACTAAAGTACTAAAGAAGCCATGACTTAAAGGGCCAGTGCTGTGAAGATGCCCTTGGGATCTGAGCCACATTTACTGTGCTTCTGACACACCCTTCCTGAAGCGCTTCACCTCACTTTGCTGTGAGCACCCACCTAGACTGCAAGGAGACAAGTAATCACCACACACACTACCAAATCTTGCTCTTGGCATTCTTCTGGGACCCCAGATAAAAATGAAAGCCTCAAGCTTCAAATGGCAGCATCACAGGCTTAGGGTGAGAGGTCGGACAGGTTTGATTTCCAATCACCCAGATGGTGGATAAAAGGCATCTGAGGCTCCAGTTTGAGGGGACCTGACGCCCTCGGGCCTCTGCCTTTTGCAGGTACTATGCTAGCATACGGTGCACAGACATGCATGAAGACAAACACTCATCATATAAAACAAAAGCTAGTATAATAAGTCAGACAATAAGAAATAAAATGTACTTTAAAACAATTTCAGGACTGGAGAGATAGATGGCTCATCAGCTAAGAGTGTGCACTGTTCTTATAGAGGACTGAAACTGGGTTTTGAGCAGCCATGCCAAGAATTTCACAATACTATAAATCTGCTGCAGGAAGCCCTGCATCCCTGGCCTCCAAGTCACCTGTGCCCAAGTGTACCTCACCATAGACACACATGTTCACACTGTGCCCAAGTGTACCTCACCATAGACACACACATGTTCACACTGTGCCCAAGTGTACCTCACCATAGGCACACACATGTTCACACTGTGCCCAAGTGTACCTCTCCATAGACACACACATGTTCACACTGTGCCCAAGTGTACCTCTCCATAGACACACACATGTTCACACTGTGCCCAAGTGTACCTCACCATAGACACACACATGTTCACACTGTGCCCATGTGCACACATCCATAGGCACACACATGTTCACACTGTGCCCATGTGTACCTCACCATAGGCACACACATGTTCACACACATACACATCATTAAAAATAGAATAAATAGGTGCTAGAGAGATGGATAAACACTGTAAAAATATCAGCAAATAGTGGGTATGTTCAAGCAACAGAAAATCCAAGCTACCGGAGTCAAGAGGGATGTAATGGGGACGAGGTGGCATTGAGAAGGAGGGAGGCACAAGTGGAACCGAAAACCAAGAGAACTTGGCGAGGTCCTGACTGCTCAGGGCAGCTCTCATCCTTCCTGCGGCTTGGACTCCTGGAAACTTGGAAAGCCGTGCTTCTCCACTGTCCATAACACATCCTGCGTCAGCAGATGTCACTTAAACAGGTACTGACAGAGCCCGATTTGACACACATATGCTTTGCAACGGCACACACACAGCTTTTCTGCCTGCCCAGTAGCTGTGTGTCCACCAGTCACTTCCTCTCCGCAGCTGAAACGTGGACTGTGATAGCCTGAGAAACAGTAGCTTCCATTCCTAGTTCATCTACAGAACACTGTCTAGATCTAGCTTAAGATATTCCTACAGAGAACCAGTTTAATGATAAACAAAGATAAAACAAAAGGATCTATGAGGGAGTTTTTTATGTTTTTTTAAGAGTGTCCATGGGGCTGGAGAGATGGCTCAGTGGTTAAGAGCACTGGCTGCTCTTCCAGTGGTCTTGAGTTCAATTCCCAGTAACCACGTGGTAGCTCACAACCATCTGTAATGGGATCTGATACCCCCTTCTGGTGTCTGAAGACAGCTACAGTGTACTTGACGGAATAGCGGAAGGCTGTGTGGGGGATGGGCACGAGGTGGCTAATGGGCTCATGTTGCTTTGGAAGAGAACTGACACTTAGAGACAGGAGGACAGCTATGGCTCCTAACAGTTCCAAATTAGCCCCTAGAGAGTGTTTTGGTGATGCCAGTACAGAGAAACGAGGGCGTGTGCAAGGCCCTGGATTTAGTCCCCGGCACAAGACCATGCAGTCAGATCAAATGCAATATTCCCTGTAAGTGTGCATGACATCTATGCCAGCCAAAGTGTTTGCATGATATTTAGAACAGGGTAGCTTCAAACTCACCACAAAGGCAAAGATCCCTGGACACCCGTGTTTGCCTCCCGAGTGCAGGATACCGGTGTGCACTGCCAGGCCCCAGAGACTGAACCCAGCACTTTTTGTACCCAACAAAACTCTGCAAACTAAGCTATGCTCCCAGACATACTTAAAGGGAAAAAACATTTTTTATTAAAAGAGAGAAGGAAAAACCCCTGGATTCTATTTAAAGGGTTCTTAAAGTCCACTGTGGCAGAGTACACATTTAATAATCACAGGACTGGAAAACATGGGCTCCACAGGGAACACCGGGCTCAGCTCTGTAACAGCCTATTTCTAAAGCAGCTTTCCAGACAACCACTGGTCTGCTCTAAGAGCTTTGGAGGCCTTGCTAACGGCCTGTGTGTCTCACTTTCAACAAGGAGAGAAAGACTTTACCTCATGATTTGCTCCAAACAATAAAATCAGTATGCAGCTTGTGATACTGACTGTTAAGGCAATCTTACTGAGCACCCCACCAGCTAAGACATGGTGGTCTAGTGCTCTGAGGCAGGGGTCCCCCCCATCACATGCCCGATTCGTACTCATGGCTACTATGCCCCTTAGCACTTGGGGGCATCTAGTGGACAGTATACGGACTGCTAGAGAAGAGATGGAGCTGTGAGGGGCAACTTCCCTGGCTGAAGGGTCGAGACCGGGTCAGATCCTGCTTCACAGTATATCACCAAACATCTTCTCTAGCCTTTCTTTTATGATGTTCTATGGTACAAAGATTATGAAAACATAAAAGTCAAGAGCCGCATGCTCTGTTAAGTCTTTTCTGTGTTTTCTGCTAAACTTGCTTTATAGATTGCCTTCCATCAGTCCACCTGCCTTCTACATGGTCTACAGTATACACTACTCCTAAATGTCCCAGCACGCATACCCAGAGCTTAACATGTTTGCATATATGCATACGTGATGTGGTGCACACATTTTAACTCTGCCATTAAAGGGCTGACAGACACATGCACCTACCTAGCTCACTCCTTGCTTGGCCTGGTCCATAACCTTTGCTCCCCTGGAGTCTTCGCTGCAGACCAGTGTCGCTTTCCCTAGAGTTCCTGCTCTCAGGCCATGACCTATGTTTGCTTTTGTGCCCGGATTTCCCTGAAGTCTAATGGTTCTGAGATTTATTTCTATTGCACGTATTGTACAAGCAATAGCTAATGTATCTATCTGTCTACTGAGAGAGACGGCTATTTCCAGGTTTTGCTGTTAAAAGTAAAACTGTTTTGACCATCTCGCTCATTGTGTGGAGATATATACTCAGTTCTATAAGATGGGCCCCAGGGGCTATCGCACTGGGCCACAGGGGTTCTGTGTGTTGGGATATAATGGAACTGTCAGACATGTTTATTTGTTTTGTTTTGTTTTGTTTTGTTTTTGAGACGTGGTTTCTCAGTGTAACAGCCCTGGCTGTCCAGGAATGCTCTTTTTAGACCAGGGTGGCCTCAAACTCACAAAGATCCTCCTGCCTCTGGCTCCAATGCCTCTGCTGAGATTACAAGTATATACCACCATACCCGATTTGTCATACATGTTTTAAAAGTAGTTGAACTGTTTTCAGCTCTCAACAGCAACAAATGAAAATAAAATATATCTGATGGTTCAGCATGGTGGTGCAGGCCCTTAAGCCTGCACACTGGAGGTAGAGGCAGGAGGATCTCTTTGAGTATGAGGCCAGTCAGGTGTGAGTTCCAGGACAGCCAGGGCTACACAGTGAGGCCTTGACTCAAAAACAAACAAACAAAATATAATTCACCCCTGTGAACTACAATCAGAGTTAAAATTTTAGTCTTAAGCAAGCATTTCTATTTTTAAATTTTTTATGTATATGGGTGTTTTGCCTGCATGCTTGTCTGTCTGTGCACCACGCATGTGCAGTGCCCTGGAGGCCAGAAGAGGGTGTCAGACGACCCCGAACTGGAGTTACAGGTGGCCACAAGCTGCCATGCCACTGCTGGGGAAAGAGCCTGGGTCCTCTGCAGGAACAGCCAGTGGCCTTCACTGTGGCACCATCTGCCTCCCTAGCTCCGAGCATACAGTCTGTGGAGAAATGAAGGAATGCATGCGGTCTTTTATACTCAGCAACACGCAGATGAGCCCTGATATGACTTCTGTGTCCTCAGCATGTGCCCCACTTGAGACTATTTTCTTTCACTCTGAGAAACCTGGGCCACATCACATGGTGCAGGGCTCTTGGTCACCTCCATGGCTGCCACTTACCTTACAATTTTGCATGCACTCTTGAAAGTTAGGTTTTAGTTACTGAACACTGGGTTGATGAGTTTTCTTGGGTCTTTGAGATGCTTGCCCTTGCCTGGGTTCTGTTAAGAATGTCAGACACCCTCTGGACCGAGGCCCCTCCTTTGCAACACACGCTGCTCTCTAGAGGCCTTTAACAACATGTGTGCAATGTGTGAGTTTCATGTGCATTCATCTTGGTGAGGTCACCCAAGCTTTTGGAATCTGTACCTTTATTTCCTTCTACCCTAGTCTAGAGAAAATGGTGCCTGCTCTTTCCATACCCATTGCTCGGACCCATCTTTGAGATTCTTGTCAGCTAGCACGTCACTGCAGCCAGCCCAGCTGATGTGGCTCTCAGATGCTGTTCTTCAGCCTGAGTGTTCCTGCTGTACTTGCTTATACTTTCTGTTTCCCATAAGCAATGGGCACATGCTATTTTATATATTTGAACACATTTAAACCTTGAGAGAGAGGGAGAGAGAGGAGAGAGAAAAGAGAAAGAGAGTGGGGGAGGGAGAGAGAACTCATTAGGTTTGCCAAACTGACCCCAGGCTCTCCTGCAGTGTCTGGGAGGTCAGGCCACACCACCACCCTCGACTGACTAGTTTCTACAGCCCTTTTTCATCTCATCACTTTGGTGCCTTAGGGCCTGGTCTTATTTGGTGCCTTTTATTCTAGGTTTGAGCCTTTTTTGTTTTTCCTAGCTTAGGTCTCCTAAATCCTCACCTAAAGTTTCTTCTCCTCTGCACAGGATGAACCACAAAATGCTACAGCTAGAAGAGGACAAAAAAAAACATGATAGGAGGAGGGGGATGGTGGTGATGATGGTGGTGGTGATGGTGGTGATGATGATGGTGGTGGTGGTGGAGGTGGTGATGGTGGAGGTGGTGATGGTGGAGGTGGTGATGGTGGAGGTGGTGATGGTGGAGGTGGTGGTGGTGGTGATGGTGGAGGTGATGGTGGTGGTGATGATGATGGTGGTGGTGGTGGTGGTGGTGGTGATGGTGAAGGTGGTGATGGTGGAGGTGGTGGTGATGATGATGGTGGTGGTGGTGTGATGGTGGAGGTGGTGGTGGTGGATGTGGTGATGGTGGAGGTGGTGGTGGTGGTGGTGGTGGTGGTGGTGGTGGTGGTGGTGGTGGATGTGGTGATGGTGGAGGTGGTGATGGTGGTGGAGGTGACGACGATGCAGAATCTTATGGGGGCAGGGGAGTGGACCGGCTGCAGGCTGTCTGCTCTGCAAGCACACGCTTTGACCAGCCTCACACAGACTTGCTGCATTTGCTCTTTCCTTTGAGGTCATCACTGTTTTACCAGCAGGCTGAAAAGAAGTTTTTATCACTGGCCTCAGGTCTAAGAGTTCTGACTCAGCTGATTTATAATGCAAGTCCTGCTGTCTCGGGTGACCTGAGTTAGTGTGTAACTGCCCTGCTCCTTTCTCAAAGGCCTGTGAGACGCAGGGAGAAGGCTGCCAAGCCTTCCCTGTGAACTCAATACTCCCGTAAGGATAAAGCTCTGGGCTAAAACAGATTGTTTTTTACAACTTAATCTATTCCCTGAACTACCAGAAGTAACATAACAACCCCAAACACATTCTTCCTTTCTTACACACCCATATGCACACACAAACACACACCAAAGGCCCTTTAATGAATTCTACATTACCACTGGTGCAGATTATATAATACACGCTGTGTAGAAAGTGACTTCAAAAAACCCCTGAGGAAATATCACTGGAGACAGTGCAGTGGTAGAGGTGGTGTCCCCAGGAGTCATCTGAGTAACTTCCTGTAGCTAAAGCAGACCCAGAAGCTCTGTTTTCTCCTGGACTGGCAAACCCACAGATCTGGGAGCCTCTGGTGGTCATAATTCACCTCATTTCCATGATCATGAGGAATCAATTCCTTTACAACATCTCTGTGAGTAGCATGCTGAGCCTGGACAAAGGAGTCCTCACTGACTCTGGAATTTAGTCTTGGACGCTGCAGGAGCTGAGGAGGTTCCTGCCATCAAGCTTCAGCAGCTTTGGCCTGGAACAGGAGGGGCCTCTCGAGGGTTGAGCCTCCAAGGATGAGAGCCACTGTGGCCTCCTAATCTGCACAGCAAAGGCACATGGTGTGTGCTGACCCACAGGATATGCCTGTTTGTATAGGTCAGTTGCAGTCCTTTCCTTCTGGGTGCCAGGTGGGGTGTGACCCGCAACTGAAAGTCAGTAAATGGGAACTCCAGAGCTGAAGCTGTACACAGGACCCAAGTGCCTTCTCATTAGAAAACAATTCCAAAATATTAGTAACAAGTGTTAGGTCCATAACAACACTTCAGTAACAAATTTGGGGAAGTAGTTTAACTATGAATGAATGCTGGATACGATACACATACAGGTAATAAAAATCATGTGATTACATCAGACTCAAAACTTCTATATAGCAAAGGAAACGACTGACAGAGTAAATGAGCCCCATACAGAACAAGGGACGTTTACAAACCATGTGCTAGATCCAAGACTTAGAGAGAAAACAGACTTCATAGCAAAAGAGAGAGAAAGGACAAATGGATGGATGGATGGATGGATGGAAGGAAGGAAGGAAGGAAAGAAGGAAGGAAGCCAGGCAAAGAACCTGAATTTATATGTATTTTTTACATATGTTTATTGATTTCTTGAGAATTTCACACGTGAGGACGAAGTACTCTGATCCTGCTGACCTCATTCCTGTTCCTAACACAGAGCCACGCCACCCACACCCAACTTTAAGTCCTCTTCTGTTTGACACCCTACCAAGTCCAACGTCTGCTGCCTAAACAGTCATTTGTGTGACCATGCACAGGAGCATGGTCAACCCACCAGGGTCACACCCTTAAAGAAAACTGACTCCTGGGGAGTACTTGTTCCCCCTGAGGACCTGAGTTCGGTACCCAGTGGTAGTCAGAACTACCAACGTGGCTCATATTGCCTGTGACTCCAGTTCTCTAGCACCTAACACCCTCTTCTGACCTCCATGGGACCCCCCCCCACCAACACACACACACACACACATAGATAAAAAAGAAAGAAAACTGACCCTCCCTATCCAGAAACCTTTAACTATCCACAGCTCCCCACCTAGCATGGGATTCACGAGTCCTTTCCCCCATCCTAAATGTATGCATGTTTTAAAGATTCATGTATTTTATCTTACATTTGTATTGTCCTATCCACCTATGTATGTATGTATGTATACACGCCACATACATTCAGGTGTCTAAACAGACTGAAGAGAAGTATCAGATCCCCTGGGACTGGAGTTACAGAGCTACCCTGTTTGTGCTGGGAATTGAACTAGGGTCCTCTTCAAGAGCAGCAGATATTTTGACAGTTGAGTGCCATCTCTTTGTATGAACACACACAAAGAAGAAGACACAAATGGTTTAGGGCATATGAAAATGCATCAATAACCATAAAGGCATGGGAAACAAAATGGAAATGGCTATGGTTGTCACACAGATGTGCTAGGAATGCATGGTGCTCTGAAGCCAGGTAGTAATGACACACACCTTTAATTCCAGCCCTTGGGAGGCACAGGAAGCCAGGAGGCCAGTCTGATCTACAGAGCAAGTATTAGCACAGTCACGAAGAGACAGAGAAACCCAGTCTCATAAAACAAAACAAGACAAGACAAAAGAATGGCTTCCATAGGCTTGTATGTCTGAATGCTTAGGGGGTGGTGCTATTAGGAGGTGTGGCTTTGTTGGCGTGGGTGTGGCGTCATTGGAGTAGATGTGGCCTTCTTGGAAAAAGTGAGTCACTGGGAGTGGGCTTTGGGGGTTTTAAAGGCTCAAGTGAGGACCAATGTCTCTCTCTTCTTGCTACCCGAGCATCCGGATATAGAACTTTCGGTGACCTCTCCAGCACACAATCAACCTGTGACCACCATGCTTCCCACCATGATGACAATGAACTAGACCTTTGACACTGTAATCAAGCCCCAACTAAATGCTTTCTTTTATAAAAATTGCCCTGGTCATGGTGCCTCTTCATAACAATAGGACAATTAGTAAGACAACAGTTGGTACCAAGGAGCATCGAAAGGCTGAGTCGGGCTTGCTTGTTTGGAGGATGTGGACATAGGGACTTTGAGTGGGGCCTAAAGGGCCATAGGAGCTGCCACATGGAAGACAGTGCCAGGGGCAACTTGAGATGTGACCCTCCCCCAGCTCTAGAAATTTCAGAGAGGAAGAATATTAGTCAGTGGCTAAGAGACCAGTCCTGTGACACTCAGATGAAGAATGTGCTTGTATTTTGCCCTTGTCTAAATTATAGAGTTTTGGATTAACAGTGCTGGCAGAGGTTTCAGAGCAGCCCAGTACTGACTCTGCTGCTTGGTTATCAGTGGTCGGCCTCATGCAGATCTGTAATGAAAAGGAACAAGCTGAGCAAGGAAAAATGAAAAATGTACAGTTTGAGGAGGAAAGGAGCATCAGGAAGTGGAATGGAGCTAAGGCCAGTGCTCAAGGAGATACAGCTTCTAAAGCAAAACCTAACATCACTCAGAATAAAGGGAGTGGTGACCTCAGGGCAGGTCACCCAGCTAACCTTATAACTTGTGAAGCTTAAAAAGTAAAGGAAACCAGAAAACCCAGGAAAAGCTGATGCAAATGAATTTGCAAGGAGGCCAAGTCCCAGCCCCAGCAAGCAGAAGATGGTGGTGGCTTTGGCCATGTGGCTCTGGCTTTAGAGCAAAGGATACAAGAAGTGGCTGTGGACTCTCGCTTCACAACTAAGGAAAGCTGCTGAGGTGAGGCATATGACAGGGGTGTCCCTACACAGAGAACCAAAGAAACCACTGCTTGAAGTTGTGAACGGAAGCTGGGATTACCTTGGAGACCCATTTTAGAGCCATGGGGTGCCTGCCCAGGAGAGCAGCTAACGGGGACCAGAGATGGAGAAGCTGCAGTCAAGAAAGCTGAAAGAAGTTGACGATCTTTTATATCAGAGTCGCTGTGGTCACGGGGTCTCTTCCCAGCATACAGCAGTACTATGACAGACGGTTATTGTCAAAGAGGTAATAATGCCAGGCACTGTGGTGCTGAGCACTCAAGCCATACCGCACTGTGTAAAACAGATACGATGCCCTGAAAATTTTAAATTCCTTTGCTGGTTTATATGAAATGAAATGATCTCAATGCCTCAGGAGATGCCTGGATACCTGAGTCCCCTTCAGCACTGTTAAAAGCAGCCCAAGATGTCTGCCAATCAATAGATTGTTCTAATGGTAGATAGACACAGCCACAAACCGTGAAATCCCATCACCTGCACCACGTGGATGGAGCTGAAGGAAATTTTGTTAGATGGAACACAGCAGCCAAGGGAAGACAAGCATGGCAGGTCCTCCACCACAGCAAGTGACAATGTATACATAGAAATGAATATATATACATATATATACACATACATACATGCATACACATATACAGATGTGTGTATATATACATATATACACTTATGCATATATACATACATACACACACACAAATGACAATGTATGGGGCTGGAGGGGTGGCTCAGTGTAAGGAGCGCACACTGCTCTTTCGGGGGACCTAACCTGGGTTCCTAGCATCCATGACAGGCAGCTCACAACTGTGCAATCCTAGCTCCAAGGGGCCAGATATCTCATCTCCAGAGATACTGTACACACATGAACCACCTCCCATGCAGACACATGCAGATAATTAAAAATTAAATAAAAACTAGAAAAAAGACAATATGCGTGGAGACAGAATTACTGACTACTCTTACTTGATTCATGTACATGAATCAAACATGTTCCACGGTACCCCACAAATGCACATAAATGCATACAAATGAGAATTTTGAAACAAACTACAAGAATAGTTTCTTGGCATTAAAAATGAGAAAAAGAAGATTACAGAACTATGCTTTTTACATATACACAGATATATTTAAATGCACAGAAAATGGGCTATAGCCCCACTGTCCAATACATATACAAAGCGACGATCTATTCTAATCACAGCTGCAGTTGGATGTCTAGAGAAAGCAGGCTGACAAGCTGGTTCAGAATACATCACATCCACATGCGGGGGATAAAGACCGGGATTCCAGCACAATCTCGGCCTACAACAAAGCCGTAAGAATGGCCACGTCAGACATGAGAGGTTTGAGGAAGGAAGTACGCACTGCAGGGTCTCAGGTGCTAGATCCACAGGAAGAAACCTGACTTTATTCTCTGCCCCAAACCGAGCATGGCCTCAGACCTAAGTGCAGGTACCGAAACGATAAAGCCGTGTGATCTTGAGACACATACATTTCCAGAAGCAGGCCACAGAGCAACCACTAAATTGGACTTCATCAGCAGTTCTTATGATGTCAGATAGAAACAATGAGAACAGAGAAAGAGAGCATCCATGAGCCAGTAATGTTTGGGCAAACAACAGGGTTGAAAGTGGGGTTTCCACACAGGGGACCAAATGAGCTGATACACAGGAGGATGGAACGTATGGCAAGCGGACCCACAGGGACTACATCGAGGTCATGGGGATGGTGATGGAGGTATTTAGATTCCCCAGGGGCAACTGGAGCTAGTGAAGCTTTTTGAACAGGTAATTTCACTGTCTGAACTAAATTTCAGAAGGGCAAGTGAAAAAGTGTATAAGAAATGGTCGGACAGAGAAGAAACCAGAATCAGGGTGAACTTAAAATAGGGCTTCAGAAATTAGAATGTGTACATGCTCTGGTGTGACAGGAGACAGACACAAAGCCACCCAGCCAAAAAAAAAAAAAAAAAAAAAAGTGTCTTCCCAGCAGTGCCCACTTTACTTAAATATTTGGGACAAACTCATGATACCCTAAAGTAGGCACTGATATTCCATAGTTACATACAGTGCACACACAGATGAAAAAGTCAGGAGAAAACAAGGACCCCAGTAACTCCCAAGGATAGCGGGAATCCTTTCAGAATCCTGGAGCTGCAAGCTCTGTGCTCTGAAAGCAGGTTCCATGAAATAACATTTGATTTTCACAACAGCATACTAACTACATGTGACAGAACTTGAAGTTACTTGCTCAGATGCCTATGTCCCCAACCCATTGTTACCCTTTGACTATTTTTTGTTGGAGTTTAAGAATCCCTTAAATTGCTGATGACATGCCTCGTTACAACCACTTCATATAACTCGAAAAAATCTATCATTCTAAACACCTGTCAGCAAAGACCTAAGAAATAAGTGTTGATGCTCATCAGTAGAGTTGAAGAAAAGCAGCCAGAAAATGAAACAACTCCAATGACTGTCCATCTGTTTACAGAGTTAGATTGGCTCAGGGCCACACAGCAATTACCGACAGAGGCAGAATTCAAGTTCAAGGCTGTGGGACACTGAAACTCATACTCGACCACTCCGCATCTTGGCCATGTTAATAGACCCCAGAGTGAAGGCCCACTTCTTCTCCACTTGCTGAGTTTCTGGTAAAGGGAATGACAGTGAGGAGAGGAGGCTCCTGTACCAGTTCAGGGCGATGGGAAGTATGGCAAGCAAGAGGCAGGCGAGGGGTGAGGAGATGTAGAGAGACAGATCTGACTATAGAAATAAGAGAACACAGTCACCAAAAGCGCCATGAGCATGACAGGGAGGTGGCCTCGGCAAAAAGCCAAGAGTGGTTCAGCAGCAGGCAGAGGCTGAAGGCTGAGGCAGGTGCACTGAGCCAAAGTGGGGTCCTGGGGGGCAGATCAGATGGGTAGAGAAACACAATGCTCGGGAGAGAAATGGGGCTGGGAAGACCTTTGGAGGCATTTGTGCATTTGCATATCAGATTTCCTGACTCGGGAACATTTAATATAATGTAATTTATGGACCCTCCTGACAATTAATATTCACTCACAGGAAGGTCTCTGTGGGCACCTGAAATTAATTTTGAAGCCATTAAAGGAGACAGAAGGTTACTCTCAATGAAAAATCCTGTGGCGAAGGTATCACCTCCCCTATTAAGTATCTGATAGTAATTGCATCAAAGGAAACCCCATTGCTTCTAAAGGTGAGCAGATGAATGAGTTCTGGTTGCCATCTTACTGTCTGGTAAAATCCTAAAGTTTCCGGGAGCATAGATACATGAGGTGTAAGGACGTGATGCGGTATCACCACTCTCCCCGGTGTTTACAGGGGTTACCTTTGCTTCAGAGAGCGTTATTTCAATATAAAAAATAATGAAACAGAACACATAATATGCAACTAAATGCCATTGAGACAATGTTTCATTAAAAAGGATCCATTATGGTAGCCAAATTATGGGAATTATGTAGGGTGGGGGTGGGGAGATGGATACAGAGTATGTGGCATTTGCAAGAAAACTGACACAAGTGGACACAACCCTATTGAGTCTATTGAGTGAATTATCATGTTTTCTCTCAAATGTAGCTTAGACTTTACACAGATACATGGTGTCACTGTGTTTGTGGCACAGACATAGAAACAAGCTGTCTATGGAAGCGAAGGAGGCCAACTGGAAGATGTTAAAGAGAGGTGTGTCCCAGCACAGGTGCCAGAGCACAGACACACCAGAAGCATCTTAGACAAAAACATCAAAGAGATCACAGGGTAAGCTTTTGAAGTTGATGGGTGTGGCCGCCACTCAGAGCACCTCAAATTCTAATCAGTTCGACTGTCAAAGCATGAAAGTTGCCTAAGCAACGACTGACCAAAACAAAACAAACAGAATGACACAGCAACCTAGACAGGAGCTGGGAAAGCTCTGTGAGTTCAAAGCCAGCCTAGTCTACACAGCCAGCAGGGCCGCATAGTGAGACTGTCTCCAGAACGGAACAACAAACACTTACAGAATGCTACATTTTTAACTTACACAGATTTTACATTCTAATATTAATGCTCCCTCCATGTTGATGCATGGGAGAAAGCAAAACCCAGGCAGCCCCGTGGTGTCTTCTTTAGAGCAATTTGCCAGAGGGCTAGAAGATTCAATACACTTTTCCCAGACAGGCTCAGGTCATGTAACTTAGCCCAAGGAAAAGATAACAGGTGATGAGGCTCTCACCCAGTTAGCTACTGTGGTACTGTCTCACACTCTATAATTCCAAAACACCCACAACCCCTAAATACGTAACAGCGAGAGGGACAGGAGGACAAGATAATTATGAGGACCACTTTACGTTCAGAAGAAAAAGATAAGTGGATAATCTTACAAAAGGGCTCCAGCTTTGTCTTGAACTGGCACAAAGAAAAGTGCCGGAAGTCACCAGAGTGAGTGAGATGGTAACACCGAGAAGGTAGCGGTACGGTAGGCAAGAGCTTGGTTACCTCCATGCATTTCTACGGAATCATACAAAACAAGTATCCTTAAAGAAGTAAAACTCTATAGTGTCAGTAAGATGCAACAGACATCCCAGCATCTTAGCCATTTCCTGAACCCCTTGAGTCTATGACCTGTCTTAACGTACATCGATCGGGCACCGGTTAAGACATCACTCACTGCTGGTTGTAAGCAGTCTTCACATCTCAGTGTACTAAATACCTGGGCGAGAAACTGCATGCACATGCTTACACGGAGCACATGCTCACACGGAGCACATGCTCACAAGGAGCACATGCTCACACGGAGCACATGCTCACACAGAGCACATGCTCACACGGAGCACATGTTCACACGGAGCACATGTTCACACGGAGCACATGTTCACACGGAGCACATGCTCACACGGAGCACATGTTCACACGGAGAACATGTTCACACGGAGCACATGCTCACACGGAGCACATGTTCACACGGAGCACATGCTCACACGGAGCACATGCTCACACGGAGCACATGTTCACGTGGAGCACGTGCTCACAGGCCTGGGGCATCTGGAGGAGCAGCACATCTAAGAATCCCAGACTTTCCTATTAGAACGTTGAGCCTAAAAAATTCACTCTTGGGCTGGTTCCCTTTGACTATTTTCCTGCGTCTGACACAGTGACTTACTACTTGGTAGTTTTCAACAACATAGGAATAAAGATTTCTTTAGTTTATCACACATAAGCTAAACAACAGAACAACAACAAAAAAAAACCTTAACAATTCAGAGTGAGCTGGGAAGAGCACTCAGCAGTGGAGTGCTCATCTAGCATGCACAGTCCTTGGGTCACTCCTTAATGTCATGTGAAGAGGAGGAGAAGCCAAGGGAGACACTGTGTCCACAGCAGCCATCATACAGGAACAACTTAAACATCAAATTTACAGCGGGGGACTGACAACAGATCTGAGTCTTAGGTTAGGGTTAGAGATGGCTTGGCGCCTCCCAATGTGGAGATGAAGCAGGAGGGGAACACGGTCAGTCACGAGGAATGAACAATTTCAGAGTTCTTGGATGCAACAGGAAACTATGGTCAGGGCTGTCATATTGTATATCTGAGGTTTGCTGAGAAATTCCATCTCAAATGTTCTTACCAAAAGGAAAAAGAAAGTTAGTGAGTACTACTGTATGTCAGACACAGTAGCACAGTTATGAGCCAAAAATTCAGAGAGGTGCCAAGAATCTAATAGTACATTTCAAGAACACAGAAGCTAGCCGAAAACTCCAGAGGCAAACGAGAGAAACACGGGTCCAGATTAGCCTGGGAACAGAAGGCATGCTCTCAAGTGACATCAAGCAGGAGTCTAGACCTGCAGCAAGAGGTGTCAGAATGAGTTCAAACCAAAAGATGATCCCTAAAGTTATTACAATCATCATCAATTCAACATCGCCAATTCGGAGGGAACGGGTTCTACATGGAAGAGAATATGGTATCTAAGCCGAGTAGTTGCCCAGTGAGAGGCCAAATCCTGTTCTGGTAGAGGGAAAATGAAAGATGAAAGGGGGGGTGGGCTCCACAAGCATCATGGCAGCTAAAGGCATTCCATCCTCCCACAGAGGAACAGAAGGAAATGTGTTTAACGTTAGCCTTGCAAGGGACTGTCTTCTGCAGATAGGCCAGCTCTTATTTCTCAATGCCCTTGGTACGTTTGTCTCTGCAAGCCCTGTTGTCCACTGGGAGTTATGGCACATGCCTTTCTGTAACCCTGGCTCTCAGGAGGATGGGGCAGGAGGAGAGTCCAGTGTGGTCTATACGGAGTTCTAACCAGGGCTACATCTACAAAGTGAGACCTGGTCTCAAAATAAACAAGGAATAATTATGAGTAAAGCTGATGAACAGAGGAGGATCAAAGCACTGAGAAAGTGTCCAAATGCCTTCCTAAGAGAGCAGATTGATGACCTTGCACATCTGCAAATACCTCTTCAAACTTCCCCTCTCACAGTTCGTTAAAATTTTTAAAAAAAGAGAGATGAAATGAAATACGGTCCTCTTGGGCTCCATCCTAGTTCAAAGCTTTCAGCAATGCTACTTGCTGGGGTATCTACCTTTCCTTCCTTTCAAAACAATTTTTTTGAAATTTGTCTATCAGTGTGTGTGTGTTTGTATGTGTATGTGTGTGTGTGTTTGTATATGTGAGTGTGTGTGTGTGTGTGTGTGTGTGTGTGTGTGTGTGTGCAATAGATCAGAGGATGACTTTGCAGGAGGGGTGACAGTAGGCTCTCTCCTTCCTTCTGGGCTGCCTCACTGACAGCTTTCCTCCCACTTGGTACAGGGTCTCACTGCTGCCCAGGACAGTCTCTTGCTTCTAACAGGATTGACTCTCAGGCTCCGTCTTGCCAAGGAGCTGAGACTACAGTTCTTCCTCTATGTGTCAGACATTTTAAAATGCTGTTTTAAAACCCCTACTTCTTTCTAGCATTGGTGCCTGGTGATGCCACAGAAACCTGAATTGCTGGATTGCTTAAATAATACAACTGGAATAACATCCCAGTGTAAATGTCCAACAAGCAAATATAACTGAGCATATGAACCGACTTGTAAACATATCCCCACCTCTGCTTTGACCCCTTTCTACCATGTTTGTTGATATGATAAAAGCCATAATTTATAAAACTTCTTCATGAAAGGCAACCATGGAATTTCAGGCACTACACCAACACTTCATATATGTTACACATGGCCATAGGGCCATAAAGCAGGAGAGTGAAATCAGTCACCATGCCCTGAGTAGGAGGAAGGAAGGTGACCCCACAGCCAGGAAGTGCAGCTACGACTCAGAGCCAGGTGCACATGAAACTCGAGCCCACCCTCTGCCCAAGAACAGACAGGAGGACTTTTGTACTGTGTCAATCCATGCTGGATATCAACTTTCAAAGAAAGTTACAGTCGAAGCTCCAAGTACAGGCTTCACTGTGACATATGGGTCTCCCTGTAAACTCAACAGGCTTCCAAAAAAAAAAGGAAAGAAGGAAGAAAGGGAGAGGGAGAGAAAGAGAGAAAGTAAGAAAGAAAAAGAGAGAGAGAGAGAGAAGAGAAGGAGGAACAGTCACGATACTAGATCACAAAGCTCGTGTGAGCTAGCATGACACCATGGCACACTTGAGGAGAATTACGGCAATGCACCTGAGCAGCCTGCTTGCTCCTGAGGTCAGAGACAAGACCGTCTCTCTCTGTACATACTCAAGGATTATGCAATAGACATTCAATACCTGATTGGGCATGAGAGTCTCAATGACTATGGACTTCTGGAGATGCTAAGGTGCCCCAGACCCTTTCTGCACAGATAAAGGGGCTCTGCATTTCTGAAAACAGTTTGGTTTGCAAGTGAGTTTCATACCTCCCGATCCTTGAGCTTCATGGCGAGCACCAGCTGATGCCTGTGGTTCGTGAGGGCCTCTCGGTAATTCCCCTTGGAAAAGAATGCAGAGCCTAGATTTCCGTGGGCTCGGCATTCTCCTGTCTGGTCACCTGATTTGGATTTAAGGAGAAAATTTTTCTAAGTTACAGCATAGTTTATAACATATAAGGTGCCCTTAAAAGCCACAATTGACTAGCTAGGATTTAAGTTACGTCCTTTTAGACTCTGTTTAGGGAGACAAGATCCTAGACCCTAACTCTGTGGATGTGTGTTGTAACACACACGTGCACAGGGGCAGAGGGGTCTCGGATGGGAGGGTCAGCCTGAGACACAGACCAGCTGCTGTCGGGAGTCTCCTCAGTTTGCAGATGGCCTTTGGTTCTGAGCAATTATCAGCTTGCTGGTTCAGCTATTTGACTCCGGTTCTCCTCTCATGACAGCCACTGTCACAGCCATGCCTCTCCTCCCCTGCATGGAGGCAGGAGGCTCACAGGATAAAGGCTGGCCTGGCTGCATACTGAGACTTTGCCTCCACAACAGCAAGAAACAAAGTCCCAAGCCCCTGGCTGGAAGGTGGCCCAGATAACACACCATCACCTGGCTCCGCAGTGCAGGTTCTGAACCTGGACACACTGTGCCCACCCTTTACCCTGCTTTCCTTTTGTTTTGTTTGAGACAGATTTCTGGTTTGCCTGGAACTCAGAGATCCACCAGCTTCAGCCTCTCCGTGTGGTCCGCCACACTCAGCCTGTGCTCTGCTCTTTGACAAACCTTGATGTATTCTCATAGAGGCCAAAATTAAAATGAAGTTGAGTCACCCACAGACCCAGCACTTGGGGCCTTAAAACTGTCAGCCAGAAAACTGAGAAAGGTTATGAACATGCTAATCACATTGCGAGGCCTCCTAGGAACCTGGGACCCTTACTGCATGAAAATCCTCAAGACCTGAGACCCTAAAGCTAAATGTTCTGTTGCACACATCAGTCCTGTGGAAACCAGGGCATGCAGTTGGCATGCAGGGGCCGCATACCTAAGGTCTTGGCTACGTCCAAGTCTTGCTGCATGTACCCAGTGCTCTTCTCTGTGTTCCCAAGAGACCAGTGTGCACTGCTCAGAGCGGAGAAGACAGAGCCTCTCAGTTTGAGGCTGCAAGTGCCAATCTTCAGAGCCGCTTCTAAGACAACCACGGAGGCCCCATGGTGGCCAGCTGTCAAGAGTTCCTGCCCAACCACAGACACGACCACAAAGGGGCTCTTGTCCAGTTTCATTTTCTGAAGCTGCTGGTAAGTGGGCTCCAGGGTGTCTGAAGAAAAAGAAAACAAGAGAATGAAGTCTGGAAGGCACAGCAGTCTTTCTGTTATGTGCTACAAACATGTCTGTGGCCTGGTCCGTGCACAAGCTCTCTGCCCTGGAACCTCACACCACATGATGTCCCACACATCCTACAACCAGTGTAGCCACCCACCCAGCAGTCCCTTCCTCTGTGGGCACGGCCTCACTCATCCTCTCTTCTGCTGTTCATTGCTCACAATGCAACACATCTCCTGCAAGGTCCTGTCTATCACACTCCTCAAAACATTACAAGCTCACACTTCCAGCCACCCTCTGCTGGGTACCGCCCTCCAGCTGATATTCAAGTTCAGATACTCTTGTGTCGAAACACGTCTTCATTTTATGGCTTGTACTGTACAGTTTAGCTGTCAGTTATTTGAATGTTATTTCACATTTGCTCAGTAGAAATATTTTTCCAGATAAACCTGTTGCCTACTGTGAATGAGAATTCTTTGAAAGCAGCTGCACCTCGGAGGCTGATTGGCTCATTAAAGCCGTGGTCACCACGGAGGCTGGAACACTGAGGGTCCACAGTCCCATTACAATCTATCTTGGACCATCTTTAACCTAGCAAACAGCCACTTGCCTGCCCACTAAAGCTGACTTAATATTTTGACAAACAGGATTTTAAAAAGACTTTTGGAATGTATAGTAAAACCATAGTTTTTCACCATCCAAAGATCTGAGGGTGGGATCAGGCAGCATCTTAGGCCTCTGACAGGGTTTTCTCACCCCTCCGGTTATAACCTGCCTTGTGGATGCAGCTGCCAGTGAATTCAGAAAGCGTCTTTATTCATGACTTTTCTTTGTTTTGTTACCATAAAAAGTTTATGAAATCGCTGCTTTGTTGGAACATGAAATTTGGGGTAATCTAAATCTGTGTTCCTAAACCACCCTCACTCATTTTTGGCTCCCAAATAAGCTCTCTCTTATCCCCTTTGAAGTGAGAGATGTGTTTTTTGGATGATGATGTTTTATTCTGAGCAGCCAAGTGGTGCACTGCAGACCTGTGATAAAACCCCATCCTCTGTCTCACTGGTCACCAAAGGCTATGAACAGTGAAACCTGCTGGTAATTTCTCCTAGAAGATGCAGTAAAGGCTGTCCACAAAATGCCAACCATTCTCAAGGCTACTTTTGACACATACACAAGCACACACACACACACACACACACACACACACACACACACAACATCAGTAAGCTAAGCCAGAAGGAAACCATCTCCTGCACCAGGGTGAGCTATTAGGTAGTAAAATGAATATTTAGCAGATTTTATCTACAAGTGGCAACAGTCTGGGGTGCAGGTCAGAGATCATTAAGCCATGTGAGGTTACTTCCATTTGGGGGGGTTGGATAAGAAGGACAAACTCCCATCCCAAACTTCTCTATTTCCTTCAGAGATGATAAGAGTTCTGACTACGCCTCTCATGGTCCTGAAATCCCCTTTCACATTAGTGGTTCCAACAATCCACATGTCAAGCCTGCAGCAGTGTTGCTCTCTTTAAACCTCACCTCCTGGCCAAAGGCTACAATTTATGACTTTTCAGTTCTCTGCTAAGGAGCTCTCTTGCCTGAGTCAACATCACCAGGGAACCCTAAAGCCCACTGATGCCTAAAGCATTTCCCTTCAATCAGATCAGTAAACAGAGAACAAAGAACATTTTCACCCTGTCAAGATGCAGCAGCAGTGTGCTAGTGAGCGGTGGCTGGTCAGTGGGGCCAGATGAAGGCAGCAGGGAGCAGGAACTGCTAACACACAAGAGGGCAAACCCCAGGAAAGAGCAGGATCCCCGGCCCTCCCTGCTGTGGACCAGCAGCCAGTGCTGTTCATCTCAGCACCTCATCTTCAGAGAGCAAACCCAGGATGAGAGACACCAACAGTACCATCATTTCAAACAAAGGTCTGGGCATTTATCTGACTCGGCTAAGGTTAATCAGGCAGGGTCAGAGGCAAAGTCAGAGTCCACTGCAGGGTTTTAGGCCACTGGGTGTCCAGAGTAGAAAGATTTTGTTACAAGCGGCTTTTAAGTAGAAACCCACTGAGTTATGCAGTGGGCCGAGGAGATGAAGCCTCCAGCCCACGGCACACTAAGCACCATTCTCAGAAAAGGATGTAGCCACCAACCACAACACATTCTATGTGACTCTCTTCACTGCACCTATAGTTTCTGATTCAAAGTTTCAGCTGCAAAAGTGAGTGGGGACATCGGATATTTCAGCTTTTACAGCAGAAGGCGGGAAACAGGTATTCCTGACAGACAGGGAAGGTGCTCAGATGCCTGTCCTGAAATGACAGATGCAGGCATAGGCCCAAGGCTTCTTCCCGCAGCAGTGCAGCCCCTGAAACGGCTGCATAAGCAACACAGTAACAGGAGA
This sequence comes from Micromys minutus, assembly GCF_963924665.1. Taxonomy (NCBI): domain Eukaryota; kingdom Metazoa; phylum Chordata; class Mammalia; order Rodentia; family Muridae; genus Micromys; species Micromys minutus. Next base: position 35,756,264 of record NC_137964.1, read on the forward strand.
TCCAGGAGCTGCCTAGATGCTTCCAAGATCAAAAGAAAGAAGGAAGGAAGGAAGGAAGGAAGGAAGGAAGGAAGGAAGGAAGGAAAGAAAAAAGAAGGAAAGAAATAAGGAAAGAAAGAAAGAAAGAAAGAAAGAAAAAAGAAGGAAAGAAATAAGGAAGGAAAGAAAGAAAGAAAGAAAGAAAGAAAGAAAGAAAGAAAGAAAGAAAGAAAGAAAGGAAAAGAAAAAAACTTGGGCAGGTTTTGGGGTAGATGAAAATTAAATTAGGAAAATTATAAAGAAAAAAAGAAATCCCTATTCAAAGTGGACACAGAGGGAATATAAGAACATTAAACACCAAATACCACGGCAAAGATAAATGTAAAGTAATATGAGAGCTATGTGATCCAGGGCACTCAAGCTTCAGGGGAGTGGAGCTTGACTTGTTAAAGAATAGCTTTTAAACTCTACCGCTTTTATTCTGAGTGGGAGGCCCCTTAAGCGAAGGACTGTCTCACACAGGGAACCAGTAAGAGACAGACACAAGGGTGAGAGAGATTTCCAACAGGCTGCTTTGAGCTGACCAGGCATTATATGTAGCAGTGGAAGCTGATGTGACTTAGTAGGAAAGACAGAGAGCGCTGGCTGAAAGGACATGTCTGTCCTCAAAACTAACCTCACACAGCCAAAATGCATGGACGATGGCTGTGGCCATGGTTACACACACGTATATGTGTGCACACGTGCATGGTTAAGTGCACACACAGACACCTATGTACATGTACACATCTCTGCCTAAATCTAAAGCAACAAACACAGAGCATCTATGTCACTGTATGTAATTACCTTTTTAAAGTTATCTGCTTAAGCTGAGATTCCATCTCATAGATCACTAGCCAGAATCTCTAGTCAGCAGTTGAGCTGAGAGGGGAGGGGGAGTTAGGGTTTTTCTATGTTGCCCAGGCTGATCTCAAATTCCTGGCTGTGAGCCATTCTCCCATCTTAACCTCCCAAGTAGCCAGGACCACAGGGCCTTGCCACTGTATCCAGCCAAATGTATTTCTTTTGATGAAAGAGATTGTAAGACACTTTTTAAAAATCTAAAGATAATCTCTGAGACTCTTTCCAAGTCTGTTGCTCTAATTTCTGTTCTAAGATAAACTTGCGCTAGCATCAGAGGGACCAATTTTGTGATTTTTAGCAGATTAGACAGAACAGAATTTTGGCAGCCTGTAGCTACTCTCAGTGTTTTTCTTTCTAGAATTTTTGCATAAGACATGAAATAACCAGCATCAAACCAATTTCATAGGAATATAAAGGCTCTTCAACTGACTGAGCCCCTGCTGCAGGCTTTTGAAATGTAAAGTCCTTGGGAATTTAAGAAGAATAAAGTCTCATTTCCTGACACTCCCCATCACCCTCTGCTAAGGGGCCTGCCACCCTTGCCATCTCTGAGATGCACAGCTCTCTACACTAGAACACTTCGGAACTCGGGATTCTCCAGGCAATTGGTCTACACAGCCTAATATACAGAAGTAAGAAGTTGAGCAATAAGGAGAGACTGTGTGAGCATCTGACATATCAGGATCTGCCCTATCTAGAAGCAGATGCTACAGCTCCCAGCCAGAGTTCTGAGAACTGTCAGTGTACCCAGGGACCCTAAGTGGTCCTAGAGCCAGTGCTTCATAGAGAAAATGGCATATTGGAAACTGCAGTGTTGTCTAGGAAGCCAGCTTTCTGATGCTGAGACCAGAGTGTGACTTCCAGTGAGGGTACATGAAGGAAGGGGAGTCTAGGTACCGCGAGTACCAGGAAAGGAAGAGTCCCATCTGCAGAGGAGAAGCTTCTGCAGGGTCTGCCTCACTCCTATGGCTCCTGGAACATTATGGGATGGGCATCATCCTTTCTCTCTTACAGAAGGCAGAGCAGAGGAAGAAACGCCACCTCAATGTCAGTAAGTTAGCAAATGGTATCACTGGGACCAGATCCCTTTGCTGTGAGAAGAAAATCCATGTTCCTCATATGACATTTCCAAAGCAGAGCTCTTGTGAAAAAGACTGAGCCTAAGAGTCCTTGAGGGAGGGCGTTCACAGAGGGCAGACACAGATACATAATGAAGGGGAGGCCTTCGAACTGAGAGAGAAACGTCTAAGCATTTGCCAGCCACTTTGCATGGACACTTGATGAAGCAGTCACCACGGATCTGTCCAGAGTTGAGAGAATCACAGCAGATGATAGACAGGGAGCCATCTTTAGATGACTGAACTTGCAGAAGGACAGAGAGACACACAGGAGTCCTCAGGATGATCCCTTGGAGAACAGCTGTTGGCAACCTCGGCATCATTCTGTAGCTGTGTTACTGAGCCCACAACAGGCACAAGCCCCTCAACATCCAAATCCCTTAAGCACCTACACAACACTGAAAGACTGACCCAGAAAAAGTGCAACACAACCCAGATGACAAAAGATCGAGAAGTCCTCTCAATTCATATTCACCTTTAGTTCTATATTTGGTTAATGGTTTAAAAGAGATACATGTATTATGATGTAACCATAGAGAGATACATGTATTTCGATGTAACCATAGAGAGATACATGCGTTGTGATGTAACCATAGAGAGAGAGAGATACATGTATGTGATGTAACCATAGAGAGATATATGTATTATGATGTAACCATAGAGAGATACATGTATTGTGATGTAACCATAAAGAGAGAGATACATGTATTGTGATGTAACCATAGAGAGATACATGTATTGTGATGCAACCATGGAGAGATTCATGTATTTCAATGTAACCATAGAGAGAGAGATACATGTATTGTGATGTAACCATAGAGAGATACATGTATGTGATGTAACCATAGAGAGATATATGTATGTGATGTAACCATAGAAAGATATACATGCATTGTGATGTAACCATAGACAGATACATGTATTGTGATATAGCTATATCCACAAGAAAGTTTACTCACAATTGGTTTGTGTGCATGGATGAAACAATAAAAATAAAATAAATCAGACAATACAGTTAGGAGAATAGAGAACAATAATAAAAATTAAATTAATTCTAATATAGATAGGGATAGTATATTTATATAGGAATAAAAGTGTATTAATATAGGCTGGTCCTGCTTTTAAAAAGAAACTCTTTCTCTTTATAGTCCTGAGGTTGAACTTGGGACTCAGTACACATTAGACAAGTGTGTTCTGGTGCTGAGCCATAGTCCCAGCCCCAAGATGAAATCTTGCCTTAAAAAAAAAAAAAAAAAAAAAAAAAAAAAAAAAAAAAAAGGACAAACTGGAACGGGAAAGATGGCTCCGTGGTTACAAGTATTTGCATTTGCTCCAAGGGCACTGCGTCCACGTGGCATATGAACGTACATGCATACAAACAAAACACCCATAAAAATTAGAACATAAAATTGTAGGCTTTCTTTCATGTCATGGTTGTTTAGAGAAGCACCAGAGCTAGGGAGGTTTTGGTGTTTGTTTTGTTTTGTTTTGTTTCAGAATTACAAAACAAGCAAGGCAACATGGCCCATACTTGGGAGATGGAAGGATTAGAATTTTAAGGCCAGCCTTAGCTACCCTGTGAGTTAGAGCCATGCTGGCCTGCATGACACCCTGACTCAACAAACAAACAAAATAATTAAGACAACAGCAAGAGGTCACAGCAGATCAGATCTGTTTGCAAAGGGTCTGAACCACAGTGCTGTGCCTCAGTGTTAGAAGTGCAGAGACACAGGACAATGATGCATCTGTAAAGCACAAGGGGCCGACAGTGATGGTTCCGAGAGTGGTTACAGCGTACCAGAGCAGGGCGACTGGGAGGCAGGAGGGTGTGCAGGGCCACACCTTGAACAGCCACAGGCCAAAGAAAGGATGCTCAGAAGAGGTCTAGGGGAGCAGAAAGGAGATGCTAGAGCAAGCAAGGCTCATGAAGTCGGAGGAAAGAAGAAAACACGGAAGGGCTCCAGGCACCTGTAAGAAGCAGGTTTTTTTCTCCAGGGTCACTCACTGCAAGATAGAAAGGGGGACCCTGAGGGTGACAGGTGTTCTGATGCTAGAAGAAAAACATTTAAATTGTTTCTCTCAACAAACTGCTTCAAAGCCTAACAGGTGCCGTTCTGCAGATATCAACACATTTGGTACAGCATTATAAGGCAGCCACAGGGCTGCCTCAGGAGGAACTGGTATTATCTTCATGGACTAAATAAAAGTGTCCCGTGGATATTCTTTAGAAGGTGTTGCTAATTCTTAGATAAGTTTCATGCATATCCTTCATGGAGAGGAAAGGGTAAAAAAATGAAAGAAAAATTTAAAACTCTAAGAAATGGTATATATAAAAAAAAAAAAAGACAGGTGCCAAGTTGTTCACCATGTTCCCCTAATGTCCTGGAGCCCCAAGTGCATTGCTCTGGATCATAGCTCACTGACAGCAGGTCCATTCTGGGGAGAGCCTTTAGTCCCTGAAGCAAAGACATGGCTTTGTGTGACTTATGAAACTGCTCAAAGAAAAGTTTCTTACCTCTTTTCCCTACAGATATGAAATGTTTAACCCTTAGGAAAATACCTTTTATCTAGAGCTAATTGCTTGCAGACGAGAGCATGGTCCAGCTCATCAAAGTTTTAACTGGCACATGGTTTGATTCAAGTACAATAGCAGGTGGCATATTAAAGCACCTGATGCTGCAAACAGGTAGACCTGGACGGACTGGTCCTGTCATCAGGATATCCAGGGTCATTCTCTAGACTAACCATTTCTATGGAAAGCTCGGCTTGACATAAGCTATGGGCATAAGATATCTGCAGACCACAGATCTGCCATCATGACAAATGACAGCTGGTGTGTGTGTGTGTGTGTGTGTGTGTGTGTGTGTTTGGTCAAAACCTTCCTAACTGCACATTCATCACAGCTCAGTGAGTGCCACAATGTCTGCCCAGTACTCTTCAGATCCTGGGTGTGACTTCCTAGGACCACAGGACAAAACAGAGTAAAACCACTGCACCGAAGTGAAGACGGTAGAATTCCTCCAGCCTTGCTCAGGACCATCTCTATGTATTCTCTGTTTTCTTGGAATATCAATGGGAATAAAGCAACAGAGAAAAGTCTCCACCTTACTTTTCCTCTCCTTTGAGTGCAATGTGTACCCTCTTCGTGTTCCTCAGAAGATGTGAGATGCTGCCCGTGGCTACTCACACACTAGTTTTAAGAAATATAAGAGCAAGGCAGACATGGCAGCACACACCTATAGTTCCACCAGTCAGGAAAGTGAGACAGGAGGATTGCTGTGAGTTCCAGACTAGCCTGGACTACAGAGTAAGTTCATGATAACCTTGGCTACCGCAGGAGATTCTGTCAGGAAGGAAGGAGGGAAGTGTGGCTGAGAATTCCTGAAGAAAGCTAGGAGGCTACAAGGTTGGAGGTCAGTCACAGCTTCTCTCCGGTTACATTTAGCCCCATAAGAAGCTACTCCCTGACCACCTCTGTGATATACCTGCCGTCCTGACAAACATTAGACACCTTTGGAATGTACTAACTAAACAAAACCTGCTGTCCACCAATGAAGAAGTAGCCTCTGGTGCCATAGTTAGGAACCTCGAATCCTGCTGCAACCCACCTCTCCGGTGTTTCCACCAAGGTAATAATCAACTGCAATTTGTCATTTAATGTGATGTTCTTTGTTCTCTTACTCTATAAAACTCCATAAAACTCCACGAGGAACCCTGGGAAACATGCAAGGGGTAAAACTGTGTTTCAGAGGCTATGCTTATTCATATTTGACTCCAGAATAAACTATCTCTTAATCCTGATGAATTAACTTCTGTGATTTGTGTGTAAGGAAGGAAGGACAAAGGAAGAAAAGGAAGAAGAGAGGAAGGAAAGAGAGAGGGAGGGAGGAAAGGAGGGGAACCTAGCTTAATGTCTTCTCTTATTTTATTTTTTCTAAAGGCTATATTTGTTCATACAAAAAAATCAACTTATTGTTAGAGGCATTGTGGTTTAGAATCTTAAAACTAATTTTACAGTGGAAATGTTTTAGATAATCTTTTTTTAAAAAGATTTATTCTATAAGTACACTGTCTTCAGACACACCAGAAGAGGGCATCAGATCTCATTACAGATGGTTGTGAGCCACCATGTGGTTGCTGGGAATTGAACTCAGGACCTCTGGAAGAGCAGTCAGTGCTCTAACCACTGAGCAATCTCTCCAGCCCTGGTTTAGTCCTAAAATACAAAGACATAAGCTCATCTGCCCTCATTAGACAGTTCAGTAGCTCACAGACCCTAGCAGCTCTCTAATCCTGGAAGGGTGGGTGCCTACTTTCTAGTCACATCTCAAGACCTGCATCCCACCTACCTCTCATGGGAGACTTCATGGCAGCTTCCACCATTCCCACCAGGAGCTGGAGACTTTTGGGGTCTTGAGCCAGCCCAGATGCAAAGGCCGCTAGGGCGTCCGCGTGACGTCCAAGGTACTGGAGGGCAACACCCTGTCGGAAGTATGCCTGGAGACACAGGGGAGAGAACAGAGTTCTTACTTCTTACACTGCCAGTCACCGTGCCCATAGGGCTATGAGTGAGATGCCTGTCACTCAAAACCAGAATGAAGGGTTGAGAAATAAGAACTCATTTCTTCCACACATCACAAACTGTATTTCCTTCAAGAACTCACACTTATATTTTTCTTTCATTTCTCAGACACACCAACTCTGTTCTATTTGGTGGCACATGTCTTCACTTTGCTTCTATGTGATTTAAAATGTAGTTCAGGTGGAACAGTGCTCACCCATCTCACAGCACAAAAAGTCACTATGGTAGCCCAACAGAAATTCTCGTCCTTAACCAGCCCTGGCAGCCTGTAATCCTAGCACTTGAGAGACACAGGAAGAAGGAACAATAGGTCAAGACTATCCTTGGCGCAGAACAAATCTTGGAACCCTCCAAAAGGATGACTATTTGGAGATTTCCTGATATCTTACCAAGGTGCCTAGCATGGCACATTAACAATGGAGAGTGAAACACAACTTCTGCCGCATGTGCCTCATCATGTGCCCTGTCCCATCATGTGCCTGTCGTCACATCATGTGCCCTGTCTCATCATGTGCCCTGTCAGTCCCATCATGTGCCCTGTCAGTCCCATCATGTGCCCTGTCTCATCATGTGCCTGTCGTCACATTAGGTGCCCCTGTCAGTGCTCTACCACATCATGCTCTGTCACATCATGTGCCCTGTCACATCATGCTGTGGTTTGCTTCTCTGTTGTGTGATTGAACACTGACCAGAAACAGCCTGGGGAAGAAAAGGTTTTATTTGGCACACGAATTACATTCCATTATTGACAGAAGGCAGGAATGGAAGCTGGGAATACACAAGAACGGAAACAGAGACCATGGAGGGATGCTGCTCACTGTTCACCAGCGCTTGCTGTCCCAGCTGCGTTATTTGTAAAGCTCAGGCCCAATTGCCTAGGGACAGAACCACCCATGGTAGGCTGGGTCCTCCTATGTCAAGCAGCAATTAAGAGATTAAGAGAATGCCCATAGACGTGCCCATAGGCCTTTCTGACGGAGGTAAGTCTTCATTTGAGAGTCCCTCTTTTCAGTGTCTATAGTTTGTGTTAACTTGACAAAAAAAAAAAAAAATCATGTGTACATCCTTGTTTAAAATACCCGGTTTGGACACACACATATTTGTTGCTTTATTTAGTTAGAGGATTGGATAGACTGTTCTTGTTGCTTGAATCAGGATCTCACAGTATTGTTGCGATAAGTATTAAAAAGACAGTGCTACAGGTTCCGCTGCCCAGCTGTTCTCTGCCAGCTACTGTCACACACTGGTCCCCTTGGCTGGTCGTTACTACGCCTGGCACATCGCCACAGTAGCCTGAGACACTCTAAAGCTACCCTCTGTAGCCCAGTAAAACCAAAGTTCCAGAAACTTGTAATTTAACAATTAGATGTATATGTTAGAATCTCAATCCACAATATGTCCATACGATAACTTCACTGCCAATTAATAAAGAAATAATCCGCCCACCTAGACAAGATAAAATTGGCCTAGACCACCTGGATCTAAATCATCCCGCCCTGTCAGCTCCATCTTGATTCTCCTCTCCATCTTGATTCTGTTCCTCCTCCTCTCCTTCCCAGGCTTTTCCCCGCCTACTCTTTCTTCTCATCCAATGACAGGCTTTGCCTTGTCCTGAACCCGCCTTGCTGCATAATGACATCATCATCCTCCACGGTGCAGCCCTGGCTGTCACCTTACCTGGTTACGCTTACATGCTTGGTGGGGTTTCAAACATGTTTTAAAATAGAAACCTGAAATACATGTGCTTTGCTTCAAAACAACCGAGATTATTGCCCTTTGTATCCTTTAAGGGGTTAGATTAAAATTGGAAGGAAAAAAAAAAAAAAACAATGTGAACACAGATGACCATCAGCTAACTAAAGAAATTACCAGAAAACTGGGAATGTTTAACTATAGTGTTCTCTTTAAATTCTGTTTGTGTGCATGTTCCAGCCTGTGTGTGTGTGTGTGTATGAGTGTGTTTGTGTATGTTTGTGTGTATGTGTGTGTGTGTACATGTTTATGAGTATGTATATGTATGTGTGTGAATGTGTTTGTGTGTAAGTGTGTGTGTATGTGTGTTTATGTGTGTGTATATATATGTGTGTGAGTGTGTTTGTGTGTGTGTATTGTGTATATCTGTGTGTTTGCATGTGTGTATGTTTGTGTGTGTGAGTGTATGTGTGTATGTCTGTGTATATGTGTGTGAGTGTGTTTGTGTGTAAGTGTGTGTGTATGTGTGTTTATGTGTGTGTGTATGTATGTGTGTGAGTGTGTTTGTGTGTGTGAGTGTATGTGTGCATGTCTGTGTGTTTGTGTATGTGTGTGTGTCTGAGTGTGTGTTTGTGTATGTGAGTGTGTGTGTGCCCAAGTACGTGCATGTGTGTAGGTCAGCTTTAGGTGTTTTTCCACAGGAACCATCATACATGGTGTTTCCCAGGACGAGTTCCCTGTCCCTGGGATCTTCAGCTTCATGGTTGGCACTGCTGGCTGTCAGCCCCTGCCACAGCAGAGACCATGGCCAGGGCCATCACATTCTCTCAGTTACAAGCGCCCAGTTCTTTATGTGGGTTCATTTCTTGTGGACTGATGCTCCAGAGATTCCAGGTAAACAGTTTTCAACTAAGACATTTCCCCGGGCCCTAAACTTAGAACTTCAACCATAATTTGAAGTCAGTTTTGTGAAGTACAGTTTGCTTTTCAAGTACAAAGAGAACAATCCACTAAAGGAATGCAATGTCTCTGCAGTGCACAGACATATATGAAGGCAAAACACCCACATATGAAATGGTAAGATAAACCTGTTTGTAAATGACATTAGTAATGTGCTCCGTTTCTGTACATCTGTCTCTAAGTAAGTGGCTTCTTCTTTGTCTACTCTTACAACATGGATTATCTTTGTTCAGTTAAGCACATTTGACCATTTTTATAAATGATATTCATAAAATTTAAATGAAGTTTCAGACTCTCAAACTACTGAAAATATACCTCAGAGAACATGAGATCAGGTGACTTTAACACTTCCACGCAAACCCAGTCACTGCGATTGAAGGAGCCTGCTGAGGTGATCTGAGGAAGTGAGGCTGCTCATGGGCTGTTTTGTCTCTTGTCGATTTAAGTCAACAGCAGCTATGAACACGCCGGAATAGTAAGCTAACCCACCCGTAAGCACACTTGCCTCGCTTCCTGCCTCTAGCCTTGGCCGATGTTCCTATCTTCAACGTGTTTGCAGACATTTTCTCATTACCCACCCATGTCACATTAGGGGGTTCCAGTCATGCATTCCACCTATAAATAACCGTGGTCCTATGGCTCTTGAAGAGATGCTGAGCTACAAATACACCCTGGGATTGTATAATATACTCATGTGCAGCTTGGGTATGGTGGCACAGCCGAGAAATCCCAGGGCCCAGGGAAGCTGTGGCAGAACTGCTTATAGTTTGAGTCCAACCTAATCTGCAGAGTGTGCTTCAGACCAGCATGGGTGCCAGACTGAGACCCCATCGAAAAGTCAAAAGTAAATAATAAATACATGACACATGCATACTAATGAGCTGGGCGTCGACATTAGACTCACTCACTGATGGGGTTAGAATACTGGAGTTACTGCTTCCGGCATGACTATAAGAAACAAAAATCTTAAGCACTTTTAATTTGGAAGTCCTTGTGTGCTTAAACCAAAACTCAGTCATCCATTATTTCACTGAGTGATCAATGATTCCACAGTTCACCAAGTAAAATGATGGAAAGTACGTTTTATTCGGCTTACCCTGGGGAAAAAGCCAACCTCAGTAACAGATGCGGTCATGAGCATCAAGATACTAAAGGTGGACGGCAAAGACCCCAAGGTTGTCTTCTGACCTCAATTGCATGCCAAGGCATGCCTGAATATATGCACACACATGTACACACATTCATGCACATGCATGTGTTCACACACATGCACATAGATACATACATGTGTACACATTCACCATTTAAAGGTGCAAGTTGTGGTCTCAAGTGACAAGGCAATGCTAGAGACACAGCTTGTTTCATTTTCTTCAGACTCCAAATGCGATGGGATGGTGACATGGGACCTCCGGGTACTGCCCGGCAGTGGGTGCTGGGCAGTGCCCACGGGAAGAGACGCCATGTCTGAACACCATGCTCCACTGCATGCCCATCGAGTGGGGCTCTCCCAGCTCTTTCCCCAGCAACAGGTCACTACAGAATAGAATGACTTTTTTAGACTTCTGTAGGCGAGAAGCCACGATCCAGCTGGTAATGATGAAAATGAGACCCTGGTTTTCTGTGACAGAACAGAGAACTCAGCACAGCACCCGACACAGGATAGAGCCGCCATCTTTGCTAGCTGGTGAAAAAAGATGTAACAAGAACACATGACTCCAGTCTAAGAGAATGCACAGAATTCCAGTATATACATAAGTACTAAAAATATTAGTCACCCTCATCCCGTGGGGGAGTCACCTCACCCTCCCTGACACATCCCCTCCACAGCCTGCACACGTAGCCTAGGACCCACAGCAGCGCCCTGGCCTCGTCTAGCTACAACTGCCTGCACTACACGAACCTCCAGGCTTCCACAAGGAACTGCCCTCCCATCCTGAACAGCACCCAATCTCTCCACTCAGCCAGCCAGATCCTGCCAGTACTGTCCAGGGTCTATCTGGGCAGGTCATCTGCAGAAAAAGTAAGGGGAGAAACATCATAAAGAAATTATAGGTCAGATGGGTGAGACAGACATCGACAGACTATTCCGCCTAAATATTATTAAATATACGTTTTATGCAGCAGCAAACGGAAGCTTCATCCTAGGACTTGAAGCAAATCTCTACAAATTCAGAAAGATTCAAATAATTCCATGTATTCCATCTGACCATAATGCAATAAAACTTAAAATTGACAGCAAAGAAATCTCTAGTAGACGCACCAACTCATGGAGATTAAATAACTCGTTACTGGATGATGAATGGGTCAAAGAAGAAACCAAGACAGAAAAAAAAAATTCCCTGGAACTCAATAGAAAAAGAAAACACAACACAGCAAAAACCCTGGGACACAATGGAAACTGTTCTCTGAGGAAACGTAGACCCCTGAGTGCTTAGATCCAAGTCAGCAAGGACACAAATACACTTTATGTATCTATAATATATATTATGTTACATATGCAAGATATATATAGATATATAGATATATCAAACTCAATTAATCTAAGAGTTGGTTCTTTGAGAAGATAAACAACATCAATGAACCAATGGCCCAAATAACCAAAAGACAGAAAAACCACAAATTTAACAGAATCAGAAATAAACAGGGAAACATAACAAAAGATAGCAAAGAAACTTGAATTTTTATAAAAGATTGTGAAAACACATACTCTATTAAGCTGGGAAACCAAAAAGAAATGGATAAATTTCTAGATTCGGGTAAACAACCAAATTTAAACCAAAAGGAGATTGATCAGTAACCTAAACAGACAAACAGGATTGAGATAGTAGTAAAAAGTCTTCTCGATAAAACGCATGCAGACCCAGGTGGACTCACAGCAGAATTCTACTAGCCTTTCAAAGACGTGCAGCCAATTCTTAAAGCACAAAAGAAGGAAGGGAGAGAGGGAAGAAAAGAAAAGGAAGCAGGTCAGGGGAGGGGGATGATGCTCCCCCTTAATCTAAGCACTTGGGAGGAAGAGGCAGGTGACTTTCTGTGAGCTCAAGGCCTGGTCTACATACAGAGTGAGTTCCAGGAGCAAAAGCCACAGAGAGAAACCCTGTCTGTCTCAGAAGACAAAACAAAGCAAAGAAGAAAGGAAAGGAAGGAGGGAGGGGAAAGGAGGGAGGGAGGCAGGCTGGTTTATTCTGGGTCAGTCCAGGGTGCAGGCCGTCACAGTGGGAAGGCGGTAGGTAGGGGTTTGGGGCAACGAATCAAACTATTTGCAGATGACATGAAATCATGTTAGGGATTCTGAAAATTTTACCGGAAAACTTCTAGAAACAATAAACAAATTCAGCAATGTGGCAGGATACAGATTCAACCTACATGAACAATAGCTTTTCTATACACCATCAACAAATGTAGAGAGCAGAATAGCCCCCAAAGAAAATAGAATATCTAGGTATAAACCTAACCATGGAGGCAAAGGACTTTTACAATCCTTACATTTTAAACCTTTTAATAAAGAGAGGAAGATACTAGAAAATAGAAAAACTGCCCATGTTCATGGAGTGGTGAATTTAGGAGAACGACCACTCTATCAAAACAGACTCAATGCAATCTCAATCAAAATCTCCTTTTGATTCTGCAAAGAAACATAAAAATAAATCTATCTCAAAATTCATATCTCAAAAATTATAAGACCCTGGATATCCAAACCAATATTCAGCAAACAGAACCATAAACATGCCAACGGAACCAAACCACGGACCCAAACACAAGTACATATAACTCCAGCCATTTACTATTTGACAAAGCCACCACAGACATAAGCTGGAGACATCCAGAATACATGAAGTGCTTTTTTTAAAAAGTCAAAAAACAAAACTATAACAACAGCAAAACCCAACAAATTAAGGGGGGAGGGTGCTGGATTAATCGTAACGGAGAGTTCTCAAAAGAGAAAATAAAACTGGCTAAGAAATATCTTGAAACAACTATTCATTGTCTTTAGCAGTTAGGGACATATCAACCAAGACAACTCTGAGATTTCATCTGGCAGCAGTCAGAACAGCAGAGATCAACAAAATGACCCCACAGCCTTTACAAATGCTGGAAAGGGTGTAATCAAAGTGTCCTCACAGTCAGTGTTGCAGGGCTGAAAACTGGCACTCTGGCTCTAGAAATCAGCATGGGAGCCTCCCAGAGCTAAGAATAAGTGGACCATGACCAGGCCATCACGCTCCGAGGACTCTCACTCCATGTTCAACACTGCTCTGCTCTGAAAAGCTGAGAAAAGAGAACAGCATGATTGCTCCACAGCGGTGAGCTGGTAACAGAAGGGTGGCCCATGTGAGAAACAATCCTACACAGCTTTCTTTTAAAAAATGAAAGTGGGTGGCGGGGAGGTTGGAGAGATGGCTCAGTGGTTAAGAGCACCTTCCAGAGGTCCTGAGTGCATTCCCAGCAACCACATGGCTCACAACCATCTGTGATGGGATCCGATGCCCTCTCCTGGCAGGCAGCTGTACAGGCAGATAGAGCACTCATGTAAATAAAAATTAAAAGAATAAATCTTTTTTTAAAAAATGAAATCAGATCTGTAGGGAAACGGATGGATTCTAAGTGTGTATTAGGAAGTAAGGTCGCCTAATCTCAGAAGGAAAAACCCATGTTCTCTGCATGTAGACAAGTATGTGTGTGTGTGTGTGTGTGTGTGTGTGTGTGCATTTAACATGTGAAAAGAGAAGTGATATCAGAGAATGTGGAAGGACAGAGCACAGGCAAGGACTTTCAGTTAGGAAAGGGGATATACAATCATTTTTCCAGCTCCAGTGCTGTCATAGGCTTTTTTTTGGAGGGGGCTTTTTTTTTCCTTTTTGAAGGAGTTGTGTATAAAATATACCTGTATTTTAATACATATGGCATAAAAATGCATTGATTATGAAAGTGTAAATAAAATCTAAATCCAAGCTCTGAGGTGTTAGAGTGGCTATTACAACTGTACAGATGTTGGTTGAGACAGACAGACCTCCGGCCTGGGCAAGGTCGTCTGAGTGGCTCCGTTGGTCTGGCTGTGTGATGCTTTTTAATTACATGTTCTTTAAAATAAGTGGGTTTTATTAAATATATATATGACTCGACTCTGGAGAGATGGCTCAAACACTAAGAATACGTGTTCTTGCAGAGGAATCTGGTGACTCAAAACCCTCGTAACTCCACTTCCAGGAATCCAGCACCCAATTCCGGCCACGGCAGGCACCAGGCACACACATGGTTTGCAAACACTCACACAGACAAAATGATCCCATACCTCAAATAAATCTCAATGTTTTAAAAATACTACCCAATCCCAGTCTCTGCTTTACCCACCTGTTCTCGTTTCAAAGAGGTTTAAGCAACTGGGAAGCCATGTAATTCCTTGTTGCCATAAGGCTTACAGAGGAAATCTATTTGACCAGGTAAAAAACAATTTGAATTATCGAGTCCAGGAAGATAACAGCAGCTACCCCGGGAGCCTGCTGCAGGCCCCAAGCACAGCCAGGGTCAGAGTATGCAGAGATCCGTGGCTGTTAACCAACACAGGCGGGAGGAAGCTGGCATGACATCTGGGAGCCTATCTGTTCCTCTTCCTGTCACTGTTTCCATGGGAAGCCACTTCATTTGAGAAAGGGGCACATTTTGGTCCCTTATGCCACCTGTCATGGAGAGCAGAACCTATGAGGCGCTGTTAAATGCTGGGCACACCATCACCCTCAGAGCCTCTCGACATCTCCCCACTCCACACCTATCGTGTGGCAGAGGTGCCACAGCCCACAGCTGGAGGGGCGTAAATGCTACAAAAGTGATCAGCTGAACCACATTTGAACTCATGGGGATGCTCCCTGTATTTCAGTAGTAACAGAAGCCAATCTCATGATAAAGCCTTTACCACTTGTTACTAAAACTGTTAGGATTATTAGTGTGTGGTTTGCCCAAGTAGCCATCCAGAGAGTTAAAGAAAAACTGTTCAACTGAATTCACTGGAATGCTGGCAACTGTAAACTCCTTAGCCCACGAGCACCCCTAGAAATGACGACAGACCTCACATCTTTATGTCCAGCGTTCAGCCCTGGATCACACACATCCTGTTGGGTCAAATGAGTTAGGAGGTGAAGTGCTATGCACAGGGGCATGAGTGTACTTCAGACACATCAGATGTGTGACAGCTGTGTGTGGTGTTACATAGAATGAAGAGTGCAAGTCACTTACACAATCACTTACTCCAAGCACTTGTGAACAGTTTGCCTTTTGACTTAGATTTAATCTATGTCTTCCGATGTCCTTAGATTTTCAAAAGACTTTGTTATTGTCCTATAGTTCACGATCATAAATTCTTTTACTTCCCAGTCCCGTGACCGTGTGTCTGCGCTTTATCGGAGTTTACCTCTGCCATTAGGCCTTTGGCTGACCACTGCACACAAAAGTCCCCCAGCACTGAGCACACAGAGCCGGCCAACCCTGGCTGCCCTGCTCTTTCTCTGGTCCACTCAATATCTTCTATGGAAGAAGCAATTAGCCTCTAAATCAGCATTTTGCGGGAAAATTGTACTGGTTGTAAAATTCAAACCATGGAGGCCGAAATGAAGGAAAATCAGAAATGACACAGACAATTGATGAACATGAATATTTAATCTCTATTCCATTACAACCCTTGATTGTAGAGCAATTTTTAATGAATTGGATTCAGAGAAAATGCGTTTCATTAACCTTTCATATAAATGTATTATTATTGAACCAAACAGGCCACTGTACTTGCAAATCAGTTCGATGCTAATTAGATTGGGAGTTGCAAGCACTTTAAATCATGGAGGTGGGAGTGTGGGGGGGGGCATCAGCAAACCAGGGTTTGTTTGTTTGTTTGTGGCTACAATTTACTACATTTCTTTCATTTTCTGATACTTTCAAGTGAGAGTTCTCTTGCTTCTGTTCCCTGATACCTAATACTGAATATAAAATAAAGCTTGGAGAATCAGCAAAGAACACACTCATGGGGCAAATGTGTGGTTTTTTTTTTTTTTTTTTTTTTTTTTTTTTTGCTTAGCTGTGTGGAATCACTCCAGAAAAGCTATGCTTTTATTTCTCACTTAAAAACAAAACAGAACAAAAAAAAAAAAAAAAAAAAAAAAAAAAAAAAAACACCCTCATCTGTCTTATTCTACACTGGAGAAGATGTGAAAGGCCCAGGGCTGCTTTGGAAAACGCCATCATGGTGTCTGGAGCCCGGAATCAGAAGCAGCAGCATGAACATGATGTCCCGGCTCAGTCTGCAGCTGGGAGTTGTTTTCCTCCCCTCTTGGCTTACGGTCTGTCCAGAATCAATATCTAGAGGAAATCTGCTCTCGATTCTAGTTGGCCAATCACATCAAGTAGATGTCTTCCCAAAATAAGCTCTAGATTAATATTAAAAGTGTTACTAACCAAAGTGCTGTGAGACAGAACATAGGTTGATAAAAGGTTTAAAAACAAAAACAGAAGAGGTGAACTGTCAACCCAGGGTTTAAATAAGGTATCGGATGCCACCCCCAGCGCTGAGTCATCTTGCAAAATGTGCAAACCTCATCTACAGTTTCTTTTCTCTGTTTTAAAGACACAATCGAAGTCGCGGCTATAGAGCAATGGCTCTGAACTTTCAGAAGGTGTGGGCTTTCCTTCATGGTTAAGGCAGAGGGAGCCTGGCAAACCCAGACCAAGAAGAAAAGGGGTGAGGGGATTTCCTGACCTCCCTCAAAACCATCTGCTGTCAGTGTGAGTCTGTGGCCCTGCCATGTCAACCGTCCCTCCACCGAGAACTCGGAGAACATGCCTGTGCCTTCACACATGGCCTGGGAGTGGGGGAGGGGGCGACTGCCGGTGGGCAGAGAGCCAGAGCAGACCAGGAGGCACGACCAGTACCACAGGGATTAAAGCAGCCTCGGTTCTCACCGATTCAGGACTCCTGGACTCTGTCTGTGTCCAGGTGTAGCTGTCCCAGATGCTACCAGGCTGGTGTGAATTAGCTCCTTCCAGAACGGTCTATAAAGATGGTTATTAGCGGCTACAGACTGGGTGCCTGCAGGAGCTGCACATGGGTTTCCCTGGGCAGAGAGGATTCTGTGACAAGGGCTTGCCTCTGCTGTACTCTAGCTGTTTCCTCTTACTTTCTACACTCAGGAATTCACATGCCAGTCCACGGAACTGTGCCGGGGAGATGTGCAGAGCCACACTTGTGAGACAGCAGAGGTAAAGTTTTGGGGAAAAAAATTTTAACTAATAAACTTTCAAAACACACTTGTTGCATGTCAGTCAGAGGACACGCCAATCTTCTTCCCACACTTGTACCAGGTCTCCAGGCCTGTGCAGTAAACACCTCCATCTGCTGAGCCATCTCGCCAGCCCCATGAAGGTTTGTTTCTGAAGCAAGTTTGGGTTCACAGCAAAATTGAGCAGTAAGTACACTCCCTCCTCCCGCTCCTGCACAGTCCTCTCCCAGGGCAGTGCATGTGTTACAGAGAAACACAGCACAACAGAAAGCAGTTAGTAAGATTTTATTATGGTAGAACATTATGAACATTCATTTGAATATATCAAACATTTTCAGTAATTCTCTGAGAATGCATTTGTGCATACAGGTATTTGATCACACTCCTCACCATAACTCCTCCCAGATCCACCCCCACTCCCTCCTCCCAGCTCTGGGTCATTTTTTCTTTTCTTTTGTTTTTCTTTTTTCAAGAATTCAACTAAACCAATCTTGCTGCTGATATCCTGTGGGTACGACCACCATTGGGAGCAGCAGTTCTCTGCCTTCCCAATGCTGTGACCTGTCCGTACAGTTCCTCATGCTGTGGTGAGCCCTAACTATAAAATAGTCTTGCTACTTTTGATCTTTAATTTTGTTACTGTTATGAATCGTAATGTAATTATCTGTGTTTTCTGGGGGTCTGAGGCGACTCCTGTGAAAGGGTCCTTTGACCCCCAAAGGGGTCCACAGGTTGGGAAGAGCTGCTCTAGAGTGTGGTTGACCAGCCAGGAGCCAGAAACCAATCAATGCCCTGCAGCCATCCTCCAACAGCTCCCTGGAGAGGTGGGGACTCATTAACCCCTCCCCGTTTTATGCTACAGTGTTAACTGTCTTAATCTTGTGCAGACAACCACAGCTGCTGTAAATTCATGAGTGCAGAGTCTTGTCCTGTTCAGAGGATATGGTTTGCACTCACACCAAGGATATTTCATGGCAAGTGCACTGTGGACAAACCGGAGTACAGAAGAAAAAGGAAAGTGGAGCAACACCAAGTGCTGGTGACGACACAGAGCAACTGGAACTCTTGTACACAAACATAAAACACAAGAATCTAGAATAAGAGCTGGCAGTTTCTTATCTATCAAAATATTGGATTTAACATTAGTTCAGACAGTACACACCTAAGTTTTCCTAGGGATAAAACAACTTAAATCTACACAAACCCTCTAGATACTTACCACAGGCTTACTCATAATTTCCCTGTAACCACAAACAAGTCCAACCTGCATGTGGGCAGATGGATCAGGGGTTGTCAACTTTCCTAATTCTGTGACCCTCTAATACAGGTTCTCATGATGTGGTGACCCCTAACCATAAAATTATTTTTGTTGCTGCATCATGACTCTAATTTTACTACTGTTATGAATCATATATAAATATTTTTAGAGATAGAGATTTGCCAAAAGTGTCACAGCCCAAGGGTTGAGAAACATTGAAACAAATACATAATGTTTAGATAAGGGCTCAGCACTTAGCAAGAAAAAGAACAAACTGGGGTGCACAACAGCAGGTGGAAGCCAGTAGTCAAAGCTGAGGAGGAGGCTCCTTTCCAGGGGCCAATGGTCCACATGGTTCCACTGCTAGGACATTTTGGAAAAGGCAAAAATAGAGCAATCTGCCATTGGTAGGGTGTGAAGGTCACGAAAGGGTGATTACAAAGAGTGGTAGGAGAGGTCTGGGGTGTCAAAGCATGTTCTGATACATGTTAATGCATGTTAAAACTCAAGGTAGCACACACGCAATATAGATGGACACACATGCAATGTAGATGTACATATATACATATGTACACACATACACACATATGCATACACAGGAATATACATAAACATATGTGTATATGCACACATACATATACACTCAGACATACACTGATACACACATATACATGCATGCATACATATACATACACACAGAGATACACTCAGACAAACCCACACATTCATGCACACACACACAGAGATAAACTGATACACAGACATACATGCATGTGTACACACACACACACACACACACACACACACACACACACACACCACATACACACCCACTGCTGTAAAGCACTGGGTCAGGTAGCAGTGTGAACCTCAATACAGTGAGAGGAATGCAGAAAGGCAACATGGACCTTGTACAAAAGATCTAAAAGAGCTGCAGTTGAAAGAGAAGGACATGGAGAGGCATGTGACATTCTCATTAGTGGGCGGTATTCAAAGACCAGACGTTATAGTTTGGAATTAAGAATGGATTACAAAACAGGGACTGGCTCAATGGTTAAGCACTTGTCATGCACACAAGAGACCCTGTGTTCCAATTCCCAGAACCATACAAATTTCAGGTCAAGCAGGTAGGCTTCCTGTAGTCTAAGCCTTGAGAGGTAGGGGTAGATCCCTAGAGCAAGCTGGTAGTGAGAGCAGCAGGGTGAATGCACTCTGGGTCTGACTGTGAGTTGCACAGAGTAAGGTAGGCAGCGGTGGAGGGAGGAACGGGCCTAAGCACACACTGGCACACATGTGTGCTGAGCACAGGACAACCCCACACACAGGAAAAGAAGCAAAAGAGAACATAGAACTGTGAAGAGTCATTCTCGTCATTCACAGATTTTCTTCATGAATTACCTAATTACGAATCTTTGTAGCTCTAAAGTCAGTTGTGAAAGGCACCAGAGCAGCAGAGGACAAACCAGCCAATTCAGCACTCCCACAGGCGACGTACCTCAAGTGCCCAAGATGCAAGAACACAAGAGGGCCACAGTAGGGTGCCTTCGGGTCACAGTTATGTAAGCTTGCTCAGGCTTCAGGTTAAATGTTGCTGGCCATGAGGGTAATGTCAACAAATCGACATACACAATACATGTTATATTAGAAACACCCACAAAACTAGGTCTTGTACAGATCCACTAACAAAAATGTTGAGACCAGAGACTTGTGGGAACCCAGTCCTTCATCTTACTCAGAGCAACGGCTTGAGACTTGATGACTCACTATTTGTGGAAGTGTCATAGAACACAATTATCATAAATAATAATAATTATTTGTCTTAATTAGAGAGAAGAAAGACAACCCCCTTGGTGTCTGTCCTGCAGTTCACAGCCATCTCCTATAGTTTGGAGGCAGGAGGCATAGAAGCAGTGGTCTAAACACCTGTAGTGAGCAGAACCACTGTGCGTTGTTAAAACTGTCTCTCCACAAGCCAGCCCTCCTCTGAGTGTCCCCTTCAGACCAACACAGATCTGAGGCAGCATGCCATGAAAGGCTGAGAAGACAACGGCAGAGAGGGCTCTAGACTGCCTACTAGTGCCATAGCTAGAGAGACAAGAAGGAGAGGAACACCCAGACAGAAACTAACAGACTATCTTAGGGTTTCCATTGCTGTGAAGAGACACCATGATCAAGGCTACTCTTTTAAGGGACAACATTTAATTGGGGCTGGCTTACAGTTTCAGAGGTTCAGTCCATTATCATGGTAGGAAGCCTGGCAGCATCCAGGCAGGCATGGTGGTGGAGGAACTGAGGGTTCTACATCTTGATCCAAAAGCAGCCAAAGAGGAGACTGTCTTCCATCGGCAGCTAGAAGGCTCTGATTCTACATAGTCTTGAAATTGAGCATAGGAGACCTCAAAGCCCACCTACAGCGACACACTTACTCCAACAGGGCCTCATCTCACCCAGTAAAGCCACACCTCTAACAGCACCACTCCCTGTAGCCGAGCATTCGAACACAAGACTATGGAGGCCATTCCTAGTCAAAGCACCACTCGGACCATTCACAGAGGTAAAGAAATGTGCTCAGGGTAGGAGCACTGGCTCGGCAGTTAACAGCAGCTGCTCCTGCAGAGGAACAATGTTTGGTTCCCAACATCCACGTGTTGGCACACAACCATTCATAACTCTACTTCCAGAGGTTTGTGTGGCTTCTGGCCTCTGTGTGCCAAAAATGAAAAGAGCACACAGACACACGTGTAGGTAAAATGTCCACACAAACAAACACATACGTGTGCTGAAGTCATGTAGGAGTAGCTGGGAGTTAAAGTTTAAGGTCCAATCCCTGTGCACTTTTGCCAATACCTAGTTACTTTCGTTCTCACTGAGGTTGATATCCCCATGGCGCCTGCAATCTGTGTGTGCTCATCATCAATAGACACACATTGTGAAGAACAAGAGGAAAGTCCTTATAGCCAGGACCTGATGCATGGGATGGTGCTCAGCTACTATATGCCGAGGACTCTGCAAACTTTAAAACATTCCTGCCTGCAACTGGGGCTCAGGGGATGGCTTCCAGTGAGGAGAACTTGCTGATCTTCTAGAGTCTGGTTCCCAGCACCACGTCATGTGGCTCATATCATCCAGCTGCAGGGGGGGGGGGCAGGACAGACACACACACACACACACATATGATGACACTGTCAGTCATACCCTTCCTTGTGAGTCACAAAAAGAAAATGGCAGGGAGGTCAAAGTTCAGACTTCCTCCACGTGACCAGTGCTCTAACAAGCAGCTCTGCTCCACACACCCCCCTGCTCTGGACCCAGGTTCCCACCTCCCTCATTTTGGTTTCTGGGGTAGTTACTTCTGTGACCATCCTAGCTAAATGGACCAACTGAGGCACAAATTATCTCTTCTTCCCCATTACAGAAGGTTTACTGTGGCAGAGCAGATAATAACCCGGGGTCCCAGGAGCAGGAAAGTTACAAGTCTCTTTGTAACCTGAACTTTCATACTCAACAAAGTGAGATGATGTCAAACAGAAAACTTCAGGTCCCTGGACAATGTTCACCATTTTAAAAACAGCGCTACTAAGATTCAGCACAGTCTAGTTTGCTGAGAATCTACTTCATCCTACTGATGAGGCTATTCTTGTGAAGTAATGACCGCATGCTCCAATAAGGAAATAGCAGGGGTGGAGAAAACTGTTTTTTAAAGAGGGGGTGGCTATCAGAACAATATAACAGGTTCTAATGGATGGAAAGTTAAGGATTCTGACTGAGAAATGTTTAAGGTTCCTATTGCTGACGCTGTGCCTATTTCCTAGGGTTTGCTGTATTTTTTTAAATTGCCATAGAACAGGCACAGCTACATAATTTGATTTCTAATCTAGGACTTTCTTGGTGATGTTGGAGCTGGTCACATAAGCCAATACCTCACTGGCTAAGCAGGCCCAGGTTCGGTGTGCTACTTGACAGGTAATTTTCACTCGGCAATGATGCCAGCCCGCACCTTTTCCAGAGCGTGCCAAATGCTGACTTCATTCCTTCCCTCACTGAAGCCCTCTTTCCATAAAACATGTCAAAACAGCACTTTCAGGATTTGACAAATCTGAAGTGATAGAATCAAACCCATTTATTTTTAATGAAAACACCCTGGGCGTATTCTCCTGAAACTAGTCTGCCTATCCTAAGGGTATGTTCTATTCCCTCTCCTCCACGTGCACTTGGGGTTTCAGGGACATGCAAGAAGAAACGAGCTTAGTCAGAAGCTTACAGCCATTGGGATGTGTGTAAAAGCTTCATGCTGATGCAGAGTTGTCTGGGAGCAACTTAAGAACAACCACAGATGTGAATTCAGATGGGTGTCCTCCAACTTACAGAAAAGTTCTCCTGCAGCTTCATTCTGAAGTCAATTGTTTTAGTTTAAGCGGTTTCCCAGGGACTCCTCACAACTTATAAAGGGTAGTTACATTCTCCAGCCAGTTCACAATGGTCTATCCTTAGGTCACAGAGGGGCGATGGCTACAATGTTACAGCAAGAAGCAAAAATGAAACCCACATCTATTAGGTCACCAAGTACTTTCAGGTAAGCAACCTTACTAAGTTTTTAAAATCCTGTACAGTAGATTGTTCTGTCCTCCGTTAAAGGTAAAAGGATGAGGGGAGGACAGGGGGTGCAGCAATGACAGAGGTGACTAGCCCAAAGCAAGTGTAGGGGGCAGGGGAGGGGGGTGAAGAAGAAAGTGAAAAGATGAACTAGTCTCTGAGGCCACAGCTCCAGTTCTGTGCTTTTAAAAACTGTTTTCAAGTGAAGAGTGTTAAATACTTTCCAAACGGAAGAGGTAAGGTATATATGTTCCATGACCCCCAACAACCCTGGAGTACACAGCTCTGAGTGTCCCAGTGAATGACTCGGTGGCCGTACTCGAAAAGAAGTGTCCTCTCACCTGTACACCTCCAGCTCAGCCCTCCCTGGATGCGCAACTCTGACCAATTCCATACTCCTTACCTAAACTCATAGTCTTTCCATCCTTTTCTTTAAATCCCCAAATCCAGAGTGAGTAAATACAGTTCCATCTTTCCTGTGGCTGGCCGTGCTCCCTAACCAGCACAGATAAGGATTTAATCACAACTGCTTCGCCCATAAAGCCCTGTAAACTGTTCACTGCCCCACAGGGAGAAACCACCCACAGTGACATCAAGGAAGTGGACCTCGACCAGTCCAGAAGAAATGCAAATGAAACTTAGCATCAACTTTGGAAACTATACTTCTGAAACAAATTAAGAAACTCTTTGGAGCTGTTTGAAATGAATGCAGGTTGACACTTCGAATGAATCTTCTGAAGACAGGCACCTCCGACGCACCAGCGTCATTTCAAACGCTTCTACAGATGAATATTCAGAGCCCACGAATCAATTTTTAATGTAATAGAATCCCGGGCGCTTAAAAAGTAGGTTCCCCTTCATAATCTGTCATCTTCTCTACATCCTTTCAGGATGCATTAATTTTTTAAAAAGTTCTTTTAACTCAGCTCCTAACAGACATTTTTACCCACTGCAAGTTCAAAGCTAATGCACCAAACCTCTGGTTTAATTGATAGCTCATGAAGAAATCCGTGTTAATTATAAAGCTGGGGCCGTAATTAAATACAAACACAGACATGAGAGAGTGCCGGTTCAGAGTGTCTCACTTTCAAAGTCTTTGAGAAAAAAAGTCAAGTGGCTTTCTGAAGCTCTCCGAATAATATATTTAATATCCTTATATATTGGGAAAGATATAGATAGCAGCCAGCTGATGATTCCCAGCACAATCCTGGTTATGAGTCATGGAAATGTTAAATGGCCGCACACCGTGTGACACCAGCTGACGGTGGCCTCTGGAACGTGGACCAGCAACTCCAGCAGGAGCAGAAGGAAGCAGGAGACCCTGGGCATTTACAGGACACATGTGCTCTTCATACCTTCAGCATACTGGCTCACGGCAATGAAGAGGAAATACTTGTTTTTAAAACGTACTTTACACCCACATTTAAACGCCTAATTAATCCTCATAATCAAATGCAACCACTTTCTTTGCAAGATCTTTTTTATTTCCATAAACTCTGGAAGTTAATGGAAATCACAGTGTCATTATGGCTAAGGTAATAAATGCCTAGTGGTCAATAGGCTCTGAACCTTAACAGGCAGTTAACTAATTCAGTTGGAAATAAGACCAATAGTTCTAATAGCCTCTAATTTCACCACAAGATCTACCCTTATGAACTATAGATGGCTTTCATGAGCTCTTCCTACAGCAATTTAAATGTAAAAACACATGCATTTGAATTCAAATGCTCACCCAGATTTCATTTGCCAAGGAGACCACAGATCAGAAAGGGTCCTTCCCTGAGAAATATTTACATGCAATAAACAGGGCCAGCACAACACCACAAACAGAGATGAAGAGACTTTATGTACAAAGGACAATTAAGTCTATTTGAAAATCATTTACATTTTCTTATTTCAAGAAGTCTGGATTTTCTTTTTATTTTTTAATCATATAAAAGGAACAACTGTAAATATACTTTGTAATAAAAGCAAAAGGAGGGTCTCAGACCCTGATCACATCCTGCTGACTGACTCTGGAGAATGAGAACATCGCACTGATATCAGATGGAGCTTAGCCTATATCTCCCAGCACTCTCCACGACAGAGAATCAAGAGCCATGAGAGCCAGTGCTGAAAATCACCCTCCTGGCTGTCCGGCTCACTGTGGCAGCCGAACAGCATTCTGGGGGATGTGGTGGCGACGCCTCTTGGCCTGCAATGACAAGGAGTGACTTCTGCATGGAGAGAACTGGCTGCTGGCTCTGCTGTCAGTTTGTCTCTGACTGTACCCTCCTGAGTGGCTTTAGCCCTACTCCTGAGTATGTTACCCTGCAAGTGCTCCCTGTACCAAACCTGGCACTTATCCACAGCTTGCTGTGTTAATCATGGCACAGCAGTTAAGTCAAAGTTCTATGGCACAATATTGTACCAAGCTTTTGACAAATCTAAGGGAATCGGATCAATGTTTACTAACCTCAGTTACATATGATCCCATTTCAGCGGAACATTAGGCCTGACCTCCCTGCTGGCCCTGGACATGGAGCAAGAAAAGCCCTGAGCTGGCGAGTTATGAGAATCCCAGCTCCCTCACCTGTAGAGTGGGGGTGTCAGGTGACCTGGGAAGATGCTACACAGCTCAGACCTACAAGGTGCTATTCTGTGACACGCAACCCTCTTGTCTGTAGTCACTCACACAGTGACTGGCTGTTGAAGCGTCTCATGCTTTTTCCTCATGCCTCTAATTCCCTCACTGGGAACAGATCCAGCTGCAGCAGCTTACCTGTTTTTCAAACACCATTTGGCTATAGAAGCAAACCTAGCACAAAGTGTTGGACAGGAGATCTTCCACCCCCACTCCCAGTAGTGAACGGAGATCTGTCAACCCCACCCCCTTTCTTTTCAAGGGAGTCAAAGGCAAGGGTGTGAGCTGTCTGTCTCTTCCCATGTGTTAATGAACCACCTCTTGCCAAATGGAACTCCTACCTTAATTCAGCACACACGTTTTCTGCTGATGTAAAATGACAAAGTACTAATTAGAAGGCATCTAATCTGAGTCACAATTCTCATTAATTGGAAGTTACTATAGTAATTATTAACAAGTCACATTATCATTAAACCAAGGAAAATGTCAACGTTGACTTATGCATATAGGCGTACCCAATAAACAGGCCTACAGTTACAGGTCTTTATAAAGTGACCAAAGATAAAACCAACACCTTACAGGTTTAATGAACATTCTGAAAACGCCACCTTTTAGTGCTCTGATGCCTTTTTCCAGCATTAATATGTCTTAGAAGAGAAAATATCTTATTTTAAACTCTCCAAAGGGTACAACACATGGTCTCATTGAGAAACCTAAAACAACCCTAGGGACTGAGCACACGTCTGTTTCTAAGGCCGAAAGGATTCAACTTCAGCTGATGAATTAAGGTGAATAAAAGACTAACACGGTAACAGAGGACATTTGGAAACCAAACACCTCACAGCAAAAGAGTAAGAAAAAAAAAAAAACTGCCCATTTACCTGTGAAATCATAATAATGCAAAACTACAGTTTTCACCTCAAATGGAGTAAGACAATTTATTCCAGAAACAAACATGTGTGACCTTGGCCTAGGAACACAGATTCAGGTCGCCTGAAACACACGTTCCTGCTTGGTAATGACTTCCTGATTGTCACAGCCCGTGAACAGGTGTGGGTCATAGGCAAGGCGCTGTCCACCTAGGAGGCTTCAGCGAAGGCTGCCTAGTGGCCACTGGCAGGGTCTGGGCTAGCGGTTGAGAGCAGTTGTCAGTGCACTATACAAGGTGTCATCTGACAGTGACAAGATGCTCGGTCGCACGCGGAGCTGGGGCAGGAATGGCTAGTAAGGGCTTAACCACAGCCTAAGATAATTTGGCTCTGGACTTGAGACGTTCTAACTTCATTGAGCTCTCAACAGTCAACCAGCCTTGTGAAGTCTCAACACCCATGGTCTTTTTCTGAGAATATCACTTCACAATAACATGGGCAATTTCTTATTTATTTTGTCATCTCAGACACTGTCATTTTATACAAGATTTTGCACTGACTCAACCATATAAGAAAGGAAAGTTTAATCTTCATAGGCTCTAATGTGGAGTAAGTATTAATGAGCGTGTGCACTCAGGCTCACAAACACTGAGGATGATGCTGCTCCCTAACCCTGCAATCAGTCCCAGGAGGACCGAAGGAGATGCACACACTTACGTCACACTGGAGCATGAGGTTCTCAATCTTAAGCATTTAGTCAAACACGTTTCTTAGCTATAGAGTAGAAAAAAATAAGTTTTAAATGTTTTAGAAATTAAAACTCTATTTACTTGATTTGAATGTATGTTCATTCTTGGAAATTTAGCAAAAATATAAAACAAAAAAAGGAAGATTACATAAATTTATCCCTTCATTCTGTCACCCAAAAGCCACTGCCCACACTTTGTTTTCTGTTCTCTGATACATGGTTTCTTTGTGTAGCCCTGGCTGTCCCGGAACTCTGTAGACCAGGCTGGCCTCCAGGGTGCTAGATTAAAGTCATGCGCCACCACTGCCTGGCTGTGGTATATTCCTTTACTTGCATTTTGGCACACTTTTCTATACACACACAATTTTATAAAAATTAGAATTCCTGAGGTCACTTATTGTTAGGCTAGTTGGTTTAAGTAGTCAATTAGTCACTTATGTCTTTGGTAAAGAGTGACAATACAAGTCAGTTATGATTTCTAGTACACAATACACAAAAATGTATACACAATTGCACAAACATACACACATATGCAAAAAAAAAAAAAAAAAAAAAAACAGTATCAATTGTCCAGGTTACACCAGAACCAGTCAAGCTTTTGTTTTGCAGCCTTTAACATAACTATCCAGTAAGTGAATTACAGAGCACAATGGATTTGTAAGTCAGTGGTCATGTTATGTTTACACCATCAAGACTCACAGATAAGACAAACTGAATACTTAAAAGAGTTTTTAAAGTGGGGACGCAATTAGACTCGGAGAGGATGTTACAAATGGCTTTCCTCCCAGTAGTGGCTGCTTCCAGAGCCAGATGATGGCCCCAGGAGAGGGAGAAATATTTCCTCACTGACAGTTTCTAGTTGCCCTCAGAGATGTAGACAAAGGCTCACCTTGGGGGATGATGTCATTCCATGGAGCCTGGAAAGAGCAACTGTCTCCAAGATGCATTAAAAAAAAGCATTTTAAAAACAAAACAAAACAGAAATTACAAAGAACTCCCAGCTTGGAACACCAAACATATCTTTCAAAACTTCCGACACAACAGGACAGCTCTGTCTACATTCCTCTTACATGGTGCGGTGCAGGCAAATCCTGGAGCTCACAGCCGGGCCTGCAGGACCGCACTGGAGCAGAGGCTGACAGCTATGGATGCTTACTTACACCTGAGCTCTTTACAGCAGCACGTCTGCTGAGTTACACCACACACTTATTTAAAGGATGTAACGCAATGCTGTGAATTAGAGTATTTGTTCCGACTTTAGTTGCACTGTGCTAATGGCAGCTATGTGTGTGCACTCACGGCTCTGCTTCTCGAGAGATACCGTGACTTACAGGATCAATGCATGCCGCTCCTTTAAACCGCCCTCACTCCTCGACATTGGCATCTGGTTTATGCCCATGACGGCCCAAGCTCAAATACCTGTATTCATCCTTCGATGACATCCTTGCAGTCTAGAGTTGAGCCTTGAAGAAGGAACACTGGTCATACTAGAAGTAAGGATGCACACGTGCCTGACTCAAAGACTCTCACACCAAGATTCTTTTTTAAATATGCTTGAAAAGAGTGACGTGGAAAACCAGGAGGACCAGGCAAAAACCTTTCAGAAGATACTTAGCTAGACCCAAGAACCTGCAAGACCAGGAGCTTGTAGGAATGCTGGCAAGCTAGAAAAACTGCTGAAAATGACAAGCTTCCAAGTGTTCGCATTAGAACTGAAACCATTACAACCGTCATTTGGGTTTTCCATTGAATCCACAATACCAACAGTTACTTGATAATCATACAAATTCTGTTTTTAAATTCTTTTATTTACTTCTTCCATGTGAGTGTTTTTCTACATGTTTGTGTGCATGCCGCATGCCTGACATCCAGAGGCTTGAAGAGGATGTCATTTCCTGGACCTGGAGTTACAGACAATAGAGAGTTACCATGCGGGTCCTGGGAATTGAACCTAGGTCCTCTGGAAGGACACCCAGTACTCTCAACCACTGAGCCACTGCTCCAGCCCCTGCCCTAATTCTATAACACACGCCAAGACAGGTACAGGGGCAGGGAAGGTTCCCGATGGGAAGGGAACAGAGCCTCCTTGACCTCTCTTCCTCTCATCCCCAAAGCTGCTGCCCTGATTCCATGCTCTGAAACAGCCAGAGAGCAGGTCATTCTTCTATAACTGAGGAGGGGAAGGAGAACAGGAAATGAGAGGCTGACAAGCAGCACCTCCCGAATCAGCACCGGTGTATCCACTCCATTCCCTGACGTACCTGAAGCCAGGAGAAACTAACGGGGCAGGGGAGGAGCTGTACAAGACTGAGCTCTTCACACACACTCTCTGAGCAACAGGCAGGGATGCAAACTCTCTTCTGACATCAAGTCCCCTCGTTCTCACCCCAGCCACCCACCTCCCTGACTCAAGTTTTTTTCAGCATGGTTTAGTCATAATACCTTTCTGTATCAAAATAAATAACTTTAACCAGCTGGTCTTAATATTGTAGGAACTAAAATTAAAAAGAAAAACCCACAAAAGCCACAAGTATTTGGAACCACAAAGGAAAATGTCAGGCTACAGCCAATAAAGCTCTAGTTAGCAGAACTTTCAAAGGTAGGTCCCAAAATAAAACCTCATAGGACAGAAGAAAAAAATGCAGTTGCCAAAATGCTAATACTCAACCCCCAAAGTCCCTCTCCAGCACATGGGACCATCCAATGCTTGAGCCAGGTCTTTCTCCATCCCAAGCCACCCTACCCGTGGAAGCACATGAGGCTGATGGCCACTGGGTCTGCAGTGACCTTTTATGGATCTGCTGTGCCTAAGGCAAAGCTACTTTGAGAGTCTGGCAAAGAAACTCATTTTCAGTTGTTTTTATTTTTAAGAGGAGAAACATCATCACAAAAGCATGACTGTCTGGTTTCTAAAACAAGGAAGGCTTCTTAGGGAACTAACATGGCCTTTTCTTCAAACACATCTGTTCTATAGAAACCAGAACCCCAAACCCAGAAAGGAAGCACGAAACCACTGGGCTTTAAGGTCTGCAGAAGTTACAGGGTCCATCCTCTTCATCTCAAACAAGAGCAAACTCAAATTTTTAAAACAAATGGGAACTCATTCAATATTAAAACCTTCCTTAGAAAAAGGGAAATTATTTCTCACAGGTGTCTGGGTCCTTACTTCATCTTCAGGGTGAGAGCTGGCGCTCACATAATTTGTATGGAGAAAAAGAAAGCAGAGCATAGCAAATGTCAGGGACAGCCTCAGACAGGCTGTGGCCCATGGTCTCATTTAATCTCTAGAACTCTCGGGAAGCAGCTAGCAGTAACCATTCCACAGAACAGAAATGAGGTTCAGAAGAGCGGGCAGACAGTCCCGGGCCACTAAATGCAGTTCAGGGCATGCAGTTTCCACACGGTGTTTTATAGTTCAGCATTGTCCACATAGACATGTCACAGACTTGTCCAAACGGAGCTCTGGCATTTTGTGCCCATGCCCTTATGTGTCCTGCTGAAATCAAGATACAATTCAAAGGACTTGGAGAAAGACATGGCCTGCTCCACATTTGTCTGAACACTGAAGCCTCTTTCTGTTTACTAGAAGTGGGAGTGGGGGGAACTCTTGCCAGATTGTGAACAGGAGATCCAAGTAGGCTGACAGTGGGCCATGGCTGCCACCTGCTATGGCAGAAAGCTGACAGCAGCTCTTGCTGACAGCAAGGAGAACGTGCATACCATGCTTTGTGTACCGGGAGCACTTCTGATCAGTCTGTTAGCACAGAGCAGGAGTGCCTGGTCACTGGGGCAATGGGAGAAAGGAGAGGGAAAGGAGGAAGGAGAAATGCAGGGGATGATGAACAATGATGAAGATGTGAGGCACGGTGGGGACATGAAGGCAAGCACACTTAAAAGCAGAAGGAGTTAGACAAGAAACGGGAGTGAAAGCGTGGCAGGTGGCTGGGACAGAGGGTGAAGGGAAAGCTGGTAAGAGTGACTGCCGCTTTCTCTTCAGTCCAAGTGCCCATTTCATGTCCTCTGCTGCCCCAGACACACTGACCTCAGGCGCGGCAAAGGGTATCCATGGGCACTGAGCCCTAGTGTAGACGCATACCACACCTTAAGTCCCACACGTCACTGATCTCCAGCTCATTCAGGGCAGGTAAGGCCCAATCAGAAGAAAAGCAGCGGGTTTGGCATCTTCCCTCAGACCACCAGATTGCTATCAATCAATCAAAACCAAATTCACACTCTACTCACACTCCATGGTAGTAACACACGGGAGAGGCAGACATCTTTCCATCACTCTAGAGCCCTGTAAATCTGTGCCTTGGCCTGAAACAGTCTACCTAATGCTTGAAGGTCGTGACCGGTGGTTACCTCAAAGGAAAACAGCCATTACTTTGACATTAGGAGTGACACCCCCAAACCCACAGACATGTCTTAAGTGAGTGCTGTGGCTCTCGGGGCTTCCTTGTGCTGTTCAGCCTTGAGAGGCAGGGTGTGGCCGAGAGGCTGAGGACAGCTACTGTTCTGGACTTTGAGGACAACAGTGCGAGACCAGTTAGCCTCCTGGGGTCAACTCTGTAAAAGCCATGAAGTTTCCAAGTCTATTGTGTGGAGACATGGAGCCCAGGAAAACATAGTTCTGAGCGTCCATCCTTGGAGTGAGCTCTCACCTGAGGAGAGGCGAGACTCTTCTATAGCCATGATGATCAGACTCCCTCACAGTTGAGCCAGAAGAGGACAGACTCCCCACAGTAGATGGACCCCACTGTTAGAGGGCTGGTTTGCAAACACTCAGACCTTTCACTCACAACCAGAAGCTACTTAGAGGGTACAGATGACTGCCAACCCATCTATGGCGTGTGATCCCACACTCCCCAATCAAATGAGCACAGAAAAACAAAATGTCGGGCTCTTCAAACATGCCAAGCGGAAGTCAAACTGACATGCCAGAGGACCAGGGGCACAAGTGTCTCTCCAGTGTGATTCCCTGAAACTCACTCCTAGGAGAGGCACCCCCATGCTTTCCTGTCTGACATTTCCTTCCCTGCTCAAGCTGAAGAGGGTCCTGTGCATAATCACCGACGAACTAAGTGCCCATAAGAACGCCTCAAGTGACACACATGGTGTGCCCTGACACAGAAAACAAAATCAGTAGTTTGCTGCTCTGTCACTTGGAAACTCTGAGTGCTGTCAGCAGATGGGAGGAGGGGCCTGGGGCTACCACAGGGACCACTGGAGCCCTTGGAAAAGCAGAACAGAAAGCAATGAACCCTCTTCAAGTTCAACACACACACACACACACACACACACACACACACACACATGAAATGCAGTGAAAAGGCCATGTAGCCAGAGGTCATATTTTTCCAGCCTGCTAAATTAAAATGACTCAGAACCTCTGTAATTACATGGAGACAGATGGAATTGTTATCTTAACTAAATTGTAAAAGCACTTTAAATGTCATAAGTTTTGATGCAGTTTAATATTTTAAATGGACACTGTTCAGTAGAGTCACTGATTTTCTCGCAGGCAGATGGGGACATAATCTATGTCCATTATCAACACTGAACAAACGCCCATCCATCTGCCATCAGCATGAGGAACAGTGGAGTCAGAGAACACACAGCCGAGACCACAGAGGGCAGAATTCTCACCTCTGCCCGACAACCTACTCTGTGAAATAGCATCAATCTCTGCCACAGCTCCTAGCCCTGGAGAGACAGATCAAGTAAGCTAAAGTGTTCTGTAAATGTTTTCCTCAAAATGTAAGCAGTTATGAGATTCTGTGTCATTGTCGGGTAAAATATGAAAATCCATCATTTCTCACCATAACCTAAAAACAAATTGGAATTTACTTCAGCAAAATGGCAACCTAAAAAGTGCAGAGCACCAGTTCCGGCACAGTTCAGTACACAACTCCCTCAAGGCACCAACAAGAGGCTGCTGGGCCTCTCCTAGAGAGGGTCCATCCAGTCAGTGTCCTTGGGCTGTCCCTCATGCTCCGCACATGCAGAGCAGTCCTGGGCAGGCAGCACTGTGGAGAAGCACTTTCCTCAGAGCTGCATAGATTATTTTCCTGCCGTATAGTTCCAAAAGTTTGGTGTTAATCACAGTAATGTCACGTTTTTGCGTTGATGGGGTACTGTGACATCAGGACTGAGAGAAGACAGATAATACGTCATCTTTGTGTTGTAGAGAACAAGGATGGGGGCTGGGGTATAACTGAGTGGTGCCGGGGAAGCCTGCACAAGGACCTGCGCTCTATCCTAGGACAAGATGAAATGATTCTGCTGTGGTAGTGATCTTTATCAATCCACCTGATTGCTACAGAGACTGTACACAGAAGCACACACAAACATGTTTGAGAATCCCCTAGTTATGGACAACGCAACCAGAGGCAGAAGGTGGGAAACTGAAACTGATTCTAGCCACACCCAGGGAAGCCCTCTGCTTGACTCTAGATGTTAGGAATGCACTCTGTGCACTCACGTGAAACCCAACACATCTTTCTACAGCAAGTGCAGGCTGAAAATCCCTGAAGCAGCTTTTCTTCAGAGCTACTGGGGAAAGACTGGCTGCACTGCACACAAGGAGCACGGCCTGAGACGTATGCTCCACAGACAGAAATGCAAGAGTGTGTGTGTGTGTGTGTGTGTGTGTGTGTGTGTGTGTGCTCGAGAGCGCGTGCACACGTACACGTGCACACTTGAGCACAAGCGCACTCGCGCAAACACACACACAGGTGCGCGCACACAAACACATACTTATGAACATGCACACGCACACACATGCCAACAGAGCTCAGCCTTTGGTGCAGAGAAAGAGCTTTGGAATCCTCCCCACAAGAGAAATCACACCAAAGCAGGAGATCGTGTCTTAGCGCCGTTCCCTCCGTTTCAGCTGTGTGCGCAGGGTGGGTGCTCCGAGAGTCGGGCAGCTTTTGTGAATAACTGACAACAACACAATGAGGCCTGAGGATGTCAGAGACACGATACAGTTTCGTAGAACTCATCACGGAGCTCTTAAAATTCCCAAATACTACACGATGAATAATTTATTCTGTGTCAATATGGGGCCAGCAGATGTTCATCCAGAGTCAGTGTTAACCCTTCAAAGCTGAAGAGCAAGAACACAGGCTCCGCCAGACACAAGAAGGCACTTCATTTAAGTGAGATTATCTCAGTGTTTATGGAGAAATTAAAGGAGCCTCGAAAGCCAAGAGAAAGCAAACCACTTAGTTGGTGATCTTTTATCAGAGTCTGCTCATGCCGATAAGGAGACCAGTGAAGTGGGAAAACACAAATGGACCGCTCTCTCCCTTCACAAGTGTCCCCAGGGGCGTCTGCCGGTTCCATCTAGGAGTATCTGCTGGTGGCTTACTGATATTGACCTTTCTTGCTGAAATACAGTCCAATTCTAAAAACCAGGTGTTGGGCTTTCTAGATATTCTCCCTCCTTTGATCCACCTTAATTAATTAGTATCTGTGTATCCTTCATTTTAAATGAAACAAAGCAGAGGACTGAGGTATCAGGTAAGCTCCCACGGAGCCTGAGCACTTACAACTTCAAACCAGAGGCTGGGGCATGAGATCGCTCTCACTTAGCCCTTACTTATCAGCTCGTTACCAAGAACTGCGTGTGAACAAAAGAAGAATTGTTTAATCACAGATCCCAAAGACGTCTTAGGGATATGTTAATGTCTATGTCTAAGCATGCGCAGAGGCTTCCAGTCAACATATGTGAAACTGGTGCACAGGGCCAATACTTAAATCTCAAAATGTCTTAAATCTTAAACTTCACATCTCTCAATCCCCAAACCAAGAATAGATAGTATATATGAAAATAAGCTTCAGCTGTGCTGAGCTTCATCCAGTGAAGAAAACGAGAGAGCTGGAAATAATGAGGCGATTGGGCAGAAAGGTAGGTGGGGCTGAGACCGAGGAGTCACCTCAAATAGTGACAAGGCTGCATGTTTGGTGGTCATGAGCTCCCTGAATAAAGCAGGAGTCAGGACGTCCATGAACAGAGGGGGAGAAGGTCAGCCATCACCCCAGGCAGTGACATACGTGGGAGAATTATATGTAATTCAACAACCCAGAAGTTTGAAACAGCTGAGTTTAAATATTGAAGAAGGTGAAGAAACCAAAAGACCCCAATGAGGAGCAGTCTAGCAAACACCAAGGCAGGCTTGAAAAAGAATTAGAACAGAAACATGAACAGGAGAGGCTGAGCAGACAAGAAAACTGAACAGTTGCTGACAGTGGCCAGGCAGGTAACCCAAAGGGCACAGGAAAATCAAATTAAATCCAAGTTGCAAGACAGACGGGAGGTGAACACAGGAAGATGAAGGCCAGGTAAGGAGGCCAGAATAACAGACTTCTGAACCCATCAAGCAGGAGTTCAAAGGAATTTCAAGTCGGAAACACACAAGACAAGGGTGAGGAGCCCAAGCTGCACAAGATCCCACTCCACAGTGGAAAGGGCTTGGCCCAGAGACTGTCTCTAGTCTCACAGCCAGTTAGAGGCAAAGCAGGAAGGTGGTTAGAGCAAAGGTCAACCACTCACTCTTGAGCCCAATATCTGCCCAAGATGAAGATTTCTCTAGCTGCTTAGAATGTAGTGTGTTCTTTGGATGTTCATATGTTGCCAAAGCCAAGTGGCCCTAACACACAGCACACTGAATTTTCTCACCAACTCTCATCCATCTCAGTTCTCTGAGACAGAAGCAGTCTTAGCAAAGGGAGCTGGACTGAAGCCTCACATATAGTGTAAACAGTAGATAGCAGAGCAGGGACTCTGTGTGACTCTAAACATCACTCGTAATCATTATGGGACAGTGTCACTACATTTAATATGGCTTTAAAATAATCAGGCACCCCTACAGTGAGGAGATCAGCTATGTCCTAGAACAGCCTAGCTGTAAACTTAGAGATCATTCACAGTATTATTGTAACCTTAAGGTGGGATTTTAGTACTAACATATTAATTGATTCATAATAAAACTCCTTGAGAATTTCATATAGCATATTATTCTCACAGTCACCCTCAACATCTTCCAGATCCACCCCACCTCCAGACCCCTCAACTTTATGTTGGGTTTTTAAATTCATTTAGTAACTAACTCCTTCACTCCAAAGTGTGCTGTCTCTATATTTGTGGGTGTGGGGACATCCACTAGAGTGTGGCCAACCTACAAGGAGCCACACCATTAGAAAAAACTGACTGTCTCTCCCCTGGAAACAAACAACTGCTCAGAGCTCCTCAGTTGGGGGCTGGGGTTCACGAGCCCCCCCCCCCATGATGGAATCTAGACTGGCTTGATTCTGTACAGGTAAAAAGTGTCAAGAGCTCAAGTGCTGCCAGCCCAGTCTTCCTCCCCCATCATCCTTGGTGGTTCCTGAGCCTTGGGAGGGGTGTGACACTGATGAATCATTTGTGGCCCAGAACTCCAGAGTCACTTAGTTTCTGCACCTCTAAGGCTATTAATCTTTAAGAAAAATTAAATATTTACTAAAAGTAGACAGAACAAAACCTATATGAAAACTCATATGAAATTTCTTGTGACCCTGAATAGTCAAAATGATCACGGAAAAGAACAAAGTTCAAAGCCTCCAGCTTCCTGATTTTAGAACTTGGTTTCAAAGCTGCAAGAATCTAAACAGTTCCATGCGGATAATAGAAGAAAAACAAACAAACAAACAACCAGAAAAATCAGAAGTCAATCCCTGCCCCACGTAGAGTACTGCTTTCAACCAAAGAGCCAAGACCATCCATCAATGCAGAATGGCAATCTCTGCAGCAAGGCTTCTTGGAAAGTTGATACAAACATGCAAAAGAATGAAGCCAGACTTCTGATCCCAGATGCAGAAGGTCCCTCAAAATGAGCCAACATCCTAATTGTAAGACCTAAGCATAAAATTATGAAACTCTTAGAAACCTTCATGGTATTGAATTGAACAAGCTTTTTTCCCCCTTAGATACAACACAAAAAGTTTTTAGGTACTTTCTCCATATGGTATGTCTTAGGGTTTTACTGCTGTGAGCATACACCATGACCAAGGCAACTCTTATAAGGACAACATTTAATTGGGGCTGGCTTACAGGTTCAGAGGTTCAGTCCATTATCAACAAGGCGGAAACTTGGCAGCATCCAAGCAGGTATGGTGCAGGAGCTGAGAGTTCTACATCTTTATCTGAAGGTAGCTAGAAGAAGACTGACTTCGAGGCAGCTAGGGTGAGAGTCTTCAAGGTCATGTCCACAGTGACACACCTACTCCAACAAGGCCACACCTACTCCAACAAGGCCAAACCTCCTCCAACAGGGCCACACCTACTCCAACAAGGCCACACCCACTTCAACAGAGCCACACCTCCTCCAACAGGGCCACACCTACTCCAACAAGGCCACACCTCCTCCAACAGGGCCACACCTCCTCCAACAAGGCCACACCTCCTCCAACAGGGCCACACCTACTCCAACATGACCACACCCACTCCAACAGTGCCACACCTTCTAATAATGCCACTCTAATAATGTTTGTATATAAGCCGAGCATATACAAATCATAACATGGTATTCAACTTTATACAAATTCCTAATTGTAAGAGCTAATCACAAAACTAAAAATCTCTTAGAAGAAAAGCTTAAGAGAAGCCTTCTTGGTGATGGATTTAGCAATGTTTTTCTTGGACATAACACCAAAAGTCCAGGCACAAAAGAAAAATAAATCACTTCTCCAAACACACACACACACACACACACCCAATAAGCACAGAAAAAGGGGCCACAATGTAACCAGTGCCTAGGAAAATGCAAGTCAAAACCACAATAAAATAGCACTTTGACTTTCTGAAATAGCTATTGATTTACTTTGCTTTTTAAAGTACAGAGACTACAGGTGTTGGCAAGGATTAGGAAGAATAGGAAGAAACCCATTTATGTATTTGTGGTATGTAACAGGAATGCAAAACGATATAGCCATTTTGCTTAGTAGGTCCACAGAAAAGTAAAACCAGAAATAGAACATGATTCTCTGTAGGTGTGTGTCTGAAAATGCTGAGAGAAGGAACTCACGGAAACACACACACACCAGTGCTCAAAGTATTGGCATCCCCACCAGCCAACAGCTGGAAACCAGTCACGTGTCAACCAATAGATTAATAAGCAAAATGTGATGACTGAATATTATGAACCATAAAAAAGGAGTAAAATTCTGATAAATGCTACAACATGGCTGAACCCTGAAAACATCACGCTAAGTAAAACAAGCTGGATACAGAGAGAACAGCCTGGCTGACCTGAATCAATCACAGGAAACTCTGGGAAAGCAATCTCATGGACATGGATCATGGAGTGAGCATCCCCAGTGGTCAAAGCCCAGGGGCAGAACTCCTGTTGAAGGCTGGACAGTAACACTGTCTGCACAGCTACCTTCGATTCAATGTTTACAATGCAGTGTGCTAAAATTTTAAAACAACAACTTTTATGATAACAAGATTTTTTTAAAAAAGTAAATAAATATACAAGTAGAAATTATAGCATGTCTCTTGTTTAGACAACAAAACCATGATTGTATAAAGAATACTTTATTTCCCAAATAAGAACAAATATTTAAACAAGATTCTATCATTTTACACATCTTACTTTACCTAACTTAATCTACTCTTGCTTTGTAAGGTAGAGATCATTATCCTCATTTTACAGGTAAAAGAATATATATAACAAAAATAAATAATCCTAAATATGTACTCACAACTGTCAAGTTCTAGTAAATCTTCTATCCCTGTGGGAGCCATTAATTCAATCCCCCAGGGAGTCAAAGAATAGCAGTCACTGCCAATAGCTTCCCAAGATACTGGGAAGAGCCAGAATGGCAGCTGCCCCCAGCATGCCTCATGGCTGCATTCTCAAAATCCCAACAGAATCTCACAACCAGATGCCCAGCCAGGGCGGGAGATTGCCTGGCTTTGTTGTTGTGCCCTTCTGCTGCAGCTTGGCCGAGAAGCCAGCCAAGCGTGGATGGCCCTGAGCCACGGAAAAGAGGTTCATTTGTGCTCGAAGGAGAGGCAGAAAAGCACCTCTCAGTGCTTTGAGAAAGGGAAATCCTCATCTCAAGAGTGAACAGCAAAATCCACACAGTAGACATTTTAGAAGTGACCCCATCTGACTTTTTCTCCTCTTGACATCATCTGGTCAACATTTAAAAACTGCTCGGTGTTCTCCAACCAGCAAAAAGCAAAAAGCAAAAGGCTCCCTCCAGTTATCGCTTCCCCTATTCCTCAAAGCCAATTTTCCCTTTTAAAGCCTTTTTTTAAAAAAAAAAAAATGACTGCTATGTAAGATTCAGACGTAGCAGTGGGGTAATTATGATCCAATAAACGTATTTGCTGGGAGAACTTCTGGATTGCTGGCCTCCTCCTCCTTCCCTCTTTTACCCCCATCTATGCCACTTTTCCCAGACAGGCTTCCGTTGACATCACAATTACCTATGGCATGGAGGTCTTGATAGAGCCCTAAAACATTCCAAGCACTCAGAAGGCCAGGTTGGTTATATTTTCTGAAGCATATAATTCATGGAGCCCAGTGCAAAAAGAAAATGCGTCTTAAAAAGCAGAAAGAACTTCTCTTTGGTTGTCTCTCTTGGCAAATTCTGTTGCTTCTAAATTTTATTTGCAATTCACCGTTGTGATGCTCCAGGGCACCATTCCGAGGTTGGTGTGCAGACCGTAGTCCCAAGAGCAGAAGGGGGCACCAAGCTCAAACTGCACTGAGATCCTGTGGTAATGGCAACAGGGGTGACAGGAGGCACAGGGTTCATGTTCCAGGCATGTGCCACACTGGCCTATCTGGTGCTACATACAAAACACCCAAACATCGCTATTTGGAATTTGAAAACAGCAACCTTAGGAGGTGCAGGGAGCCTTGGGCACAGCCAAGTCAAGGGGCAATGCCTAGCATCCTGAGGAAAAGTACGGCAGAGCCTTCCTCTGGTCTAAGGGTGGGTGGTGGCAGACACTCTCTATGATGGTCTGTACATGCTCAGCCCAGGGAGTGACACTACTAGAGGGTTGGAGGAAATGTGGCCTTGTTGGAGTAGGTGTGTCACTGTGAGTGTGGCTTTAAGACCCTCATCCTAGCTGCCTGGAAGCCAGTGTTCTGTTAGCATCCTTCAGATGAAGATGTAGAACTCTCAGCTCCTCCTGCACCATGCCTGCCTGGATGCTGCCATGTTTCCACCTTGATGATAATGGGCTGAACCTTTGAACCTATAAGCCAGCCCAAAATACATGTTGTCCTTATAAGAGTTGCTTTGGTCATGGTGTCTGCTCACAGCAGTAAAGACACTCCCTGTCTATAAACTAGACTTTGAGCAACTACAATGTTTAAGAACAAAGAACCAGTGTTTGCTCAAAACTAGCAACTGCAGGTCCCTCCTCCTGATGTTTTCTGCCTGAGACTGCTTACCTACAGACATCTCCTGAGACCAGCTAACCTCTCCCTCCTGCTCTGCATGGAAAACACACTGAGGCCCTGAGTTGCTGTGGTAGTTGGTGCCACTCCAAGAGTATGCACAGTCCACAGCTGGTCTGTGTGTGTCTGCCACCTCTGCATGTCCCTAATGCCCTACTCAGGTCTCCAGACCCAAGGCACATGGGACATGGCCAGCAACCATATGGCATTAAATTCTAAACACAGGGCCTGGGGAAGTAACTCAGATCACCAACTATAAGGATATTGGCTTCCCCTTCCCCCAGCTCAACAGTAAACTAGGTAAGCATAATCTTCCCTTCTCAATCTGGATGGGTGGGAAGGTAAGAGGAGACAAGAGAGGGGAAGCTGTGATCAGAATATGGTGTATTAAAATATTTTATTTTCAGTTTTAAAAACACATTTTCCTTCTCAGCATGACACCCCAGGTAGCCATGCTGCTGCTGTGCCCAGGACTGTGACTCCTGTGTTCCGTATAATTAATATCTGCTTGAAATGAAACTCAACAAAATAATTCCTTTCATTTAAGTCCTGCAACAAGCCCACACACACATATATATGTACGCATGTATGTATGTATATGTGTGTGTATGGATGTGTACATGTGTGTATGTATGTGTGCATGTTTGCATTGTGCATTTGTGTATATGTGTATGTATGTGTGCATGTGTGCATGTATATGTGCATGTAAGTATGCGTGCAAGTGTTTATGCATGAATGTATGTGTATATGTGTGCATGTCTGTGTGTGTGTGTATGTATGAATATGTGTGTGTGTGCACATAAAAAGGTATCACCATTTTATAACTGATTAGAGAAAGTGAGTTGCATTGCATGAAGCCTTGAGTAAAAGCAGAGACCACACGTCCTGCTCCAGGTTCGGGACTCTTCCCACCCTGTGCTTCCTGAGTGAAGGGCAGTGAGAGAATGGACACAGCTGTCTGTCTACAAGAGCGTGAGCTTAGCTACTAGAGGGAATTATTTCTAGCATATTTCTGTCACTTGTGGTCAAGATTTTTAATTCAATTGATTTTTGTATATTCAGGAATTTAAAGGCCAGATGCCAGCAAGTAATCTAAAACCAGTAAGTGATGGAAACCTTTTTTTCACCAATAATTTCATCTAATGACACTTCAATGTACCATTAGTCCAAGGACTCCAGAGTCACAGAAGAGACTTAGCTCTCTAGTGTGAGAGCTACAGTATGGGGGCTGATTTCCTGACACAGTGGAAAAACCTATCAAGAAAATAGTAGAGACACTTGAGCCAGGAAAGCTATTGGCTAGGAGACACCGAAATCAGGGGAGGAAAAGCTGTATTCTTCAGTACCTCTGGGGGGGGGGGGGCAGAGGACAGACCAAAATGTCATTCCTCAGGTACAGT
This sequence comes from Micromys minutus, assembly GCF_963924665.1. NCBI lineage: Eukaryota > Metazoa > Chordata > Mammalia > Rodentia > Muridae > Micromys > Micromys minutus. The sequence continues at coordinate 35,798,713 of NC_137964.1, forward strand.
CTGGCTTGTTTGTGGGAGCACTGGCCCGCCTGCAGCCCCATGGACCCCAATCTACCTGTCTCTCTCCCCAGGGCTGGGATTACAAATCACCACACCGGTGATTTTTTTTTTTTTTGCAAATGATGGTTACAGGGATGAGATTCAGTTCCCTGGGCTTAACAGGATGAGGGCTCACCGGCTGATTCACCTCTTCAGCCCACTCAGTGGACACACTCTGCGTGATCAACCTTTCCAGATGGTGAAATGTTGCATAGCTCTCCCATGTAAACTGTATTTTGAGAAGTAAAACTCTCTTATGCATTTCAACTCATCAGCCCATTCAAATAAATCACCTAACAGCCTAAAACAGTACATTTCTGTTTAACTAATAGCGTGTCTGCTGCAAGCATTTGCTTGCTGCTCTGACCTCATGGCAGCTGACCACCCAGAGCATCATCGCCAAGTGAAAGGAAGCCTGCGCACCTCAGAAGTAAGCGGACAATCGCTCAGCTTGCCAGAACACAGCTGCCAATGCAGAGGCCATCAGCCCTGCTCCTTTGTCCTGTCTCTAGGTAGAAAAGCTGGAATTTAAACTGACAGCAACTACTTGTCATGAAGTCTCTGGGCTGACAATTTCTAAATGTCAGTTTGAACTTCTAACCAGCTCCTTAGAGCACTTCTGTTTGTCTCTAGATGAGGTGGTATGCCAGCTATGCATGCATAAGGGCAGTTAATCGGTAATTTACACAGCAACACAAGAGCGCTGGCACACGCACACAGAGGGGTGGCTGGGGTGCTAAACAAGGCCCTCTAAGGAGCCTCCACTTAGAACAGAATGCCTTGTCCTGAACCAGTGATACCCTTGAATGCGGCAGAACATTCTCTGCTCCAAACATGAAACACTTCCTGCCAAGGAACTTATTATTTAGAAGTAATTGTTTGCATTGAGCCTGGAGTTCCAATGGTCAACAGACAGGCCACTATGATGCCTGACACACTGGGCGTGTGGCTGATGGGTCCCACGCTTTACTCTTTCTTTATTACTAGTTCATTTCTCGGCATTACCCGGGTTTTTTTACCTTTTGGTATTTATATACCAATAATAACTCCAATAAGCAGACTGTCTCATTAACAACACTGCTGAAGCAGTTTGGCATAATTTTACCAACTGATAGGTTTGCGCCTGGCTTTTCCTCCAAGAGCCACCTCAGGTGCCATGCCTGACTCTTCATGAACTGGCTCACTCTTCACTGGTAGCCACAACGCTTGCCCACTTCACATCAGCCTCCCTCTGTGATAGCCTCTGGGACCAGACTGTAAACTGACCTGGCAAATTGACTTAGTGACAGACAGGTCAAAGAAAGCAGACCCTGTCCAGCTAAACACAACACTGAGTGAGAATCCAAGGGTCTGTTCTGTTCATACAAGACACATTTTTCTGGAGTTAGAAAATAAATGTTTCTCGTGGCTGGACAGATGGCTCTGTGGTTATGAACACTGCCTGCCCTGACAGAGGACTTGAGTTCAGTTCCCAGCACCCATATGGTGAATCACAACTGTCTGTGACTATAGTACCAGGGGGTCCAATGCCCTCTAGTACCAAGCACACATGTGGTATGCAGATATACATGCAGGCAAAACACTCATACATGTAAAAATAAAGTGAACCTTTAACCGATTTTAAAGGAAAGAAGAGCCTCTGTATATGTTTCAGCATTGTTCCTAGAATCTAGGAAAAATGGTTCTGGAGAAAACAGAAATCCTTTCTAGATTCAGTGACAGTCACTGGTCTCAGGTAAAGTGTAGTATGTCTAAGGGCCAGTGACAGACAGACAGACAGACAGACATGTTCCTAGCAAGGCCAGGCACCTGCCACCAGCAAGCATGGAGAAGGAAGCTGCTCACAGGTCACAGCAGGCCACTCCACCAGCATCACTATGAGGCACTGAAGACCAAGTCTCAGCTGCAATGGGTTCAGGGACGTGAGGGGGGAGGGGCAGCAGAGGCAGCTGCAGTATGCAGGAGTGCATCAGCCCACAGAGCAGTGTCCAGGACTGACCTCCATAAAACATCCTGTCCTTCCCTCCGCACACACAGAAGAGAAAATCTGGGTCCCCAAAACTATCTCCCCAGAATGACATGTAGTCAGCATGGCTATCCAGTTACTGCTTCTAAATGTGTAACCAACCCCCTCCCCTCCCCAGCTCCTTTACTGTCATCAACACCTTCAAGGAGCCAGTATTTCTCTCTAATAAAACATATATTGAGGTGCTACTTGCTCTCTCAAAAGTTATTTTCATCCATTTGGTTTTCTTGTTTAGCACTCTCAAAGCCAGTATAAGGGCACCCTTCTCACAGTGGGTGGGGCTGGCGGGGCTGGGGGAGGTGTCGAGATGGCTCAGCAGTTAAGGACACTCACTGTCTGCTATTGTAAAGGACCGGGTTCAGTTCCTGCTCTAGTGAGTCTTCAGGAGTCCAAGGACACCTGTGCACATGTGTGCACACACACACTCACATACATACACATCAATAAAAATAAAACCTTCAGGCAGCAACTAATTTACTGTAGTTTCATTTCAACACCTTCACTACAACCTGAGCTCTGGTGTAACCTAGTAACCATCTGATATCACAAGGAACCCAGTAATGGTTCCTGCCTACAATCCCAGCACTGGGGGGGGCGGGAAGATGGACTGGTGGCCTGTGGGCTGAAAGTAAGCCTGGTGTACACAACAAAGCCCTGTCTAAGGGAGGAGAAAGGGAGAAAGGGAGGGAGAAAGGGAGGGAGGGAGGGAGGGAGGGAGGGAGGGAGGGAGAAAGGGAGGGAGGGAGGGAGGGAGGGAGGGAGGGAGGGAGGAAGGGAGGGAGGGAGGGAGGGAGGGAAGGAGGGAGGGAGGGAAGGAGGGAGGGAGGGGAAGGAAGGAAGGAAGGAAGAGGGACAGAGGCAAGAAATAAAGCCATGAAGTGAGAGACAGGTATGAAATGTGTCACTGACAAAAGCTTAGTTGCCTGGAAATGGGAACAAGGACCTGCAAGCACAGAAGCAAAACTCTGGAAAAAGAAAACAAAAAAACAAAACCCACCCAGTAGAAGTCACTTGGGGCTGCCGCAAGTAAACAGAAGCTATCTAGGGAGTCTCTTCTGATTCTTTTCATTAGTGCTAATGGCCTCAGCATCTCTGCCCAGGGGCTGTTTCTGCAAATGATTCAAGAACACATCTCTTGTTCTCTGTGAAGTTCACTCACTCACACACACACACACACACACACACACACACACACACACTTATTAACACATGCACAGTCCTTTGTGTACTTCTTCTCAACACTTCTTCTTTTTACTCTGAATTTGTCAGCATATTAGAAAATATTGCCAAGTCTTATTGAGTAGCACAGAACCAGAACCAAAATTAGATCCCTTGCACATGTCTAATTAAATCTATTTTTATCAGTATTGGGAATGAAAAAAATTAGGGCTGAAAAGCCTTGGCAGGGCGCGCCACTCACCATGGTGGCCCAACAGCAGTGAGAGGGCTTTGAAATGTATAATGGGCACTTGTGAACAGGACTGTAGGAGGAGCAGGGAGGCCAGCCTGAGCTTTGATATGCTGAGAGCCACAGCCACAGCTACAGTCAACAGAGAGCCAGGTTTCCCTCTGCCAGAGGCAAGGGAAATGACTCCAATTTCACAGGTTCCTGAGGAATGCTGACTTTTATCTGACTGCCAGAAATCCTTCACAGTCCAGCTCAGATCTAAATAATGGACCTTCTGAGTCCTAACTGCACAGTGACAACTGTCATCTCTGCGTGTTGAAATGCTACTCTCAACACACCTTTCTCCAATACTGGATCTGTTCTCTCATGCCGTCTACTAATACCACTGAACTATCCAAAGAAACAATGTCAAATGTCAGCCAAGAGTCCTGCAAACACGCAAAGATCCTGTACACATATCAAGATCCTGTAAGCAAACATGTAAAGATTCTGTTAACATGTCTAGATCCTGTACACAAACATGTAAAACTCCTCTAAACATGTGAAGATCCTATGAACACCTAAAGATCCTGTAAACATGTCAAGGTCCTGTAAACACCTAAAGATTCTATAAATATGTCAAGATCCTGTAAACATGTCAAGGTCCTGTGAATCTAGAAAGATTCTATGAACAAACATGTAAAGATCCTGTACATGTGTCAAGATCCTGTGAACACCTAAAGATCCTTTAAATAGGTCAAGATGCTGTAAACGTGTCAAGATCCTGTGTGTTAGGAAAAAGATGAAGAAAGTAGGGTGGATATGCTTCATGGAGGTGCAGTGAGGCATGGGGGCAAGGGAGATGCCTCTGGGGGACCCATGCTGGGAATCCCTTCCCCCTGAGGGACAGTATAGTATAGAATAGAATTTATTCAGGGCATGGGGAGGGGAGTTAAGATGGTAGTAGGAGGCAGAGAGAGAGAAGAGAAGTAGAAATGGGGAGAGGAGGGACGGGGCGGGGGAGCAAGAGCAGGAGAACAAGAGGAGGGACCAAGAAGCCCTTTTTACAGGGCCAAGTAACTGGGGCAGAGCATACCTGACTGCTGCCAGATAACTGTGGGGTGGGGGCTTACCAAATCCCAAGACCGTGAGGTTACTTTAAGCTCAGGAAAGAATGCAAATCTAAACAGAGTGCATTTCCTATCAGCAGCTTTTTGAAAGTCTATTTGTGTGTCCTCTCTTCTTGCCACAGCCTCTCTTAGCATCTCCTTACTTTGAGAGTTCTAGCCAAGGGGCGTAAACATGAATTAATTCTGGTATTTGCACAAACAGCAGTTAGAAAAGACAGATGTGCAAAAAAATTGCAATCAAGGTAACAAACACTCAATAGATCTCTGCAGTGTGATGGTGGCCCCAAAAGTTTTACTAGTTCGCCAAGGCAAAAGCAAGCTTCTTAGACTTAACAGAGGAGGGTGCCCCACTGAAGAAAGGCCACGTGGAGAACCATAAAGGCTAAAATCTACCCATACACACCAGATAGGTTTCTATCTATAAATCACGGGATGCTAGTTCCAACACAGAGGCGGGCAAGGAATGGTTCCAGAGGCTAGAACCAGTCCTAGATAGGTACTCAGTCCCCAGACCTGCAACATCGCAAGCTCTGTGGGGCACTGAAGTGCTAGTCAGACAAACAAGATGGTCTTCCCACCCACCCACTCACCATTTGTTTTTGTTTTACTGTAATGTTACAACACTACAAAGTCTGTTTCTCTGCTGTCGTGGAAACATGATGCTACATTTCTGTGAAGTTACTTCAGAGTTGAGAGCCCACTGTGGTGTGTGACTTCTCTGCCTAGTAGGACAAGTGTTTAAACTGATAGAGCAGTGGGCAGTGCTCAAAGGATGTGCAAGACATTTAAAAGAGCTCAAAGAATTCCTTGAAAAAGTTGAACAGCATGCACTTTGAGACTCTACAAAATCACTAACAAAATGAATACCCTTCAGCATGTCAGTATGATTCCAAGAAGTTCTGGAAAGATGCCTGTAGTCTAGAATAAACCCCACCCTTGAGGTCACTTTCTCACCTCATGGTGTTAACTCGCGTCCCTTTGCACTGTCTCCTTCTGCTTGTTAGAGCCCAGTGCACCTTGCAAAGGTGACCTCTGGTCTGGAGAGAACCCCTGATGTCTCCAGAGACAATAACCAAACCCTCTTACATGCTTCCTCACAAGGTCTGGGAGCTCATGCCTCCCTGTCTTCCTGGATATATTCTAATTAAAGTGCCCTTCCTCTTTTTGACTGGCCCTGATTTGCTGGGTAATTCTAATTCCCCAATAATAGGCAAAAGCTCAGATCTGAATCAAGAATTCAAAGGGGTCCTGGCGTTTCAAAGCTCTTACCAAAATAAGGGAAGGGGGGAAGAGGAACAGCTTATGAAAGCTCAAAATAATAGAGCTAACTCTAGGATAGTAAATATATACCTTTGGAGGCTATGGTGATAGGGATTAGAAATGAATCCAGGCACAGGCAGTTGTCTATCCAGGTTTTCTCTTACTCTTTTTAGGAGTTGACATTGCTGAGCAGACAAAGGCTACTGAAGCGGTGTGTGTGTGTGTGTGTGTGTGTGTGAGTGTGTGTGTGTGTGTGTGTGTGTGTGTTCCTCACACAGAATTCTTGCTCAGGGATGAAGACAGGTGGTTACCAATTAAGGCGAGGCAGTCAGGAGATGTGGACTCATGTCATATCTGTACATGAGTTATAGAAACTTACAGAAAAAGATCATCCTGTGTGTGATCAGTTGTAACAAGTCCGATAATTACATTAGTAATGAATCGTTCAAAAGAAAACACTGAGTGCTTATGCGGAAAGACTCCTTTCTCACAGTTCATGCACTTCAGAGAATGGGTCATGTTTTAAAAATGAGCTACTGAGGTCTTCAAAGATTCATGCTTAATTTAAAATATCTTTCATCAGCTTTAAAGGAAATGTCAACACCGTTCGCGCATCTCCTTTGCAGAAGGAAACAAATCTCTGGAGCCAGCCTCGGCTTTCAGCGATTATATACAGCTCTCTCTCCTGAAGGGACACAGAAGGCAGAGGGGAAATCATTATCTGTGAAGTGCTTGCAGGATAAATTCTCACACACAAGAATAGCAGGAGCCATGTATATTCAGGTGTTCACTTATTTCTGTTTGGAAGTTGAATTTACTGCTAATTGACAGCTGTCCTTTCTGTGGTGACCATGTGAAGTGCCATCCTCACTCTGCCATAACAGCTCTCTTTATGGACTGAGAGCCCAGGTCTCCTCCCCACAGCCCACTTCACTGGGAGGGAGGTGCTCCCCGCTTCTGCTGATGCCCGGCTCCCTGATGCCCTGTTGTTCTCTCCTACCTCAGCCCTTCCACTGAAGCTTCCTGCCAGGTGCTCTCCTTCCACCTCCAGCCCCGAAGTCCTGCTGTCCCCAGAGAGCTCACCTTCCTGCCAGCTTCCTGATTCTGCTCAGACCTCTACAAACAGATCTCTCATTAGAGTCTCTGCAGTTGAGGCATGACTTTCTGTATAATACATTTCTTTAAAGCGAGATGCACCCATCTTGAGAGATAAATGAACATTTTACATACACGTAATTCTGCATCTTGCCCAGTCTTACACAGCCCACCTCTTTGAACTTTCACTGTGATACAATGACAGAGTAAAGACTGAGTATATAATCATTATACAAATTACTGCATTTATTTTGTATGTACACTTACATCTGGGGTGTTGTGTTCCTGCTAATATCCATTACAAATGTGGACACCAGAGGTCAATGCTGGGTACCTTTGTTCAACAAACCTCATTTTATTTTTAAATATTATTTACACCCTGTGTGTGTGACTGTTTTGCCTGTATCATGTGTGTCCCTAGTGCCCACTGAAATCAGAGGAGGGCATTGGGTGCCCTGGAAATGGAGTTACAGACAGTTGTGAGTTCCCATGTGGGTGCTGGAATTGAACCAGGACCTTCTGTAAGAGCAACCAGTGCCCTTGACAGCGGAGCCATCTCTCCAACCCAGCCACCTTACTTTATTAGACAAGGTTTCTGAATGTGAGCTCACAGGTAGGGCAGGCTGGCTGTTCAGTGATTCCCAGGAATCCTCCAGTCTCCACACATTCTCCGTCTCACGGTTATCCGTTGTGAGTGCCTTACCCACCGAGCATCTTGCCCAACTGTTACTATGCATAAACTCAGTCTTACAAAGGTTTGCTGAAGAAAGTGAAGGGCTTATCCCAGAAAATCAATGATTAAGTTAGTAGAAAACATGTAAGTGTCATATTCTGAGATACCAAATCCAGGCTCATTCTTAGTACAAAAGGAGTGAGTGAGCTAACAAACAAACAAGCAAGGATCCTGCCACCTGCCTACCCAGCACCCTCCGCTCTTCTTTACCAAACCAAGCCCACCACTGTAGGCTCTCACCCTGCAGTGGCTAACTGCACTTCCCTAATGTAAACAGCACACAGTGTTACAATGACATACACGCTGCTGACAAAGCCTCAGACTACGGTCAAATAACCCCCTGGCTGGCGGCAGAGTCTGATCTGAGGAAAGTCCGTGGGAGGAAACTGCTACTACCCACCAGTGTATCCCAGAATGAATAAAATGATACTTTGTTTAAACAATTCCTCTTCTCCATTAGTTGGGTAATTGAGGGGTTATTATTAAACACTGGCTGGTCTTCAGATTAAACCCAGAAGACATAAAGCTCCATTTAGTGGAAAAAGAAATTCATGTTGATGGAAAATTGATATAAACAAGTATTTGAACAAAACGAGCAATTTGTGAAATGTTCCTTATCTAAGAATAAAAACAAAATCATAGACAAAGTGGGGCTTGGGACACTAATTTCTCTTATTTTATAGATGAAGAACCTAATGGCTGTGTTTGAATAACTAGTTCAAAGAGCTGGCTGGTCTGAACTATATCATCCTTAAATCTTTGGCCACAAAGAAGTAAGGTTCCTTTAAGGACCATAATTAAATCAGAAGGTTGACTTTAAGACTAATAGATTCTGAATTATCACCCAAGCGTCCTATAAACGACTGCCCAACTCGTCAGAGAGCAGGAAGAACCGCACCTACAGACTCAGACGGAGCTGCATCGTTGACATTGTTACCAATCCGTCTCTGGTATTCAGTCTCTCTCTCTCTCTCTCTCTCTCTCTCTCTCCCTCCCTCCCTCCCTCCCCCTCCCTCCCCCCTCCCTCCCTCCCATGCTTTGGTCCCACATTAGTGAGCAAAAATTCAAAGTAACAACTCATCTACATCACACTTACTATATGAGGGTAGACAATGCTCAAGTCACATCTTGGAGCTCTTACAACTGTCCATGGAGAGGCCTCTTTATAGATCTCCGGTACTATAGAGACAAAAAGCCAACTAAGCAGATCAGCAGAGGGGGAGGGGCAGGGAAGTAAAGGGGGAAACAGAGAAAGAAAGGGAAGACAGAATCATGAACAACAAAAGCAGACTTCCCCACCCTGGGAAGCAGGAACTACCTCTGCCTGGCTCCAGACATCACAGGCAGAAAGCACAGCCAGGGAACCTCATTCCATTTCAGACTTGAGAGGCAACAAAAGCACACCTAACTGGAGGCATTTTGGTGACAGCAAGGGTGTAGACCCATCACTAGCAAGGTGGAAGCTTGTTTGATAGGTAGTTGTGAAGCCACCAACTACAGCTGAGAAAATAAATAATACTAGCAATTAACCGTCCTAAGGTCTCCCAGGGACCTGTGCTGACCGTGAAGGTCTGCTTCTCTTCCCCCTGGATCCTAACAAACAAAAGAACACAACTGCTCTAATGCCAAGAAAGTCAAAGAAAATCTAATTTATCAGTTACCACGTATAAATCCTGATAATTACCAGCTTAAATCTGACCAGAAGACTGCTTCTACAAGGACACTCTGATGAGAGAGGCTGAGTCCTTGTTTTCTTTTGTTTTGCTCTGTTTTTTAAAAACAAATATAACAATGGCTTGAAAAAACAGCCATATTTTTCCTAGAGAAACAACCGAGAACACCCTTCCCTGCAAGCCCTGCCTCCCTCCTTTGTTTTAAATTCCATATAAATTATTCTGAGCTTATTGCTTTGATCGGATTTAGCTGTAAGTAATTATATTTAGTCAGACATTTGATCTATAAATAGAATCTACTAAAGGAATTATTACAACTTCCATGAAATTGGCAAACAGCAGCTCCATTTGATGTAATTCTGGAAAAGCTTTAACCTGAAAAGAAAATAACACTGGTAGTAGCCACCAGAACACATCTGCTCTGAAAACTAAAGGTATACAGGTACAAGCTTAAACAGGACGACTTACCATCATAAGACTGTCTTTAGCAAATCTGGATTTGTTATTTAATAATCCCAATCAACCTAAAGAAGTAAACTTTGAATAAAAGTCATATTCTTCTTTTCCTAGAAACTATTTCTCACATAATGTGCAAACACTGAGTGTTGGCCAACAGATGAGTAAAACCAGTAAGGCGGCCCGAGTCCTGGCCCTGAACGGAGACAGACTCCATTGTGGGTGAGCAACCTGCAGTGAAGGGTCTCACTAGGAAGCAGCGTGGACAGCGTCACAGGCGGCTTTAGAGTCAGGAGAAAGGAAGGTCTCGCTCTTTTTCCAGACAAGTGTCTGGCTCCAGAGCTCAGCTCAGCTTCCAGAGAAGCCCCGAGGCCACCATCACACTGAAGTGCTCTTACACCCCTCTCTGTGTTCAAACAGACTTTGGTAACAGTGCAGGGACACACACACACACACACACACACACACACACACACACACGTTGAATAGTGAAGTATATATTAAAAGGCTGTCCACAGGCTGATGAGGTGGTTCAGCAGTGAAGAGCACCCACCACCAATGTCATTTTCCAATCATCTATAACTCCAGTCCCAAGAGATCAGTTGTCCCCTTCACACAGGGCATCAGGCATGCACTCGGTACGCAAACATATGTGCACGTTTTCAGTCATATACATAAAATAAATAAATACATCAAGAAGAAGAGGAAGAGGAAGAAGCAGAGGGGGAAGAAGGTGGTATCGGCTGCTGGGCACAGTGGTACACACCTTTAATTTCAGCATTCGTGCAACAGAGGCAGGAGGATTTCTGTGAGTTGAAGGCCAGCCAGGTCTATATGACGAGTATGGTCTATATAGGTCTCACAAAAGGGTTGGGGGTTGGGGGTTGGGGTTGGGGTTGGGGTTGGGGTTAGGGTTAGGGTTAGGGTTGGTGTTAGGGTTAGGGTTAGGGTTAGGGTTGGTGTTAGGGTTAGGGTTAGGGTTAGGGTTGGTGTTAGGGTTAGGGTTAGGGTTAGGGTTGGTGTTAGGGTTAGGGTTAGGGTTAGAGTTAGGGTTAGGGTTGGTGTTAGGGTTAGGGTTAGGGTTAGGGTTAGGGTTAGGGTTAGGGTTAGGGTTAGGGTTGTGGTTAGGGTTAGGTAAGCCACAGACATACAAGTGCTGTCAGGGAAGTCGGGAGGTTGAGGCAGTCATCTCAGTTTCAGATTCCTGGGGCAAACTTTGCTGCCATTTATGAAGGCCCCTCTTGTGACAGGTACTTATGTCTCCCAAAGACCTGCAGTGTGGGCTGCCTAATCCACAATGTGACAACTGGAAAGAGGGAGACAGATTTCATTCCAGGGCTGAGTGCCAGAGTTCAGACTTAGAACAATCTTATTGTCTATTTTATTTAGATATTTAGAGTACTTGGGATGATGTTGTAACCCTGCTAAAAATAAGGAACTGTGGGGAAGGGGGGGATCACCTGTAGAAGCAGCTGGAATCAGAACAAAGGCAGTGGCTCCCTTCACACCCCTTGTCATGTGACCACAGCAACTAATTGGCACCTTGAATTCCATGTGTTTTAGGAATGGAACTGATGCCATCTTACTTGGCCTTCGCAAACCCATTGTCCTGCCTTCGCTTCCACACAAATTAGTCAGCATTCGGGGAGTCTGCTTTGGCCAAAATGGAGTAAAAGAAAGAGATTTACATACCTAATGACTTAAAACAACAAAACGTTCTGGAGATCAGATACTAGGTAGTGAGGTCGCAGCCCCCGTGATGGAGAGAGTGTAAAAACTAGGCCCACAGCTGCCCAGCTCTAAGATGGGAACCTGAAAGATTCCAAAGGCAGACTGACAAGGTAGACTGGAGTATAACCTTCACTGCAGGACCTCGAAGAGGAAGATGGCTGTGCCTCAAGAAGAGACTCACACTGCTACCCTGCACTTTCAGTGGACAAACGGTAGCCCACCCACCTAAGAAAACGTACCTGCGATTGGAGAAAAGATCACTGAGAGACGGCCTCACCTGGTGATCCATCCCACATGCAGCCACCTAACCCAGGCACTATTGCTGATGCCAAGTAGTGCTTACTGGCAGGAGCCTGATATGGATGCCTCCTCAGAGGCTCTTCCAGAGCCACACTGATACAGAGGAGGATGCTTGCAGCTAACCATCAGACTAAACACAAGGACCCCAATAAAGGAGCTAGAGAAAGGGCTGAAGGAGCTGAAAGGGTTTGCAACCCCATGGGAAGAACAACATTATCAACTAACCAAACCCACCACAGCTCCCAGGGACTAAAACACCAACACATGGAGAGACCCATGGCCCCATGTGCATATGTAGCAGAGGATGGCATTGTCTGGCATCAATGGGCCTTTGGTCCAGGGAAAGCTCGTTTTCCCAGTATAGGGAAATGCCAAGGTGCTGAGCTGAGGTGGGAGAGGGTGGTTGGGAGAGGGAGTACCTTCAGGGAGGCAATGGGAAGGCGAGGGAAGGGGATAACATCTGAAATGTAAATGCAGAGAATATCCAATAAAGAGATATGATACAAAAAATCAAAACAAAACAAAACATAAAAACCAGCCCTGCAGCAGGGAAGGATCGCCAGACAAGCAAGCAGAGCACTCTCAGGCTAGCACAGGTTGAGAGTATATGAGACAGCTCATAACCCACAGAGCTCATATGCCACCAAGGAAAACCCCAGAAGGGACCAGCTGGCCCAGTAGTGAGCAAAATCAACCTACATCCAAGGGAGGCTCTTGTCTCTCTCTCCCAGACATTTGAAAGCAAGGTTCAGATAAAGCAAACCATCTCCATGTAACTCAGCAGCAACAAAGTCTAAAGATGTGTCTTAAATATAAGAAAGTCAAACAGCATCTGGCCTAGCAATGAGCAAACAAGGCTCATGTGAATCGAGGGGGAGCAAGCAGAGCGTCAGAGGCAGCACAAAGATGGCGCATGGACAGACGTTACAGAGGGGGCTTCAGAGAAGGAGATGGGAAGGTACCTGTTACAGACACAAATCAAAGGTCTAGAGACAAAACCCTCCTGTCCCACAGGAAGGGAACAGAGTCCTGGATAACCAGCAAGTACCAAACTGAGGGTGGGTAAATCTGGAGGCACACTGACAGAAGCAACTAAAGGTGAAAAGCAGTTTTCACAGAAAATCAGAGTGGGAGTACCCTGAAGTTCAGCCTTAAGGAGAAAGAGCAGGAAAGTATGTATGAGAAAATCAGTGAACAGATCCCACCCCAGGTCACACATCATGATCAGCTACTTCAAGTGTGGGCATAATGTGATCCAAGTGTGTGTGAATGATGTGTGGGGGCGGGAACACGTGTGCCAGGCTGGAGAACATTCGGAAGCAACAGGATGACCTAGGGTGTTGGTCCTTGGCATCCACCTCTACCGTTCATTCGTTCTGTGTGTGTATGTTCTCTCTCGCTCTCTCTCTCTGTCTGTCTGTCTCTCTGTCTGTCTCTGTCTGTCTCTCTCTCTCTCTGTGTCTCTGTCTCTGCCTCTCTCTCTCTCTCTCTCTCTCTCTCTCTCTCTCTCTCTCTGTGTGTGTGTGTGTGTGTGTGTCTGTCTGTGTGTGTGTGTGTGTGTGTGTGTGTGTGTGTGTGTGTGCATGCACAAGGCATGGCAGGCATGAGAGAACGCAGCACAAGAGACCTTCACTACGAGACGTGTTAGAGTCTGACATGGTAAAGACAAGACGTGCTGCCATTAGGAGATGCAGCGGTAACATGGAAGGCTCCCGGGGCCTTCCTGAAACAGAGACGCAGCCATGACACGCAGCACAGGCTCCCGGAGCCTTCCTTTAGCACTGACGTGGCTGTGAGTGGAAGTCTCGGAATCTGCATTGACTGGCTGTCAACTGCTCTTCCCCTGCTCATAAACACAAGCACCGCAGCCAGGCGGGTCTGGGCATCAGGATTCTGTTGTACTTTTTGCAGCTTTTCTGCAGGTCTGGTATTTCTAAATAAAGAGGCCCCACTGCCAATACAGGTAAATAAAAACCAAGATGAACACAATTTAGATGTCACTAATGGGAGAGGAACAATTCCATCTAGTTTATTTAAATAATAGTATACAGAAATGAAAAATCCAGGCCACACTTCTGGAAGGGCCTAAAGTTCATGATCTACATAGAACAAAATAAAAAACAATACCTCCTCCCCAAAGTTGTGGCAGTAATAAATCTCCCTCAAATCCAATCACACAAGAGTGCCAAGAAGGGATGCTTGTGTGACTCTGCATGCTGGCACAGAGCCTGTCTGCAAAGCAGGCTCTTTCCCTGTTTCTTCCCCCATCCCTGCCCACAGGACGATAGCATTTGGTTCTCAACTTTGCACAAGTCAATGGAGACTTTGATTTTATGGAACAAGTAGGATGCACAACCCTGAGCAGGTGCTTCTGGAAATGCTCTACCACCAGCTGCCTACAGTCCTGTGGATCCTCTTCTCCAACATAAGAATACACATCGCACCATCTTCACAGCTGAGCACTAAAGTCCTGGCTCTTCCAGGTGACGGGTGAGAAGGGTAATGCTCTAGACCCTCACCTGGGAAGTACCACTCCTTCCTGGGTGACGTACCCAACTGCAAAGCCAGACAGGATGAGATGGTATTTGTCTTGGTCTTGGGCATGTACTGGACTTAACAACTGTGGGGAAGGAGATGGTGGGTAAGAAGACCAAACTTAAAACAAGCCAGTCAAGTGTCTCCTGTTGATACCATCATATTCTCAAAACCAGTGTAAGGAGACCCAGTGGAAGAGAGGAGCATTGGTAGTTTGTGGCAGGTATATCAAGGTTGGCCTAAGTGTGCAATCATGGCATAAACATTATGGGGGCGACCAACTGCTTTCCACCTGGATTTAAGGCCTACTCAACAGAAAACATGTGTCTGGTATAAATCTAGCCAAGAACATATGGCTAGGGAGCTCACAGGCCCCAGGGAAGAATTTACTACTGTTATTCTGCTAAATGAATGTGGTACCAATTTGCCCTTTAAACTGCCCTGTGTGTGTCTCTGCACAGACAACTACAGCTCTCAGATGTCAGAGAAGTTTCTTAGTGCTGTGGATGGTGGATAATACACACACACACTCACCACTGATCAAAGTGTAGAGAATCAGTTCTGAGGAGAGCTAGGCAATAAATGGGCTGTCTTTGCTATGCCCCCTCCCAGGCTCAGGGGTCACTGTGTGAGAGAGAAGGAGGAAAGAAAGACTGTAAAGAGCCCAAGGTCAGGGAGAAACAGAGATGAAAGCATCTTCTGGGAATGATAGGACGGCTTCACACACAAGCTCACAGCACTGTGGTTGCCTGCACAAGGCCTGCACATGACCCAGCCAGTCAGCATTCTCATGTGGGATAGGGAGTGGCTTATGGTAGAACTGTGGTGGCTTCTTGGGGAAGCAGAGTCAGTTGTGACTGACTCCAGTGATAGCCACATACCTCTGAGCACCCGGTCAACACAAATTAGACTTGATGGGTGATAAAAATAGAAGGAAATGGATTCGGCTGGAGATGGGGGTGCTCAGTGGTTAGGAGCACCTGCTGCGCCTGCAGGAGACCTGGGTTCAGCCCCCAGCACCGCATGGTGGTTCACAACCATCTGTGACTCCAGTTCTCCATCACTTACAGCCTCTTCTGGCCTCTGCAGGCACCAGGCATGCACATGAGAGTATAGACACACATGTAAGTGAACTGCTCATACACATCACATAACATAAATACATATTTTAAAGAGGATAGGAAGTTGGCAGGTTAGGAAGGTCAGAGGAGATCTGGAGGAGCTCGGATTGAATATGATCAAAATACATTGTATGAAAGTCTGAAATAATAAAAGCATTGTAGGTTTTAAAAGAAATGAATAGTTGGGGTTGTGTTCCCAGCTCCGCTACTGCCTGGAGATGAGGTAGCACACAAATCCTCCGTGTCTGCTAATCTTGACACCAACGTCAAGCATGACAGAGGCTGCCTGTGGGGCTGAGGTACATCACACATGTGAAGTCGCTGGTACCACACCAGAACCCAAGGACACCAGGCCCCTCACTCTCAACCAGAGGACTCCAGAAAACAGCTGGATGGCTCTTAGGGGATGGAGCCTCCCTGTCTGCAGCCTGTTGGTAACCTGACATTTCTATTCTGAGCTTATTTCTGTGGTAGGTTACAAGTGTTGTTACAGGGAATGGTTCATCTTACCACCTAAAATCACGGCTTATGACGAAATGCGAACTGCAGATTACAGGGAGGGGGAGAGGCTTAAAAATGTACTTGAAAATAATAAAAACTCAAGTGAAGTCACTTAATCTGGTATTTTATTGGAAATTGGACCAACTCCAATTCTCTTAAGGGTACCACAGTTTGGTAACCAGATGTTAATACTGTTCTGCCAAAGAAAATGGCAAGATTTATGGGCTATTTTCCATAAAAATTGCCTTGTTTATATTTCCAAACATCTATTTCTCCAATGTCCTGAGAGATTAGATTAAAAACTAATCAAAGTATTCCTCGATTTACTCTCAAACACATTAGCAATGTCCTTACAGGAGGCACAGGAGAGAAAGTGCCTGTTCTTTGAGATTTGGCTAAAGAACAAAAGAGATAGCAGTGGACCGCCAACATCCAGACTTACAGCTAAAAGACGGCTATTGGAGATGTGGCCCAGGCCCAATGGCAGGACTTAATTACTCCCTTATAACAAACAGCATGGACCTCGTTAGTGGATCAGCAATGGAGTCAGGAGGATACGGGACTGCTGGCCTGACCCCAGCTGTCACAGAGAGACAGTGAACCACCATCCAGACATCCAAGGTTCAAAGTCAGTTTCATGTGCTTTCACTGAGGTTGCAAACAGCAACGCAGCACCATGCAGTGGGGTCGCAGTGGTAGCTGCTCAGTGCCTTATCACTCACTCTCTAACAGACTTGGTAGGTGTCTTTCTCCACATCATTATCCTTCCTCTGCCTCAGAGCTTCTTCTCACAAATGTGCCACAGTCATCTTCAAAACAGAGACAGTAGAGTAGGTCTGACTCTGGTGAGTTATCCATGGACTGTACCTTTAGATGTCAGTCCTGACTGAGCTATGCAACATCAGTGAGCAATCCAGGGCAAATGACTCCAGTCACAGCCTTGACTAACAAATGAACTGAGAACCCAAAGGGACAACCCAAGAGAAAGTCCACAATCTGTAGGGTTTCAGCAAATGGAGCTACTGTCCTCCAATAAAGTGGATATTAAGCAAATAGAACCAGCTTGGACAAATAACCATTTTATAATTACAAAAGGGCAAACCCATTCACAATAACTTACCACCCTAAGCACACATGCCTCAAGTAACAGAATCCCAAAAGACAAAGGCTATGATTTCTTAGTCACTACCTTTTCTCTTTCCTTTGTAAAATCATGGACCTGTATGTAGTACATGTAGGGGAGTTTGCAGTTCAGTTGTCCCTGGGGGCTAGAGGGGTTGTGTCCCCCTGGAGCTTCAGTTACAGGTGCTTGTGAGCTGTTCACATGGGTCTGGGATCCATTTGCGGGTCCTCTGAAGGAGCAGCACATACCCTGAAACAGCGGGCCATCTCTTCCCTCTCTGTCTCCCATTTCCATGAACCACTTTCAGGAAAACAGATCTGATCGCGAGCGCAGGCGGCAGTGTAACACCAGCTCCATTCTCAGTCTTACTTGAGTGGATCCTCAGCTCTGTTGGGTTTCAAGGTTCCACGCTCTTCCCCAAGAAAACGTGTCAAGCTCCACACGGGAAGATGAACGGTATCAAGGAGGAAGAGCAACTCCTTTGCCTATTGCTTCAGACTGTCCACACCCTCCTCCAGCTCCACCCGTGCTTTCAGAAAAACTGCCCACAGCCACACCCTGACTCTGAAATGCATTAGTCCGCTGAATTCTATGTACGTACTCAAACAACCGCTGAGATGTTTAATAGTCGTCAAAAAATAAGCCATTAATTCCAGCTACTTTCCCCACAAAATTTCTCTGTCTACATTTTCTCCCTTTCTTCTATCCAATAGATATTTGGGACAAATATCTGAGTCCCATTCTTTTGTTAAGATCCTGTCTAACCCGTCCAAAAAGGCACTTAGCTCTGATTTCAGAAAAAACAAAAAAGACAACAACAACAACCAGGTACTAGCACTCTCTAACAACCATGTACTAGCACTCTCTAACAACCATGTACTAGCACTCTCTAACAACCTTGGTCTATGCCATCCTCTCTCACCTAGATAACATGTATCTTTCAATGGCCTCCTGGGATCCAGCCTTTGCACACTGGGCACATTCTCCACACAGCACCTAGCTTAAGTCTAACTTGGCACAGCAATGCAGTTCTTTGGAGTTACTCATGGAACTACAGGTAAAGAGTTACTTACAGGAGAACAACCAACATCAACACAACCAAGAAGAGTGGTCTTCCCACTGTGACACAGAAAGAGAGACAGACAGACAGACAGACAGAGACAGAGACAGGCCCTCCTGTCTTTCCACAAGAGAATGCTAGTGAACCTAAGCCTGTGAGGATCTTGTCCAAATGATCACAGCCACACTGATTTCAAGGCAGCAGTGGCACGCCACGCTCAGTTGACAGAGTTCCACAACACCTACGAAGTACATCTGTTGTCTCTTGCAGAGGACGGTAAGTTCCATGGAAGCTGGGACTCCGCTTTTCTCAGTGCTGACTCACCACTGCCTTAATGCGGCAGGCAGTCGGCAAGTGCACTTACCTGTTCTGGCTGGGAACCTCTGCTGCGTCTGTCCTGCTCTTACATCCGTGACTCTCTGCCTATAGCCTGCTTGTTATCTCCCCGTTCCCATCACAAGGCCCTCTGTATCCACTGACACTCTCAGCCTCCCCACAGCCCTCCTGTATCCCCCATCTTTGTCTGATGGAGCTGAGAAGATGCAGAAGGTTTGCTCTTGTATAAGTGGAGACAGTGGCAGGTAGGTGGTTCTGGCTTTGTTCTCAGACATGACCTCATGTTGCCTGGGCTGTCCAGGAACTGGCTGTGTATCCAAGGAAGATGCTGAGCTCCTCACCTCACAAATGCATCCGTCCCATCATGCCTGCTGGCTTTTCTTCTGGCCTTGACTGATAATCTGTTTATTTCTTTACTTTTGTTTGGTTCTGTTTTTGAGACAGGGTTTCACTATGTAGCCCAGGTTGGCCTCAGACATGCCATCCTCCTGCCTCAGCCTCAAAAGGTGAACCACTATGACCAACTCAGTAAATACATTTTTAAAAAGAGTTTGAGGTTCAGAGTAATATTAAACAAAAGGTACAGAGAGTTTTCACATGCTAACCACACAATGCTTTCAGGATTAGTGTGGAGAATAAAAACAGACCAGCCGTATGTATATCCAAGTAGTTATGTAGTCACCTGTGGTGAGGTTTCTGCAACTCTCCAAACTGATTAAGTCACCCCTTCTTCACAGCTCCAACTGGCTTACCACTCTGCAGAGAGCAAATAAAGTCCTTTAGCCCTATTTTCTCTTTTATTTTTACTTGCATTAATTGGTGTTTGTGAACACAGACATGCATACATGTGGGTGTATGTACATCCATATGCATGTGGAGGTTAGAGGGCAACTTTTGGAAGCCCACTCTCTTCTTCCACTTTGTGAATCCTTGGCCATCAAACTCGGAACACTGCCGTGGCAGTGAGCACCTTTACCAAATGACCTGTCTCGCTGGACCTTTAGTTTGGTTTTTAAAGAGTTCTACGGTTTGTATCCAGCCTGATCTTTGGCTGTGTCTGTCACTAATCAGCCCCATGGTTGCCTCTGTGCGATCTTAATTCTATACACTGTTCTGCTCCCTGTTTCTGATCACATTCTACATTTTACTATTTCTGTTCTATGCTCCATCTCTGCCAAAAATACTTCCCCTCCAGAATGTCTGCCAAGCTCTCCCAGTCTTTCAAAGCCCAGCTGGGACCCCATTTTCTACAGCAAGGTTCACCCAACTACGCCGATTGGCGTCCTCCTCTGGCTCTGCTACGCTTTCAAATGTTCACTTTATGTCTCTTTCCAGTCCTTGCCTCATGGGCAGGGACCGCAGAGCACATGCTCAGCAATACCTGACATTATGAAGCAGGCTGCTGAGGAGCGGGCACCGAGAGCTACTTCCAAACTTTCCACCATTTATTCCTGGTTGCAGTCTCGACTTTAACAGTCTGTTCTGCTAAAATATACACTTCCACTGAGCACTTAGCTGAGACAGAGAGGACATGAAAGTTACTATTTTGTGTGAGATTTTCTTTTTTTATTCCCTAGGCAGAAAGTGGAAAACAGAACAGAATTCTGCAGGAAGAGTAAACAGCTACAGCAGGCACCTACATGGAGAAGGCTCTCACTTTATTTAAGGGAAATCTAAAGTGATCATCTGTACGCAGGGCTAAAGCTGATTCGCACTTCAAGGCAGTCTTTCTTTCTCCTGCTGTAGCCGCTTAATAAATGACCCTGATGGCTCACAGCAACACTTCCGGTGGCCCCTCTGCAAGTCAACACTTTCACTCTGCTAGTTTGCCATGTACATTGTCAATATCCTCCCCATGTTCAGCCGTATGTCTAAGTTGTCCGTTCTATCATTTTTATGTTGTTTGGTTTTGTGGAGAGGAGGTTCATGCTCACACATGTGCACATGCTTGCACATGCTTGCACATGCTTGCACATGCTTCTCTGGCTCAAGGTAGCATAGATTTTTAATGTTCTGTAGACACCTTATTATTTCCTATAAGTTGTCACTTTTCAGTGGGCAGTTTTGTATATATGTATATATATTTATGTATGTATACACATATATATCCAGTTTTTATCCAGAGTCAAAAGTGTACTACTGACTGTATTAACATTGTATGCCATTGCATTCAATTTTGGAAACAACTGAAAATACTTCATCACTCTCAAGATTGTAAATTTAAAATTGATATTCCCATTCAAATCTGGGATTTACAAAAAGCCTCAGCCCCACCTAAATAGTCTTTCTCTGATTATGTTGCATTTGCTACACTAAAAGCTGTGTTCCACAGGCTCAGCTTACCGCAGACCTACTGACTGTGCACAATAATCTTATCTGCATCAATGTCAGGCTGACTTTCAAAGCCCCAGTAAGCGATGTGACCTCTCTGGTGATGTTAAACTATGGAACAAAACCAATTGAAAGGCAAGACAAATAGGGACATCTCTGTACCCACTCTCACATCTGCTCAGATTGCTGCCCAGCCCCCAGAGCAAAGGGTTCCCTGCTTTGTTCTGAGGACAGCTGTAGTGCGCAGAGCACATGGCATTCAGCACCGCCTGAATTTCAGCACGTACAGTATATGCTGTCCCCACTTGCTCAATGTTGTGTCTTCTCCTCAGAAAGTCAAAAAGCCCATGGAAGCTAGAGCACCAGTTCCTCCTTGAACCTGAACGATCTACCTGCTGTCGGCAAGGTGAATACGCAGCACCTATTTAACTGAAAGCCTCCACACTTACCCTCAGTTCAAACCCCCAAGCAGAGCTTGAGTTTCTGTTTAAAAAGTTGGAGTTAGAATGCATTAAACTGTGTGTTCGGCCTAGCCCTGATGAGACACATCCACATGGCAATGTGCACGTCTGTGTATATGTGCATGAACTCAGTAAATGGCCTTCAAAACACACCATTTATTTAAAGACAATACTCAGTCAGTCTGCCTTCCTGTCTCTCCTCTCTGCCTCCCTTCTTTTTTCTGAAGAGCAGGTGGTGTACTAGAAAACACTTGCTTTCCAAACAGCCACAACCCCACTACTCGCTGCTATTGTGTTACATAAGCCTTTACCCACAACCCCACACATCTTCAATGCTATTCCATCCCTGAGATACCCAAGGTATCTCATTAGAAAATGCACTCAAATAAAAGCAATGACATTTAGAAACACACACAGAGTCAAGGCCTAATTGCTGCCCTGCTGTGATCTGATAGATCCTCAGGTAAGCCAGGCCAAGAAAGGCATTGACAGACTTCATCTAGAAACTACAAGAATCTGAGGGGGAAAGCAAAGACCTCAGTCAAAGCTCCTCAGTCCCAATCCCAGAGTTATCCAGGATCAACCAAAGGGGTGCTTTGGCACTCAGACCTGGCCTGGTTACCTCACTTGCAGACTAGAAGCTAAGTCACTTGCACACATAAAGTAGTGGCGGGGCTAAGGTCACAGGCAGAACAGCAGGTTCACTAACTCCTAAGCCCCTTCACATAGCTTAAAATATACATTCCAACAGAAATTGAAGTGAGCTCAAGTATCATCGAAGGGAGTTTTCCCAGACTTCAGAAGCCTACGTACACTCAGCAGGCTGCTTTCTTCCTCTAGGTCCTTCCACACTTGTAAGTCTGAGAGGGCGTCTGTCTATCTTTCCAGAAAGTTTAAGTAGCCTTTTCTATGTATTGGAATGTGCACAGGAACTATATGTTGTATTAAATACTGTAGGAGACTCATGAAGCAGAGTCCCTAGAAAGCCGATTAACAGGGGTGCACTCTGTCTGTTTGGCGGTGCTGTCGTGAGCCTTTGCTGCTTGTAGCCTGGTCCCCCAGTGAAGAAACCAACAATGCAGGTTGGCCAAACTACAGCTCAAGGGTTGCATCCCAGACACACTCCTCAGGGCACTGGCCGTCCACTGCTTCTGCACACAGCATCTGTACACATGAAAGGACATAGGGTTTGTTTTTTTTTTTTTTTTTTCAGGGAGGGGGTTATTTGGTTGGTTGATTTGGTTTGGTGTAGCGAGATGTTGGAAGATTAATGAGCTACATTTCATTTAGTGTGGAGATAGAATTTCCAACCCTAGACGTTAGGTGTGACTCCCTAGTCCTTCTTTATAAACACCGAGGAATCTTGACTAAGGAGGTTGGGTGATTTTCCCGGGGATTTCTGTTCAGTGGCAAAATCTATTTCTGGTCCAATGTATTTTCCATATTCCAAAGTCACATTACCCACCCTCACCCCAGCTGCTAACAGAGGGAAAAGAGGATGCAGTACTTAAAGTAGCAATGTTAAATATCAAGTACTTAAAGTAGCAATGTTAAGTATCAGATACATAGTCTGAAAGGAGAATGCAACTTGGGGAAATTCTTTAGAAATGGAGACAGTCTTCTCTGTCAAGTCCAGGCTGGTCTCCAACTGGTGATCCTCTTTCCTCCAGTTTCTAAATAGTGACACATCAAAGTACAGTGTGTGTGTGTGCACACGTGTGTGTTTGTGACACATCAAAGTATAATTTGTGTGTGTTCATGTGTGTGTGTGAGAGACACATCAAAGTACAGTGCATGTGAATGTGTGCGTGTGCGTGTGCAGCTTCCTGATTACATGTTCACAGACAGGCAGGAGAGATTAAACTGGCTTAAAGAAAGCCAAAGGTTCAAGCCTCTCTCAGGAAACCGGAGCTTGTCCCCAGCACTCTGACCTGCCGACACCTGGCAGGCGGCTGCTCACAGGCCCTGCAGCTGCACTTGCAGGGGCTTTATTCTGAGTTATCAGTTTCTGGATTCGAGTGTTAAACAAAGCCCACGGCAGCCCAGATCATTTCCTCCTCCCCTCCTCGTTTTAATGAAGCCACGAGTTCAGTGGAGTCTAGAGATTTAAATTCTAATCATTTTCCCTTTGCCCTTTAACACAGGTGCTCCCAGGGGAAACTTTACTTCCAAGCATTACCATTGCAGACCCTGAATCAATAAGCCACAGCTCTAAACGGCAAGAATGCCTGGTAAATGCTATTTTCTTCCTCCATCTCCATCCCAATTAAAGAAAATGAAATCTATACAGCAGCAGAGGAGCTTCCAACAGATCCACCGAGATAATAAAAACCCTCAGAATATCTCAAGCCAGACTGAGAAAATGCTGTGCTGCCCTCCCACGGGGCAGGGCTGGCCTAGGACAGCAGGAGATGAGGCCTGAGAGAGGGACCCTAACCCTGACTGGCTTTCTACCACTGCAGGGTGACCAGAGACAAAGCATTTGCCTCCCTCCCCCCACGCCCCTCCCCGACACCCAGCACATGACAGCTGGGTCACTAAAGTGTGCTGCATGAAGGTAGGCTGTATGGCTAACCAATTCACCAGTAAGAACCAAGATGAGTAAAATCCAAATTCAGTGGGTACTTATGGAACATCTTTTATAAGCCACATGCTGAATCTGATACTGAATGAAATCAACAAAAGAAATTTTTTTTTAGATCCAGAAGGAGGGAGATGGCTCAGTGTGTAAGCTGAGCTTTGCTGTGTGGGCAGCGGGAACAGAACAAGGTTACACATGAAAATGGGATGGTGGCATGTATCTGTTTCCATCAGTGGGGAGGCAGAGATAGGTCAGCCATGCCTACACCGTCCCAGCCACAGCCACAGAGACCAAGTCTTGGGGGCGGGGGGAGGTTGAGAGTGATTGAACTAGACATAAGACATCAACCTCAAACCTAGACACACACACACACACACACATACACACACACACACACACACACACACACACACACACACACACACATACACGAGAGGGAGTAGGAAGGGTGAGGGGGAGGGATTCAGTCCCTGATCCAGATCATCTTGCTGGCCTTCTGTACCTTATGCATCCTTCATGGCCCGCTGCCCCTTGATAAGGTCCTACAAAGGGTGACAGAGCTCAGTGCGTGGCAGGCAAAAGAGTGAATTCAGTGTTGAGAACTCTACGGATGAGAAGCAGGAGGGGCAGCATGCTCAAAGCTGCTGCTCAGACAAGAGTCTGTATAAAGTCCCAGTCTGTTTGCACTGCGTTACTGCTCAAGTGCAGGAAAGCAGGCAAAGCCAGAAGTTGGTCATGCAATAGGCCAGGGCCAAGCATGTGCCCCAGGGCCTGGGGCTGCTGAGAGGCTGCTCATTTGTTACCGCCCCGCCATCAGTTGTAGCATTAAATTTTATACTACAAAATACACCACAAACGTAAGAAGCTAGGAACACAGATCCAATGGTGAAGCCAGTTTTCTGATCCCCCTTCCTCCCTCAGGGTAATTGTGACCAACAAATTCAGCATCTCAGTGCATACACAGAAAATGCACTCTGCAAAAAACCCTTTCATGGTGCCCAGTGCTGCCAGTCCAGGATTCCCAATAACACCCTGTGTATTGGAAAGCCTCATAATGACCCCAGAATCCCAGTCACCCCCAGAGTTTATAGACTAAGCCTGGGCAAACATGCAGATAGTCCTTTACAGCATAGTGCAGGCACCATTTCAAGATGACACAAGCTGCCCCAAGACTGAGCACAAATCTACTTGGGATAAAACGCATCCCTGCAGGGCTGCCAGGCAGGGGAGCAGGTGAGTTCCTAACATGGGCCTTCTGTGAGCTGTGGAGCCAGAGCGGAAAGAACACTCCCGGGTGACTCAGGAGAGGCGCAGGAGAAAGGACAGAGGCAGGGTGGATACCGACCAAAGGCAAAGAGGGCACAGCAACAGAAACACAGGACCTTGGGCCCAGGCACGGAGGAGGGAAGATCTGCTGGTGTTCATGCACCTTTGTCTTAAGCCTCTCACAAGGACACACCGACCTGCTGAAAAGTAGTCTTGGAGGGCAGGGGAAGGGTGACTTATCCCCAAGCATTATGACCCTCAAGTACATTGGGGCTCCACCAATGGCTGAATTTTCTGATCCAAACAGAATTTCTGAAGGGCTGTTTTGAGGCAATTTTGACTATTCCCCTTTCCATGGTTGACTCTGACTGTGGAATCTCCTCCAGGGAGGCCATTTGCAGTCACCTGAGCACTGATGGTCTCCAGTCATTATTCTCCTGCATTAATCCACAGCCTCCTCCTTACCACAATTTAGAAACCCCAGGCTGTGACAGCCAGTTCAGATGTAATGTGAATGTTAAGACACAGTCTGGGTTACACAGGTGAGAGTTTCAGTTGTTAGCTGGGGAGTTTTGGCGGTGACACTCACTGCGCGATCCTCACCCAGCTGATCCCTCCAGACTCTGTCATTCTCTATCCAACCACTGCATGTCTGCCTTTGTTTGAAATTTAAATCCCTGCCGCTCAGCTCATTTCTGAGCTCTTGCCAGTACAATCAGTGTATAATCTGAGAATAGAAGTGAATTTTATCATTGATGTTTTTATAATCACACAATTTATCTTAAGCACCATTCAAAGATACGTTTTTATTCTTGAAGTCGTGTGCTGTTGCGGCCACTGTATGACTAGCTGGTGCCCTCGGTAAAGTTCCACTCCTTATCACGCCTCATGAGGCCCACGACCAGCTCCAGAGCTGTCCTCCCCGAGCACTAATGGAATCTACACCACCTTGACCCAGTGGGAAGGCCGGCCCTTTACCCCATGTGCACCTTTCAGAGTTAACTTGAAACTCTACGTGCTCCTCTGTGGCTTCCTTTTAAAATCCCAGACCTTCACCTTTCCATTTCTAGAAGTCTCCATCTCATTTTAATTCACACAAACTCAAATATCACAGATGGGTCCCAGCTGCCTTGTCTAAACTGGGTACCAAGTAGAGCCCATCATCTGCCAAGATGCACTTCAAGCTCTCTTCCCCGTGCCAGGAGTGACCTGCTGCCTTCCTTTGCCGGCCTGCCAGCTCCGTCCTTTTACATCCCCAGTGCTGCCCTGGCTCCTCCCCTAAGCCTCATCATATACATTGTTACAAATAACATGTTGCAAAGCTCACTGCAAACAGAACCAAATTGGTAATCCTTAATCCAACACACACACACCCTTCTTCGGTTTTGAGGCCATATCTAAAATGATTGAGATGTAAATGAACGTTATGATTTAATATGCAAATATTGGCTAAAACATTTTGGATGGTCCATATGGCAAAGGCACTATGTGCCAATTCTCTATTTATAAATACATTTCTACTGTAACTACTTCAGCCTTATATATCCTAAAGAACCACATCCAAAATTTTTTTTCAACAAGAAGTTAACTGAAAACCTCAATTCTTGGACTCAAACATTTTTCAAAAGATATAAATACAGAGGCTGGAGAAATGGATCAGCGATTAAGAGCACTGCTGGGGCAGCTGCCCCTGAGCCTGTTGCCTGACTGCAGATCCCAAGCTCCTAGATGGACCAGGTCTTCTAGCCTCAGTGGGAGAGGATGGACCTAGTTCCACAGCTACTTGACGTGCAAGGTGTGTGTGTGTGTGTGTGTGTGTGTGTGTGTGTGTGTGTGTGTGTGTATTTGGGGGGGATGACACCCAGAGGGGGGCTACCACTTCTTTGAGAGGGAAAAGATAGAATTGGGGAAGGACTTGCATGAGGGGGTACTGGGAGTAGAGAAAAGGCCAATGTTGGGTTGTAAAGTGTATAAATATTTTTAAATAAATTTTAAAAATAAAAAGAGCTAGTCTTACAGAGGACCTGGGTTTGGTTATCCACAGTACCACATAGCAGCTCACAACCATTTGTAACTCCATTTCCAGAGGATCAAACTCCCTCCTCTTGACTCCTCAGGCACACAGAGATACATGCAGGCAAACATCTATACATATAAAATGAAAATAAATCTTAAGATATAAATACATATTCAGCAAATATTGAAATGATACAACCTCTACCTTAAATTATGTTTTGAATTACTTAATTCTTGCTTCTGTCTGAACTGAGAAAGAAGGGGCACTAAGAGGTCAGCGGGACAGGACAGTATAACAACAGAGAACAGACACTCATGGGGAGCAGACAGCTGGGTAAAACAGAAGAGCAGAGGCCACGTGAGTGGTGGGCTCTTTACACGTGAGGGTTCTTCACTCCTGTCTCCTCATCTGATAAACAACTGAATTACTGCTTCTTAACTGATAAGTCGAATCAGATGAACAAAATAAGGTTAAAAACCAGAGTCCTTAGACACACCTAAGAGATGTTTAATGAAGCAAGACATTAGTGTTCCCTCCGTCACTCACCCAGTGAGTTGAAACCCCAGCTGTGGAAGGCACCAAGACCAAGATGCCTGTCAACCAAATAAATGACATCTATGAAAGAAGAAAAGCCAGCTGTGGTGGTAGTGGCCCAAGCTCTTAATCCCAGCACCTGGGAGGAACGGGCTGAAACAGGAGGGTCACCGTGAATTTAAGGTGAGCTGGTTTGCATAGTAAGTCTGAGCTACCCTTCTTTGGGAGTGGGGACGAGAATACAATGAACTTCCATTAATCCAGTCAAAGCTCATTCCCAATGAAATAATACTTCCAGGTGAAGATCGAATCATTCAGTCAACACGTACCATCAGGACCAGTGTCTTAGTTGCTGTGATGAAACACCACGACCCAAGCAACTTGGGGAGAAAAAGGTTTATTTTCCTCACAGTTTCATGTAATAGTTCATCACCAAAACACTAAGGGTGGGAACTCAAACAGGGTAGGGAACCTAGAGGCAGGAGCTGGTGCAGAGGCCACAGAGGGGTGCTGTTCACTGGCTTGCTTAGCCTACTTTCTTATAGAACCCAGGACCCCCAGCTGAGAGGTGGTCCCACCCACAATGGGCTGGGCCCTCCCATATAAATCAATAATTAATACAACCAATCTTATGGAGGCATTTTCGTAATTCAAGTTCCCTCCTCTCAGGTGAGTCTAACCTGCATCCAGCTGACATAAGATGGGCTAGAAGAACCAGTAAAATGGCTCCACAGGTAAAGGTGCTGACACTAAACCCGATGTCTCTCTCTCTCTCTCTCTCTCTCTCTCTCTCTCTCTCTCTCTCTCTCTCTCTCTCTCTCACACACACACACACACACACACACACACACGTAAAAGACATGATTTTTTAAATGCACCACTAAAATCCAGGCATCATAGAGCATACCCGTAAGCCTAGCACTTGGGCTGTGAAGGCAGGTTCAAGTTTTCCTCAGCTATTGGGAGAGTTCAAAGCCAGCCCAGCCCTATCTCACAAGCAAAACAAAACAAAAACACCTAAGCTGTTAGAACGACAGCAGACCTAATTGACTACAGGTCCATTATGGGAAATCTAAGCACCAATCTGCTGGAAAAGATCCATAAACTTAATTCACTGTTGCCGCACTTTAGACATAAGACACTTTTATGCTGTTCTCAGATGAAAGCCAAGGTCTCCTGCTGTCAGCTCTTTGCTCAAGGCTGCCTACCTTCAGTCCAAAATTCATGTCTGACTCTAACACCATTTCCCTTCAGTGTAGCTTCGACAGAGCATACCCATCCAGCTGCTGGAGCAGAAACAGCAGTGTGAACAGCACACCCCATCGGAACCCCACACCCAGCGAAAGCCTAGGTGTGCAGCTTGCACAAGATTCCAGTGGCAGAAGAGGTGACAGGCACAGAAGAGAAAGGTTCCTGCTGTCCACTCTAAATGACATCGAAGGTGTCGCCATGAGACAAGGGTCAATGAAAAGCCCAGCTGGTTAAATGGCTGACAGTTGCACAAACATCGCTGAGCCCATTCAAGCTCCCAGGTATCGGCTGGTGACCTTTGATAACGTGCTGGAATCTCTGCTTTCTGGCATTTTTAGAAAGGTATTATTTCAATCATGCAGAGGTATATGGGACTACATAGAGTTATGTCCCCATGAGTGCCTGGAAAGCTGCAATTACAGCTCACACCACCTAACACAAGTGCTGGGTCCAGGTCCCCTGGAGAAGCCCTAGAAACTGTCCTTACCCTGAGTTGTTGGAAATTCCCAAAGCTTCCCTTTAGATGAATTTATAGCCCTTCCTCATTTTAAAGCTCAAATGTACACAACTGTGTAGTGCACCTGATTTAAAAAGGCTCAAGCTGGAAGCCCAGATTACAAGGTAATGACAGTTACTAACCAAACCTCAGACTCGGTTTCCTCCCTGCAAAACAGCTATTCTGAACCTCCCAATGTTGTCATGCTGTTAGGTAAGACGACTCTGTGGCAGTTCCTCAACAGTAGCTGGGTTTGCCCATGCCTCTGCTGAGCATGCCCATGAAAATGAGTAAGCATTAGAGAAGTTTTACTTCCAATTTTGCTCTGACAGCCAAGGCTCCATATACCATGGGGTCTAACTATTGAGCTAGCACTGAAACAAGATCTGCAAATGGCTTTTACACAACTTCACACTTTCAAAAAGGCAACTTAACCTAGGGGCACCCATGTTCAAACTGCAGACAACATGCTTCTGAACATCCTGGGGGTGCTATTAAGCAAACGAGACACAGAAACCCCAACTGCCTCTTGCCAAGTTCATTGGAAGAAACACAACACTACCCCATGCTCTGCAACTGGTGATGGACCCAGACCGCACGCAAGGAGAGAACTGTCACGCTGCACCCCCCACAATACTGGTGACATCAGTGCCCGTGAGGTGGCCCAGCTTTAGAACAGGCAGGTGAACTCTATTTATTTGGTGTCAGCTGTTCCCTTGTTTATTACGAGTCTGAGTTCTAGATTCAAAGCTTTGCTGACATTTGCTCAGATCCTGAAACAAACCTGCTCAGTGGTTAGGAATGCTTGCTTTGAGCACTAAGGACCTGGATGCAGTTCCCAGAATTCACAAGGCAACTCAAAACTGCCTGTAACTCTAGTTCCACAGGACCCAAAGCCCTCATCTCATGTGCTCAGGTTCATGCATGCCCATAGTACACACACATTCAACACATACACATACATGTGCAAATACATGAATAGCATTAATTAATAATAATAAACTAAAACAGATGCTACCTGAGCCAGGTATGTCCGTGAAGGCTCCCAATGCACCTGGTGGTGGGTTATAGCCGTCTCTCGGCTGTAAAGAGTACACACTGCCTGAAGAGCCCCGGTTTGGTCTGCTCAGATACGTGGAGCAGTGAAGGCAGTTTTAGTGGCCTGCTTGTCATCAGAGGTAAGCAGCTTTGTGCGGTCCTAAGCAGTCATGGCTATGATTTCTGCCACTGACTGGTGAGAGGATGTCGGTGAAGCTGGGAAGTGAGATGTTTCTTTTAAGAAATGTTTGTCTCAGATGCTTGGGTAACAAGCTCCTGTTTTTGAAACTGCAGCTTGGCTTGAGGAACCTTCGCTTGTCAAATGACAGGCTCCTGGAGAAAAAGACACGCAACAGTGCCAAAGAAACCTCATTTGTCAAGAAGTTAGCGCATCAGAAGTGTTAATTCTCTTCCTAATGTACCACAAAGTAAGGAAAGGGGAAGGCAGCAAATAAGGACTTCAGCTCTCAGTGCACACACCGCCTCCCTGGTACCCACTCCCTCATTCCTGCCTTGAAGCGCCAGCTTCCTTGCTCCCTCCTCCTCCTTCCCCCCCCCCAGCCCCAGTTCATCTTACCCAACCATTAACTCTGCCCTTAGGTGTCAAAGCCTTCGAGGGGTTAGGGCATGGGACAATTGTAGTTTTGAGTAGTTTTAAGGGGCATGAACCCTAGGAATATGGGGATTGGTAACAATCATGAAGGACACAGAAGGTGGCCAACAGCAGTGGCAGGAAACAGACCTGGGAGTGACCAGCGTCTGACACAAGTGGAATGTGACCGAAGGTTTTATTTTCTAGCATCTACTAAAATGTATGGCTTTTCTGTATGTGTGGCAGCTTAGCATTTAATAACGTGTGTTCTCAAGACATACTTGAGTAAATATCTCTCAGTTCTGAGCAGCTAATAAAGAAGTCAGCCTTTGTTCAGAGTTCCCTAAAGAAGGGGGCTTGATTTACTTATCAAGAGCTATGACACTCTTGATTTTCACATGCAGCTCAGCATGAGAAACTTTTTCAAATGATCTGACCTCATGTTCTTCAGATTTTAGAATAAGCATCCTCATATTCTGGGCCCCTTCTTTCTTTTCTACTTACTGGGACCTGCATTGTGCTACAACACACACACACACAAGGGTCAAAGGACAATTTTCAAGAGTCACCTCAAGACATGGGCTTAGCGGCAAGCATGTGGGCTGCCGGCCCATCTCTCTAGCCCCTGTGGGTTCTTTGTTGAGATTCTGAAGTGATTATATAGAATAAAGTTCGTGGGAGGAAATACATTGGATGTTTTACCTTTGTCATTTAGTGAACAAACATCATGGGGCCACAACACTGTGACTCAGGAACCACTGTGCAGCAGCAGCAGAGAGAAGAGCCTTTTTGGCATGGGCCCATTGATGCCCAAGAAAGCATGGAGCACAAGAACACAGACAATGCACTCTGGACTCGTCAACTCAGAGTCTTATGGACGAGAGAGTGTCCGTGACTCTCAGAGGCTAACAATGCAGACAGAACACTGCACCCTCATGTTCCATCTCTGGGACTGTCTGTGGGAGCTCAGTCTCCTGGGCTCAGAGAGGTGACATGCCTGCTGTTCACACTGCTGTGAGGACCATCTTCCCATTCCCCTTCTGTTCACTAAAATGAAATGTAAGGGGAAAAGAGGATTTAACTCTTTAAATCATAATGAACTTAATAAAGGGGCTGAAATATAAGCTTCATTTGCTCAGCTAAGCCTCAAACCCTTTGTATCCGATAGTGATAATCCCATGGCAACTAGAAAACACACTTATCTTATTAACGAGACTGGAATTATTTTAATTAGGTATCTCCACATGCACCAACTGTTAGAAATCAGACTGTTTTGAAACAGTTGTTAATGACTTAACACTGCACACGTTCTCCTCAATTTCAGGCTGAAATCTATGTTTGAGACAGATGGGGAAGAGCCTGGCCCTGCTGTGGAAGAGAAGCAGCCGTGTGGGCTTGGAGATACATTTCCCACTGGGATCTAGCAAAACAATCTTAAAGACACCCAGAAAGACAATCGTAAACTTTCATGGCATCTGGTACATTGAAAGTCTGAAGCCTGGTGCTAGTAACATCCAATTATGAGAAGAGATACTTTATCTCAGACACAAGTCTCTGAATTTCAATATCTCCCAACACCTGATGACATATCAGACAACCAAGTTTGGTGAATTTACACTGTCCAGTAAATCCCTCCTCACACAAGAGCAAGGACTGGACGAATTCCATTCTGTGTATCTCTGCCAGTTAAATGTGGGATGGTTTCCAGCTTATAATTAATTCACACAACTTCTTGAAAATTTGAAAGGACTATTAACGTCTAAGAAGTGTTTTGGTCCTCAGAAGAGCCTTAGAAAGAGTAGCCCATGACAGCAAACTACACAGTGACACACTTGACGCCTGGCAACCAGACAACGGGCACTGCCCTTCCTGGTGTTTCTTAGAAAAGGATTTTCACCTGCATATAAAGAAGCAGAAATATATTTATTCTTATTTTCTGGCCTAATTACTAAGCAAAAAAGCAGATTTCTCTCCATATCTGCCTAACACTTTCCTAGACCAAAGACAAAGACAATTCCAGACAAAGGAGAGGGGGAAGGCACGCACAGGCAACCATATTAATTTCCAAATGTTCCTTATCTGGCATCTCCCTAACAGCACTCTACATGCTGAACTCCATAGGCACCCAGTCAGGAAGGATGATACACACATAGAAGAAACAGCAGTGCTTTATACAAGGTTTGGGTGTCTGGACAGGATAGTCTTTTGATTCGGTATAAGATGGAGACAGACATAGCTTAATAACCCATTTAACTGCTTTGCTGTCTGACTACATTTTTTAGAGCTGTAGTCATTTTACAGCAAATAAAAATTAGGGTTGTAGCACAGTACAAACAGCAATGCCTTTAGCTAGACATTTGGCAGTGTTGGATACATTGTGGCTCATACATATAATGCAGGTAGGACTTGGTGACAAATTCTTCACTTTTTTTTTCTAGTTCTCACATAGACAAAGCATTTCTATTGGCTGTGAATGGCCAGAAGATCACCCTTCTGGTGATAATGCTATGTTTAACACCAAGGGTCTGAGTAATCGCTGCACAGGCACCATCCTACATGACACATAAGCCTCGTGGAGATGTTACAGTCACACAACATCACTAATGACCAGCAGAGGTCTGGCCTACTCTGCTAATTACAGAAACTATTTTTGTGACTTCTCAATAACTTGACGGAGATTGTTAGTACTCTCTCACTTTAGTTACATTTTGGGAAGGGTTATTAGAAATTACCTTCATCTTTATTTTTCCATTCTGTGCACATAGTTTTATAAAGTAGATTCTGGAAAGACGGCTTTCTAAATTGTTGCCATGTAGAAAACACAGCTCTCAGTCCTCTTCTCAATGAGTCTTTCTAGTTTCTCAGGGGGAGTAAGGCCAGTGCCTTTCAGCTAAGGAGTGGCTGGGGATCAAGTGCAGAGCTTCACCCATGCTGAATAGACACTGATGAAGTCTGTTTTGCCTAGAAAACTCTACACTTCCCAGATTGATGCTTCAGTTCATAATGTACAAAATTAGCAAGCACTTTTGGAGGGCAAAATCATCTTACATTTGCCCTATGATGTCCATAGGCTGTGCACATGCTGGAGAATAACCCTGAAGTATCATTTCAAACTCTGAAAGGTTCGGTGAACAAAGAGAGTCATCCCCACATGGAACAGGCAATTCCCTTGCTACAAGTCAAAAGGACACAGGGACAGAAGACTTTTTAGCTCAGATCCTATTGCTCATTAAACTATGAGCTGAGTCCTCAGAGCTACTGTAGCAGAAAGTAACAGTTCTTCCATCATTGCTTCTGGTCTGCTTCACAATGTAACATAGTGTCTGTCTTCCGAATGTGGGGGAAGAACAATGGTTAAATTACACAGTTACAAACTGAAGATGCGTCTCAGAATCCCATCTCACTGTGCTTACTGCTCTCACATTATTGAGGAGCTGGAAGAAATTCACTCTTCAGAACCAGATAAACCTGGGAAGAAGGCTATACAAGTTTCCCTTCTGAAAGAATACATTAAAACACAGTACTCCTGCAACAAGCACATGAGGGCCACAAGCTTTCCAAAAAGAGGTAGGATGAGGTGATACCATCCTGGTCACAGCAACAACTATGGTGCCAGTCTCACGGTCTATGCTATTAGTGGTGGCCATGATCACAAGGACATGAAGATAATAGAGGAAAAAATTAATTCACCAGTCCTAGCAGGAGTGTGGCACACACCTGAAATACTAAATGCTGAAGCAGGAGGGTCACGAGGCTAAGATCAACTGGCGATACATAGCAAGACCCTGCCTCAAAAACACTTGTGCACACACACACATGTGCATGCGTGTACACACACACAAACATGGACACATAAATACATTAATAGCAACAACAAGCCTCAATCTCAAATCCCTACACACTCATCGGTATACACAATATACAAATTACTACCTAAATCATTTAATAAAATACAATAAATAACCAAAACCAATCATTCTTGTTGCGAGCCTGAAACTAAAACCAGTATTATGACATACAGATTTCAGACCCTGACCTCTCAAAGCTCTGGATGAAAGTATCCTAAGACAAAGGCCTTATATAAGTATAATTCAAAATAATCAAGTGTTTTAAAGCATTGTCATTCATTGTCAACATAACCTAACAGTGTCCTGGGAGTTGGGCTCTGAGACTAATAAGGAGCATCTGGGACAGGATGGCCCGTCACTATCCCACTCCCACTCTACTCTGAGAGGGGAACTGGGTTCTCCAAATAAAAACACAAACAGACCTTTAGATCTCTCAAGAGTTGTGGACAGAGATGAATGGATGTTGTACAGACTGGAACCAGCCTTGGTTAACACTTGGTTTCAGCAACAGCCTCCAGTCAGTAGGCCAAACACACACCCCCACCCACCCCAGCTCTTTCCTTGACCATCCTCTACCATTCCAGGGATGGGAGAAAGACATAGTTTTCTGCCAAGTTTGGAAAATAGTGTTTATCGTCTGCTTCCTAGATCTCAGAAACTCCTCAGCTTGGCAAACAGCCCTTCACAGCAGGGCTTTACAGTTTCTGGGCCCCTCCATGAAGATAAGTGGCAGTGTCTCTCCACCACAGGGATGCCAGGTGTTGGTCAGCTCTGTTCTAGACTGACTCTTCTGCCTGCCTGTCCTTCCTAGTGTGCCCTCCTGCAGCACCCGTTCCTCCATTATTACTAGTCCGCTCATTTCATGGCTTAGCATGCACTGTGCTTTTCTGTAATTTTTCTTTCTGCATTTGGGGCTGGTGGTGCACGTGAACTACAAACAGACTGTGAAACAGCAGCAAGCAGACATTCCCCACATTAAACACTTGGTCTAAACCATTGCCTAGGCGCTTTTCAAAAAGTGCTGACACATGCTGCAAGGCTCAGCTCCGTGAGGCCAAGCAGCAGCTCCAGCAGGGCCTCAGGAATGACCTGCCCCAATATATTCAGGCCTTAAAATCAGAGCATTCCTGACCACCTGAGGGCAGAGCAATGTAAACTAGATTTTTATCATCACAGAGCTGAAATGCTTCAATGAGCAGACTTAACCAATATGACAAGAAGCCTGGAAGGCAGTGGTCACATGGGCTAAAAAAAGGAGAACCGTGTTTTTACATGGACATGTACTTTAGAATTATAATGCAGGAAGAATATGTTACATTTCAGATAACCTACCTCAGGATTACTTAAAATGATAAGGAAGCAAATCTATATTTTTATGCAATTTAAGTTGAGAATTAAGAGAAGTGAGAAGCTGGCTGTCCCCGCCACTGCTGTAAGCTGTGTATGTGTCAATGAAAGAAGACAAAATAAAGAAGGTTCCTTGCTTTGGGTTGTTCAGAAGCACAGTATGACCGACAATGAGATTCAACTAAAAGACAGGTGGGATGTCTTTATGCTCTTGACAAGTGTTATAAACAATGGGGAACATTGACTCTGACTAATTCAAACTCAGAGCCTTCACTCTGATTCACTAGGAAACCTAGACACCTGTCAAAGCTCAGGTGAGCTTAAGCAACTTATTTTCCTGATTCAGCCAATCACCGGCACATCCTACCGTCATCTAACTTCATGTGCTTTCAGCATTTCTGAACACAGCCTAACTTCTCTCCCAAGTAAAGTGAGGACATGAGGGAACAAGGCAACCTCCAGCTTGCTCATGGTGGTTGGAATGCACAGCAGGAAATGACCTTTTGGGAGCAAGTACCCTGCACAGATGCAACTCTGCTCCCGGCTCTCTAGAGAGCGGCAGTAAATCCACACCTGTCAGGCTGCAGCCAGGGAATGGCCACAGGAAGGAATATTGGAAACATCTGGGAGCTGAGCACATCCCTCGACCACAATGATACAAGGTGGAGGGTGTGGGAAGACGAACGTGTTATTCCCCAGGCCAGAAGATGGTTCTGTCAGGCAGCACAGCCTGCAGGACTGAGAATCGCAGCAGAGTGACCTTGGCCGGAGCAGCATTCTCCTGGGAGACAGGCGACCTCTGCAGAGCCACGCCCTTCACAGATGAAGAGCAACATAGACCCTCAGTGAGGAGCAGCAGCAGGCAGACGAGGTGACATGGAGGAAGGCTAAGCGGCTTTCCAAGGGAAGAAAGTGAGCACGCAGGATCCACACACCAAGGATGGCACTAAACTCAGCTAGGCAGAAGAGCTCACTGGCCAACTCTGAATGGAAACACCAAAAATACCTCCCTTGCCTCTAGAGGCAGACACCTGTGCCCAAGCTTTTAAAGCTATCATCCACGGATGAGAGAAAACAGTAAGGGGTGGAGCTGTAAGAGGGATAGAATATGGGGGTATAAAAAAGAAATGTGGGGTAACAGAGAAAGAAGGATTGAGTGTGGAGCAGAATGGGAGAGCAGAGTGAGGAAGGGGGTATGGAGAGCAATGACCAACACTAAAAACCCTCTTAAAAACCACATGAAACCTGTTACTATAGAAGCCTCCTAACATGTACACATACACACACACAT
Source organism: Micromys minutus (assembly GCF_963924665.1). Classification (NCBI taxonomy): domain Eukaryota; kingdom Metazoa; phylum Chordata; class Mammalia; order Rodentia; family Muridae; genus Micromys; species Micromys minutus. The sequence continues at coordinate 35,836,272 of NC_137964.1, forward strand.
AGAGACACACATACACACACATAGACACACATATACATATACACACACATAGACACACATCCATACACACAAACATACACACAACATACACACACATATACAAAAACAAACACACACACATATACACACAAACACACACACATACATACACACACCCGTACACACATATACACAATCAGACAAACACACACACACAGCTGAAATGGAATTACCCTGTAGCAGTGAACAATGAGTGTCCTGGATACCACAGGCTATCGAAGAAAAAGCCCAACGAAGGAACATTTTAGCCCGTTTGGAGTTGTTGGTCAGTGGGCCCCACAGACTTCCTACCATTACAGGCTACTGCCATTATTCTGGGCTGGTCTCCAGAACTTGATGGCAAAACCCTTGATGGTACTGCCAAAGACATCACATACATGAGTCATAAAACATGGAGAAATCAAGTCAGACAGCTCTTATCCTGACAAAATATGCTGTTCGTGCTGCCGGGGGAAGTAGTCACGGGCAGTGATAACTGTTGGGCACAACAGTACCAAGCCTGGCAAGGTATGCTATGCTTAACACTACAACAGCCGTACAAACATTACGGACCAACCATTCCACAAGACAAAATCTATGCCTGGCTCTGCTAGTGGTGTCACAACCCTTGGCTAGAGACAGCATTAAAGGACTCCTAATGGTTTAGGCTTGCACCTGTGGGCCCTCATTGGAGCAGTCTCTTTGTGCAGAAGACGGATATTACTACTAAAACCCACAACTGTCCAACTCAGAGGGTGCAAGGCTGCTCAGTGGTGAGCACTCAATGGCCCCTCCTCCAAAGCTTCAGGGATCAACTAAGGAAGAGGAGGCAGCATGGCCACCATGGAACATCGTTTTCTAGCTATGACCAGACAGTTGCACATGTGAACTCATGCTGGTCATGAAAGAATGTGCAAGACCCGTGGATGATCAGACCAGACAAAATCCCAGAATAGACGAGGAATGACTGGAAAACAGTAACTGCTGGGGTGAGTGGAGTTAGTTTTCCTCAGAAATAAAGAGACATGAGAAGCTACTTGGGCTCTAGGAGACACCCTGTACTGTGTACATACAGGCAATGCTTTGTGTGCCCAGTGGGTTTAAACAAAGCAAACTGTGTTCATAAGAATAAGGAGTGGGGAAGAGAGGGGAAGGACTGTACGGAAGGGAGGGACGAGACTGTAGGGGAGGGGAGGGACTCTAGGGGAGGGGAGGGACTCTAGGGGAGGGGAGGGACTGTAGGGGAAGGGAGGGACTGAAGGGGAGGGGAGAGACTGTAGGGGAGGGGAGGGACTGAAGGGGAGGGGAGAGACTGTAGGGGAGGGAAGAGACTGTAGGGGAGGGGAGGGACTGTAGGGGAGGGGAGAGACTGTAGGGGAGGGGAGGGACTCTAGGGGAGGGGAGGGATTCTAGGGGAGGGGAGAGACTGTAGGGGAGGGGAGGGACTGAAGGGGAGGGGAGAGACTGTAGGGGAGGGGAGGGACTGAAGGGGAGGGGAGAGACTGTAGGGGAGGGAAGAGACTGTAGGGGAGGGGAGGGACTGTAGGGGAGGGGAGAGACTGTAGGGGAGGGGAGAAACTGTAGGGGAGGGGAGAGACTGAAGGAGAGGGGAGGGACTGTAGGGGAAGGGAGAGACTGTAGGGGAGGGGAGAGACTGAAGGGGAGGGGAGGGGAGAGACTGAAGGGGAGGGGAGGGACTGTAGGGGAAGGGAGAAACTGTAGGGGAGGGGAGAGACTGAAGGGGAGGGGAGGGACTGTAGGGGAGGGGAGGGACTGCAGGGGAGGAGAGGGACTGTAGGGGTGGGGAGAAACTGTAGGGGAGGGGAGGGACTGTAGGGGAGGAGAGGGACTGTAGGGGAGGGGAGGGACTGAAGGGGAGGGGAGAGACTGTAGGGGAGGGGAGAGGCTCTAGGGGAAGGGAGGGACTAATTGTAGGGGAGGGACTAACTGTAGGGGAGGGACTAACTGTAGGGGAGGGAGTGGGGAGATTGACCCAAACCCTGATAAGTGTGTATGAAAGTCTCAAACAATAGAAATGAGAAGAGAAAAAGAAATGCCTTCCTTTAAAATAAATAGAAAAGCCAAGTGTGGTGGGAACCTTACACCTTTAAATCCTAGGACTCAGGAGGCCATATGCAAACCAGGGCTGCACAGTGAGACCCTGTCTTAATAAAACAAAATAAATGAAATATTAGGTAGTAATTAATACGATGTTTATAACAGGTGATCAGTTTGGACAAAATTGATCAATCTTTTCTTACTATTTTAAGTGCATAGTTTGTTTTATTAAGGCATAACTAATGATGTAAAACTAGATTCTGGTAAAATGTACAGTAAGAGCTCAGAATCTAATTAACAAGCCTAATTAAAAGTCTGCCGCCCTAGCTCTTCCTGTAAACGGCTAGAGGCGACCTATAAAAACAGTTTGCTACTCACTTGACCCAGGAAACCTATAAAATCATGCAAATCAAGTTCAGTTCTTCGTGTTGGCTCTACTACAGCACATGCTTAAAAGTGCAGAGTCGCGGTGAGCGGAAGAGGCAGGTGTAGCATCTCCAGTCAGTGAGTACGTCCAGGTGAACCTACAGAACTCATGGCTGGATTGCCCCATACCTGAGCTCCCCCTGCCACATTGAGGTAGGTGATCCTCACTAAAAAGGAACAGGCTGTTCCAAAGCCAGAGGAGGAGGCTGCACAGAAGAAAAGGATGTCCCTGAAGAAACTGAAGAAACAAAAACTCATGGTTTGAGAATAAATTCGGCATAAAAGAAGATGAAAAACACAGTTGTTTAGCTAGATATGAACATTCAGGTGGACGGAGGTCCCTGGGATCGCTCAGGAAGAGAACCGGGTGAGTCAGAGAAGGGCCTCAGGGCACACGGATGGTCAGTGATGGCCTTAGTTTACTCACTATGGTCCTGAGATGGCAGAATAGTAATGCCAGATGAGTAAGATAATGGCAGATTAATGGAATGCCCTGAGATAGATGAGAAACCACTATGAAAGAAGTTCAGGGGCTGGCAGAGTTGGCTCAGCAGGGAAACTCCCATCCCTGGCATCCGCGTAGTGGAAGGAGGGAGCTGCCTTCTGACCTCCCGTGTGAGGCCACGAGGCCCTGCACACACATACTAACTAAGATGTAACAGAAACGTTCAGGTAAAAGCGGCAAAGACTTCCCCCAGGAGCCACAGGGTGAGCAACTGTGATTTTTATTAAGACAAGTAATTGATGACACATACTTAAGGGGAAATGTCACTTCAGTAAGTGAAGGCCAAAGATTATTTTCAACATAATTCTAGAACTATCCTCAAATGATAAAAATTAAATACAGATGTATTTATAATACATCATAGCCACCAAGAGGTATATATGGTTTGGAAGTGTTTTATATAAAAATATATTGCTTTATACTTTCTCAAATGCAGACTGCCCCTTGAGAACCTTACCATACACCACTGGGGCAGGTATGGTTCCCTAAGCAACCTCAGAGAAGGGCGGGGCATCTCCTGAGCACCAGCACGGCTTGGACTGGAGCTGCCAGGAATGACCTGAGACAGCAGTGTCCGTCCCTTCTCCTATTTCTCAGACTGAGCAAACTCCATACAAAAACGTACATATTACCCAGAGTTCCTGGACAAATCTCCATGTGTCCCGGTCTAGAAAAGACCACTATTAAAGACGGCTGACGCTGGAGAGGTGGCTCAGTGGTTAAGAGCATGGCTCTTCTTCCAGAGGAGCTGGGTTCACTTCCCAGTTCCTGCCTGGCAGCTCTCAACTGGCTGTGACTCCAGTTCACACCAAGTACATAAAATGAAGTACTTAAGAAATGGCTTAGAAAACAACCGCCTAGGTTTTGTTTTTGTTTGTCTGTTTTGGTTTTTTTGAGGGGTGGTGGTGGTATTGTTTTAAGAAAGCACCCTGAAAACTTTAAAGAACACACCAAAGTGAGGAGGAGAAAGGAAACGTTGCGTCCCTCGCTAGTTCCATGTCAGCTCTGTGAACAGGAGCTCAGCCCGGGGCTTGTAGAGGATGTTCAGTGAGTTGACTTTGTCTTTTCTCCCTTAGGAAAACAGCCACAGCTTCCTGTGAAACCCAGGTTTGGGGCTTTGGAGTCAGTCTGAAGCTAAGAAAATTACTCTAATACTACTTGGTCACTGCACACAGGAGGCAGCCCCTCGTCTGCCAGGCTGTAAAGCAGGTCACATGACCTCCACCAAGGCCTGGCGTGGCTCCATCACTCACAGCCTTCACCCGGCTTCAGGAAAGCACAGCACAACTGTTGGAGTGAATGCGTTGACGAGACAGCGAAGGGGCATCGAGAGGGAGCTGGGACACTAGACCAGACAGGAAGAGGACAGTAAAAGGAAAGATAAGGCTTTCATTGCACGCGCTCAATCAACAAATGCTCTCAGGGGCTGCCACATGTAAAAAGTACATTTACACAAGCGGCATCTATGGCACGCAGTCATGGTATTGATTCTCGAAGGCAGGTTTCTTTCCAAAGGAATTTCTTCTCACATGGTCATTTTTTCCTAGTTTGGACAAAATTCAGAAACAGAGGTTTGCTTGCCCAGTTCCAGTGAGAAGCACCTGAGGCCCACATGGGCTCCCGGAAAAAGAATGAAATCACTATGTTCTCTGTTGGACAGACTTCCCAAAAACGCAGACAACATATGGCCTGGTTAGTTGAATCAGAAGTTTACAAGGGCTAGACATCCCCTCTACCTACCGAACACTGGCGGTGTGCTCACGTGGTTTCCCTACCAAGGCATGTGCACGTGCATGTTCATTACTTTGCTAAGCTATACTGCCCCAAGTCAAGATTCCTGACGGAAAACTGGCACGTCTGATTGCTAACCTACATATCATACAAAGCCATGGCTGCTCCAGCAACTCAGAGACAGAACCTCAAGCCCTTTCAGTGCAGACAGGGCAACTGGTTGAGTCTTAGCCCAGGCATAGCTGTGGCACGTAAAAGCCCAGCTGCCACTTCCCCCATGCCTCTCCTTGCTCAGGGTCCACACTGCAGGACAACAGCTTCTGCTCACAGGGTTCTCCTTACACACTAAATACAGGCCTCCTACTTTTTGTCTGACTGAACTGAGAAACCCCAGTTTTAAATAGCACACAAGCATAACCTACAGTGATGGCAATCTCTCAAGATTTGAGCAAAGAAGAATGAAGGGGGGAAACCTTGAGAAGACAGTAATTGGACCGCTGGAGTTTCTTCTCACTAATTATCCCTGAGTGGCCATTAGCTGTGTAACCAAGGAGGAAAGTGTGTCAGCCTTCAGCGAAGCTGTCTTCAGCATGTTATGGAATTGTCCCCTAAGCCGCTGTGTAATTAACTGGCAGGAAAATGCTGAGAGAGTAGAATAGGGAACTCGAACAAATCAAACAGACTCGGCTCCACCCTCAGTGACGTCACTGGACTGCTTACAGCTCCACAGCATGCATTCCCTTCACAGAACCTCCAGAAGACAGATTTTTGGACCAGTGAAGAAACAAAACACCAGGCCACAACAGAGACTGACAATTAAGGTATTCAGCCAGGCATGATGGCTTCTGCTATAATCTTGAGAGGCAGAGGGTTGTCACAATTTCAAGGCCAGCCTTGGCTACAAATTAAGTTGCAGCACAGGCTAGGCTACAGAGTAAAACCATGCATGTCTAAAAAAAAAAAAATCAAAAACAACAAATTACCACCACCAAAGTGGGGTGGGCATCACAGAAATGTTCAGCAGCATGACAGCTCTGTCTCAGTGCCTGCTGGAAAGTTACAGGAACTTGGCTGTCAATGGTGCTCCATGTGTGGACAACAGTATACTGCAGAACTCCCCTCCCTCATAAAACATCTAAGAGCATCATATTCTGGAATCAAACATCAAAGAAGGGGGGTGGAGAGAAGAGAAGAGAAAGAGAAGAGAAGAGAAGAGAAGAGAAAGAAGAGAAGAGAAGAGAAGAGAAGAGAAGAGAAGAGAAGAGAAGAGAAAGAAGAGAAGAGAAGAGAGTTCTTGTGGGGCATTCTGGAATCAAACCTTGAGATGTGTTAGCATGTTCTTGTCTACTAGCAATTGCTACCATTGAATGCCTGTGCATGTGCCTATAGAGAAGAAACTCCAAATGTGAACACTGAGATTTTTATGGTCCCTGAGACACAGAAGCCAAGGCTGCTTTACATAGGAAGGAAAGCCCCTGTAGAAAGTTGTCTTCAAAACTGACTGGCACAAGGTGTAGGCCACACCTTTAACCCCAGCACTGGGGAGGCAGAGGTGGGTGAGTCTCTAAGTTCCTGTCCAGCAAGGGCTACACTGTGAGGCCCTATTTCAAATTAACCGCCAACACCAGCACCAACAAGTGGGCAGTCACAGAGCCAACAGGGAAAGTGTAGCCCTAGACAAGGCTTACTGGGACAGATGATGGGAAAAGGGTCCAAAGAGGTGTATTTTTCTAAGACTGGGAAAATGACCGGGCAGGCTCAGGAGTCACTATCCCAAGTGTTTTGTGGCTCTTAGAAAGCTAAAGAGCCAAAACTCTAAGTTGTGCACAGTTCCAGGTACCATTTCCTCTTCCAAAGTCATTATTTGAGAGCCGGGATGGATGACTGTGTGGTTAGGAGAGCTTGCTCGTCCTCAGGGCTAGAGTTTAGTTCCCAGCACCCACACTGAACAGCTCAAAAATGCTCTAACTTCAGTTCCATGGAATCCCAGGTGTAGACTCAAGCAAGACACTGTTGACAGGAAGTAAAGTAGAGATCTTGGGGGAATGCTGCTCACTGGCTTGTTTTTCATGGCTTGCTCAGGTGACCACCTTTCTTGTACAGCCCACACACACCTGCCAAGAGTGGCACCGCCCACACAGGGCTGAGCCTCCCACATCTATCACTAACAGAACAAAATTCCCCTGAAGACATGGATGGCCACAGCCCAATCTGATGGACACAAATCCTTACCTGAGGGTCCCTCTTCCCAGGTGACTGTGGCTTGTGTGAAGTTAACCAAAATGAGCCAGCACAGCAGTGCAAGCCTATAACCCTGGCACCAGGAAGAGGGAGGCAGGAGACCATTCTGGGCAATATAGTAAATTTGAGGCCTACTAGGGCTACATAGTGGAATATATATTTTAAAAAACACTTTACCCCCATGTCCACTTGTTGCTGATGTACCCATTTTTCATGACAAATTAAAATACTTCTGTTTCCAGTGAAGCCTCTCAGGGCTGTTGAGCAGGAACCAAACCCACGTGTGTTCTATTGGGCTAATTATCCTCTGACATGCTGGCATTTTGCTGCAGTGGGCTGTTAGCACTTGATAAGTAGCTAACCTCTTTAATAGATAGAACCTCATCTATACAATCCATCTACTTCAGCACCCAATTACTTGCTCGAAGTAGATGCTCAACACCAATCTGCTCAACGGAGCCTTTGTCTTTTGCTTACTGTCTGGGCAAGTTCTACTGATTCAGAACCCTTGCTAAAAACATGTGATGTTCATCAGCAAACCAAGTTTTCAGTTAAATTAAAATACAGCAAAACAGTGCCTTGACAGGCCCATCGTGCCATTGATCTGTCTAAAGGAGAGCCCTCGATGAGCAAACCAACAGGGGAGCCACAGTCTCATTCTCGGGGACAGCTTCTCACCATCCAGTATCCCTCGGCTCCCGAGTGATCCGGAGACCTACAGTGCCTGAGTTCTGTTTCTCAAACAGTAACCGCAACTTGAAAAGAAGGAAGAAACGAATAGACAGACGGATCATATGTACATAGATGACAGACAGACGGCAGATACAGAGCAGATGGATAGGTGATAGATTATACATAGATTGATGACAGGTAGATATGGGAAATGGGCAGATGAATTGATGACAGACATAGAACAGGGGGATGGTTGGGAGATAGATGATAGACCAAAACTGTAGCCGTTAATTCACAAATGTATGGGAGCTAAGCAAACGAGCTACCATCTCATCACAAAGGGCTGCTGTCTTTCCTAGGCAGCAACTTTGAATTTTGAAAACTTAGATTCTGATTCTCTGGCAGCTGCTACCAGTGTTTGCATAGCCTCTGTCATCACCCCAGACGGCTGAGTGACAGGACAGGAAGGTTTCGCTTCCATTGAGGGAGAGACGGACCAACACTTGGCTAATGATGAAACATTCATCTTGGGTAATGAACAAGTCTGTTATTCTCCCTACTAAAAATCTAATTTTATTTGCTATTTACTAACAATATGAGTCGTAGTTAGAAGAACATGGATAGTTAAGAATGGTGGTGCATGTCAGGAGTCAGGGTCAAGTCTGGGCTACAAGATCTTATCTCAAATTAAAAACAAACAAACAAACAGGAAAAGAGCATGAGCAAGTGGAGCATTCTCGAACCCAGAGTCCTGGGAGTATCCTGGGGAAGTCCTCTTCTTCTACCAATAAAAACTGACTAAACACAAATGCCACAAGTAAGCTGTGTAATTCCCTGGAAAAAGGAAAGCAAGAATTGGCATACTAGCTCAGAGGGCAATCCTGTAACCAAGACCCATGATCTGAGTTCCACCCCTGGGACCCAACTTGTGAAAGGAGAGAGTCTCCTTCCCTTTATACACATGCACTCAAATATGCACACACATACATACACCACATGCACATAAACACACTCCACACATACAAGACAGACACACACAAAACACACATATACCCCAAACATACAATACACACACACACACACCATATACCACACAACACACATGAGTACATACTTCACAAATACAATACAAACATATCATACGACACACAACACAAATATATACGGTACACATACAACACACCCACACTGTAAACCACATACATGCCACATACACATATATCACAACATACACACCATACATCATATCACACACACATATGATACACATACAACAGACACTACAACATTCCATCACAAAGTGGAAAGGAACACACAAGGCTGCACCCTACCCCGAGGAGCTACTGGCCATTAATGGGTGGTGGTGGGAAGGACATATGTTCTTTTTAGTGGTGTAGCCACTGGTGAGAAGCTCTTGCTTCTGTAAACAAATTATCACCCATATGCCTGTAAACAACCCTAATAAAACTTCCTGGGATGAGCACACACACACACACACACACACACACACGTTTGTACACATGTACACAAAATGCAGTGTACAAGTGTACAAATACATGCACACAGTTGCATACATATAAAGCTTTACATATACACAAAGTGTGTGTGCGTGCACTCGCTCGCGCGCGCGCGCACACACACACACACACACATACGCATGCAAGCAGAAGGGAAGCCAGCTGGAAAGAGGCAGAAAGCTCAGCAAGTGAGAGAAGAGAGGGCAGTGGAGGTGTGAGCAGCACACACTATCTGTGCCTGAAACGTCCTAATGAAACCCATTAAAGCTTACATGGCAAGCTGCCCTTCATTTATAAATTCTAACACTCTGCCTGGGTGCACTAGTCATGCCTTTAATCATAGCACTAGGAGGCAAGCAGATCTGTGAGTTCAAGGGTAGTCTGGTCTATATAGTGAGTTCCAGGCTAACCTGGGCTACAGACTGAGGCCCTGTCCCCAAAACAAAGTGAGCTAAAGATCTTAATTTTCTATGTAATATTTTAGATGTGTTTAGATCCTAGCATTGCTCATAGCCTCTTGTTGTTAAGCACACTGTCTGTTGCTTTATTTCTAACTTCTTCTTTGCTCAAAGTGGAGAAAGCATGGTTTAGGTGTCTGTTTTGTTTTGTTTAATGATAAAACAAATACTATATACCATGTTTCTGCCACGTAAGTTTCAAGACTAACAGTTTTAAAATGTTAGGGATCCCTGATATTCTCAAAGGTTTCTGGACATTCTAAATTGCCAAATTTTAAATTTAAAAACAGCTATAGCAGATACTTCATTAAAGTACTATAAAGTTTTAGATAACATTTTTCAGAATGTCTATGACTCTATAAACACTGGAATAGTAAATAAATAAGTGGTTCTACTGTCCCATGTCCACTGAGCCAGACTATTCAGAACTGGCTTACACTGCCGTCTATCTGTGAGGAATGGGAGCAATGTTTCCAAACATCAGTGTGCGGCCACTGTAAGATAGCATGGTGCTCAAGTGGCCTCGATTCTTCCTGGAGAAACAGAGGAACAGTAGCAAAGGTCCCTTGAACAAAACCTCATCTTTTCTTTCATAGACAAGAGAAGCTGTGGATCAGGGCAAGTGCCTGAGCTTGGAGATTCCACAGCCAAGGAGAACAGGCTTTTGCCTACTCACCCTCCTATCTAATCTGACATCATTGAAAAGTGAGTCCTTCAAGAATAAAGTGAAACCCATGGGGTTTTTTGTTTTTAGTAAAAAGCAGTGGGAACATGTTTTAAGACCTATGAAAGTTAACTGCTGGGAAAAATGCTTTGCCCCTTTGCAATTATCTTGCAGCTCTGGGGAGATATTAAATCCAGGTGTTTTTTCGTGGTTCCTGTTGTACCACATAGTGATCATATTTTGTATCTTTCCAATACACATATTCCTGCTGCCCTTCTGTGTGCCTGACAGCCCTTCATACCTCATTTCCTCCCTCCTTCCTTCCTTCATTTTCTCCTGACCAATTCAACTGTAAAAAGAATATTTCTATGTGGACAACGTTTTTATATCTAAAGCAATTCCTAGTGTCACGCCATCCAAGAGTCATGGTGGGGAAGCGTCTGCCTCCTGCTTGCCAAGCGTCTGTTCTGGCTCTGCCGTGAGCCACAGTATCCCTAGAAGGATGAACGACATACACCTCCTCCAAACTCTTAAAAACTTTAGTTATTCGTCTTCAATAAATCTCATGTAAAAAGGCTTGGAAATAAGTTTTCTAAACCAAAAATGAAACAACAATGTGGGACCATCCTTCCACTAGGGAGTTAATGGTGGGGACGGGGGTCACAGGAAAATTAACATCGAAGAATGGGGGTTCCTAGGACAAAAGTCCAGGATCCAACAGGTTCCAGAGTCTCAGGTTTAGGAGTGTCAACAGGACACATTAGAAAATCCCATATTTAATCTCCTGTGAAGAGTCACCATCAAAATCAAGTAAACACAAGTTAAATTACTTTCAGACTACATATATGTGGCATGCATGATCCAAACGAGCTCTGTGGTTAGGCATGAGTCCCATTTCCAAGACATCTTAAGTATATGCAAATATTCTAAAACCTGGAAAAGGCCAAATCCAAACCATTTGGTATAGTAGTAGATCACCAATAAACACATACTGAAATAATTATTCAATCTCTTCATCCAAGTCTGGCTACAGTTTAGACCTTTGGAAAAGGCGGTAGAAGCTTCAAAGATGAGGCTTCTGTGTTATTTGAAGTTTCTGTCCCTTCCTATCTCTCTGCCTCACCCTACCTAAAAGCTACGATTTCTGCTTGGTGCTGAGAACTGAGAGCCAAAATACCTTCCTTCTTCTTGGGTCTCACACAGAGAGTGTGTCTACCCTAAAAACATTCAGCCTGAGACTGAAGAACAGAAAGTTTCTAGCACAGCTGAGTGAGAACGCCCCCTTGGCTCAGATATCTGTTTGGCTCGCTATTGGTCAAATTGTTTGAGAACTATTAGGAACGGTGGCCTTATTGGATGAAGTGTGTCACTGGGGATGGACTCTGGGTTGGACAAGCTCACAAGAGTCCCAGTCTGCTTGTCTGTTTCTCTCCGCCCCCCCCCCGTGTGTGTGTGTGTGTGTGTGTGTGTGTGTGTGTGTGAGAGAGAGAGAGAGAGAGAGAGAGAGAGAGAGAGAGAGAGAGAGAGAGACCCCCATCATCTTCCTAGTCCACCAGTACTAGGCTCACTTGAGGGCTGGGATCCCAAACTCAGGTTCTTGACCAGCGTTGTACCTGCTGAGGCATCTCCCCAGCCTTCAAGATGTTACTGTAAACATTCCCAGAAGTTCAGATGCCTGAGTTACTCATTTCTCCGGACAACTGCAGTCTTAGCTTAACAGTAACTTAGCTCTCATAGTTAACATCCCTGTCACCTACTGAGACACATGTCCCTCGTTTCTTTTTCAGTATTGTTCCAGTTAATTATATGCTACTAAAAATTCACTCTTCACACTTCTGTTTCTGCCTCATCCTACATACAGTTACCTTTCCCAAATGGCATAATTAAATACTTAGAAATAAAAGAAGCCAGAGTCTGTCTCCACAAAAATGCCCAGGCACAGACAGCATTTCTTGAACCCAGGGCAATTACCCATCAGCCTAAGGGCCAGCTAATTTTAAACATTTCAGGGAACATTGGCAGAGACTCTCTCCACACTGCCGTTTCATCTGTGCCTCGTCGGGCGTATTGTTCTCTTGGGATACATGTGTAAGTTCAGTCCAACAGCTCTGGAATATGATTTTTTTTAAATAAGTGAAGACTGCGTTTAACCGGGATTCAAACAGAAGTGAGAATTAAAAGGGTAATTTCAGAAGCAGTGAAAAGCTGTAATGTCCATTCAGAGTAACGAAGGCACACACATTAATCTCCTAAAAAGATTCAATGCTGTGAGAAAAGCAATTCTGTTTCTTAGTGGGAACAAATTAAGATGATTTCCCTTACAGAAATTGCCATAATTACAAGTAATTATCTTGTACTCTCTAAATTCACCGCTATAGCACATTCTGCAAATATCATTTCCTGATAACGCTTTATTTGGAAATCCAGGAGTGACTGCTGCTTTGTGAACTGTGCTCCAGCCCCAGCCTCAGACTGATCATCAGTGCCACAGAACGTATGCAGAGGCCATCTATAGCAAGAGCTTGGAATTCCAAGCTCACGGCGCTCCCGTCAGCAGGTACAAACTAAGTGATGTCAGCGAGCACTCGACGACAGCTGAAGCAAATGTGGGCTTGTGCACAGAACAATGGGGAAATCATTCTGATGTGCACGGGGCAATCATGGAAACCATGTAAACAGCTGCTGTCGCTTTTAGAAAAATCCTGGCAGAGCCAAATAAAATCCCATCATTTGCAGCCTACTCGGCTTTTTATTTTCCTTTAATATGAAAATGTGAGAGAAGCCAGTTACAGGCTGGGCATTACGAGTAGAGTAAGCATGTGAAGTCTAATTTCACCATCTTTGGGGCCAATTACCATATAGACTTCAGTTGGCAACTGAAGTCTCCTCTCAAGCCAAATTGGGATTCCTTACCATAGTGAAAACCATGCCCAGAATTCATCTCTCTGTACACCACTCTCGCAGCCTAGAACAGGCTCATCTCTGCCTGGTGAAAACCCACAGACCCGTCCATCCGGCAAGGCTGACACACTACTCACCACAAAGGCTCTTCTCCAAGTCCAGGGCCATCCTCCATCTCCCCAGCCCAGCTGTGACCTGTTTCATCAGGTTTCTGCTGCCCCGGTGATGCCCACCCTGTGCCACCTGGCGTCTCGTTCTCGCTTTGATCTTATAAGCTGAGGAATGTGTTTCACCACTATTTCCATATCTTGTAACTACACTAAATATTTAATACTGTGATCATTCAAAATCAGCTTGATTTATAAATTGCTCCCATTGAAAAGCCTATCATTGAAGTAGTTAGTCTCTAAAAGGCTACAGAGTATAAATAAAAACAATTTTATTTATCAGAGCAGCACGTGTTACATTCTGGCAGCATGGGCAGCTCAGGTGCACCGAGGACTGCAGGCAGGTATAAAGGGCTGTCCTTCCGAGGTGTTAACTGTGTTTGCAAGCCTGTCTACACAGTCAATAACCTGAAATTTAAGAGCTCACCTTTAGATGGATTTGTTTATTTCGAGACAGATTTTCTTAGGTAGCCTAGGCAGCCTTTACATTGAGTACGTAACTAAGAGTGACTTTGAGCTTCTGATCTGCCTCCTGTACACAATGCACACTACATACTACATACTGCATACTACACACTGCATACTACACATTGCACAGTACACACTGCACACTGCACACTATACACTGCACAGTACACACTACAAACTGCACACGACACACTGTACACTGCACACTACACACTGCATACTGCATACTACACACTGCACACTACACACTATACACTACACACTATACACTACACACTATACACTGCACAGTACACACTACAAACTGCACACGACACACTGTACACTGCACACTACATACTACACACTACACACTGCATACTATGCACTACACACTACACACTGCGCACTACACACTGCATACTGCACACTACACACTGCGCACTACACACTGCATACTGCACATTACACACTGCGCACTATACATTACACACTGCATACTGCACACTACACACTGTACACTGCACACTACATACTATACACTACACACTGCGCACTACACACTGCACACTATACATTACACACTGCATACTGCACACTACACACTGTACACTGCACACTACACACTGCACACTACACATTACACACTGCATACTGCACACTACACACTGCACACTACATACTGCACACTGCATACTACACACGCACGCTACACATTACACACTGCATACTGCACACTACACACTGCACACTACATACTACACACTACACACTGCATACTGCACACTACACACTGTACACTGCACACTACACTGCATACTGCACAGTACACACTGTACACTGCACACTATATACTACACACTGCGCACTACACACTGCATACTGCACAGTACACACTGTACACTGCACACTACATACTACACACTACACACTGCATACTGCACACTATACACTGTACACTGCACACTACATACTACACACTACACACTGCGCACTACACACTGCATACTACACACTACACACTGTACACTACATACTACACACTACACACTACACACTGCACATTGCACACTACACACTATACACTGCACACTACACACTGCACACCACACACTGTAAACTACACACTACACACTGCATACTGGGATTCTAAGCACTCACCACCATGTCCACTTAATACAGTGCTGTGGAGCAAATCTAAATGCCACCATGCGTGTAGGACAAACACAGTGTCAGCTGACCTGCATCCCCAGCCCTGACATGTATGGTATAAGAACTTTTATGCTTGTTTCTCTAGAGTTTCTTTTTTTTTAAGTAATGCTTGACTTATTTTTAATTATTTTATTTTATTATTTTATGTCTGTGATTATTTTGCTTGCATGCATGCCTGTGGGACAGGTACATGCCAGCCCTACTGAAGTCAGAAGATGGCATTGGATCCCCTGGAACTGGAGTTAGAGATGGTTGTGAGCTGCCAAGAAGGTGCTGGGAATTGAACTCAGGTCCTCTGCAAGAGCAGCAAGTGCTCTTAACCACTGAGCCACCTCTCCAGCCTCATTTCCCTAAATTTTCACCCTGTTCTAATACACATGCCAGCACTATATTCTGTATATTTATAATATTGTAAATTTTAGTTTTAAGAACTTTCCATTTCTGGTGCTACAGAGATGACTCAAGAATGACGGAAGGCACTGCTCTTACAGACACCTGAGTTGAGTCCCCAGCACCATGGGGAACACCTCACAGGTACAAGTAACTCCAGAGATCTGACGGTTCTGGCCTCCGTAAGCAACGGCACTCATGTGCCCATACCAACTCCCAACACAGAATTAGAAATAAATCTGAAAAAGAATTCACACTTGCACCTGACACACTCTTAACCTGGTATGAGGCAGTCAGTGCAATACACATTACAGGCTCGCTTTGGAAAATGAAGTCACAACGTTCTGCACAAATCAGCAAGGATGGTTTGCCCACAGTTACAGTCCTGTAGGGAAAAACTGGTTCTGAAACAGTCCAGTCACTCTAAATGGTTTCTTTCATAAACATGTGAGAGAGCATAGTTCATAAAAGGTCCTGAGGAACCACACTGCCACCAGAAACAGACCAATGACCTGCAAGTGAGGCTCCATTGAATTTGTATCAACTGCTTCCTGTCGTTACCGAGCTTAGCGGCTTACTTACTCTCTCTCCTGACTCTGGGTCCACGCTGACCTATGGTTGGTCTTCCCTAGTTGTTAAGTATGTGGGGTTTCTGATAATTTGTTTGCCAACACCCTTAGTACTGCTCCTCATCTGCCCAAGGTCCCCACCAGAGTGGCCAGACCTCTACCGCTGGTCAGGCCTCCAGAGACTGTCATAATGATGTTTCGTAATTCTCGCAGCTACATCAAATGATTATATGGAACCCATTTCTAAACACGTTTCTGGGTGACTACCTTAGTTAGAATTACTATTGCTGTGATGAAAACCAAGACCAAAGCAACTTGCATAGGAAAAGGCCTGTTTCCCTCAGAGTTCCTCACAGAGGGCAGAAATTCACACAGGACAGCAACTTGGAGACTGGAGCTGATGCGGTCGCCATGGAGGGGTGCTGCTTGGTGAATTGTTTTCCAGGCTTGCTCAGTCTGTTTTTTTTTTCAGACAACTCAGAACCAATGATGGCTCCACCCACAATGGGATGACCCCACCCACAGTGGGTGGAGCCCCTCAACTTTGGTCACTAATTAAGAAAGTGCCTAAGGGCTTGCCTGCAGCACAGCCCTATGGAGGCATTTTCTCAATTGTGGCTCCCTCCTCTCAGATGACTCTAGCTTGTGTGAAGTTGACAGAAAACTAGCCAGTAAGTGACAAACAAGCAAAACTAACAACAAACAAATACAACTTTGATATGCATTTTGCTATGAGGTTTTAAATTGTCAGCAATGGAATCTCAGGAAAGTAAATTATAAGTCAGGTAATCTCAGATGCTTGGAAAGCCAAGATAGAGGGATGCCTTGAGCTCAGGATTTCAGGGCTAACCTGGATAGCATGTGGATATCCTGTCTCTTAAAGAATGAAATAGAAGAGAGAAGAGGGAAGAGGAAGGAAGAGGAGAGGGAGGGATTGGAATAGGAGGGAAGAGAAGGGGAAGCTGAGAAACCCCTCTGCTGAGTAGCACAGGGTTTAAGGACAATCCCTGAATACCCATGGCTTTCTGTCTCTCACCATGCTTCTTATGTCTACAAATTCCTCCCTAAAACTGTTGTTTTAATTATAAATACTGTTTGGAGAGCCTAAACTAAAAGGAAAAGATTAGCTAATATATAATTTTAGGCCTGGAACAATGGCCCAGTCATGAGGATCCACTGAGATTGGATTCCCAACACCTTCATAAGAGCCAACCATGATGGTGCACATCTACAGTCCTAGTTTTGGGGGCTGGGAAACAGGTGAATCCTTGGGGCTCATTGGTCAGCCAGTCTAACCAATCAATAGGCTCCAGGTTCAGTGAGAGACTCTTAAAAAATAAAGTGGAAGGCAATTGAGAAAAAAATGACATCTGGCACATTTATAAGCCAAAATAATAATTAAAACATAATTTGTATTTAAATTAAATTTTATTGATTGATGGTTAACTGATTTTTTTTCTGAGTCGAAATCGCACTGAGTAGACCCTTCTGCCTCCATTTCTCAGAGTTGGGGATTACAGGTACACATCAACAGGCCTAGCTTAACTCTCCAATGACAGCTTGTGTCCCTTCACACTCCCTGAGATGCCAAATCTGCAGACTCAGGAGCCACGGACTTCCTTCTGCTGCATGTTTTTGTTGTTTTGCAGCATTGTTCGCCTACTGCCCAGGCTTGGCTTGCAATCCTAGGTTCTACCAATCCTCCTGCCTCAGGCTTCTGAGCATCTGAAGCTTCAGGTAAATCCCACTATACAAAGCACTTCAGGAGGTTTGTCTTGAATATGCTGTTGATGTGTTGCTGCTGAGTCAGAAGCACTCAACAAAGCCAAAGGGGAAGCAGGACACATTTATCATGGCTTCTGGAATACGCTCCACTCCATGGCGGACACTGGTGGACACTGAAATGTAATCATCCTCGGTAGTCACTGCTATCTAGAAGACACCCTAAAACCAGAACGCATAAAAGCATGACAAATGCCAGCATTTGAGTTTTGTTCTTATCTTGGGGTTTGAGATGGGATTTTGGTGGTTTGGAAAAGTCTGGCCCAGGGAGAGAGTGGCACTATTAGATGAGGTGTGGCCTTGTTGGAGTGGGTGTGGCCTTATTGAAATGAGTGTGTCACTGTGGGGCTGGACTTTGAGATCCTCCTACCTAGCTTCCTGGAAACAGTCTTCTCCTGTTCCCTTCACAGCAAGTTGTAGAACTCTCAGCATTTCCAGCACCATGCTTCCTTCCATGATAACGAACTGAACCTCTGAAACTGTAAGCCAGCCCCAACTAAATGTTCTCCTTATAAGAGTTGCCTCAGTCATGGTGTCTGCTCACAGCAGTAAAACCCTGACTAAGACAAAATCTCAGACAGGGTCTTGTGTGGCCCACCCAGTCTTCTAATTTCTCCTCCAAAATACTACAATTGTATGCACACATGGCTACAACCAACATGCAGCCAGTGTGCTGGCTGGTTTTACATCAACTTGACAATAGCTACAGTCATGTATGGCTCCTTTATCTTCTGTGACTCTGTCTTATACCTCCATAATGTTGGCCTATAGACAAGCCTGTAGGACGTTTTTAACTAGTAATTGATGGGGAAGGGCCCCACCTACTGTGGGTGTAGCCACCCCTGGGTTCTATAAGAAAGCAGGCTGAGCAAGCCATCTGGCAAGCCCTAAGCAGCACCCTCCATGGCCTCTACATCAGCTCCTGCCTCCAGGCTCCTGCCCTGTGTTAGTTCCTGTCCTGACTTCCTTTGATGATGAACAGCCATATGGAGGTGCTAGTTGAAGTAACCCTCTCCTCCCCAGTTTGCTTTTGGTTTCATCACAGCAATAGAAACCCAAACGGAGACAAGGGGTTTTCTTTTGGTTTTCACCTGGGCTTTATTAGATTTAAAATTTTTTGAACCCATTTAGGACTGATTTTTTTCATGTATCAGTTCTGTTAACGGAACTGTTTATGCTTTTTGTTGTTGCTTCTGTGGTGTAACAGGAACTCACTCCTCAGGCCAGACTGGCCCAGAAAGCCCACAAGACCCTCCAAGTTCTAAAGATCGTAGACACAAACCAACTTGCTTCCTCTTGTTTTGAGATAAGTCTCAAGTAACTGAGGGTAACCTTGAACTCCTGATCTCTCTGCCTCCTCTTGCCAAGTACCTGGGTTCACACCTCTGCCAGGCTTTCAGCTGTGTTTCTTTGATAAGTAGGCCATGGGTTACTCTGCAGAGCAGCAGTATATCGAAAACACAAGGGAAAAGGAAAACCTTATGCACATAAAGCACATGATAATCTCAAAAGAAAAAGAACATCAATCTGGGGTCATTCAGCATAAGAACAACTAACCCTATGTTCTTTACAGTGTCCTATCACATTAGTGTGTGAGGACAGTAAGAATATTCCTATGTGTACATTCCTGAGTTATCGGTAAATTGGATTATTCTTGGCACCCTGTTTATGACAGAATGTAAAATATATTTCTAGAAAATTTCACATATAATGACTGTAATTTTCAAATGTTGGCAGACTGTGAATTACAGCTTGAGTTACCAGGAAAGTCAAAAGGACATTACAGATAAAATAAATCTAAGTGCAGCAATTTCTGGGTGAGACAGTGACCATGAAGAACTCACCCCATCACCTCTGACATGGTTCCCTCTTACTCATCAACCTGTCTGACAGCTTCAAGCCTGCCGTCCTCCAAAACAAGAGCCAAGATGATCACACCTAAGCAACCTGAAACATCTCAAAGCTAATAAGACATTAACAGTAATTTTGAAATCAATTTTCACTTTATCTGTCCTTTCTTTGCTCTAACATCCATGGGGAACATATAACAATGAGAGAACAGCTGAGTGAAGCGGCTCACGCCTGTAAACCCAGTTCCTGAGAGGCAGAGGCAGTGGATCTCCTTGGGGTCAAGTCCAGCCTAGTCTAGAGTGAATTACAGGACACCCCCCCCCCAAAAAAAAAGCAAAAAGAAGAAAAATAAAGGAATAGGCTGACAGAAAGGAGCATGAATCTATCACTCTCCAACTAAAAGAGTCTCATGTTTCTAGCTGCTCTCAAGGCCACTCCAGAGAGCAGGATTCCTTAAACTCCTAATCTGTCTGCCTCTACCGTCAAAGTGCTAGAATTACAGAAATCTGTCACCATGCCAGGTTGATAGTGCACTAGAAACCCAGCCCAGGGCTGCCTGCACACTGGCCAAGCTGCAGCCCCAGCTCTGTACTTGTCTTACCTATGCTGGATGCTCTCCACACCACAAACTCAGCTCCCGCAATGCATAACAGTATGTAACTGCAGCTTTTCAGATAATCCTGAAACTATGGATGTGTGCATGTATTCTCAGTGTGGAGACATGAGTAAAAATAAAACATGCTAATAATGCTTTGTGGCCAGAAGGAGATGGTAATCTGGGTAAGCACAATGGGCAGAGTTCTCATTTACTCAATGATACTGTCATTCTATTTTCCAATTTAAAGTTTCTAAATTTAAAATCGTTTTTAATCATAAATTTCATATGGAAGCGTGAAGACCCAGAGTAACCCAGGTGATACTAAGCAGAAAGAGCAGTGCCTCCAACCTCAGTTACACTACAGCAACAGTGACCAGCAGCTAAGTTACACTACAGCAACAGTAAAAGGACTACATTGGCACAACAGCCACACAGACCAGTAGGACAGGAAAAAAATAAACTTACAAGCTGCCTGATATTTACCAAGATACAAAAGACATACATTGGGGTAAAGACCGCCTTTCCAGCAATGGTGCTAGGAATGCTGTATTTCCACATATTTTTTTTTAAAAAATCACAGCAGACTTATCTCACATCCCATGCAAAACTCAACTCACGGTGGATCAAAAGTCTCAGGGAAATGCCTGAAACTTATAGGGAAAAAGGTCAAGAATCAGAATCAAGAGCCTTCTGAGGAGGACTCTAATGATGTACAAGGAATCCAGGACCCAACAGTGCCATTCCACACCAAAATGTGATCGGCGAAGGAGAAATTCTTTGCCAGTCATGTACTGGGCATCTAGAGCCTACAAATGACTTAAAAAACTAAATATCTAAAGAATCAAATCCTGACTGAACAGGCAGCCTCCAGAAGAACTAGCCAAGTATTTGAAAGTATGTACGATGCCCTTAACTACCATTGAACAGCAAATTTCATCCTTCCCCAGGAAGAATGGCTTCCATTAAGAAAACCAGTGGCTGGGAATACAGGTGAAGATGTGGGTACAGGGATCCTCACACATGGACAGTGGGGATTCGGACTGGAACGCCTCCGATGGAAATCAATACAAAGACACCTCAAAATAACTAAAGGTGGGGCCTGGAGAGATGGTTCCGTGGTTAAGAGCATTGGCTGTTCTTGCCAAGGAGACGGGTTCAATTTCCGCACCCACATGGCAGCTCACATGTGTCAGTAACTCTAATTCCAGGCAGTCCAACATTATCTCCAACCTCCGCAAGACACCAGGTAAGAGGTACATGTACATATACGCAGAAAAACACCCAAACACATAAACATATTTTTAAAGGGAGGGGGACTAGAACTACCTAGTTGTAAAGGCATTTGCCACTGAGCTTGATACCTTGAGTTCAGTCCCCAGGACCTGTCCACAGGATGGAAGAAGAGAACCCACTGCCAACTCCCACAAGTTATTCTCTGGCCTCTGTAGACACATGGTCTCTCTCTCTCTCTCTCTCTCTCTCTCTCTCTCTCTCTCTCTCTCTCTCACACACACACACACACACACACACACACACACATACCACAGAGAGAGAGTAGGAAGGGAGGGAGGAAGGAAGGGAGGGAGGGAGGGAGGGAGGGAGGGAGGAAAGAAGGAAGGAAGGAAGGAAGGAAGGAAGGAAGGAAGGAAGGAGGGAAGGGGAAAATTTAAAAATAGTCCCTATGTGATCATTTTCAGTACTTCTGGCTATATTTCCAAAACCCTGAGTCAGCACAGGACCCACCAGTGCCCATGTATCTACATTCATTACCCACTATTTCCAACAACACCCTGTGAAAGCACCAAGACAGTCAGCCTGCCGGTGCTTTCTGCAGCTATAAAGAAGAATAAGTTTGGTTCACTCACGAGACATTTGACAGAACTGGAGATCACTGTGTTAAGTGCAAACAAGTCAAACAAGAGAAAGACAGAACACTAAATGTTTTCTCTCATATACAGAAGTTTATTGAGTGGAACTGTTTGGGGAGGCAGAGAATCAGGAGGTGAGAGCAGGGACTAGGAGCAGTGAGCACAGAAACGCATCTACGAGGGCGTCTTGATGTGACCCAGGATTTTGTACACTAACTAGAAATACTAAGCAAAGGAAAATGACATGATTTCACTTTCCTTAAAACACTGGACACAGCAGAATAAGCAACCACTTAGCAATGAAAGACTATAATGCAATGGATGGTTTTCCTCTTATCTTATTATATCCTACTTGGGTAGGCTTTGCTGTATTTCTAGAAGCCTGCTCTTCTCGAATAAGAGACAGAGACTGAGTGGATGTGAATGGAAGAGGAGGAGGTCGGGAGAGCAGAGAGAGGGGAAATTATACTGTATCAGAAAAAAAAAACTGATGATTAATAAAGGGGGAATTAAAATAAATTAAACCAACAAAAAGAAAATTTTGGAATTATAATAAAGTTATCCAGGGTATCCAACAAGCTTCTCCATGGTTTCCTCCGAACCACCACCTTTCCAGGTTTCCTCAATCTGAATAGTGAGTGTTTGGAGACGATGCACCCAGACTCTGAGTTTGCACAGTGGCCTTCTGCCTCCCACTTCCTCTGGGCTGGTCCTCCAGATGTGAGATGGCCTTGTCTTAATAATGTTTGCCCTTGTACAAGTCTCAGCCCATGTGCTGTAAATCAGAAACCTCACCAGTACTGCTGAATGCACAGGAGCATTTATGACACTGGCTTGCAGAATTAGATATTGCTAAATAAAACTTCAAATTGAGAGGCACCTATCAGCCGGTGGCAAGCGTTACTAAAGTTAGTTTGTGTACTTTTCTAGAAATGCTGTTTATTTCTCGAGAAAAGATTTAATTTTATATTTTTCCCTAAACTATGTGCAAAAAGGACACAATGTCAAAAAGTCACAAAGAAAACTAATAGACTAATCAAAAGGCTGGCTGCCAGAAGCAAACCAAGCTACAGAGCTCGGCCTGTGAGAATGTAAAAATTCTTAGCTACTGACCTTTCCTTACAGGGGGTAAAGAAAGAATGGGACAAACATGCCCCATGAATCTTGAAAATGTGGGTTAAATGAAATGATTTGAGTTTTCAATAAAATGACATGGTTTTAGTGCAACAATGAGAGAAAAGTCTTACTGCGGAAGCAGGCGCTGTTATTAACAACACATGCATTCACTGCAGAAGCCAGAGCTGACAGGGCCAGCCAGGACTCCAGGCTCTCCCCTGATCCTCCTGTATTCTCCATAGCATGTCGTCATGGTGACTGACTAGCCAAAGGAAGGAGGCTGCTGGTGCCCTTCCTTCAAGCTGGGCCAACTAAACACTGTAGCCTCCCACACTGGCATTTTTCCAACACCTCCTAAACAGCAAAGGTGCCGACACAGACTTCCTCATCTCTATGAAGCCTATAAAACTAGCACCAAGTGCTCCAACACTCCTAGATCTTGCATAGGTGACCACTTCCTGCCAACTATACACAATCAAAGACTTGGAGAGCTGGGGTTGGGGAGATAGCTCAGTGGGTCAAATACATATGGCACCAGGAATTGGGACCTGAGTTCAGAATCCTGCACCAACCTCAAAGCCAAGTAACTGCATGCACATCAGTAACCCCCGTGATGGCTGAAACCCCAAGAGCTTGCAGTCTATACCAATCCATAAAAGGCTAGGTCGGCAAACATCTTGTCATAGAGGGACAGAGCTCATGAGCCTCACCTCTCCCTGAGGATTTATATACAATTAAGGGTTGGGAGTGGAGACATCACTCTCACATACTTGTTGACTTAAAGAATCTAGTGAGACTCTGTGTCACACACAAAGATGGCAGACACAAGCAGAGAGGAGCAGATGGAAAGAGGAAAGGGACTGTCAGGAGTTCAAGGGGAACAGGTAAGGATAAGGGAAAGGAAATATACAGTTGAAATGCATTATGTGCACACAGAAGGTACAACAATAAAGATGACTGTCATGAATGACTGATCTATGCAAACAGAGCATTAAATCATAAGGCAAATAGTGCTTGAGAGAGACACCTGATAATGAACCCTGGCCTCTACAAGCATCACTCATACACACCCACAAACACATATGCACATACACAAACACATACACACATACATACATGCACATACACAAACACACATACACACACCCACATACACACATACACATATGAACATACATACACTACACAAACAAAGCACCAGGGACTGCAGAGAATAAAAATTTAATATGGAAGTTCAGATTCATGGCACTGATACATCGATATCTTGTGATCAGCATTAAATGTGTCACAAGTCACTTCAATGTTTTCCCAGCATCAGTCGGGGTGAAGTTCATGTGAGATACAACTATTCATCAGCAGTATGTTTTAGTGACACGTACCACATGCACAATAGCGCGGAGCCTCCAGCCCGTGAGCATGACTGTATGTTATACAGATTATCCTTGCACTGACTTGCAATGTGGCATTCTCAGAAGGTTTAAAACGCAGAGATAATCTTGTAACCTGGGTGTAAACTAGGTACTCTCTGTAACTAGCAAATCCAAGAATCTTACCAAACCATCCATAAGTGCATCCATTCATTCAAACATTCATTCATTCAGCTCTTCCTCACTGCCTAACCCATAAGATGGACTTAGCAGGAGCTGATGTACCAAGCCAACACTGGTTTATGTGAATAGGGCCAAAAGAGGGCATGGCTCCTGGTGCCCAGCATGGAAACTGTCAGGAGGAGCAGGAGGAGGAAGACCAGGAGAATGAGGAATAGGAGGAAGGGCGATGGGAGCAGGGTTGGGGGTGAAGGGAGGCATAGAATAGAAACTAGTGTTTGATGTCCAACTAGACTGCCAGGCATGGCCGTGCTACAGAGAGACTCCAATGAGGACACGCTGCAGGCCAACAGTCCCTGTAAGAGCCTTCCCACTAACATAGCCACGCCCTCCTAGGGTGAAGGCACTGGTCACAGAGCTGCTCTGGAGCACTGCTGGCTCCTCACCACGGTCCAGCTTGGAGTGTGCTCATCATTGGAGAAGTCAAAGTGCAGCCATCTCTTTCCAGGTTCTTCATTCTTTAATAAGTCTAATTGCAACTGCAGTTGTCTGGTGGAAGTTGCAGTTCAATTCAACACCATGAGGTTGAACTTGTGTGGATGATGAACAGGCACCGCTAAGAACCCGTGGCCTCTGGGCAAGGAAGAGAGCAAGTGGCAAGCCACATCATGTCCTCTGTAACATCCTGACCCTGCCCAGCTCAGGATGTGCTTACTCCAGTGTGTGCCTTCCCCAGAGCATGGAGAGAGGTCAGGACTTTAACAAGGTCAGAAGCGTAAGCATATATGTCTCTTTTACTTGAAAGGGATAAGAGGAAGAAACCAGAGAGAGAGAAGAGGCTAAAAGAAGAAGAATTGCTAGGATGCCATTTACAGAAGTTCCATGATGAAGTCTATGAGGTCAGGCATGAGAAATTAAATGACTCCCAGGGACACAAGTCAACAGAGCTGCCAGCATCAGAGCCTGGGTGTCCAGACTGCGGGAATCATGAAAGAAGACCCACAGAAGACCGCTCGCTGACCTGACATTAAACAAGCCAAGGAACAGTGATATCAACTGCCAAGAACTCACAAGTGACTAGACAGAGACACCATGACCATGGCAACTTTTACAAAGGAAGACATAACTGGGGCTGATTTACACTTGCAGAGGTTCAGTTCATAACTGCCATGGCCATACAGGCAGACATGGTGCTGATGAAGAAACATGAGTTCTACATCTCACTCTAAAGGCCACTGGAGGGTCTCAAAGCCTATCCCCACAGTGACACACTTCCTCCAACAAGGCCACACCCACTCTAGCAAGGCCACACCTCCTAGTAGTACCAGTCCCTGTGGGCCAAGTATTCAAACACTTGCCATGTCTATTCAAAAGACCACAGTAGGTAACAAATATTAGAGCACTAAATATAAAGCATAGCTGTGTTAAAATTGAAAATTAAATACTTCATCACAGAGACAGAGCAGGGAGGGAACTGTGACATGTTCTTTCATAAGAGGCAATGTCGTTGCAAGACACAGACCTACAGGGTGCGATCCTTCATACACGCTTCCACTGGAGCTCCATCAGGGAAGTCTTGAGAAGCAAGGTGCCGGGAGAAGGCAGAGGAGGAAGCAAATAAGATGAGTGTAGCAGGAGAATGGAAATGTCACAGTGGAGCTCATACTCTGTGTGCTTAAATAAACCAGAGAACTAAAACCAGACTTATATCTTATTAAGGTGATGACTGTAACAAGATAAACACATCATAAGACTCTCAAATTACATAATTAATGTGGCTTATGTGACATGTTCCTATTAATAATCGTTTATTATGCACAAAGAGTAAAATAACATTAGACAAACAATGGGGAAATCCAACCAGAGGGACTTCCTGACGTTCACACCAGAGTCTTGTTGACACAGTGCTTTCTAACACTCACTCTTGGATCTGAAAGCAGAAATCTCTCCAGAGTGATAAGCAAACATGTTCCTCCAAAACAAATACAAGATAGAAACAATATTAAAAAATAAAAAAGAGTGGGGCACGGGGCGCATGCACTCTGCAACGCCAATCAGACTGCATAAATCAAACAAGCAACAATACTGGAGCAAATTTGGGTCCTGAGCCTAGTACCTTGTCTTAAACGTGCCTGTCTTAATCATGACTTCCAGGGAGATTCTGTGGAGAGTGGCTGCCCCCTTTCTGATGCTGTCTGTAAAGGTTGGGAGCCAATGACAAGATATGCAGTTGAGTAAGGCACAAGAGCCAAACCTACAGATGGGCTAAAGAATCGAGGGTAAGGACACAAGTGGTAGCTGTTTCCTCTTACACAAAATAGACATATGTTAAGCAACTGCATTATTTTTTAAACCAAAAGAGACATGGTCCCTGAACTTAAAAAGCTATAACTCTACAAAGAGGCCAAATGAACACTTAAATTTACAGAGAGAAAGAAAAGATCCCAGTCAACAAAATGAAGTCAGCCCCAAAAGCCAGAATCTATTTATAGTCTGTGGCAGAGACTCTGAATTTTTACCATCCCCAGGTAACTAAGTCTCTGTGCTCCTCCAAGAGGAGAGGGGATGAGGGGTAGAGGTAGCATCCTAAAAATGGTCCTTGAACTAGAAGAGAAAAGCTCAGGTAACACCTGGCTCCATCATGTTCACACACACTCACAAACACACACACACACACACACACACACGTTGTCAACCCCAGCTAGTCAAATCCCTTCCCTACACCAGTCTCTTTATTTGTGAAATTCAAGCAACACACCCTTTCCATACTAGATAAGAACTGAAGGAACACAGACCAACCAGAGGTGCCTGGCACACAGCAGGTGCCTAAAAAATGCTAGGAGATCTATTACATTTGGACGGCCAACTGAGACTCATCCTCGGCTGTGGCGTGGCATGGCGTGGCCTGCTGGGGACCTGATGAATCATGCTGAAAGGTTCCTTTGTGAGAAGATAATCTAACCCTAATAGAATACTGCCTACTCACACACTCATAAACTTTGTCTTGAGTATTTAATCTGTCAAATTACTAGTGTAAATCAGAGGGAACAATTTCCCTTCAATCAATGCACCCGCAGCTCCACATCCAGTTAGAAACAAAGAAATCCAGAGAAGCCCCAGCTATGGTGAGTGACAAGCCAGCAGTCACCCCTCGCCCTAAAGTGCAGGTGGAAGGCAGCAGGCAGTAGAATCTGTGGAAGCCCTCCCGAGCTGTGTCACACCAGCACAGCACTGCTCTCTGCACTGAGTATTCTGGTACGAGTAAGAAAGTAAGTGGAGTCTGCTAAAGGCTTGGTGGAGCCTCCTGGAGTTGAATAGCATCTTCCCAGGGTAGCATTCACTTGCAGTGCACAGGAATTGCTCTCAGGCTACCAACAAATAATAATCAGGCAGAGTCGGACAGCTCAGGTTCTACGAACTCCCCAGACTGATATCCAGAACCTTATCCCACAATGCCTTGTGAGGTACAGAAATAAACACAGTCTCTGGTATAACCATCTACGCATCTCAGAGTGAGTAGATGCCGCAGTGAATCCTAACACTGGAAACAGAATCTTCCAGAGTCCAGAAACCCACCTGGCGGCCAAGAATAATACTTCCGTGGTTCAAGCAATACCAGCACCCGGAGGGGTTTTCAGTGACACAGCCATGAGTTACTACATGTTGGGTAAAATAGAAAAAGCAGGCATTTGTGAATGTACCGTTTGCAGAGCTCTCTAAACGACTCGCAAAGATTACACAAATGTAGATTCTAGGACTATGCAGCATCTGTTTAAGACGTTTGATTCTGTGGGGTTTCCGGTGTTCTCGTGGGGGTGGGGGCGGCACACAAATGTCTCCACCAAACTCGATGAATGAAGCCCTGTGATAAGAACCTAACAAATATGTGAGTGACGGTGCCTTTGGGCTGAGGTAGAACAACTGCCACTGGATAAAAGCCAATCAATTGGATACCAAAGAAAACCTTTGCATTCGTCGAGCTATAATGAAGCGCGGTTTGCTCGGCAGTCAAACCAGCGCCGAGTCGGCCCAGTACTTCACACATGATTTCTATTTCAGCTCTGATGTCAAACTCGACATCACACATCATGGCACAAAGAAAGAACCAGTTTAGCTAGTTGAGTGAAACACCAGACAGCTGCTAGCAGAGACAGGTCACGGCTGGGGAGGGGCACCGCACACTCAGTCCGCTGTGTTTTCCTTCAGAAGAATGTCAATAAAAACCTGGGCCAAATGAGGTATTGAAGGGAAAGTCCCGCTATGCCATAAACCGCTGGGTTGACCTAAGAGTGGCAGTCAGGCAAGTTTGCAAAGGGAACCCTGGCCAAACACAGGGCTGCCAAGAACTTGAAGAAAGCTGTATTTCTCCCTCGGTGTCCCAAGGAAGAGACGGGTCGCACATTTCGAAACGTTATTTCGGAGACCAATAGCAATTTATTTTGATAGAACCACTAGATGTTTTTTCCTCCGGTTTTCAACAAAGGAGCCATATTAGGAAATAATCTTGCAAAAAGCAAAGTGCCCCCTCCCCCTAGCCCACGATCGATGCACACACGCGGCGCACAATGGCCGGCGCGCCCGCACTCGCCCACGCGGCCGCGGGTCCCGGCAGCCGCCCCGCCGCAGCCCGGCGCCCAAGGCCAGGCCGTCGCGGGGAACCGCTCGGCGCTCGCTCCGGGGCTGCCCGCCCCCCAGCGGGGCCCAGGGGAAGCGGCTGCCAGCGTCCGGGACGCCGATCCCCGCGGGGCAGGGGGCGCTCCGACGCCCACCTGCGGGCCTAGCGGGGCGGGTGCGCCGCGACCCAGGGCCAGCACGCCGGGCGGAGGCTCAGCTGTCACCCCGCCGGGCCACACGCGCCCAGAGGCGAGAACTTGGCGGGCGGTGGGCGCACGGACCCGGATGGCCTCTAGGTCCCGCGGGCCCCCTCCCGCCAGCCCCACCGCCGCTGTCGCCGCACTCACCTTCTTCCGGGGCTGCCATTTCATCATATTTGTACAGCCGACCCGGGACGCATCAAGAGGTGGGCTGGGGGCTCGGGGCAGACGCAGGGCGGCGGCGACTGCAAGTCATGCTGCCTCCTTGCACCCCCTCGTTCTTTCCCGGATAGGACAGACAGTCTTCCTCTTCGGTTCAGCGCGAAGTACCGCAGCCACCACACTCTCCCACGGGGCTAGGACGTCCCGGCGGCCAGCGGCGCGCCCGGGTCTGAGCGGGGCATGTTCCCCGACCCGCGCCTGCGAAAAGGTTCCAGGCAGGAGCTCTCCGATGGGCCGCAGACCCCTCAGATCAGAGACCCACGGCAGGAGCTGCCACAGAAACCCGGCCGGGCTCCTGCCATCCAAGACCCTCTTGGCGAATTCTCCTCTTCTCAAAAAAAAGAAAAAGATTAGACAGGCAATCAAACCCTCACACGCAGCCTGGAGCAATTCCCAAAATTCTGGGTGTATTTCTCGTTTGTAAAAATTTAGCAAAGAAAATCCCAAAGATCTGTAATCAGAGCGTCTTTGCCAGTTTTCTGCTTCTTAGACAACTTGGGATAGGATCGGCCCTTCCGAAATGTCCACCTTCCCTGAACACAGTAAATAGGAAAACTTGGTTTGTGTGTTTAGATTTTTTTTTTCCCAAGAACCTAAGAACCTAAGTGGGGAAAGGCTGGAAGGAAATCCTGCAAGAACCTAACTCCACAGCTCAGTCTGCACTAATGACTTCCTTCCCTTCAGTGTGAGCACAGCCAGCCCAGCTCCAGCCACACAGCACAGAGTTTCTGGGTCTTAGTGCCACGACATCTACTACACAGCAAGAAAGTGAAGCTACAGTTCCATAGGCGTCCACAGGCTGGCTCTGAAACCTCTCAAGAATTCTTGTATTTGTGTGAGCTACACGGAGAAATAAAAGGGGCAAGAGTCCAAATCAAACTTCCACAGAGGGGCTGGAGAGATGGACCTGTTCCCAGAGGCCACACCACTCACTGGCTGGGGATCTGACCTCCACTCACTCCTGCATATGGCTGTGCTCCTAAACTCATACAAACAAACACACTTAATATAAATAAAATAAATAATAAATGAAGTTATAAAAGTCATAAAAATTCTGATTTAAAGAAGATTTGAGATCTCAAAAAAAAAATCAGAAATTTTACCACAAATAAACATAAATTTTATTTGCTTCTCTAAATCGAGATGCTTTTAAAAATTAACAAAATCTCATTATATAAGTAAGGTGGGTCTCTAACATGTGAAGTCAGGCGATCCTTCCACCTCAGCCTCATGAGCAGTTAGCGGTAGCTATAGGCACAGACCACCATGAGTAGCATTAATTGTGTAACAATAAAGTACTGCACCTGGCAGTGGTTGTGCACCCCTTTAATCCCAGCACTTGGGAGGCAGAAGCAGGAGGATCTTGGAGTTCAAGACCAGCCAGGGTTACACAGAGAAACCCCGTCTCAAGAAACCCTATCGTGAAAAACTACAGACAGATGGATAGACTGGACAGACAGACAGACAGATTAGATAAGATGATAAACAGATACAAACGGACTGAGTTTTATTCCTCTATGTCACAATTCCATCTTATGGATGGTGCTACATAACAGAATTAATTATATAACAGAATTATATAACACTATCGTTTATTATCCAACACTCCTGTCAACTGCCATTGCACCTTATCATTTTAGTAGATGCTGATATAGTCAGCACTAGAGCTACTATGGGCACACACACTATTAACTGCATCCAACAACGTTCCTTATGCAGTTTCAGAACTAACTTATGCAGGACATTGGATGCAGGCAGGGGTGACACTCACTAAAACACCCAAAACAATTACAGTCAACCTTCAGTGACCACACAAATATTGCTCGCTCTCTCTCTCTCTCTCTCTCTCTCTCTCTCTCTCTCTCTCTCTCTCTCCACTTCCCACATGAGGCTGGTGCTTAAAGGTTGGAAGGCAGACCTACAGGGCCTTACCCCAGAGCCTATGTCATCACACACTGAACACCTCAGCTACATGCCACATAATCCTTACACAGCTCCAGGGACTGGGACCTGACTGGAGTGGTAAGAGAATGAAAAAAAAAGGCAGGGCTAGAGAAAGGGCTCAGTGGTTAAGAGCACTGACTGCTCTTCCAGAGGTCCTGAGTTCAAATCCCACCAACCACACGGTGGCTCGCAACCATCTGTAATGGGATCCGATGCCCTCTTCTGGTGTGTCTGAAGACAACTACAGTATGCTCACATAAATAAAATAAATTAATAAATCTTTTTTAAAAGGCAAATAGATGGACATCCGCGGTCAGATGGTCTGAGATCTCTGATGGACAAACCTCAGCTCCCTGGAGGCTCAGTGTGTTTAGTATCTGGACTTAGTTTACTACATCCAATGAACAAGGAGGTGATGTTATTACAGAGAAGCAAGGAGGCAGGGTCTATCATGTGCATCAGACCAAAGAGACACAGCAATCTCAGTTGGAGCAGTTTTTGCAGGGAGCAACCTTCAGGACTTAACCATCCAGAGGAGAAACTGTGGACAGTTTCTGCACACATCAACCCTTAAACTCAAATCTCCCAGAGAAGGCTTTGACAACTCCCTGACCCTGAGACTCCTCTGATTCCTTGACAAGGCTGTGCCAGTGTCAAAGCACACAGCCACTCACTCAGAGCTCTCTCTGAACTCTACACACCCCTCATCATCACTGTACCTCCTGTCAACCCCTTTCCTGGGCGCTTCAAACATGAGTAAGAGGCTGCTCCAAGTCATGACTTCAGCCACAAAGAAAGCCAACATTAGCATTGCACGGACATATACAACTTGTTCTGGCAACTTTGTATCCATATCTTACTGGAGCTTAAAATTCCCTATTGACTTTCCCAGAGTCAGCTCTCTTCCCAACAGCCCTAGCTTCTATCCATGATGTCACTATGTTCCCAAGATCACAGACTCCTGCTACAACATTCCCCACATCTAATCTACAAACTCCTGTAACTCCTTCCTAGATGACACTTTCAAATTCTTCTTGCTGACACCCCTGAGTTTCAGACCAGTTGAGCTCCAACAGGAGACCCTATCAAAATTCAAAATAAAACAAGAATGAATGAAGAGAGTAGAAAAGAAGTGAATGAGTGAGACTCCATCCTATTTCCTACGGAAGACAAGGCAGTATGTTGTTGGAACCAAAATCCAAGTTTACTGTATAGACCGCAAAGCACTGAAAACATTAACAGTAAGAAAGGTCACAGGGGAAGCAGTCTGTCTGTCTGTCTGTGTCTCTCGTGTGTGTATGTGTGTGTGAGAGAGAGACAGAGACAGGGAGACAGAGAGAGACAGACAGAGAGAGATGGGATTCCAGGCTGACTTTCAAAGCCTGTGCTCAGGATATCATCCTGACTGAGCCTCACAAGTTGTTGGAATTATAGGTATGTATTATGCCCAGCCCAAATTAATATTAATTTTAATCTACCTAATACAAAAGAAAATGTTAACTCTGATTTTATAGGGGTTTTATAAGTTTTAAAAACCTATGTTTATAGTTAAAAAGATCATTAT
The DNA here is from genome assembly GCF_963924665.1 of Micromys minutus. Lineage (NCBI taxonomy): Eukaryota > Metazoa > Chordata > Mammalia > Rodentia > Muridae > Micromys > Micromys minutus. Next base: position 35,869,554 of record NC_137964.1, read on the forward strand.
GACACTTGGACAGATTACAAAATTGAAGTTCAGAGTCATCCCATGACCTGGTCAAATCCACATCCAAGTCCACACCCCAAGTCGACAGCAAAGAAAGACCTAGAGTCCTGGCCCCTCCTGGAGACATGAGTGGCCGGTGGAATGCCCCTAATCTGTCAGGAGTAACTGCAAACCTCCTCATTTCCTTTTGCTCAGAACTTTCCCAAAGCATTCTAACAAGCCAACCAGAACATACCTGTCAAAATGGAATCAACCCAATTACATCAGAATTATCCAAAACTTTAAGATGTCTTCTAATTGTTTACATCTCTTTCCTGTGTGCCACATATTTCTAATCTCTGTGGGATTCCTTCCCCTGAAGTCTGGTGACTGTTTTAGCTTTCATTTAATAGAGGACCATTAACTAGAAGCTTTTAAATATCAACACCATACTTAATCTTTTATACTTTTTCTTCTTTATATCTTATTTGCTAGGCTTAATATAATAGACGAGAATTGGTACTTATATCTGAGATATTCATAGAATTCCATTAAGTCAATATACCTGCATCATTAGGAACTATTTATATGATGCTATTAAGTTACCACCAGTCAAGATTACCGATATACACATTAATATCATTGCTTCCAAGACTCAAAACTAAACACCAAGAATATATTTTACAGATTTTAAGATACTAAATGGCATTTTATAACTTCCTGATTTTAAGAGATATTTTTAATTATTTATGTATATATGTTTTAATTATTTATGTATATACATTATGTATTTATGCATATATGTATACATGTGTTTGCATATCACATGCATGCCCGGTACTCATGGAAGCCAGAAGAGGGCATCAGATCCCCTGAAACTGGAGTTATAGATGGTGGCAAACTATCATGTGGGTACTGGGAATTGAACTCTGGTCCTCCAAAAGAGCAGAAAGTTCTTTCAATGGCTCTTACTTGAGCCACTTCTCTAACCCCAACCTACTGACTTTTTAACCTAAAATTTTGCAAATCACATTTGTACACACAGATGTTCAGTTACCCTGACTGTGGACAGGTGCCTGTAGGGACTGTCACATGTCACCCTGACTGTGGACAGGCATCTATAGGGACTGACACAGGTCACCCTGATTGTGGATAAGCACCTGTAAGGACTGACACATGTTACCCTGACTGTGGACAGGCACCTGTAGGGAATGACACTTGTCACCCTGACTGTGGACAGGTACCTATAGAAACTGACACATGTCACCCTCACTATGGATAGGCACCTGTAGGGACTGACACGTGACACCCTGACTGTGAACAGGCACCTGTAAAGACTGACATGTGTCACCTTGACTGTGGGCAAGCCTGTAGGGACTGACACATGTCACCCTGACTGTAGACAGGCACCTGTAAGGACTGACACGTGTCACCCTGACTGTGGGCAGGCCTGTAGGGACTAACACTTGTCACCCTGACTGTGGACAGGCACCTGTAAGGACTGACATATGTATCACCCTGACTGTGGGCAGGCCTGTAGGGGCTGGCACTGAAATGCTTGCCTCATGCTTATCCATACTGTGTTTTAAACCAGACAACTTAACACAATGTGGAGAACATGAAAGTTTTTCTATAGACCCCTAAAGGGATGTAAAGTAAAAGGATTCTAGTAGATTGTATTTGATACCAAAAAGCATACTTTGTCAGTGACAGTCCAAACCATCAATGCTTCAGGAGTATGAAAGCCTCACTTTCCCCACACTGAAGGAGGAGCAGTCAGGTGGAGGGAGGAACTACAGAGCCAACAACAGCAGCCAACAGCATGTGACCACCCTTGGCAAACATGAGGACAAAGGGAATCATGAGGTGCCTGTGCCATTACGATAGAGGAGCCCAAAAATGGTTAACTTGGACTGAGGCTGCTGGAGGAGTTTCCACAGAACAGACCACAGCATTCTTTCAGGAGGAAGAAGGAGGGTGAGTGGCAGTGTGCTAGACTCAGCAAGGAGCCATGCCTGAGTGGCCAGTAATGTGGCCACAATAGCAAGTCATCCACTAGGTCTGGAGCCCAAGATTAGAGTCAGACTGGGCTGCAGTCATGTAAGAGAGACATGCTGCATTGGCATGAAGCTCAGCATGGGCTACATGCCAACACAAAAGGAGCAGGGCTAGAGGACAGCTCACTTGCTAGTGCATCAGGACCTGAGTTTGATCCCCAGAACCCTGTCACGGGGGTGGGCGAGGAAGGGTGGAGAAGGATCCCTGAGGCACCTGGGCCAGCCTAGCCTGCTCAGAAAATTCCAGGTCCCAGTGAGCAACACTGTTGCATAAAACAAGGTGAGAGGCATTAAAAAATAACACTTGAAGATGGTGTCCACATACATGTGTCACACTCACACACAAGCATTTTAAGAGAAAAATCTGTTATTTAAAAACAGTATATAAAGTTAGGAATGCTACAAATGAGCATTACTAATACCAGCCATAATTCACCATGCACTACTAATACTAGTTTATCATTCACTGAGCATTACTAATACTAGTTTATCATTCACTGAGTATTACTAATACTAGTTTATCATTCACTGAGCATTACTAATACTAGTTATCATTCACTGAGCATTACTAATACTAGTTATCATTCACTGAGCATTACTAATACTAGTTTATCATTCACTGAGCATTACTAATACTAGTTATCATTCACTGAGCATTACTAATACTAGTTTATCATTCACTGAGTATTACTAATACTAGTTTATCATTCACTGAGCATTACTAATACTAGTTATCATTCACTGAGCATTACTAATACTAGTTATCATTCACTGAGCATTACTAATACTAGTTATCATTCACTGAGTATTACTAATACTAGTTTACCATTCACCAAGCATTACTAATACTAGTTTACCATTCTCTGAGTATTACCTTTCAGATGGTTATTTTATTTGCTTGAAATTATAACATCTTGGTGCAGCAGAGACAGCTCAGTAGTTAAGCAACTATTATGCAAGTCTAGGAACCAGGGTTCCATCTCAGAGTGTGGTCCTGAGCCTCTGAAGCCCAGCACTGGGGTGGGAGAGACAGAAGCATCACTGGTCCCCAGCTGCCAGCCTAGTTGAGAAGTATAAGCTTCAGTATCTGAAGAGACTGTATCAAAGAAATGCAGGTGCTAAAGAACAGTGCCTCACAGACGTGTACACATGCACACACACACACACACACACACACACACACACACACACGCACTCTCACATACCACACACACTCCCATATGACATGCTTACACACAAGGGCACACATGTGTACAGAAACTAATAACATGAAATCACCTCCTCATGGAAAAGGACTATTAACATTCCCATTTTAGGAAGAGAGAACTAAAAATAAAGAGTTAGTAACTCCTTGTGCAGCGTGCCCACAGAGTGATGGGAAGAAGGCGCCGGTTGCTAGCCAGAACCCAAAGCCTTCGTCCTGACTGCAGGGTTAGGCTACAATGATAGGCCTGCACAAGGTTTCACACACTGCTGGCAAATCTATCTTTCATTTTAGTTGATAATCCTGTAAATACTCTGAGAGACAGAATCGGAGAATGAAAAAGGCAGGAAGATCAAGTAAGTTTCTGTGGCAATAAATCAATAAGGAGTGAAGCAGCCTTGAAGGGGGCACAAACAAAAGGAGACTTCTTAGGAGGGAAGGACTTAAGGGTCATCTCAAATGTGTACATCTTTCTGAAACAACAGGCACTGTTAATTAAAGCACAGTTGACAAGAAGAACAGGCAGAGTCTGAATACAGCTTGAGGCCTGTGGACTTCAAAGTGTTGAGATAAAAGCTGCAGTAATGGGGGCAAGGAGGAAGAGGTGTGGTCTGCACGTGGACAGATGGATGACAGACAGACAGAGATGGATAGAGACAAATGATAGATGGTACATAGATAGATATCGATAATAGATGACAGACATGCAAAGTTAATAGACAAATCAGTACCCAGATCACCACATACACTCACAAGCACAACTGGAAAGACTATGGTGACAGCACAGAAAACCTGAGGTTTAGAAATGTTCTCCAAGGAGGGACATGAACCGAGATGAAAGAGATAAGGGGGCTGAGGTATGGGGGAAAGTGGTGAGGAGAATGGGAGGAAAAAAGAGAGGAAGAGGAGAAAAGTCTTGACACGACTCTTAAGAAATTCTTCTTTTGTGTGCACTGGTGTTTGGCTGGCATGTCTGTCTGTGAGAAGGTTTCCGGTCCCTGGAACTGGAGTTACAGATGTGAACTCCATGTGGGTGCTGGGAGCTGAACCCAGAAAGAGCAGCCATCTCTCCAGCTAACGATGTCGTATTTTTACTTTGCAGGAAAGTCTGAGTGAGATATGTAGCCAAGGATAACTTTGACCTTCCTCTGATCTCTCTGCTTCTGACTCCCAAGGGCTGGGACTACAGGCTTTAACCAGTCCTTCTGCTATAATGTATTCTTTTAAAAACCACAGCTGCCTTCACAGCCAGAAAGGATGGGCAGTTAACTGACATCCTTAACTCGGGAACTGTTATTTCAATAATACTGCCTGAAGCAAACTCACAAGCCATCACTTGGTACCTGTGTGATCTTGTGACATTTTGCTATGTTTGAATTTTTAACACTTTCAGTGCGTTTGATTTTTTTACATACATGATCATACATGCAGCATGTCCACTACAAGGACAAGCCTGTATATTTATATATAGTTGTTCCGACTGCAATTTACTGTACTGCCTGTTGGGTGTGGTTTTTAAATTCCTTTCCTGTCATGTCATGGGTTGGATACTGATGCAGCAGTCCATGGACCATGGGCTGCGGTGGAACCATCATTTCCCACCGTGATTCCCACCACTGCTCACGACAGAGCAGCTGGCTAGGCTGACGTGACTAAGAGACTGAACCGCAAAGAGGAAAGTGCTTTCAGTGCACGTTAGACAACACAAAGCAACACACAGTGAAAGCACACTGGAGTTTTGCCTGCATGTATCTTGGTGCCTGCAGATCGGTCCTTGCTGCTCTGTTCACAACAGCAAAGAAACCAACCTCCATGTGTGTTAAAAGGAAAAAGAAAAGACTGTTTATACCCACAATGGAATTGTAGAGGAAGCACAGGAAGTGAGCAGAGCCCTGCGATGACCCCAGCTTCGGCCTGGAGGTACAATCCAAGACATACTACACCCTCAGACAGGCCCAAAACCACACAACAGGAGACAGACAGCTTGAATGTTCTGCCTAGAAAAGGAGAGGAGGCTACCAAGACATATCGCTACAGAAATTAGCCCAGAGACCTGGGTTAGCTGGGGAACTCCACAGAGTGTGGGGAAGGGAAGCTGTGAGGGCTTCAGCTGTCTAGAGACTACAAAGCCTTGAAGTCCCACCCTGTCAGAGCAGAAAGACATTACCCTGGGCGTTCAGTCATTGTTTCAGAATGTTGGGTCTTCATCCTTCCTGGGTATTTGTGCATCCTAGGTCTTTAACTGTCCTGCTCAGAACAGTTACAGAACCAACATCCCTGTCTGTCACAGAGGAATAAAGGAAAGGTTGTTCATACATACACACAATGTGATTTTTTTCCACCCATAAAGAATGAAATTGTGTTGTTTGCAGAAAAACAGATGTGACTGGAGACAAAAGCCACATTGTCTTACATTCATGGTTCCTGGATTTTATACTGATACATAAAATTATGTATGTACATATGACATCATAACAGTAAAAGTGAAATCATCTAAGATGGGAAGGGGCTCATGGGAAGAGTAGCCAGGCTCAGGGAGCTGTGCTCAGAGCGCCCTAGACGTCTGTATAAAGTCCTCATGTGACATAACACCTCGGACACTAAAGGGCAACAAGGCAACCAACCAGCCCCGACCAACCCCCCCCCCCCAAAACCAAACAAAGGTCTTTGTGCTAGGCATGATGTCACGGACCCGGAATCCTAGTCCTTGAAAAGTTGAGGAGAGGAGATTGGAAGTTTAAAGCCAGCCTAGCAACATGAGATCCTATTAAAAAAATAAAAATAAAAACAAAGACCTATACCCTAGCGCAACACTGTTTCAATTCTGCTCTGAGTTCTGCCTGGACCCAGCCTCAACAGAGGACAAGAACTAAACAGAAATGCCCACCAGTGGCTTCCCCCAAGGCTTATCCAGGGATGTGACTGCTGGCCAGAAGAGGCTTTCTTATCCCTCTGGCGAATAGTCAGTCCACTCTCATAAGAGTATCATCACCATGATGCTGGACTGGGGTGCATGACCGAGAGCCCAGCACTGGGAGGTGGAGACAGGATTGGAGCATGGAGCTCAGGCTACATAGGAAATCCAAAACTGCCCTGGAAGTAAGATGTTATCTCAAAGTACATACATACACATACACACACATACACACATACACAAACATACATACACACATATACACACATACATACATACACACACACACACACACACACACCATTCATAGAACTAAAACTTGAATATGAACTGAAAAACTTCTATTTTCTTTGGAGAAAACAGGTAGAGCAGGTTGCTTAATTCACATCCTCTGCTTTGGGGACTTCCACATGTAGTGTGTGATTCTTGGTGGTGTGTAGGGCGTCTTTCATAACAGCATTCAGAAGTTCAGACAGTGAGTGTTCCCCAGTACCTCGTGTCTAGAATGAAGGCACAACACGTAGATTCAGTTCCCTTGCAGAACTATGGCAGTGAAGTGACATACAGAAGGACAAACCCAGCTTCTCGACCCTCAGAGTGGCATCGGGCTGCAGCTCTGGCCTGAACAATCCCAGCTCTGACATCCTTGGCACAGCAGGGCCACTGTGGCATCACAACAGCACAATTCTACACACTTTCTAACCCTGACTTACCAGCCTTATCTTTTCATTTTGTAATTTGTATGGTGGTGTTTTCCTGCACGTATGTCTGTGTACCTACCATTCACATGTCAGGAAATCCACATGACAGCATCAGATCCCGAGAATTTAATTGATGGGTGTTTAAAAGGCACCACATGGATGCTGGAAACCAAACCTTGTCTTCTAGAAAAGCAGTCAGTACTCTTAACCACTGAGATATTTCTCTAGTCCTAACTAGCCTCATTTCTTAATGACTCAAAAAATTCTTTTAACTAAAACAATCAAAGTTGTTTTCTGTTTCTTCATAGATATTTTATTTTTATCTGTACAGAGGGACATTTTCCTTGCATAAGCACACCCAGGAGTCTTCTAGGGAGCTCCAAGGCACAGTTGCCTTCTCTGTTGTCAATTCCTCCTCTAGGGAGCTGAGTGGGTCTCTAGTACACCAGTGAACAGCCTCTCCACTCACTCATTGAGTTCAGCCTGAAACCTCTGCAGTACCTTTGACCCCTCTCTTCCCTGTGCTGGCACCCAAGGCTTCAGCAAGGTCTCAGTGTATCAATTGCTATGAAATCTAACACACATCCCAACATTTTTTGTTGCTCTGCAACCTTCCTTTTTAAACATCAATATCATCTGGGCTCCAGACTATCATAGCTTCTACTCTGCTGCCCTCTTTATTGGGCAGAATGACCCTGCAGCATAAACCAGACCACACTATTCTCCTAGAAAAAGACAGATGTGAATGTTCCCTTCCACAAAACATAAAACCCAGGGGCCAGAGGACAGCTCAGTGTGTAAAATATTTGTGTGAAAGCGTGAGTTTCATTGCTAGGTTCACCGGCACTTGTATAAAAGCTGGACACAGTAGTGATGCCTGGAGCCACAGCACTAGAGGTGGGAAACAAGCAGGTCCCAGAGGCTCACTCACTACCAAATGGCAAGCTCCAGGCTTATGAAGAGACCAGTATCAGAGTAAGATGGGAAAATCTGCACAGCAACCTGTGCACAAGGAGGCTATTCACATGTATAAGACCTGCATGTAACCAAGCCAGCCAACATACTAACACAGATGAGGAAGTAGCTCATGAGGTCCCACCCCTAGCTGAGGAGATACTAGCAACCAATGGTGAGAGTCAGTTTTCTTAGGAATGTGGCCCCTAAAAGGTTGCCTCTGCTCTAGAAATTGGCCTACTTCATGCACATGCAGGCAACACTAAGTAGATCCTGCAGTTTAAAAAAATGAATCCCATGAGGAGGAAAAAGCTGTGGACGAAGAATAGCAAGGGAGAGGACGGGGAAAAGGTCCAAGCAAATACATGCACTGAATACATACATGCATGTAATTGTCAATTTGTAAAGAAGGTTGAAAGCAAGAAAGACACTCAAATCAATCTTTGGCCTACACAGATGCATGCACATATGTACAGATACCATACATATATGCATACAAATACATGTACACACATGCATGCACACATAACATACCCATATGCACATACAACAGACATAAACATGTATGCACACATCACATACATGTGCACACATGCATGCATGCACGCATGCCACACACATGCATAAACATGCACACATGAACACACAGGCACATATATGTGAGCACTCATGTCACACACATGTGCATGTATACACACATATACATACACCACACATATACACATACAACACACAGGTACATGTGTACATACACATGTATGCACACATATCATACATGTGCATGTACACACACACACACACAGAGAACAGAAATAAAAAATCAATGTCTTCCTATTTTCTAGACTTCTTACCCTCAGTCTCACAGTTCACGCCTTCTCTATGCTGGAGGCAAATGTTCTTTCTGGAAAACAGGTCTTTCCTTTTTGCACTCAAGTTTGACTACTTTTGGTTTCCCAGATAGGACACTATTTGCTTCTTCCACACATTCCTACAGTCACAGCTCTTGGGAGACTGAGGCAGGGGGATTATTTGAACCTAGGCATTTAGGGACATAGTAAAAGTCCATCTTAATGAAATTAGCAATCAGTTAGAAATGGCTTGGTTTATTTTTTACATATGAGCTCTATAGGTAGTAACTGTGCATCATGGTAGACGGAGACATTGGGGTAGTTAGGGTCACTATGGCTATGACCAAACACCATCGCCAAGCAAGTTGCTGAGAGAAGGAGTATGTGGCTCATACTTCCATCACTAAGCAGGGCAGGAGCTGGGGGCAGGAGCTGACGCAGAGGCCATGGAGGGTGCTGCTCACTGCCTTGTTTCCCTGGGCTTGCTCAGCCAGTTTCTTATAGAACCCAAGACCACCAACTCAGAGATGGCATCACCCACAATGAGCTTGGCCCTTCCATGTCAATCAGTAACTAAGAAAATGTCCTACAGGTTTGCTTACAGACCTATCTCATGGAGGCATTTTCTTAAACCAGGTTCCGTCCTCTCCGATGACTTCAGCTTATATCAAGTTGACATAAAACTATCCAGCACAATAATCAATAAGTATCTGTTGAACAACTACAAAAAGCTATTATTTCAGCTACATAATGATACTAAATGCATAGAATTTGCTTTAGCAGTAAGACTTTTCACTGGGGTGACTTACACCTGTAAGCTCAGTCCAGGGAGGCCAATGATGGTGAACTGCCATGAGTCCTGTTTTAAAATGAGTTTCAGGCCAGCTTAGACTACAGGGGAAAAGAGAGGGAGAGGGAGAGGGGAGCGAGAGGGGAAGGGGAGGGGGAGGGAAAGGGAGAGAGGAAAGGAGAGAGAGATCAAGAAAGAGAAAGAAAGGAAGGAAGGAAGAAGAAAAAAGGAAGGGAGAAAGAAATAGAGAAAGAAAATGAGAGAGAAAGAAAGGGAGAGAGAAAGGAAGAGAGAAAGAAAGAAAGAAAGAAAGAAAGAAAGAAAGAAAGAAAGAAAGAAAGGGAGAGCGGGCCATTATTCAAAAGCACTCAGGTCTAAATCAGAAGTGTTTCTGAAAAATAAGCAATAATTATTCTGAAAAAAAAAATAATTACTGTCTTAAAAATGTTTTTAATTGCAGGGATGTCAGGACTATCACTTTCTATCTTACTTCTTATCAGGAAAATTTGTTCTACCAAAGATGAGACGATGTCTTCAGATAGTTTAATAAACATACTTAAAACACTTTAAAATTCTTAGATGAACTAGAAATCACTTGTCAAAAGTACAATCTTATTTGTCAAAACATGAGATTGGAAAAAAGGAAGATGCAGAAATAACCAGCTTGGAGCTGCCAAGCTGACAGGCTGTCTTAAGTCTGTCTTAAGTGAGGCAGTCAAAACATTCATATGCAGATTTTTTAAAGTGCTGCCACTCTGGCCAAGATCGAGCTTTGTGTTCTGGCTCTGAAGGTGCAAGAACTGGTTAGAAGATGAACATTCAGATTACCAAATCGAGCAACTGCAGTTCAGATCACAAAGAGCTTCGCATCCAGCTGAGAGCGCATGTGGACAGCTCACTTACTGATTAGAGAACGGTGCACAATAGTCAACCCTACAAAAAAAAATGATGTCTGCCTAGACCTCAGAACATAGTCTATGGTGGGACACAGAATACCAGACATGACTTTCAGTGTCAACAGCTAGAGGCAGCGCAGTGGAGCTGGTATACTAATTAGTACGTTTGAACCACCAGGCCAACAAAATAGAACGGCTCGTGTCCATAGAGTTGCCATGAGTCTGAGGCTAGCCCAGGCAAGAGTAAAGCTCTATTTCAAAACAACAAATGAGTAAGGACCCGTACTGACAGGAGTGGGCTCTTTCCTCCCCCATTTTATTTCTCTTTCCTGGGGCTAAGCCGGGGCTGTGCCTGGCAATGATGGAGAAGGTCCTCCTCACAAATGTAATAATTCTCACGAGAGCAGCTCCACTGAACCTCTTGCCCCACCAAGTTGAGGAGATCACCACCACACTGACTTCCTCACATCTTATCCGGTGTCTGGAATGTAGAATGTTCAATTCTGCTTGGTTAAAAACAGGATATCTCTAGACTTAAATCCCTTTATCCTGTGGTTTAAAAAAATGGATACATGTTATGTAATAACACTTATTCAGAATACCCACAGAGGGTAAGTCCATGCAGGTAGAAAGTAAATAGGGATGCCACAGACTGGGGAGGAAAAGTTTCTGGAGCCACACAGTAGGGATGAAGACTCAGCTTTACTGCTTATAGAAAAAAGCCATGGGACTGTCCACTTCAAGAGGCTGGATTTAATAGTATGTGAGTCAGACCTTAATGAAGCCATTAAAAAAAGTAGTCAACTGTTGTAGTTTGAACATATAATGCCCCCCACTGACTCCTGTCTAAGCATTCACTTCTCAGTTGGTGTTTGGTCATGGAGCCCAAGAGGTTGAAGCAGGGAGCAGGGGCTGAGGGCTGGATGTGCACATAGCTGTGTGTGACAGAGGCTGAAGTGCACACAGCTGTGTGTGACTCCCACCAGCACAGCTCTGAGTTATTTTCAACCACAGGCCAGAATAATAACCCTTTCTCCCTGAAGTTGTTTCAGCCAGGCATAAGGAAACTGACTTTCTCAAATTCATTTAGGAAGGTAAACTGAGGCAGACATTTGGTGCCCACCCTGAAATCCCAGCAGGAGAAGCACAAGATGAGGAATCCAAGCCCAATCTCAGCTATAAAACAATTTTAAGCCGTGACAAAAATCAGCAACAGGAAATTAGTTCACATGCACACTTCTCTCAACTGAAACGCTTTACTTTCATGAGTTATGTAGTTCTTTAAAAGGTAGGGGATGACTACATGTACCAGGCTGGTTCTCACCTCCTGGGAATCCTGACTCAGCCTCTTGAATAACTCAGACTACTGTCATGAACTATTGTGCCCAATTTCCCATCAACCTTTGAAACCATCAATACAAACTATACCATTGTTTTCTACACTAGGCAACAGAAATGAGTGAGCAAACCCCCATCAGCATGAAAAGTGTGCTGGCAGAAGATATTTATAAGAATGCATGCCACAGAAAATACTCTTGTATAATTATCAAAACAGGCAGATTGTGTTGAGCATGGTGGTATATACCTATCATCCCTACAGTGTTTCAGCAAACTAAGGCCCCACCCTAAGGAAAGGGGAATGAAGTGGGTGTTAGGGAGATGATTCAGTTGATAAAGTGCCAGTCACAGAAACATGAAAACCTGGGTTCAGATCTCCAGAATACACACAGAAGCCGAACACAAGAGAAGGGGGGACACTGGCAAATCCCTACGACCAGAGGCAACTCCGTAAGCTGAATTCTCATTCTCTGGGTACCACAGTCAACCAGGCTTTCTCCCTAGGGACCACTGGCCTTTACCTGCCCAGCCATCTCACCAGCCCTTATGAACTTCTAGAAATTATATAGTCCTTTTTCTCAGCAGCCCTAAAAATATGTAGGTTATTTTAGGTAATTCTCAATAATTTTAACATTATCACTTCAAAGATTTTTAAAAATTATAGAGTCTAATCCTAAAAACAATAGCTATTCTATCAAACAAATTCCGGTCACAAAAACAAAAACAAAAAAACACTTTGGGACCTACACCTCCGCTTTCTGAGGCACAGTGTCATCTTTGACATAACAGTCATTTCTTTACTTAAAAACAAAAATGCTTACACTGTCTACAGAAATTTCCATCTTTAATCAGTTGATTTTCTTATATGACTTTATAGGCAATATGATTATTCAAATGGAATACTGTTTAGTTATTGCTGTTAAATATTTGTATTTTAGGCTATTTATTCAATTTCTTTCAGTCATGGATACAGAATCTGCCTATGTATCCATTGTCTTTTATATCTCTAAATGAACTTTCCACATTTAATATTATACTATATAAACCCATACATGGTACTTTTTTAGAATGATCTTAAGTATGGTTTACTTACTACAAATCTCCCACTTTTTAAATTAAAAAAATATTAAATAATTTTGATTGCATAAATGTGTGTTTTCCTTGCATGTTTATAAGTTCTGGGAACCAAACATGCTTCTTCTGTAAGAGCAATTAGTGCTCTTAACTACTGAGTCATGTCTCCATGCCTCCTCTATGAGTGTAGAATAGACGGCCTGTTGAGTAGGGTAGAGTGCTGCAGAACACTGAGTAGGGTGTTGTAGAACACTGAGTAGGGTGCTGTAGAACAAACACTGAATAGGGTGCTGTAGAACACTGAGTAGGGTGCTGTAGAACAAACACTGAATAGGGTGCTGTAGAACAAACACTGAATAGGGTGTTATAGAACAAACACTAAGTAGGGTGCTGTAGAACAAACACTAAGTAGGGTGCTGTAGAACAAACACTAAGTAGGGTGCTGTAGAACACTGAGTAGGGTGCTGTAGAACATGGAGTAGGGTGCTGTAGAACACGAAGTAGGGTGCTGTAGAACAAACACTGAGTAGGGTGCTGTAGAACAAACACTAAGTAGGGTGCTGTAGAACACTGAGTGGGGTGCTGTAGAACAAACACTGAGTAGGGTGTTATAGAACAAACACTGAGTAGGGTGCTGTAGAACACTGAGTAGGGTGTTGTAGAACAAACACTGAGTAGGGTGCTGTAGAACACTGAGTAGGGTGCTGTAGAACAAACACTGAGTAGGGTGTTATAGAACAAACACTGAGTAGGGTGCTGTAGAACACTGAGTAGGGTGCTGTAGAACACTGAGTAGGGTGCTGTAGAACAAACACTAAGTAGGGTGTTGTACAACACTGAGCAGAACAAAATGCTGTGATATGCTGAGGAGAATGTAAGCTGTAGCACACTACTTGTGTATTGAATTCCTGTTCTAAGTTCTCTGTTAACATATTTGGAATTTATTTCATACAAAATGTTTGATGTTAGTACTGCCTGTATTTTACACTGAATTCTGTTCAAAGTTTGATCCAAGTGAATAGTTCAGATTAAAAATAAACAGATACAAACAATATCAGGATTCTTTCCTCTTAATTAAGTTTTATTTTATTTATTATTATTGTCTGGGATTTAGGAGGTATGCCATGATGCATTTGTACACCCAGAGGGCACTCAGGAGTCATTTCTCTCCTTCCACTCTGGCTTCTGAGGAAGGAAGCAGGTTACCAGGCTTGTGTGGTAAGAGCTTATATCCACAAAGAATCAAAACATACAGCTACTCTGCCACAGAACTGGTCAGATCCCGTTGTTTCTCAGCAGCAGCCCCTAACTTGTGACTTCATATTTTCTCCAGATCTTTGTATGAGAGCATCAGACAAAAACATCAGGATACACAGATTGTGCTGAGAATTCCAAAAAGAGTCTCGACACAAAGCCAGCAGTACATCTGCTAAGAACTTTAGGTGTCATCTGAGCAAAGAAGGAAACAAAACAGTGGCGCGCTGGGACTCTGTTTCCTTTCCTCTTGGGATCCTCTGACCTGCAGGTATGGACATGAATAATTCCACTGTGGAAGGGCATTAATGTGCTGGATTAACAGTACATTATTAAGGGAGGGCATAGCAAGTGTGTAATATGTCTTAAGAAATTATACATAGTGCCAGGAATGCGCACTGTGACGTTGCACTCCACTGGCAGATAGCGCCGCAGCACACAATGGTCCTGCATGGCCACAGTTACATCTGTAATTGGCTCATATAAATGCATTGCACCAGATGGTTTCCAAGTCTGGCGACCACCACACACTTGTGGGTCAGCACCTACATCTACTGCTCATTATGGGGCCCAGGCTTGAGCAGCACCAACCCTTCATTCTTCATTGACTTCACAGCATAAATCACTTTATTCTTTTTGTGCCCACTTCCTAAATTCAGCACTATCACACCCGGTATAAACAGCTAAGTCACATCTGCTGCGACCTTGCTAAACAATATGGAAGGAAGAGACAACGTGACTCTTTAACAGAAAAAACTCCGGGAAGGCCACTGCCCCCAAACGTACCACGGCAGCCACTCGTGCCAGTCCCATTTCATTCATTATTTGCAATTCCTGAGAACTGGAGCCACTGTTGAATTCTAATGCTGGTTTTCACTAGTACACTAACCCTGTGCTTGCTGACTTGCTGGCAGGAGCTGAATTGGCCACATCCTGTGAGCCGACTCACAGAGGCAGCTGTGGCCACAGCGTGCCACCGGACTAACAGGACGCTGTTGGATATGGCCTTTTTCTTCTATCACAAATGTTATCAATTAATGGATCCTCAAACTAGTTTTACTATACAACAGTTCTACTGGAAATTGCATGTCGCAATAAAATATAAAAATATGTTTTCACCATGTAAAATCTTAGGATTTTTGTTGTATCAGGAAAGAAAAGGCAAATCTCAAAGGTCACAGAAGAAATCTACTTCTTTAGAAAAGTAACATCCAAGATAAGAATTCTAGAAAAAAAAAAAAGTGATCTCATATCCACAAATCACGAAGGAATGTGATCATGATTTAGGTTTCAAACATAATTCTCCCTGGAAAGAACTGAATGGCTCCCCAGGGGCCAATCCCAGCTGGACTGCAAATGCTGGGGCAGTGCCTGGAGGGGGTCTTCAGGGTCAAACACAGGTCTGCAATCCCAAACTCAGCAATGGCAAATGGTTTTAAGTCAAAGTCACGAGGAAGACACAGGCAGTGGCACCCAGCTGCTGATATTATCTGTGTCTGGCCTTTCCTCTGCACAGAGAGAGGCCACTGTTCATTCTCAGACTGTAGAGGTGCCTCCGGCTGTCATTTGCTTAGAGAGCAAAATAATGATAATCATTGTGTCTTATCATTTCCTCTTAGGTTCACCTTGCTCAATCCCAGCAAAATACTCCAAGTATGATATTCCAGGAATGCTCTATGTTCCATCTTTACTTGTGGCTGAATCAATTGAGGTCTTCTTTGTGTTTTCTTTCTCTCTTAAAAAACCACCCATCTTCAACAAATTGAAAAGTGTAACACATCTTGAAGAATCCAGATTAATCCAGGATTGGGTGAAAATCTGATCAAACCAAGGATTCTGAATACCTTCTGTGGAAACCTTAAAATAATACTCAGTTCTTTTGTGAACCTAAGATAACAAAAGCTCGTCGGGTAGATATTTTGAGGCTGAGAATATGACCTCCAGAGTATGAAAAACTTGGGGACTTGGAACTAAAGGAAAGGAGGTCAGACAGTTATCATGACCCTAGTATAACCTTCCTTACCCTGACCCCCTTCAGTAAGGTGAACCACAGAAACTTGAATATATCTTCCATAAGGAAGTTATACAAACTGGACTCCCAACATCTGCAGAAAAAACTAGAAATGTTACTCTAAACCTTTGTCTGTATTTTGTAGTAAGTGCTGGCTATTTGGAAGTCTGAACAGGGTATGGCCCTGTTTCATACCCAGAAGGGTAGCCACAGAAAGAGGCGTTCCTGGGTCCCCAAACCCTTTCTATCTGCTGCTGTTGAATCCTTCCCATTTTAATCCATCACATGACTCCAAGGCTCACTTGTCCTCACTATTCCTAAACATGCAAACAGACAGTCTTCCCTGAACCGTGGATTCTAGTCTCTGAAGACCTCTGATTCATACATAAACCGTGAGTAAAATATATTGACTGTGCTTCCCTTTGTCTGTCTGTCTTTCCATGAGTTTAATCACACCTGGATAGGAGATCTAGAGAGTGGGCGAAACTGTCCTTCCAGGCAATGTTCTTAGAAACTGCACATCAAAACGGGAAGAACTGGGGTTCATCAAACAAAGGGGGGCGTCTAAACGGATCATTTATGGAGGCCATCTGTAAAAGGATCAGCTATAGAGGCCACAGCGGGCCAAGTACTCCACAGATGAGATGAAGGAAAAATCTTCACAGAGAGAACATTCTACATTATCTAAGTGGGCCCTAATATAAACATGCCTTTTACAATGGAGACAGAAAGATTTTATTGCAGAACCAGGAGGCGATGGGGTGACTGAAGCAAGACGCCATGTTGCTTTGAGGACAGAAGGAACACAGATTAACAGTGGTAGGAAGCAATAGCTCTAGAAGGCAACAAAGATTAGTGATCTGCAAGCTGACTGTTTGCACTTTGCTGAGCAGAGCACCAGAGCCTGTGGAGCTGCACCGCTGATCCAGATGTTGAAGTTATCTGGGGTTACTTTTAGTTCGTTTGGACAGTTCTGATTTCCAACTCCCACCTAGTACCTCTGTCACTGCTGGGTACAGTGTTTGCCAAGCCCATAAGACTGCTGGACCTCCAGAAGTCAGAAGGCCGGGAAGGAAAGTGCTCCTGGATCCCAGGGACGCCTCTGGTTCACTTGCTGAGCTCAGCAACATTTGAACAGTGCAGAAGGGTCTTGGTGGTCAGTTTACTTGACGATTCCACCTTCCTTTCTGGACCTGTGGCACCTGTGAAATCTGAGAATGGGAAGGGCTTGGGAACCGAGGGAAAAGCTAGGAAACACAGAATGACCATGTCTTCTAGGGACGTGTTGGTCTAGGTAACTTGTGTTTCTACAAGAAGATCACTTGTGTTTGCCTGTGAATACCCTGCTTTCCCTCTCAGGGGTTGTGACGTGATGTTATTACATCACTGTGAGCACTACAAACAAGTCCTTACCAGAGCTGCTGAGGGAGTGTGGCTTTCCAAGGTACCTGGATCTGAGCTGTAGGGACAATCATTTTGGACTTCTGAGCCTACAGATTTTTGTTATTTTTGCTCTGAGATAGGGTCATAGTTCTGACTGACCTCAAACGAGCCATGTAGGCTATGTAGCTAACTAAGAACTTGAATTTATGAGTTCCCTACCTCTACCTCCCAGGTGCTGGGATTACAGGTGTACACCACCATGTTAGGATCAACTGGAGCTTTATGAGGGTAAGTCTAAGTTGTTAAAGCCACTAAATATGTGGTGATGTATTAAGTAAAAACAGAAAACAAAGACTGTGTGGCTATAGACAGACTGACAGACAGGTGTGGGCCTGCACTCCAAAGTGTTCTCCTTTCACTCTGTCACGCACCAACTTGCAGACTGTGCCACCGAGTCCCAGAACAAACCAATGCTGCAAATTTCAGCACTCTGCTTAGGCCAAGCAGAGTTTTACCCAACGTACAAGCAAACCCAATAAAGAGAAACTATGAGAGGCTATGCAGGGTCATTAGAAAAGAAAGCATGGTCTCCAGCAGCAAAATGCATTTGTCCCCAAAATTAAAAACTCACAAAATCTGTACAGAGCCTTTGGATAGGCTGCTTCTAAAATATTCTGCCTTAAAATGCAAGCCTGTACCTGGGAGAGTTCTCCAATATAATCACAACAGCTGGACACGTCCACATGAATTTGTCAGCCAAATAATATTTTTATATTTTAGCCCTAAAGAAATAAGATGAAGAAAGGGTAGATGTAAAGAAAAGAGACTGGAAGTGACTAGAATGTACAACCATCACCATCTGAAAAGATGACATTAAGATGGGGGCAAGGAAAAGAGAGGTCTGTGGTCAGGCCAGGCACTATACGCCATTAAGCCAAGCCCTCTCACGAGGCAGAGCCTGGTGGCTTTCTATGAGTTCAAGGCCAGCATGGGCGACATGTACAGAAAAAGTGAGAGAAGGTTTAAACAACTGGGAAGGAACAGCTCAAGACCTGAGTGAGTACTGAGAGGTCATGAGAGGTCAGATTCCTTCTTCTGGTGTGCATGAAGTCAGAGCACTCACACATAATACAATCATAAATAAATAAATCTTAAAACAAAGTCAGAGGCCTCATGGAAAGACCTATGCTCAGTCTGAGTGACGGCTTCATTATGGCTTCATACGTGTAGCCCCCTCCCCAAGTTCTTCCCAGCCTATTTATCACAATTCACTTCCTGCTACATGCTGATCCAGATGTAGAACTCTTGATTCCTTCTCAAGCACAAGGGTCCCCACCATGATGATAACAGACTAAACCTCTGAAACTGTAAGCCAGCCCTAATTAATGAAATGCTTTCCTTTAGAAGAGTTGCTGTGGTCATGGTGTCTCTTCACAGCAACAGAACACTAATTAAGACAAAATCTCCAAAATAATAATTAAAATACATTGCTAAAAACAAAACAAAAAAAAAAAAAGGAGGAAGAAGAGGAGAACTCCTGAGAATGGGAAGAGCTTGGGAACCGAGGGAAAAGTTAGGAAAGATGAGGATGTGGCATTGAAGGAAAAACAATCGATCACAGATAACAGTCCAGAAAAACAGCTGAGCAGGAGAACAGCTAGGGAGACTGGGAGGAGCCTCAGCGTGAGGTGAGCACTGCTCCTGTCGGCAGGTCTATGAGGAATGAAGCTTTGCTCACAGCACTCTGAGTGACTGTGGTAAAACACTTCCGTGACCATCACTTCCGACTTTGCCAGTGTCACCCAGAGCTACAAATGGAAACGCAAATTCAACACTGAAGCACCAGCAAAGTCTCCAATCAGCAGCCACAGCACTCAGGGGCTGCTTGCCAGATCTGAGCATCCTTGTCGAAAATTTTTCTTAAATTTTAAAAATTTGTATTATTTTATATACATATAAAATATGGTCTCACTTGTATTCCTGTATGGACTTGAACTGATGGTAATCCTCCTGTCTCTGGCCCTAAGTGCTAATATTACAGGTATGTACCACTTTATCTAGAAAACAGGTATTTTTTTTTTTTTCAAGAGAAAGGCCTAGCCAAGGTATTTGTTTCTTTTTTTTTGTTTGTTGTTCTCTGCAAGTTACAATAAGCCCTGCTTGGGATGAGCTCTGCCCTCTTTTACCTAGACTCTTGTACACAGAGCCCAGCACATGCCGGCACAGTCATAGCCTGTGCTCCTAGCACATGAGGAGAGAGACTGAAGGCTCTGAGTGCTCCACCACTTTGGGCTATATAGCAAGACCCTGTTCCTAAACACCAAGGGCTGGCAACCTGGCTCAATGGCACAGTGCTTACCAACTGTCTCAGTCGGGGTTTCTATTCCTGCACAAACACCAGGACCAAGAAGCAAGTTGGGGAGAAAAGGGTTTACACAGCTTACACTTCCACATCGCTGTTCATCACCAGAGGAAGTCAGGACTGGAACTCAAGCAGGTCAGGAAGCAGGAGCTGATGCAAAGGCCATGGAGGAATGTCACTTACTGGCTTGCTTCCCATGGCTTGCTCAGCCTGCTTTCTTATAGAACCCAGGTCTACCAGCCCAGGGATGGCTCCACCCACAATAGGCTGGGCCAGGGATGGCTCCACCCACAATGGGCTGGGCCCTCCCCCCTTGATCACTAGTTGAGAAAATGCCTTACAGCTGGATTTCATGGAGGTATTTCCTCAACTGAGGCTCCTTTCTCTGTGATAACTCCAGCTTGTGTCAAGTTGACACAAAATGAGCCAGTACACCTAGCAAGCCCAAAGCTACTGAACCCTAGGTTTAATTATTAGCACTGCAAAAGAGAAAATAAAGCAGGAGAAATAGCAACCAGAATATTTTTAAAATTTTAAGACACTTTTAAACTTTCATTATTTATGTTTTCATAAATTTATTTGGATTTTTTGAGAGAGTCCTATTATCTAGCTTAGGCAGGCCTGGATATCTAAGCTGTCCAAACTATCATTGCTTGAAACTAGCAATCCTCCTTCCTGCCATAGCCTTGCAAGTATTAGAATTACACATTTGGCAAGTAAGATCTTTTAAGTATAATACTGAAGCCTGTATTTAAATCACAAAGAAATATTAGACCAGAAAATACTAGTAACTGATATCTGATGCTACTGTCCCATCTACCTGCTGCCTGCCTCAGACACTTTTATCCTTAATGTATCCTTAATGGCATATTTATCAATTCCCATCCATTTGTTACATTATTTAATATTGTTGTGAACAAAGTATTCTTTACTTTTCCTTGTTTACTAACTTGAGCTTAGTCATTTCCCAGAAAGAAATAGCTTTCTCTTCACTCTCTCAGTGGACAGATGGTGGTGGCTTCCAGTTTTGTTGTTGTTACACTGTTACTCTCAAAATTTGAAGACACAATTCCCAGGGCTCTTATAGAAAATTCTTTCGACTTAGGAGACAAATTATTGGGATAAACAATATAAAGCTGAACATTTATTTTTCAAAACAATGTCAAACTATTCTAAAAATAAATTATGTCAACTTTATACTCCCACCGCTGACACTGTACCTAGCATGAAGACAGACCTGGTTCACTCCCGAGCACTACATAAACCAAGGCTTTGCATATAGTGGCTATAGGTTCTACCAATGAGACACTTTCTGGCTTCTACTTGTCCTCTTCCATAATTGGGCTTTCCTCTTAACATGCCCAAGATCACCTGCACACAGGGCAACAATGCTCTAGACACGAGGGAGTCCAAACATGAGCATCTCTTAGTGGAGCCACAGGATCAGAGATAGCAGGGAGTTTGAAGAACGGTAATTGTGAGTACAGACTAAATATTTGACCATTTTGTCAGTCATTGCTGCCACGCATGGTGGTACACGCCCTTGATCTCAGTGCGTGGGAGATGGAGGCAGAAGGACCTGTTCAAACCTGGCTCCATAGTGAAGTGAGGGCTGGGCCACGTGAGCTCTAATGCAAACAAACAAAAGTAAAGTGCAGACTACTGTTAAATTTGCTTATTGTACTTGGTCACTTGGTATACTTTTTGAAGAAATCTTTTTTTCTCAAATATTCTGAAATATATTCAGATAAGATGATATCTAGAAAACAAAATGCTTATCACACTGGGACAGGAAATCCCTACAGGGTTGCAGAGATGGCTCGGCAACTCAGAGCACTCACTATTCTTATAGGAAACCAACAGGAATTCAGTTTTCAGCACTCACACTGGATGGCTCACCATTGCCCACAACTCCGGGTCAAAGGGATCCAACAGTCTCCTCTGGCCTGCTCAGGAACACACACACACACACACAATTTTAAGATACAAACAAATCTATAAAGGTGGTTTGTATTTGTTTAAACTGCTCAGTACATATATTTAAATATAAATTATTTATATTTAATTAAATTAGTCCATAATTTAAAAAGAAACAGAGACAGATGTTATCTAATCTCTGAGAAATGGCGGCTGTCACAGCTTCTTCTGCCACAGTTCACTGGAGAGGCTAACACTCATGTCGTGCTTTCTCAAAGACCTCTGACGAGCCCATCTTCCCAGGATGATAGATGTTATATCTATCATCCTAACTTTCTGACTTCTTGGGCTCCCCTTCTTTCACCCAGTTTTGAGGCAGGGTCTTAAACTGAAGTGGAAGCTGGCCTGGAACTCAGTACCCAGCCAGCCTGGGCTCAAACCCATGGGAAATCTCTTCAGCTCCCAAGTCTTGGGATTATACGCATGAGGCACAATGTCTGGCCCCAAAGCATATGAAATCACCTTGATTATTTATCTGTTTCTCCACTGGAAGGTTCACATAAAATCCATCCAAGAAGGGTATGAACTACTAAGCTCACTTCTGACTTCCCAGCATCACATTCCTGGCTCCTTTTACATACTAAAGGGTTAACAATGAGCCACAATAGATTGAATAAGTTAAAGCACCATCATGTGTGGACAAGGCATGGAAGGTGCCCTTCTCTTATACTTCATACAACTGTAATACACTCAACACAGAGGAAGGCTGACAAGCAAACTTCCCTCATAAACATGGGACAAGAGTTCCCTTGGTACACGTGGCTAACTGCAAGCAGGCTGGTTTCTCACAAGGACCAAGGATCTAGCAGATGCTCAGTCCCACAAGGCAAGCAGATGAAGAGCAAGCACCTTCCTTCTCCCAATGTTCTTATGTAAGTGCCACAGATGAAAGGTGTGTACCACCACACCTGTATCTGAGACTTGCTTCGTCCCAGATGACCTTGAGCTCGGAGATCTCCTTGCCTTAGTTTCCTAAGATCACAGCCTCTATGCCTCAAGATCAGGATCACAGATGAGCCTCCCAATCCTGGATTGTGATTCATTCCAGATATACTCAAGTTGACAACCAGGAATAGACACTACACATTATAAAGGTAAAAATTTCCGGTGGCTAGAGATGGCTCAGCAGATAAGAGCACTGGGTGCTCGTCCAGAGGTCCTGAGCTCAATTTCCAGAAAAGTGGCTCACAACCGGCTGTAATAAGATCTGATGCCCTCTTCTGGCAAGCAGGTGTACATGCAGCTAGAACACTCATACACATAAAATAAATAAATCATTAAAAAAAGGTGAAGATTTTTACCATCAACGTTCTGGCAGCCTTCTCAAGACAAAAAGACAGGAAAATGCAGTTGGAAGCTTAAAACATTCAGAAAATTAATTAGTATTTGGCGCTGAAGGAAAAAAAACTTCCTTGCTACTTGTCAAAGCGTCTGGCACTACAATCTGATGACTGCTGAGTCATGTCTTATTTACATCTCAACAGCACTCCATTTACAGACCCAGGAGAACTAAGTCCTAGGCTGGGGTTCCAGGGGCTCTAGGAGGGGCCTCCACTCAGGCTGGAGACAGCAGTGAGATCCCAGAGGGGCTGACAGGAAGAGCAGCCTGCAGCTCACCTCACCGTCAAGCCATTCACTTAAAAGGGTGCAAACCTCTGTCTACACACAGGCCTCATTTGAGCTCGCTACATATGAAGTAGACCTTATTTAAGAGTTCATCCTCACTTTCTAAAAGCTGAACCTAGGAGCCCCAAGGATAATTCATTTTCCAAGGCAAGACGGATCTGCAGTCCAGATCCAGTCCCTCACCACTGTCCGCCGTTAGTCACTTCACCTCATCACACAATTGGCGGTGTGGAAATGGGCACTGTTTAAAAAGGGTTCATGTCACCACATGGCAAGTGTCAGAGCACAGGTGTCCGTGTCGAGGGTTCTGTTCCTCTGCAGTTTCCACTCCCTTGTTTGTTTCAGATCACCTGCAACTGTGAGATACACTAATAATTAAACACACGTGAATACGCACTGAAAAGAGGCTCAGTAAAATGTGTATCAAAGGCTGTGCCTACTTAGGCAAAGTTATGATTTGTAATAATCCAAATGTGGCTGCACTCCAATGAACAACGCGCAGAATATAGATGCCAATCACTGGAGAGCTCAAAAGGGCTGTGGGGAGAAACCGAGAGCAGGAAACCTGCCTGAGGGAAAAGCACTGACTGAGTCCTATCCCATGACACTGAGTCTAAGCTGATGCTCAGCAGTACCCTGTCCCCAGTGCCCTAGGAAGCAAGCCTGTGTCATTCAACAGTAATAGCTCTAGCCAATTAAAGGTTGGTTTGGAGCTACAATGTGTCTACTGCACCCACAACCTAAAGGATTTCAACCATGACGTTGGCTCTACAATAGTTCAAAGTAAGAAAGAGCCGATAAAATGAGCTGTGTCAGAGGCAGGCAGCCCCCCGGGAAGGAGATGGAGAAGTTTCACATCTGTACTTGACAAGCAGCTGTCAGTGCAGCAGCCACCTTTCCCCACTGTCCCTCACACGCCCGCAGACTCTCAGAATTGCTTCTGTTAATAAGTGAGTTCCATGTCAGTCCAAGACCAGAGAGAACCCCAGGCGCTTTCATGCAATCACTGCTTGCCTCTCCTTGTTCTCAGAAAAGAGCTAGCAATTGTACATTTTATACACAATAACCAACTCACAGCAGGCGGGCCAAACAAATGACCATATGCGGCCATTTATTCTTCAACCATTCAAACAGACTGTGGCAAAGTGTATATGACATAAAATTAATCATTTAAAACTGAATAATTCAGTGGGAGTTGGCATATTCACAATGTGGCATAGCCAGTCTACTTCTGAGGCACGACTGTTATTCTAAAGTCAAAGCCCAAGCCAAGCCCACTGCACACATCCTCCCCACTCCCCTTATCTCCCAGAAGCCATCATTTCATGCCCCCTCTGCATAGATATATGTACTGTGGACAGTCCAAAAGTTAGAATCACACAGCACATGGCCCTTTGTGTCTAGATTTCTTTTACTTAGCATAATGTTTTTGAGACTCATGTCTGTTGTAGCAAATAGCAAAGCCCCATTCCTTCTTATACTTAAATAGAATTGAATGTACACACCATAACCGGCCACAGACATCTGAGTCTACGTATCAGTCATTGTGAATGGTGCTGCTATTGCTGTGTGTTCACGTGTGTTTCAAGTTTCAGGTTTCATTTCTTCTAGGTATATATGCAGATATCAACTATAGATAATATGGCATTCATTTGGTTTCTGAGAAATAACCATGCAGTTTTCTACACTCACATAACAGTCTATGGGGGATGGGGAAGAAGGAGCGGGAGGCATGACTGTGCTGCCGTGTGTAAAGACACATGCATTAATACGCACATGTGCTCGTGAGACCATGAGTACAAGTGGGGCATTTTCCTGGGCCTGTTTCAACTTAGAGCTTACAAACTGGCTAGATGGGATAACCAATGAAGTCACGGTCTGTCGTCTCCACAAGCTCTGTGCCTCCCAGCAACAGAGTTTTAGATCCAAGCCACCACTCCTGGCTTTTTAATGTGGGTTCCTGGGGATGCAAGGACATCACCCTGTTTGTACAGGACGCATTTATCTACTCAGTCATCTCCCCACCCTCCAAACAACCATTCCAGATAAAATCCCTGCTTTAGTGAGGTTTGAATTTCTACAAGGAATAACAAGAATGAAATCCTGAATTATGTATTTAACCATATCTAGGAAAGCCATGTTGATTCGGATGGTAATAAGTGCTGTGAAAACAGACTTAATGGGTGTGAGAGGAGCTTCTGCTTCCCTGGTAAATGAACAGTATGGAAAGAGTGCATCTCAGGAATGGGAAAGATGTTCATGAAACATTGTTCACTCTTTGGGGGGTCCTGGAACTCACTATGTAGACCAGGCTGACCTTGAACACACAAAGATCTACTGGGCTCTTCGTCCTGGTTCTGGAATTAAAGGCATGCACCATATCCAGCCATGTGAAATATTATTTCTTAAATGATATTTTCCAAAACAGCTTCATCTTTCAAATTTGAGTGATGCTCCCTTTATAATCTTCTCTGCTGATTCAGATTAGCAACTCTGTACAGAGATTCATAGTATTTACTTTGTTCAACATAAAATAAAAGTCATCTGGTGGATTTCTTGAGCACCAATCATCCCTGTGACAAAAACTTACATTTCTAACTGGATTTCAGTTAGAGCCCAAGCAGCATGCAATGACAGTGACTTGCAAGTCTGTAAGTTGGCTAGCTCGGCTCTGGTACATGCCTGGTGCAGTCAGATAAAACATAAATGATGTCTGTACTATGTATGCATGTGACACACAGGTGGAAGGCATGTAACACACACGGAACTACGTAACTTATATGAGTAAATACTCCCATTTAAAACATTAAGAAATAACACATAGAAAGATGAAATGAATGATCACACAGCTGTACATGTACACACAAATACACATATGTATATAACACATAAACAATTTAGACATTTCATGAATAAACATTGCCATATCACACATGAAAAATCAAGGCTGAGAAAGGTGAAGGAATTATCAGAGACCACACATGTACACACAGTTCCACACACTGTCAATATGAAGAGATGTGTGAGTTACATGCAAACATTTTACAGAAGAGACTTGAACACATGAAGCCTTGGGTATAGTAAGTGGGTTGTGACATCAATCTCCTGTGGACACTGAGGAACAATGGTATACATGGCAGATTTCATGGATGGGGAAATCCTCAGCACCCACAGAAAACCCAACTGAAGGGACACAGATCCATATCCTAGCAAAAGGGGAAGGATGGGGAGACAGATCCCTGCAGTTGGCTGCAGGTAGTCTGGCAGAAATTACAGGCTCCACGTTCAGTGAGAGACTCTGTCTCATAAAATAAGAGAAAAAGCAATAGAGAAAGAAAGTGAATGTCAATCTCTGACACACATACACCACTACCTCCATCACCACACATACACATACAAACATATAAACACACACACCACCAGCATCATACAGGTACAGATATAAACAGAAACGTACATACAATACACACAGCATATACACAAACATATACACACCACATGCACCAAATAGACATACACCACACATAGACAATACCTTTCTTTCTTGCTCTATGGCATGTTTGCTAATATTCCATCAGGCCCATGTTCCACTGAAAGCTTTATCACTCCATTACAGCCTCATGACGTCATTTCTTCATTCTTGTGACTTCTCTGAATCATCTCTGCACGTCTCTGAGACTTGGAGACTCAAACATTTCCCGTGAGACTTTCAATTCAGTTCTATCCTGTGGTTACCATTGTGGTTACCGGCCTTCACATGGCCCAGGTCCTGTACCAAGGCACACCCCCATGACAATTTGTGGTTAGTATCGTCCATGTGGTACGACCTAGCATCACCCAGGAGGTAAGCCTCTGCTTACACCTGAGAAGAGGTTTTCTGGGCTAACTGAAGTGAGAAGATATGCCTTAAATGGATCCTAGACTAAATACAAAGGAAGAAGCAAGAGGAGTAACAGCATGAGTCGCCCTCTGCTTCCTGATTGTGGCTGCACACCAGCAAGCTTCCTCACAGCCTTCTCTCCACACCTTCCCTGCAATGGCGAGCTCTATTCTTCAACTATGTGCCCAAATAAAGCCATGGTGTTGGAAGGGAAGGGCTCCCATAGGTTCCCATGTCCGAACACTTGGTTCCAACTGTGCAACTGTGTGAACAGGATGAGGGGACAGGATTATGTCACATCCTTGGGGAGGAGATGCGACACTGGGGAGGCTCCGACATTTCCAGTATTGCTCTCTACCTCCTACTTATGGACCAAAAGGTACAGTCTGAGCAGTTCCTGCCTTCCACGCCATTGCTCCACCTCAACCTTCAACAGCGCTAATCATCTGGACCACCAGCCCAGTCAAGTTCTTTCTTTTGTAAGTTGCCTTAGTCATGATGTCTACACTGCCCCAGAGTAATCGATGCTCTCTCCTTCCACAAGCTGCCTTTGTGTGCACTCTGTGGGAGCAATGAGGAAAGTAACTGATAAAAACACTAAATTCGTAACAGGGCCATAAAGGGAAAGTCCCCAGGGACCTACGATGACAAAGCAGACTTACCTGAGGTACTGGACGAAGGCCAGGAAGCACGTAAACAATGGCTGCCAGTCTCAAGCCCTCACACCAGACTCTCGAGACACGAATCTTATAAACCCTCAAACATGATGTATATTATAGTCTGATTCATCTCCTCAGCCTGACAGTGCATATACCTGGCAATACATGATCTGTAAATCCCTCTAGGAAAAACATCTGCAAGCAGCTCCACAGAATGGCCTTCAAGTCCAGTATATTTCTAGTACCTTGTCAGTTTTGGCCATGACATTATGAAAAGGTTATTTCATTTTAAAGGATACCTTCCCTTCAACTGTCAGACATCATGGCTGGGGAAATGATAAGGAGCAAGTCTGTAATCCGCATGGAGCCCATGTACCTAAGGGACGGTAGATTAAATGATTTTGGTAACACTGAAACCTAATCTGATGGGAGATGGATTTTCTTAGGAAAGCTGAACTCTTTCATTGCTATAATTCACAAAACTGAAGAAAACCAGTTCATTTAAGTTACACCAAGTAAATATTCTTATATTAATGCAAAATAATCTAAAAACCACAACAATCTATAAAAACAAATTTATGTAACCTTTATTTAAATCTGAATATTCAAACTGCTGTCTTAACATGTATTATTTGCTTAATTCCTAATTAACCTCACTTCCATCCTGTATTTCCTAGACCTGTTTTCACTCTGCATGACTAAAACCTTTCATACCACGTTGGTATGGGAGACAGCTGATAATAATCTTATTCTTCTCCAACTGAGTCCTTGCTGGGTCTGCAGGGTGGAAAAAATGTTACAAGTGATTTAAAAGTTACATTTCTAAAGTCCTTTTTTTTTTTCTCAGATGAGTATCAAAAGAGAAAGAAAATGAGTATACAGTTATTCTACCTTTAAAATGAGAAGTCCACACCATGGGAAATATACATTTTTGAAGAGAGTCAGTAAAAACTGCTCTAGTCATTTCATAAAAAGAAATTGCGTTTCTGGTTGTAACTGGTAAAATTATAGAAAACAGCAGCCGTCTGTTCTTCAGAAACCACTCAGATACAGCCCTAAAATCACAGGCTCATTACAACAGGATCATTGCACAGGAGGCAGAGGTGGTAAAAAACTCCGCACTGACAAGCTTAAGCGCAAGCTTCTGGGAGACATACTCTGTGCTAGCCCAGTTCACAATGGAAAACAAAGACTAATAAAGACAACTCTACAAGAAAATTGATTAAAACACCTTAAGAGACTTTGATGCAGTGAAATCTTCGGTGTAAAATTCTCCCCCATGGGATTCTGTACAAATGTCTTGTCTAAAGTGTTCTAAAATTACAAATACTCATTCACACCAAGGAAAATTGCTTTTTACTTATCAGGCTGAAAGAAGCAAGGAAGGCTTGAAAAACAGTTATTTTCAGGGGGAAAGGGAAAAGCAGAAAAGTGAAGGTATAATAAAAGGACTATAATCAGAGATATGGGAAGAAGACAAACTGCATTAATTAATTTTCTTTAAGAAATAAGGCCAGCTCACACTGAGATGAATTGTCTCATTTGCAAGTGTCCCAAGTGGCAAAGTCAAACAAATAGCGCTGTGATTCTTCATTAGTATTTCATCAAGTTTAACCATTTGCAGACTGCCACAGTGGGGGAGGGGATCCCCTGCTCTGATGAGAATTACAACTAATCACTGCTTTCATGTGTGTTTTCTAATAACTTCCTCTCAACAGACATCTGCTCTCAGAAAGATTTCAGCAGCAACCATGGCCACCTGCATGGAGCTCAGAACCAAAGCCAAGATGCCTATTGTGGATTTGGGTACCTGGAAGTCTCCCCCAAAACAAAGTAAAAGGCAGCCATTGATGCTGGGTACTACCATATTGACTGTGCTTATGCACATTGCAAGGAGAATGAGGTGGAGGAAGCCATCTAGGAGAAGATCAAAGAGAAGTCTGTGAGCAGGAGGAACTTGTCATCGTCAGCAAGTGTTGGCCTGCCTGCTTTGAGAAACAACTGCTAACGGAAGCCTTTCAGAAGACCCTCATGAATCTGAAGCTGGACTATTTGGACCTCTATCTTATTCAGTGGCCACAGGGATTTTAGCAGGAAAAGGAGTTATTCCCCATGATCAAGGCAATATCCTCACGATAAAACAGCATTCTTGGAAGCCTGGAAGTGCCTGGAGGAACTGACAGGCCAGGGCAAGTGAGAGCTCTGGGTGTCTCCAACTTCAACAACTTCCAGATTCAGCAAACCTGGACTGAAACATAAGCCAGTGACCAGCCAGGTCAAGTGCCACCCTTACCTCTCCCAGGAAAACCTGATCCAGTACCATCACTCCAAGGGCACCATCACAGCCTACAGTCCCCTGAATTCCCCAGACAGGCCTAGTGCCAAGCCAGAGGACCCTTCACTATCAGAGGACCCCAAAATTAAAGGGATTGCTGCAAAGCACATGAAAACCTCAGCCTAGGTTCTGATTCGGTTCCACATCCAGGGAAATGTGGTGGTGATCCCGAAATCTGTGATGCCAGTGTGTGTACATGAGAACATTCAGGTCTTTGACTTCCAGTTGAGCAATGAGGAGACAGCCACTGTCCTTAGTTTCCACAGAAACAGGAGGGGGCTGCCTGCTGCCTAAGACAGTAAACATGGAAGAATATCACTGTGACACAGAATGCTGGAGCTGAATCAGCTCATGAGACTTCCTATTTGCTGATGCACACCTCACTCCTGGAGTCCTGTTTCAGCCTAGAGTGCCTGACATCATGCTATAGGCAAGACTGTGTTTAAATCTCCACGCTGAACCAGGAGCAGACTGTGGCAAGCAAATGTGAGTTGGAGAAGCGAACAGACATCTCCTTCGCTAATTTGATCTGACCAAATGTTTGTCAAAAGTCAGGAACTCTGGTAAGATTTGAAGGTATACAGATAAAATAGTAAAAATGATAGCATTAACAAAAATAATAGCTTCCTTTCTTCAAATAACCAAATAGAAATTGTGTAGGCTGGTTGTGGTGGCCCACGCCGGTAGGATTTGCTGAAGGAGGCAGAGGCAGGAGGATCCCGAGTTCGAGGCCAGCCTGGGCTACACATAAAAAAAGAAAGAAATTGTGTGTAAGCAAAGGATAAAAGCAGGGAATTGGGGCATGCTCTCCTGAAGCTAGAGGGAATCCTTTCAATCCATCTCAGAACTGGCTTACAGGTTTGTTTGTTTGTTTTGTTCTGTTTTACTCAACCAAGCCTAAAGTCAATAATTTTGCCTCACTAATTTGGTTCAAATCACAGTTTTCTCCTGTGCATACAACTAAGCTTCCACAGGAGGAAACAGCACTGTGAGGCTCAGAGAGCAATATTAAGGTCACATGTCAGGAATCTACCTTTATCCTCAATACATACAATTTCCTCTAATAAAAAGCATAAATCAGGCAATTTCTTTTTTATGTTTTTATTTTATGTGAGTGCACTGTAGCTGTCTTTAGACACACCAGAAGAGGGCATCAGATCCCATCACAGATGGTTGTGAGCCACCATGTGGGTGCTGGAAATTGAACTCAGAATCATTGTAATAAGGAACTTTGTTACATAAATGTTGAAGTTTCTGCATATTGTAGCCTTTAGTGTAATAATTGTGTATTATATATTATTTCAAAAGGAAAAACAACTCTGCATACCCAGGGAAAACGGCACCCACACTACTGCTGCTTCTGCTAAGTCACCCATTAAATTTGCTTTTAATTTTTCTTTAAAATGGCAAAATGAGCAAGCTTCTGTGATACAATTTTGGAGCCCAGGGGAATAATTCTCAGTGGGGTAAAATACACACCACTGTCTATTTCCAGAGCTTTTGCAAATAATTATATAAAACAGACACTAACAGCACGTACTACATCCCAAGCATGAGAGCACACTTAAGCACTGAATGCACAAAAGTGACTAGTCCCTGTGCACAAGGAGTTCACAATCACTGTGTACACAACAGTAACCAAGGGGCACCAATGCTTATGAAAACTTCCCATGATTCAGGAGCTACATAACCAGTTTCCCTATTTAACAACTGTCAGGGTCTGGAAGCTGTTGCTGAGGTTATGACCACACAACACAAATGCATGGAGAGAAAGCATTCAGAATCTCAAAGCTTGACGTGAGATGTTTCCTGAGGGAAACCGTGTAGAGAATTCTTATGTCTGCATGGATGGTACCTGTCGATAACAGATCTGATGGTCTATGGCTTACTTAGGAAATAGGAGGTGGGACATTGGGCTGGCAGAAAGGATTCTGGGACAGAGCAAGGCATGGTGAGATTTGCCCATGACGTGAGGAGAAGGACACAGTTACTAAGCGATGTGTCAGCCACATGGAAGAACGCAGATCAGAATGAATGAGCTATACTCTACTCAGTTTTTTATCTAGTCTGAGTATTATTTCTTGGAGTACGGAAGGAACAGTGAGAATTAACTTCTTCAAAATAGATTAGCTGACTAGAAACAAGTCAGACTAAGTAGAGGCAAAAATTTGGGTTTAAAATGTTAGCAAATGTTACATTCTGGTAAGAGTAAAAAATCATGTTAGGGAAAATTTAAGATCTAGATAATTTAGGCCCAATCCATGGATTGGAAAATTCATTATTACTAAGAAACTCCATAATTTTATCTACAAAGCCAGTGTAATCTCAATCAAAACACCAGCTACCTTTCCATAGATTTTGACAAGGTGGTTTCAAAGTTGTGTGAAAAGAAAGGATCTACAATAGGACAAATTATACTAAGAAAGACAGGAGCCTGGGAGACAGTCAAAGTCAGCAGGGGGAGGCCACTGTGAGACAGTCAGAAGGGGAGACTATTGTGTAATAGTCAGCAGAGAAGGCCATTGTGACACAGTCAGAAGGGGGAGGACACTGTGAGACAGTCAACAAGGGGAGGCCACTGTAACATGATCAGAAGGAGGAGGTCACTATGAGACAGTCAGCAGGGGGAGGCACTGTGACATAGTCAGAAGGGGGAGGCACTGTGACATAGTCAGGAGAGGGAGGCACTGTGACATAGTCAGGAGGGGGAGGAACTGTGACATAGTCAGGAGGGGGAGGCCACTGTGACATGATCAGAAGGAGGAGTTCACTATGAGACAGTCAGCAGGGGGAGGCACTGTGACACAGTCCATTAGGGGGAGGTCACTTTGACATAGTCAGCACAGTGGGATCATTGTACACATAGACCTTACCTTGATGCCCAGATTTTACAAGATGGCAGGAGATAATCAATACCTAGTGTTGTCTACTCACATCCACAGCATGCATGCACACTGTGATACACATGGAGAGTGAATGCATACATGATAGATGGATAGATAGATAGACAGACAGACAGACAGATACTTCGATAAATAGATAGAATAGATAGATAAATAGATAGATAGATAGATGATAGATAGACAGACAGACAGATAGATACTTAGATAGATACATAGATAGATAGAATAGATAAATGATAGATAGATAGATAGATAGATAGATAGATAGATAGATAGATAGATAGTGTAGGTAGGTAGACAGACAGACACCTATGTACACACACAGTGCTTTCTACAAAACCTAATGACCTACAGTGTGGTACTCTGTGCCCAGAGAGTAAGCAGAGAGAACTCACCCCCGCATGCTGTCCTCTAACATTCCCTGATACACACCTACTAGCATGTCTGAATATGCACATAAGCATACAGAGTAAGAATAAATAAATAAATAAATCAAATAAAATTGCATAAGAAAAATTTTGAGACACATTTGCTTTGGTGGCCCTGTTAATTGGCCTGGAAGTAGAGCATGAATGACCTCATTCGGAGAACTCTGCACGCCTCTGCTTCCTGAATGCTCGGATTCAAGACATGCACCACCACAACCAGCACTGAAATATTACACATACACGCAACACTGCAGAGTTGAAAGGTTATATTTATGTATTGATTGATTGATAGGTAGGTAGGTGTGTGGATGGATGGTAGACAGACAGACAGACAGACAGACAGACAGACAGACAGACATGCCCCAATGACAGAGGGAGGAAGGCCATGCATTGAATCTGAGAACGAGCAAAGGGGTCAGGGTCAGGTGCATGGGAGAGGCTGGAGTTAGAAGAGAGACTGTGAAAAAAAAGTAATTATATTTTACTTTCTAAAAGAAGCTAGGCATGCCAAAAAAAAGTATCAAAAAAGAAGATACTTTTCACACATGAAAATAAAAGTTACAGCCTGTCAGACACTAAGACACGGAAAAATGCTGAATGTTATCTTCAGCAAAAAAAAAAAAAAAAAAAAAAAAAAGCGGCTTGCAATGAATATATAGTGTATGCATTTACTTACACCAACTCACTAGAGTCATCAAAATCATTAAAACAAAACAGAAAGAAAGGTTTCCAGGGAATAAGTAGAGAAAGGAAGGCAGAGTCATTTGATGAAAACATTTCAGTTTTTCAAGAAAAAAAGTTCTGGATATACATTGTAGACAAATAAAGGACTATAACCTTAATTATGGTTTAAAATTATTTAAAAGGTCAATTTTATATTCCTTGTTTTTAACAAATTAAAAGTAAACTGTTTTTAATGAATGAAAACACGGCACATTGTAGAAAATGTGATGCTGATGGAAGGCCCTGCCAGTGTGAGCGGCTCCTGAGAAAGGCATGTTTGCCAGCTTACCACAGACTCTGGTATAGCATTTGTGATACTTCCCTCCACAGGCCAATACTCACATGAAATTCAACATGTGTCTAAGCAATAGGCATAGCAGCTTCACTCCTAATAACTAAATGCCACCGTGGATTTAGCTACAACACAACAGGAGGAAGTGAATTCCTATTGTGGAAGGCCCTGGGTGCAATTCCCCAGCACAAACATATCAACAGCGGCTACAAAAGTCAGAGAGCCACAATGCATAAATTGTATGAATTTTTGTGCACATTGGTTGGAATATATTAATACAATGGAATAGCATTCAGTAATAACACCGTGTGGCACTAATAAATGTGACCACTATCAATCTTCAATACTAACCTGAGAACATATCAACATGTATATTCTCTATTATTCAAATGATGGGAAATAAGAAACTTTAAGCTTTTCTGTGATGACAACAGTTCAATGATTTTCTCAAAAAAAGGAAAATAGAAAATATTTTAAACAAATTATAATTAAAGTAGTATATATCAAAATATGTAGAATTGTGTTTTAGGTGGGCTCAGAACAAAATGGCCTTAAATGCATACATATGGAAAAAAATTACTTACAAACTAAAATTCTTGAGGAACTTTCTCAAGAAGTGAAGAAAAAGTATAAAGTTAAATAAAGACAATGGAACTTAATAATTTTTTAATAGGTACACAGATGACCTGAGAAGCAAAGGCTGACTCTCCCATATGTGAAGAAGAAAGCACAGTGGAGGAAGATGGAGAAGGGAGATCTCACCACAGACCCTACAGACACAGAGGTATTGACAGACCCAGGGGAAGGGAGTGTGACCAGCACCCAGGACATCAAGGTTCAATTCCTCAGGGGATGTAGGAGTTAATCTGCTAAAATTAAATAGAAAATACCAAAGGCTGACAAAGATATGGAGGACGGGAATTCTCATAAATCACTCTTAGGAGTTCCAATTGTACACTGGCAATTGCAACAAACTGCAGAGAGATTGAGCAGCATGATTCTTCACAACCAAAACTTGGAAGCTGTTCAATGAGCTATCAGCTACAGAAACATACATAAGACCGGTCAATCTTCCAGTCTGCGAAGCCAGAAAAACCAGAATACCCAACCGTACAAAACAACTGATGAGGGCTGGAGAGATGGCTCAGTGGTTAAGCGCACTGGCTGCTCTTCCAGAGGTCCTGAGTTCAATTCCCAGCAACCACATGATGGCTCAAAACCATCTGTAATGGGATCTGATGCCTTCTTCTGGTGTGTCTGAAGACAGCAACATAAATCTTAACAAATTGATGAATTCTGCTTGTTGCTCTCTCTCTCTCTCTCTCTCTCTCTCTCTCTCTCTCTCTCTCTCTCTCTCTCTCTCTCTCCCTCCCTCCCTCCCTCCCTCCCTCCCTTCCCCCCCATACAATATCTCACATACCCCAAAATGGCCACAAACTTGCTAAGCAGCCAAGGCCAGCTCTGAAGAATTCCATGTGTTCTTGGCATCTCCCCAGCCACCAAAAGCAACTTTCATATAACTTTCAAGGAATCTCATTTGTTGACCGAGATTTTTAAAAGAGATTAACATTCTAGAGTAGTTCTTCTCTGACTACATTTGAAGACTGCATATATGCATACTACACAAACAGGTGAGACATGGTATGAGTGATAGCCCAGCTCGTTACGGTTCTTGTTGTCAAATCTGATGACCTAAATTCAATTCCCAGGCCCCACAGTGTAAGGAGAAAACAGAATCCAACGTGCTGCCCTCTTGACTGTCACACATGTACACTGTGGTACACAAATGCACATGACGGAAGGGCAAGCACACAAATAAATGCAATTTAAAACAAAATATCTTAGAGTATCTTCATTATGTTAGTATGTCTATATAAACTCTTTAAATACTTATATATTTTAGTATTATAGCATATTCTAACATTCGTGGGGTACGTGAAGGGGGTAAGATAACCTACATATTTTTCTTCCTAAGGTGCCAGCCACCCTGGTTTTAAGATAGTCTTACTGGGACCTGTTGCTCCCAGATTAGACTAGGCTTTCTGGAAAGCCTCAGGGATCCGCTCGTCTCTACTACCCAGAGCTTGGATTACAAACAAACACCACAGAGGTGCTGGTAACAAACTCTGGTCCTCAGGCTTGTATGGTAAGTAAGTACTTGGCTGGCTGAGCCATCTCGCCAGTCCTAGTGTTCTGATATTTTATTTGAAAACCTGAATGGTACTAAAAGCACTTTCTGGTGTATATATAAATGCAGATTTTCAAAATACACCTTTATCTTTTGAACTTATGTAGTTAATACAGTATTCTAACACATATTTTCCAAATAGAATAGAACATAATTCCTGATTTTGATGGTGGTCTAAGGGTGACCATGAGTCATAACCCTTTGAACAACCCTTTCACAGAGTAACCGAAGATCATCTGTATATCATTATGATTCTCTAACAGTAGCAAAATTACAATTATGAATCAACAAAAATAATGTTTTGGTCAGAGGTCAGCATGACATAGGAACTCTATGAAGGGTCACAGCATTAGGAAGCTTGAGAACCTGTGCTCTAGAACAAGTTCTGAAAGTCCATCTGATACCAGTCAGTAAAGAGTAATAGTTGCCTCTGCTTCTACAATGAAGCATCAATTTCTGCCCAATACAATCTAATCCCCATTGTCCCTGCAGCTCAGTCAGAGTCTGCAGCTTGCAAAATGCTCACCTGCTGCTTCAAGAAGCACAGAGCTATCTCACTGACAACACAGTAGGAGATACGCAGACCCCATCTGAGGAGAACTCAAGGGAAACAGAAAGGCAGCACACCTAGTTCTAAGGAGTTTTCCACAAAACCCTGACTGTAAGCGGCCACCTCAGTATGCTCAAGTAGCAATCTCCAGTGAACACAGAAGGCAGAGAGGACAGATCCCACTGCATATCACAGAAGCAGCACTCCCTGGCTTAGGTCTTCACTTCCTTCAGAGAAACAGATCTCAGGATTCTGGAATGCCTAAAAGAGCCCATGACTGGCTCTGGCTTCCTCTGGCTTCCTACTTCCACCTGCTGCTGCCTGAGAGATTGGGGTATTTTTTAAGTCAGGTACTCCCTTTCATACTGCATCACACAAAACGTAGACATTTAATAATTTGTTATTAGGAAAATTTAAGAATTTTCCTAAAACGTATGCTACTGGGACTGGCTCCCAACTAATGCTCCAGATATTTGTACTCAGTCCTTGTAATACAGCCACACTTGCCAATGTACTTTCACTTCAGGGATGCGCCAACCCCATGTACACCTCTTCACACCCACTACGTTCCTTCAAACCAGATGCAGCGTTTCCTCAGGGAGTTTCAGATCTGCTGGGTCATCCTCTCAGACACCTCATGCCACATTGAGCTTCTTGGCACAACTTATCACTACTATAATTAAATAATTCCATGATTGATTACTTTAATATTTGACTCTCCCTCATGATGTAAGTGCCGTGTAATTCTATCTACAGTAACTTTTACAACTGACTCAAAATAAGTCTTTGTTGAATAAACAAACTTGAAAGTCATTTTACAACTTATAGATAAACTAAAAAGGTTACTTAATATCTTAAAACTTCAGTTTCCAAATATATAAAATGAAAATACTAAAAATACTCTTTTACTGAATTATTGAGACTGAAGGCAAACTACAACCTCTAAAATGGTATAAAAAGTTAATCTATTATTTTCAGGTAAATATTTCATATTTAATATCTATATCTTTGATATAACTAAAATCTTTTAAAATATTACAAATTATCAAGAAGATAACACATAATGTAATTATCTGACAAATATTAATAAGCAGATGTTAGCTCCAGTTGCTAACAGCTATGGCTGTCTAAGCACTGTGGACTCCATAACTGTCCGTCTCACATGTAAGTCGGCCAGGCCTCCAGCAACTGATGCTCCAGAAAGCACACCAGCAAAAGTGTGGATCAATAATGAAAGATGAGTCTTTGCAATTCAACCACAACTTCACCTGAGTCAACAGATCAATGAAAACACATGGTGTGTTATACTTGCTACATTTATGATCCTTAGTCTAAAATACAAGCCTGACAAGAGCAACACACGCGTCTTTTCTGTGTTCCAACATAGCCTAAGCCTAGAAACAGCAGAGAAAAAAAGACAGTATTCCTCTTGTTGATATAAGTAAATGCACACCAACTGCTTACTCATATCTTTCAGGTTATCTCTGATAACCTTAGGATTCTTTAAAAAAAAAATCCTATGCAAGATGATTTCCTGGTCTGGCCTCAGTGGGAGAAAACATGCCTAACCCTCAAGAGACTTTAGAGCCCAGGGAATGGGAGATCTGGCTGGGGGTGAGAGGTTTGGGGTGGCAACATACTTCTGGAAACAATGGGGAGAAAGAATGGGATGAGAAACAACTAGACTGTAAAAAAATAAAAGTAATAAAAAAGAGATCCTATGGAAACAACCAAAGGGCAGATATATAAGTGTAATTATTACAGGCAAATTTACACTCTGGATTCCGCAGTCTTCCTAGGCATTCCTGTGATAGTCCAGAGACATGCGTATGCCTGTCTGCATACATACTCATGTGTATATATACTCATCTTTACGTATAAATGTGTGTGTGTTAAAATCCAATACGTGCTTCACTGTGTGGTTATATAGAATTTGCCTGTATCCTTGCCTAGAAAGGAATCTCTGGCAAACATGGCCCATAGCTCTTCCGTCCATCCCTCAGCCCTGAGGACAGCACTCAGAGATGCACTCAGAGGGCAGATGTTTGGAAAAGCCCCGTCCCTCTATGGAGCTGCCTAACTCACCCTAAAGGTCAGGTTCTGGAGTCACCCATTCCCAACTCTAAGGAAAAAACACAAGACACAAAATACAACTGCCTTCCTTATATAAGGTAATGGTAATGTAAATTCCCAACCAATATGGAAATAAGTACGGAGCCTCCCCAAAGAACTTAGAGTCAGAGCTGGGCAGTGGTGGTGAACATCTTTAACCCCAACACTCTGGAGGCAGAGGCAGGTGGATCTCTGTGAGTTTGAGGCCAGCCTGAGCTACATAGAAAGTTCCAGGACAGCAAACAATACACAGAAAATCCCTGTCTTGAAAACTGTATTTTAAAAAAAAGAATTAAGAATCAGAAAGGAGGCTTCCACATAAAGTTTATTTTTTCCATTCCTATAAATTGTGTCAAACTTTTTATGGGATCTGCACTGGATCTCTACATTATTTTTGGTAAGGTGGCCATTTTCATGTATTAATTCTACCTCTCTATGAGCATGGGAGGTTTTTCCATCATCTCTAATGTCTTTTACCCTATCCAGAACCAAAACCTTTAGGCCCACAGAGCTTAAGGTCTTTGGAATAGGAAGCAAAGTTTTCTTAGTCAGTCGAGAGGGGTGGTGGTGAGAGGAGCCATTTCCATTTCCAGCCCTTGATTACCAGACCCTGTGGGAGAAGACGTCGCATATATCAGACACTGATTCTGAGGGACAAATGCACTTGCCAGTGACAGTGAGGGCAAGCAGACTGAAAACAAAAGCAACCTTCTGCCACATCCTTTATGTGAACCACCACTAGAAGTTACAACCCAGATATCGAGTGGCTCTTCTGACCTCAAATGATACAGACTTAGGATGGGTTGCCTCAGCTCAAATGATCCAATCAAGAAAATCCTTATGTGTGTACAGCTGCTCAGAGAAATTAAACTGATATTTAACTACAGGTATAATGCCTCCTGACTAACAATCATAGTGCTGGAAGGTGCCACACTTGCTACAAAAGGCAAAAGGTAATCATAAGCATCATCCAGCTACAGACCCTGCCCTACAACAGCCTGGAAAAATACACTGGGATAATAACTGCACAAATGTCATGGGAGTAACCAACCACTTCTGCAAAGTGCTCACAGCAATAAAATGGCTCCTAATACGATACTGATATAAGTCAGTGGCTCACTCAACCCACATCAAAGAAGATTCTTGTAGTATATGGGAATTGACAGAGATGATTATCTTTCTCCTCTGGTAGCATGCATGGTACCTTCTGGTACCTTAATTAAATGCAGTAGGATGAAGCTTCAAGTAAGGAAGACATCTGCTATTCTTCTCTATGTTAAGTAATATACGTGTTAACTTCAGAAACAGAGCCTTACCATCAGGCTGTGAGAACAAACAATGGCCTGTGATGTTTGAGGGTTTCCATGGACCGAAACCCTTTGGCCAACAACTCAACGCGGATACAGCCCACTGCCAACCTTTTCCCTGTTTAATCCTCTTATTCTGTCTCCCTTTGTTTCTTTATAACATTGTATTTTGTTTCCCCTTCTTTGGGAGATCCTCTTCCCCTTCCTAGACCTTGGTACTTAGCCTCAGTGGTTATTTGGATTGTAGCAGGCATATTGAAGGCTCAAAAGAAAGCATCCACATATGAGAGGAAGACATACTGTCTTACAGATTCCATTGCTGCGATGACATGCTATGCACAAAAAGCAAATTGAGGAGGAAAGTGTTTATTTGGCTTAACAGTTCCATACTGTATTACATCACTGAAGGAAAACAGGACAGGAACTCAAGCAGGGCAGGAGCCTGGAGGCAGGAGCTGATGCAGAGGCCATGGAGGGTGCTGCTTACTCGTCACAGATTGCTCAGCCTGCTTTCTTATAGAACTAAACCAACCAAACAATGGATTGAGCCTTCACCCACAAATCACTAATTAAGAAAATGCCCTACAAATGTCGAGTGTGCCTACATCCCAATCTTATGAAGGTATTCTGTCCTCTCAGTCGAGGCTCCCTCCTCTGTAATGACTAGCTTGTGTCAAATTGACATAAAACTAGCCAGGACACAATATTTGTCTCTTTTGGATGAGATAATAGTTTAGCTCCATCCATCTACTGAGAAAGTAATGGTTTCATTTGCCTTAACAGCTGAATCATATTCTATTGTGTGAATGATCACATGTCCACAATTCACCTCTGTAGTTGGATGTAGAGCTCTGAGTATATGTCCAAGAGTGGTTTAGAGGGATGAAGGTAGATCAATTCTGGCTTCCTAAGCAACAGTCACTGATTTCCAAAGTTGCTGTATCAATTTGACCCCCACCAGTAATGAATAAGTGTGCCCCCTCCCCACATTCTCATCAGAATGCGCTCATTTGTTTTATTGATCTTGGCCATTGTGACTGAGAACAATACAATCTCAAAGTAGTTTTAATTTGCATTTCCCTGAAGGCTAAAGATGTTGAACATTTAAGAACTTCTCAACCTCAAATGTTTCTTTCGGTTTTTAGCAATTCTCTGCTGAGGTCTATATCTTATTTTTTAATTGGGTTATTTTTTCTTAATGTCCTTTTTTAGATCTTTGTGTATTTTAAATGCAGACGCTATCAAATGCATAATTGGTAAAGACCCACTCCCATTCTGTAGCCTGCTGCTTTGCCTGAATGATGGTGTCCTTGGTCACATAAAAACCTTCAGCTTCATGAGGTTCCATTTATTAACTGTTGGCTTCTTATGTGCAGATGAAAGATGATCTCTTGGTTCCCTGACTGCCAAGGGCCTCATGCTTCCACAGCTGCACCTTTCTTTCCCACCCTGGACCGACGTCCCCTCTGAAACTGGAAGCCTCTTCTTCATGTTGCTTTTCTAGAGTATTCTATCACAGCAACACAGGAACCATACAAGAAGGTAAGAGTAGTAGTAACATGTACTGGAAACAGGAGCACCAGGCGTCAGAAGCTAGCCTGAGATACATGAGATACTATCTCAGAGAGTTAAATGAAGGGGGAAGGTATACTAACTAAATACAAAGATGTCAAGGAGTTGAAGATGTGGATGAAGAGCAGAATGTTTACTTCAATCAATCACGATCCAGGCCCTTAGTGTGTTTCTCAGTACCACAAAGAAAAAAATAAAACAAAAAGAGCAAAGTGTTAATAGAACTATTACACTAATATAACTTCATCTATTTTTAGTAAATGTAACATTGCCCTACCATATTGCTTTTTGACTATTTAGGTTTTGAGTGTGTGTACATAATGTGTATGATGTGTGCATGTTCACTCACATGTGAGAATACTACATATGGCCCTGTGTGTATTCAGAGGTCAGAGATCATCGCCTGTCATTGTGTCCGACACTGGGTCTCTTTGTAGCTTACCACTGCACGCATCATAAAGGCTGTCCCACAACACTCTAAGGTAGTGGTCAAGATCACAGATCAGATACGTACATTACGATTCCTGACAGTAGCAGAGTCACAGTTATGAAGTCGAAGTGACCGAGACATGAGGACCTGTATTAAAGGGTGGCCACGTTAGGAAGGCTGGGAACCTCTCGTCTAAGGCTGCCTCAGACTCTTGCTTCATTTTAGGGGTGCAATGGGATTTAAGATATTCTGGATCCTGCGGCTCCAAGCTCAGCAAGCACTTTCCCACCTAAGATCTCTCCAAAACCCCTGCTGCTCTCAAGGTAAGAGCCGGCCATGTGGTCTGGGCTTTCCTCAAAGTCATAGCAATCCTCCTGCCTCAACCTCTCAAGTGCTTAAGTTTCATGAGCACACCACTTCCAGCTTTATAAATGCTAAATTCATTTATTTATTTACACACTAGGAACACACAAGTTTGAGAATATGCCATGTAGCCACAAAGTTTCCTTTAACTGTTGACCCTCCACTGACTGCTGAAATCACTGGTGTCATCTCTCTCTCTCCTTGGTGACCACTTTATGCTGTGCTGGGGATAAACCCAGGTTCTGTGTGTGCTAGGGAAGCACGCTACCACCTCAGCTGCATCCTCGATCAGAACTATTGATTTATTGGAATCGTGCTGAGATGAGGTGGATTTTCTACAAAATATGCAAGAGTTCATTCAAGTTTTAGTTATCCAACTTAAGGCAGTGCTTCAGTTCTACTCAAAACATTGTGATTTCCTGTTCCCCTTCCCCAATACCTGATCATGTTCCCCTTTTCCCCTCTAGTCCCCTTTCCCATCCAGGTCCCTCCCTCTACCCCCCATGATTGCTTTCTTCTCCCTTCTAAATGGAACTGAGACATCCTCACTGGGATCCTTTAGCTTGTTAACCTTCTTGAGTCCTGTGGGTCATGTCCTGGGTGTTCTGTACTTTTTTGGCTAATATCCAGTTATCATTGAGTACACACCATACATGTCCCTTTGGGTCTGACTTATCTCACTCTGGATGGTATTTTCTAGTTCCATCTATCTGCCTGCAAAACTCATAATGTCCTCATTAATAGCTGAGTAGTAAACAGAAAGAATGGAAAAAGGCAACCTTGGGAGGTAGGAGGTGGGGGGAACCTCTAGAATGTACCAGAGACCTGGGAGATGAGAGACACTCAGGACTCAAAGGGAGAGACCTTAGATGAAATGCTCAACAGTGGGAAGAGGGAACGTGTAGAGTCCACTTCCCGTAGAAAGACAGGCATCGAGTGGAGGGATGGAGTTGCCATCCCACAGTCAAAACTCTTACCCAGAGTTCCTGTCTGAAAGAACTGCAGAAACGAAAATGAAGAAAAGACTGAGGGAAAGGAGGTACAGTGACTGGACCAAATTAGAATCCATCTCAACGGGAGGCTCCAAGGCCTGACACTATTACTGATGCTATGGTGTGCTTACAGACAGGAGCCTAGCATGGCTGCCCTCCGAGAGCCCCAACAAGCAGCTGAGTCAGATGCAGATACTTACACCCAACCAATGGACAGAAGCTGGGGACAACTGTGTGTGGT
Organism: Micromys minutus; assembly: GCF_963924665.1. Taxonomy (NCBI): domain Eukaryota; kingdom Metazoa; phylum Chordata; class Mammalia; order Rodentia; family Muridae; genus Micromys; species Micromys minutus. Next base: position 35,913,897 of record NC_137964.1, read on the forward strand.
TGAATTAGGGAAAAGCTGGAAGAAGCTGAGGAGGAGAGTGACCCCATAGGAAGACCAGCAGTCTCAACTAGTCTGGACCCCCAAGATCCCTTAGACATTGAGCCACCAACCAGGCAGCATACGCTCACTAGCTGATATAAGGCCCACAACACATAAAAAGCAGAATACTGCCAGGTCTGGCCTCAGTGAGAGAACACACACCTGACCCTGAGACTTGAAGCCCCAGAGAGCTGGAAGATCTGGTGGGATAGGAATGGGGATCGGGAGTTGGGAGAGGAGGTGGGGGTGGGGGTAGGATGGGGACATCCTCTTGAGACAGGGGAAGAGGAATGGGATGAAGAATAGTCAGAGGGCAAACAGGGAGTTGGATAATGACTGGATTGTTAAAAAATAATAATGTTTTTTAAAACATTGTAATTTGCTAATTAAAATTGAATAATAAAAAAGTAGGTAATTCATATCTTATCTCCATGTATTCTTCTCCCATCAGCCATAAATTTCCTCTAAAAATCAAATATTTTATATATCTGATGTACCCATTAGTGTAACATTAAAACCTAACATTTAAGTAACAAGACTAGAATGGTGAAGGCAACAGTTACAGCCTGGGATACATGATGGGTAGAACAATGGTTAGGAGAATGAAGTTCTGCTATAACCTGCTTTACTAGAAAGAATCTACTGAGTTAGCGAAATCAATTAATCATTTCCATCTGCTGCAGCCACGCATGCTAGACTGCTCTAGCAGCTTTGCTTTAACTGAGAAAATGGATGTCTCATTTAGTGTTCACCCCATATCAACAGAAAGAACATACTGAATCAGGCTCTCCAAACAGACTGCTTTTAGAGCCAACAAAGGGCTGGAAGCTGGAAAATTAAGGAGAGAAACTTTTCGGGGAGTATCATACTTGGCAGCTACTGGTGACTGGATCAGACTCAGTACAGAACATTCTTGTTTTACTTGTCTATATTTTCATAAAAACGATTTTCCATTCCAACACTTATATACATCTATGCATGGCAGCAAGAGAGCATTCCCTGACTTTCGATACATATGGTGTGCATTCAGTGACATCATTCCCCACTACACTTGCCAAGTTTAACCTCTGTGCAGACCACCAAAACACACTCACAGTCCCTCTGGGACTGGAAAGAGTAGTTCCTGCAGAATGGAGAGGTTATTAATGCTTCATCCATACAACTATGCCCTCCCTATCCTCTCATAAATAAAAGCTCTGTAATGTTATAATGTATCCAGCTTTCGTTAACCCTTCGACGTTGCTGCATGCAGTAAAGTGTGAACACCACTTGGTAGCGATGTGCTATAGCAGGTGCTGTTTACTACTTCTTTATTGAAGAGATTACAGAGTGAATTTTGTTATGAGAACACATGGAAATTACTATGTGAATTGAAAATCATAATTCATGTAATTGATAGTTTCATTAATGACTGAAATAAAAATCAAAGCAGCTTTTCTACAAAGAAAGCTTTTGATAATGACCCGACTTCATTTTTTTCCTTTATTTTTATTTCTTTATGAAAAATTTATTTCAACTCTCCAACTGCACATTACTTTTTCTTTTCAACATCTTGCTCTGCAGCTTCCTACGCCCTTTTTGTTCAGATGCCAAAGAGCCAGGCACTGGCACAGGCCATGCGAAGACTGGCGAAAGCCTGAAAGCTCTTCTCTTCTTCTGAGATTTTTCCTTTTGTACACATTGCGGACCGGCATCGCGGGTCCTGTTAGCTGGGTTTAAGTTTAAGTTCTTCAGCAGAACTGTCTCCCTTCTTTGGAGCAGAGGGCTTCCCGGGGCTAAGTATGAGCTTGGAGCAATACTCCTTCAGGCGCTGCGCGTTGGCCTGGAGTGATTCCGGAGATGCGTTTCGGCTCCTTGGGTCCACAGCGATGCCTATGGTGTGAGCCATTTTCTTGCAGATACCGCCCACCCTGAGTTCCTCCAGGCTGAAACCCCTGCCGGCCCGAACCTTGTGGTATCTAACTGTAGGGCACCTCACAATGGGCCTGATGGGACCGGACACGGGACGGGACGAGGGGCAATGCAGCGCGCTTTCACCTGCCGGGCCTTGTGTGGCACTTGCAAGTGTCCACTCGCTGCCGCCAATCCTTGTGGAAGTTGGGCTTCAGGATCACGCCATTCAGGCTGGGTGATATGACTGCTTCCTGTACAGGAGAATGGCCAAGCGGAAAGGCATGACCCGATTTTCTAAAGTTAAGCATCCTATTTACAAAAATTTTAGAAGACTAAATAAGGGATTCTATGATCCTTCAAGATAGTTATTAAAATCTTTGATTACCCATGTACGCCAGACTGACCCCAAACTTGTGGCAATTCTCCCGCCTCAGCCTCCTGTGCAAGGGTCGCAGCATGCACCACACATGGCTCTTGATTAGTTTTCACTCAGTAGAAACCTTGGACGAGAGGCAGCATTACTCACATGAATAATTTCTGAGCCCTCATGACATGTGCAAGTATAGAAAAGTAAGTAAGAAACTGCTGGCAGGGAGTGCAGGGATGTGGGCTTCTTCACCTCACCCTGTTTACTGAGGTAAATTCAGCAAACAGCAGAGCTCGGCAGCACAAACCGTTCAGTAAAGGTAAATGTCAAGAAACCTATGTTTGAGCAGTGTGGAAGTGGGATGTCTGAAGTAGCATGTAGCATGCATGTCTTCATAGAGCCGTCCCACAGGAGGCGGGAGGCACCGTCTCATCACATAGGACATGTCAGATCCAGGGGCAGTCACAATTTGGTCAATTCAAAAATAAGTCAAATATTATAAGACAAAATTGGGGTTGGGGGAGGAGCTTTGAGGGGGGAGCTTTGGGTCTTACTATGTAGCTCTGGCAGTCCTGGAACAACGAAGACCAGGACAGCTTTGAACTCGAAGAACTCTGCCTTTGTGGGCATCTGAGTGCTGGATTAAAGGCACACACCACTATGTCCTGCTAAGACCTAATTTTTATAACATATTTGTCTACTGAAATTTTTCTGATATAAGCCTCAAACTTGTTACAGCCACAGCTGACTCTGAATGTCTGTCCTGTCTCTATCTCCGAGTACTGAGATCACACATGTGTGCTACCGTGCCCAGTTCACATCTTTTACACTAAAATAGATGCTACCATACTTCCCTTCACAAATGAACTTCAGTGAATTGATACAATTTGGAAATGGATGATTCCATTGTGCCTTTTAAAGGTAAATTATAATGATAACTATGAGTCTGAGGCCTGAGAGTGTCTAGTTCAAGGTGATGCTTCTTAAGAATTAAGTACTTTGGATGCTGGAGAGATAGCTCAGCTATATAACAACACCCACTGTAGGTTCAGCGCCCACACAAGGAGGCTCACAACCAGCTGTATCTCTCTCCAGTTCCAGGCCACGGGATACCCTCCATCCTCATAAGCACTGTGCATACATGGTGCTCACACAGACTAGACATGCACATAAAGTAAATAAATACTGCTAGAGGCAATTCAGCAAAAACACTACCAAGTCTGACAGTCTAAGATCAGTATCAGGAACTCACATGGCATAAGTGGAGAAGATATAAGCGCTCCTCTGACCCTCAGGTTCATGAGTGCTGTACACACACACACACACACCACACACCACATACACACCACCCATCACTTACACACATACCACATATACCACAAACACATACCAAATACACACCACACATCACACACACTAACACACCAAATATACACTACACATCACAAACAGACATACACACATACCACATACACACTATACATCACACACACAGACACACACACCACATACACTACACACATATACCACATACATACCACACATCACACAGACACACACACAACATATACAACACACATCACACACACACATACCACATATACAACACACACACCATACACACACATACCACATATACCACATACACCACACACACCATACACACACAGACACACACCACACATCACACACACAGATACACACATATACCACATACACACCACACACACGACATATACACACAGTCACACACCACACACACACCACACATCTCACACACACATACACATACACACACACCACATACATACACACATACCACATATACCACATACACATACACCACACAAACACAAACTACACCACACACAGCACACATACACACACCCCACGGCGCCCACACACACACACACAATGTTTAGAATGTCTTTAAAAAATTAAGTATTTTAGAAACAAATTCTATCAAGAAATGTAAGACAAAAATGATTCCAAAAACAAGAGTGGTTCAAATGTAAAATGGGTACCACATACAAGGACAATATAATAGCTTCTAAAAGTTGTAAGACTCATCTCTGTAACAGACGGCCAGGGCACAAGTCAGTGCAAGTCCCAGTGTGTTTAATACTCTCTACCAAAACACTGTTGTTCATCCAAAACCCAGAACTTTCACTGTCAACTAAAAGTTAGTGATAATACATCAACTTACAACAAAAACACCTGCAGCAAAGAGATGGTGAGCACTGTAACTCACTGTTTCAGGAACCGAGGCTCACAATCAAGTGTACACCAGGTTACTTAATAAGAGGCAGAATAAATCCACCCTGCTGTAGGTGTGAGCGAATTACAAACCAATGCTCACTGAGAGCCAGGGACAGTGCACTTCCTCCTCAGGCTCCACCAGCCCTGCTTTTAAGGCAGCAGATGTTCAATGATTAAGCAAGGCTGCAAGCCAGCGAGTGTCCACCACACTGAGCTTCTCAGCGTGCTCATCCTTGCACAGGACATTAATGACTGCACTATCTCCTCCATCCATCAAACTATGTCTTTCTGACTGTAACCAACAAGGTTTGCTCTAGATCAAACTGATAAAATTGACAGAGACCTAAAGTACTTGGTACTTCGTACAAACCCTGCAGAAACCTGAGTAGCTCCTAATTCACAATGGATACTTTTAAGGCCGTTTGCCCATCCTGAGCAGATGCTGCGACTGCACATAGTACCCAGTCGTGCCATTTATGCATGAGTCGTGTTTGACGCCAACAACTGGCAGCAAATGTGATGGTAGTCCCCGGCAACGATGAAGAAGCTGAGAATTCCTCCCACTCGACAACGGCACTGCCATGGAGGTGATGACATAAGCTCGCTGGGTTCCAATCAGACAAAAGCAAAAAGCATGATGCAGAACATAAAATGCTGAAAATCTCAATAAACAATCGTTACAATAAAACGTGTCTGGAATTTGCTACTTCATCATACATACACTTCCTAAACATCAAAAAACTTAGTGTAAAGTGTCCACTTCACCCATCTCCCATTTGCCACCTATCTTGATCAAAAGTCTGTGTTCAGTGATGGACCCACAACATGTGGGCTTGTGTAAGTACACTCCAGAGTCTTACTGCAAGACAGCAGCACTTGAGGGCACAGTGCTCAGAAAGTACTGTGATCACAAAGTGATGTGAGATGTCATCGCTCTAGCATTTATCCTTATCGTTAATTCATAAATTAGATGCATTAGGACAACAGTGACCGGCTTGGAGGCACACACTTTTACTCTAGCACAAGAGAGAAGGAGGGAGCAGATCTCCAACTTCAAGATCAGTCTGGTCTACAAAGCAAGTCAGGCCTACAGAGAGAAACTAGGGGGAGGGGCAACAACAGTAACTAATAGCAACAGAAAACAATGCAGCACATGAGTGACATCTGGACAACATGGAGCCAGGTCAAAGGTGACCGGAACACAAATACTGCCCTAGAAATCAGAGAATAGGGTTTGTCTGAGCACATAGAGCCCCTAGTATAATAAATACCTAACAACCAGAAGAGCATAAAGAATAAAACCTACATGTTCATTGATCTTGGAATTTCCATGTAATTTTAGATCACAGTTAACTGAAAATAACAAAAGCTACAGAAAACAAAACCATACACAGGAAGAAGTTTCGCAGCTCGACAGCAGAGCCTGGCAGGAACAGTTCCTATAACTAACACAAGCAGGTGAGAGCCTAGCTCTCCCAGAAAATGTTAAAAAAAAAAGAATTTGTCTATAGCCAGACTACAGTACCCACACCTTTGATCAAAGCACTTGGGAGGCAAAGGCAGGTGGATCTCTGTGCAATCAAGGCCAGCCTGGTCTACAGACTGAGTTCTAGGACAACCAGAGCTACAAAGGAAAACCCTGTCTCAAAACAAACAAAATCTATGGCAGAAAAATATTATACATTCTCTCAAAGGTAAGATATTATAACTCTGGAACAGGACATAAACAACCAGTGTAAACCATCATTAAGATCCAGGAAAAACAAACTGAGCCCTGGAAGGAGAGACCTGGACTTTGTAAGAACATGTGGGGTTCCCTATGACAGGACAGGATACTCAGGACTCCAGAAGCAAGCTAGAGTCTTTCTATTTCCCCAGGAGAATAGGTATGTTCATTAATGAATGTTTAACTACCTCAAAGCTCCAACTTCAGCCTTCAGCCATCCTCTTCTATATTTCATGGAGTTTTGCTTACCATGAGCATGATGCGGTGCTTTCTCAGTAGAGGGCACTGGAGGACAGTACATGAAAGAGCTCTCTTGCTGTTGCAGGGGATCACACTGAGGACACTCTCTGGAATTTGCCCAAGTGGTTACTAAGAGTCACCAGAGCCTCAGAAACTCTCAACGGCAGCTGAGCCTGGTGAAATCTCCCTGAGACCTGCATGAGTTGGATGCTGAATAAGATGTGCATCAGATAATGATTATGATAAATGCACGTTTTAGTGAAACGAAGTTACATTTCAAAGAGTAGAAACAGCATGAGAATCTGGAACATAATAAAGACAAAATGCAGCACCAGTGGGGAACTCAGGGCGGTTATTTTGGAGAAAAACTGAAGAAGAAGGGGCTGGAGATAGCTTAGTGGAGAACCACATGCTGCTCTTGCAGAGAACCTGACCTTAGTTCAGTTCCCAACACCCACAGTAGTCACAAATGTCTGCAACCCAATGGGTCCATAGGAACCAATAACATATTCCGGATTCTGCAGGTACCAGGAACACACACAGTGCACACTACGAATTTGCAAGCAAATGTTAAAACACACAAAAAAAAACTTTAAAAAAAAAAAGACGATGAATATGCTTACTAAAATTCTAATTTGACCAAATACTTAAATATAAAATAAGTATTTTAATGGAAGGTCTTTCAAAGTATTCTTGAATGATCAAAAATTATACAATAAAAGTAGATAAAATATATACCATTAAAACTCTATGCAGTGTTTTTTTCTTTTTTTTTTCTTTTTAAGATGACAAATAAGTTTCAAGTTTATTTCCTTTTTTGTTTGCTATTTAAATACAAAGCTAAGCCACAAACAGGTACAACCAAGACATTTTATCTCACAGTTACACCCTCCTGTCGGATCCTCCTCCAAGTCTGACCACTGACTGGGCTAGCAAAGGGTGCGGGGAAGACTTTCTTAGGTAGCACCATCATAGGCTGGGAGATGGGGGTGTTGGGGACAAGGGTAGGCTCATATACCTGGCTCCTGAACCCTAGCCCCCCGGACTGAAGGTGAATACTTAGTCCTCCCCAGTGAGGGAGAAGGAAGCCACCTACTCTTGCTGTCACAGGTCAGAACTGAAGTATCAGCCTGGTTCTCTGGCTGCTAAGCCTTGCTGGCTGCCAGGTACCCTAGTGCCAAACACATCTGGTGCCTGATGCTCACAGGCGTCCTAGGCTAACAGCATCTTCATGGGATACCATGGGTTCTGCCTTAACAGCAGGTAGAGAACTTCCCATGCAGCAGAATGGGGGTTGGGGAGGGGGTGTGGGCTTAGTAATTTCTGGTCCCACTACAAAACCTCACTTTTGATTAGAATAGAGTACCATCTCAAATCTCCTCTACACAAACCAACCATCCAAGCCAAAAAGAAAAATAAACCCCAGAAGAAAAGAAAAATGCATTCATTTTACTCCCTTCAAAACCTATATACATGTTAAGTTGTTTTCTGTGGGTTTTCTTTTCTTTTCTTTTCTTTCTTTTTTTTTTTTTTTGATTTTAAAATTTTTTTTTTGTTTAGGTTTTTTATTTTTATTTTTTAAATAAATTCAGTGTTCACATTTCTATAAAAAATTAATGAAGTTTCAGGAGACCTGCCCTTCTCGGGCAGGAGAACGGTGCTTTTCCCGGCCTGCCTCTAGTATGACTGCCCACCCTGATGCTTCAAGGTGCCTGGAAAAGCCTTAAGCCTATGGAAGAGGTCTGTTCCTGGCCGGGCGTCTGAGCCCTGGGCTCAGTAAGCTTTGGAGAAAGCAGAGGGGAAGACTAGCTTACTGTGAAACTTTTGCTAAAAAATATTCATACACGCCAATGTGTATACCTGTCAAGACGCTGAGGAGAACAAGAGCTTGGAGACATCCCATCCAGGCTGTGCGTGGGGGTGGCGGCACCGTCACACCGGCCTGTCCTTGGATGTGGGGTGCAGGGGAGTCCTGGCTTTCATCTTGGGCAGAGCCTGGCTTCCTAGTTCATGTTCAACTCCATTCTCAAAAACCTGTGCCGAGTCTTACACTGCGCGGGAAGCACAAATGTCCAGCTTCTATGCAAAAAGGTACAAAAATAACTAGAATATAAAAGTTTTGGTAATATAAGGCCATCTGTTCAAGTCCACCTTGGAAACCTGTAACAGATATTTAAATACTACATGAAAAGGCGTCTTTAATATATTTTTCAAAAACATTTGAAGTAATTAGCTAAGAGAGAGTGAGTGAGTGTGCGAGTGTGTGTAAAAAATTTATTTCCCTTTGAGGGCACTTTGTCCTTTGAAGGAGGCAGGGTGGCAGGGAGGCAGGGAGGCCACATGGTTAGTACTGTGATTGATCAGTCTCCCCAGCCGGTTTGTTTCTAGAGTGGCATCCACGCAGTAGGTTTTGCTCAGATATTGAAAATAGTACATGTAGCAGTCTGTGGAGGGGTCCTGTGCGTACAGAGCCTCCCGCTTCTTGGCATCGGTGATTTCAATGAGGTCCCCATGGTATTCTACCACAAAGTCTCCCCCGGGACAACTGCTTGGTAGCCATCACACCCCAGCCTTTGCCATCAATTAGATCAATCTTTATGCCCTCTTCCTTCCCACTCTCAATTAGCTCATCTATTTTCTTCCTTTCTTCAGACTTTGTGATTTACCTATGAATCAAAAATTACTAAAAAATTTAATCCCAGCACTAGGGAAGGCAGAGGCAGGTGGATCTCTGAATTCTAGGCCAGCCTGTTCCACAGAGTGAGTTTCAAGACAGCCAGGGCCACATAAAGAGACACCAGAATGCTGGATCACTTTTCTAATCATCCCATTGTTCCACTCTGAGAGTTTGGAATTGAACTCAGAGATCTACCCACCTCTACCGCCTGAATGCTGAGATTAAAGGTGTGTGTCACCATGCTGGACTTTTTCTTATGTGGATACAAATTCTGCAGCTCAGCTTTGCTCTTCCTGGAGCTCCTTCGCACAGGGTAGAAATCTGTGAGTTTTCTATTCTGCTGTGTTTTCCCTTGACACTTTTTCCGAGGGGCCTGCTTGCCCTTGAGGGGCTTTTTCAGGGCTTGCTTAGCAACTGCTACATTGGTAGAATCACATGATGGGGGTGGAGTTTTTGGAGGTTCTGCTGCTTCGAATTTTTGGTTTGGAAAAGGCGCCAGGGGACCTCTCCTGGTATCTTTGCTCTTCTGTTCGTCTGACTTCACAGCGCTTTGGATAAGATTCCCGGCGTTTCTTTTCTCTTCTCGATTCCTGTAGATTCCAGCTAATGGTTTCCCTGGGCATTTGACCTCATGATGTGCAACCGAGTTCTCTTCCTGAAGTGGAGAGCACATTCCAGAGCATTTGTTCAGACTCATGTAGGCATAGATCTTTGACTGCCCAGCAAACACGTTCTCTTTCCAACAGATGGGGAAACTGAGGCTCAGAGAAGCAAGGGACCTGGCCAAGTTCTCACATCTAGGTTCCAGCCCAAGCCAACAGACCAGAGTGACTGCCCAGTGTTTTTTTTCAAGACAGGGTTTCCCTGTGTAGCCTTTGCTGGCCTTGAACTCATAGAAATTCACCTGCCTCTGCCTCCTGAGTGCTGAGATAAAGGGATATGCCACCATGGCTGGTGCATCTTTTAAAAGTACATAATAAAGTCAAAACAATATAAGAAAATATAAAAATTACGAAGAAATATATATTCACTATAAAACAATGTATTATAAAAAGCTTGGAAAACTAAATAAAGATATCTAAATTTGGACAAACAGGATAGCTAGGCTGGAAAAGATGACTGTAAAGAAGCCTAATGACCTATCTGAGTATGATTCTAGAACCCAAAGCACATGCTTGCACGCACATGCTTGCACGCACATGCTTGCACACACACTCACATACACACGTATATACACATACAATAAATATATATAAACATTTTCTAAGCATCTACATGTTCAATATAAAATGGCCAATTGATAGCTGGTTATCAAGAAACAGATATAAAATTATTTAGCTACTGAAGGAAGTAAAGGTACAGGCCAGGAGAAAATAAAAATACAAATTCATAAGCATGCATATTTGTACACATAATCTAATGGTTATAGGTAAAAATCTTTAAGTGCATGGGCAATCCGTAGTAGTACAAACAAAACCAGTCATGAGAACCGCCTTTGGTGGTGGATCTAAAGAGACAGAGTCAGGTGCCAGAGAGGAGGGAAGCCATGAGAAGGTCAATTCCTAGCCTGTGTTTTACATATGGAGTTATGTATGACTTACATAATCAAAAGTCATTAATATTTAAAGTGATGAGAACTGTGGTGGGGAATGAGACTCTAATACCTATATATTCAGTGTCTGTCCCTCTGCAGGAGGCAGTTCCTAAGGGAGGTGCTGTGCAGGGCAGAAATGACAGAATAAAATTTACCACCTACTCACATAAAGAACTTTTAAAATTTGCAATATTTATGAAGAGATACACATGTGATGCACAATTAAACATTTTAACAGCATTTTTATCTTTATTACTTAATAAATTAGGGATCTTCTTTGCCCAAGCCTGAAACCAAAGTCTTCATTTTGAACAGTGCTTGACTCCCTCCAGAACACAGATGTCCAACCTCTAGTACCACTGAGGGCCAATGCAAATCGCAGAATCGTGCAACTAATAATCATCAGGTCACATCCTAGTAGAGTCTCTGCACCTTACAGAGAGAGAGTAGGAATGCCAAAACCAGGAACCACCTGTGGCCCAGCAGGCTGAGCACCTTGAAGTCTAACCCTCAAAGTATACACCTCAGTCTATCAGCTTAATTTTCCTCCCTGACATCCCATCACCAGAGAACAAGAGAAAGTACTCAAAATGCAGACAAACATCTGATTTTGTTTGCAAACTCTGAGATTTAACCTTCATGAGAACAGTACCTGATACAAGGAAGGGATACATCAAAATCTGGGCGCTGACACAAGGTGCAGGAGGGACCTTGACTCTTGGAGCCAACCTGAGACTCTTGGCTGCAGCTTGGGGGCTGCTACAAAAGGAAGGCTAGAGGGGAAATCTGCAGAATCCACTGCAGGGTGGGGTAGGAACAGCGATGGGAGTCTGTAGCAGGTGTTCTGCTCCAGAGGTGAGCCATTGGAATTGGAGGAGCAGGAGATGAAGTTCACTCCATCTACAATTGGCCTACCTGCCACCCCGGCCGACTGGCTCTCCAGTTCCCAAGGGTTTGCTGGAGTTGGGGGCTTACTCACCAGCTACTCTGGTGAGAACGGTTGGGGGATGGGAGATCTGCGGATCCACTAGAGATGAGGTGGGGCTAGGAGGTTACCACAGCTGTTCTGCTGCAGAGCTGGGGGGTTGACTTGAAGGGAAGGGGGAAAAAGGGAGGGGGGAGAGAGGGTGGGAGGGAGGGAGGGATGAATTCTGCAGTTAAGCCTACCTGCTTCCTTATAGCAGAGGCCTAAGGGGTTCCATAGCATAGGCTCTGCTGCAACTGGAGGTTTGGACGAATCAACTACTGGGAGCAGGGCACTCCGGAATGTGATGAGGAGATTCTATGGGATCCATCTGAGATGGGGGCAGAAGGGAAAAAGTGGCTGTGTAGCAGGCATCCTACTGCAGAGGTGGGCCATCGGGCTTGGAGAAATGGAGGGAGAGGTGAAGATCTGCACTTGAGTCTATTTTATTTGCTCTTGGAGCACTGGCTGGGGGGTTCCAGGGAGTGTCTTGTCTGAAGTTTGGACTGGAATAAAGCCACTAGAGGTGTACTGGGGTGAAGAGGGAGTTATCTGTGGGGTCAGGGGTCAGGGGTCAGTGCCAAGGTGTTCTCTTTAGCCGGTGATGTGATCCGGAGGAAAGAGTAAAAGGTGAAGACCTATAACAAGCCTACTTATATTCCTTGGCAGGAGTGGCCTATGGGTTCCCTGGGAATGCCTGAAGGAGTTGTGGGCCATGACAAAGCAACTATTGTTAAAATGGTAGTTATAAAGGGAAGGTCTGTGGCATCCCCTGAAGATGGAGGTAGGGAGGAGATGAGGACTGGCCATGTGTCATTCTGTAGAGCTGGACACTAGACTTGGGCATTCCACTGTGAGGAATGGGAGGATGGGTGAGACAGCATTACTTTACTTGCTTCTCTTGCAAGGGTGGGAGGAAGTACCCAGGGCATGTCCTCCTGAGTTCGGAGCTGGGAGAGAACTTGGGCAAGGAAGTTCTGTGTGATCAAGGAGGTGCTTGTGGGAAGATAAGCTCCAGCACATGCCCTGCTGCATTATGGGTATGAGACTGGAAGGAAGGTATTGGACTTGGAGGTATGGAGGAAGAGGCAAAGATCTGCAATTAGTCTGCCTACTTTCCTTCCCTGCGGTCCAAAGGATGTCCACTTGAGTTGTGGGCTGGGATACAGCAATGGCTGGGAAGGAAGTCAGGAGGGGTATATATGAGGGACCCCCTAGAGATGAGGCAGGGTAGAGAGATGGCCAAAGATATTTTGCTGCACAGCTAGGGACAGGACGTGGAGGAACAGAAAATAATGTGAACATCTACAGTTGGCCTACCTGCTTCCTTAGCAGGAGTAGCCACTGGGGTCCCATGGAGGGTCTGCTTAAGTTGTGAGCTAGTATAAAGCAGCTGCTGGGGTGAGGGAGATTAGAGAAGCACATCTGTGGGACCCACCAGAGGTGAGGTGGTTACAGAGGTTCTGATACAGAGGTGAGGATGACACTCGCAACTGGACCTGGATAAATGGAGGGAATGGTAAATATCCAGTTACCTAACGTGCTTCCCATGTATGTCCCTTGTATATTGATACAAAATTTGAAATTCCTATTGTTACTCTTAGATAGGCATGTGCCTATACAACTCATTTAAGAGCACAGCCTGTGGCCCAGTCCTTCTACAGCTGCTATAATAATCTGTTTAAAATTATTAAATAATTCAAGTTAAGAGCCAGATAATAAAGCATGGTTATATTAGATTCTGGTTTAGTTATAACAAAGTGTTTTCAATAACATTCAAATAGAAATAGCTAAGTGTAGACAAGGTTTAGCAGCAGTTCAGATAAAATTTTATAGTCTTCAAAACATCAGAAATCCACAGAATCTGACATGTAATCATTTCATTAGAATTAGAATTTTGACTAATAGACATGTCAGCTCCTGACAATACCCCATACCCCTATCATGGTTCAAAGAAGATATTGAGAATCATAATCTCCATATACAGTTGTTCCAGTTTTGACAAGATGGCCAAGGGCAAGAATTGCCCTAATTCGTCTACAGACAAAAATACTGGCCAGGAAAGGACACACTATGAGGGATAGGCAACAGCTTAGCTCTGCCAAGACAGAGTAGCTAGGCCTTCATATTTCCTGTCAGGCTCTGGGCAAGTACCAGAAATGTAAAACTGAAAACCAACAGCTTTGTTCATGGAGGACCATGGCTCAATCTTTCTTTCTATCTTAATTTTAATAATCATATTACCTAGTCTAATGTTAACACCGAACAATTTCTCAAGTATTTTCCAGTTCATTGAACAAGAAATCTTAAACTTAAAATGAATAGCAATAGTGATCCAGAATTCAAATCTCTTTTAACAAATAAAAAAGAACCATATGGTCCAAGGCTTCTTACTGTTAAGATGTTTAAAAACAAACAAAATATCCATTAGTTGCTAATTGAAAAAGATCACTGTAGAATCGTGGTCTTCAACACTTAACTTTCAAGATGTAAAATCATCAATTTTTATCAAACATAATTGCAAAGTATTTTATATCCTAAATTCCTATAATTCTGTATTTGTCTGTACTCAGTACTCATGCTTCCGTATGTCTGTACTCAGTACTCAGGCTTCCGTATTTGTCTGTACTCAGTACTCAGGCTTCCGTATTTGTCTGTACTCAGTACTCATGTTCTGTATTTGTCTGTACTCAGTACTCATGTTCTGTACTCAGTACTCATGCTTCCGTATTTGTCTGTACTCAGTACTCATACTTCTGTATTTGTCTGTACTCAGTACTCATGCTTCTGTATTTGTCTGTACTCAGTACTCATGCTTCCGTATTTGTCTGTACTCAGTACTCATGCTTCCGTATTTGTCTGTACTCAGTCGTCATGCTTCCGTATTTGTCTGTACTCAGTACTCCTGCTTCTGTATTTGTCTGTACTCAGTACTCATGCCTCTGTATTTGTCTGTGCTCAGTACTCATGTTCTGTATTTGTCTGTACTCAGTCCTCATGCCTCTGTATTTGTCTGTACTCAGTACTCATGTTCTGTATTTGTCTGTACTCAGTCCTCATGCCTCTGTATTTGTCTGTACTCAGTCCTCATGCCTCTGTATTTGTCTGTACTCAGTACTCATGTTCTGTATTTGTCTGTACTCAGTCCTCATGCCTCTGTATTTGTCTGTACTCAGTCCTCATGCCTCTGTATTTGTCTGTACTCAGTACTCATGTTCTGTATTTGTCTGTACTCAGTACTCATGCCTCTGTATTTGTCTGTACTCAGTACTCATGCCTCTGTATTTGTCTGTACTCAGTACTCATGCCTCTGTATTTGTCTGTACTCAGTACTCATGTTCTGTATTTGTCTGTACTCAGTCCTCATGCTTCCGTATTTAGCTTTTAAGTTTCTTTTACTCAGAATCAAATGTATGAACTTTAATTCTTGGAGTTTTTAGTGTGATACAGAACATGATCAGTCCACAGAGAGATTAATGATAATCATCTCCACAGACAGTTATTTTAAAAATGTATTTTCCTAGTAATAAGATACATCTTACCAGATAATATTTTTCTATTTTCAAAGAATTAATCTTTATTTCTGGAATGGGCAAATGGTGGTATTGACATTTTGCAGAAATAGATAGCAATTCTCCTTAAGAGTTCTTAGGGAGAGAGCCAAAGGTCCACTCTTGTCCCTTTCAAAGTATAAAAGTCGGCGTCAAACTGCAAATCTTTCTAGATGAGGCCATTTTAATTCTTTTACCAGCCACAAGAGTCTTTCTTACACATCTGCCTACACAGTTCAATGTCTCAGAATCAATGATTAGTGCAATGCACCCCTCATAAACCCCATCACTGGTGATCAATATCCATGCCCCACTTCTGACCAGGAATGCACAGCTCTCATTACTGCAGTAGCAAAGCAATTTCATAAGATCGCTCACATTGTTCAGACTGGTAAACACTATGGAAGAGCTGTGAGTGGTTGTCGACTACCCACTCTCCAGGGACTGTCAAAAGCACAAGCATGAGACATGGGCACTGCAGCCCAGAGCAGTGGTCTTCACCAACCAACACATGCATTTATATATGACACACAGCACTTCTTTAATTTCTATGTGTGCCTCTGTGTGGGGTGCTTTGGAAGACTACAAGAGGGCATCGGAAGCCCAGGAGTGGGTTCCTGACTGGCATGGGTGCCAGGAAATGAACTCAGGATATTGTTTTTTTATGGGATTGTAATCCTCTTCAGCTCCTTCAGTCAGTCCTTTCTCTAACTCTTTCATTGGGGTCCCCAGGCTCAGTCCAAATGCTTGGCTGTGAATATATCTGCATCTGTTTTAGTCAGGTGCCAATAGACCCTCTCAGAGAACAGCCTTACCAGGCTCCTGTCAGCAAGCACTTCTTGTCATCAGCGACAGTGTCTGGGTTTGGAGTGTGCAGATGGAATGGGTCCCTATGTGGGGTAGACAACTAACCAAGCCACCCAGAGCTCTCAGGAACTAAACCACCAACCAAAGTACACATGGAGGGACCCATGGCTCCATCACATATGTATCAGAGGATGGCCTTATCTGGCATCAATGGGAGAAGAGGCCCTTGGTCCTGTGGAGGCTTGACACCCGAGGATAGGAGGATGCTATGGTGGTGAGGCAGAAGTGAATGGGTGGGTGGAGAGGCACCCTTATAGAGGCAAAGGGGAGAGGGGATGGGATGGGGGGTGTGAAAGGGAAACTTAGAAGGGGCATATCATTTGAAATGTAAACAAATAAAATTGTTAATAAAAAAGAGTGTATTTGTAACCAATTTGGTGGTTCCTCAGAAAGATGCAGTCATATCACTATTGAGCATAGCGCGAAGGACACTCCTTCCTGCCACAGGACACTTGCTCACCCATATTCGCTGAAGCTTCATTCCTAACAGGCAGAAGAAGCTGGAAACAACCTAGATGACCCTCACCTAAAGAAGGGATAAAGAAACTGGTACATTTACAATATGGAATATTACTCAGCTGTTTAAAAAATTACACCATGGGAATGGGGAGATGGCTCAGCAGTTAAGAGCACTGAGTACTCTTCCAGAGGACCCAGTTCAACTCTCAGCAACAACATGGTGGCTCACAACCATCTGTAGTATGATCTGATGCCCTCTTCTGACATGAAAGTATATATCCAGACAGAACACTCATATACATAAAATAAATAAGTAGTAAGTATAATTTTTAAATAGTTTTTTAAGTCATGAAATTTATAGGCAAATGTATAGAACCAGAAGAAAAGGTGGCCCAGATTTATAAACATGGTCTGCATTTGCCTCTAACTGGATGAAAGTCATTAAGTAAATGATAAGAAACTCAGCACTCAGACCCAGGGCAGTCGGGTGACAAGAGGGATCTAGGTGGGGGTGTATGGACCTCCCTAGGAGGAGAAAATAGAATAGATTTACAGGACTGGGGGTGAGTGGGGACAAGGACAGGGGATATCAGGTGTTGGGAAATTAGGGTGGCAGGAGAGGGTGTGGGAAGAGATTGCTGGAATAGGGGGCACTGGGGGAAGTACTAGGGGTAGTGAGGAAACCTGGTGCAGTGGAGACTTCCTGGAATGCAGTAAGGTGATCTTAATGAGGACTCCTGGTAATGGGGAACTCAGTCTCAATTGACCACCTACTGTCAACAGGCCAAACTTCCAATGGTGGTCCCACAGAAATCTCCAAACAACTCAGGCTGTTGGATTACTCTCCACAAACTGACAGTGAGGTCCTACTAATGAGGACAACACCCACACAATTCACTAAAAAAGAAGTCAAGCTGGTACCCAGATGAAGCTTCCACTCCTGCACTCAAGTCTGTTTGGAGGCAAACTACCAAAAAAAAAAAAAACCATAAACACCAACCAGCCACAAAACCCTTGATAAACCATCAGTCCTCACTGCAAACTATGCTAGGGCAAGAGTGGCACAGAACTTGTGGGAGTAGCCAACCAAGGTCTGATTTGACTTAAGGTCCACTCACTCCACGGGAAGGAGCCCACACCCAACACTGCTTGGGTAACAAAGACCCAGGGACTAGATAGCCCAGAGACCTAGGGTAAAACAAAACACAACTGGTCTTAAAAAAAAAAAAGTATCAACAAATGACTCCAATGACTTTCTGCTACACTCACAGATCACCACCTTGCACAGTCATTAGCACAGAGCTTTCCCCCTGCACCAGACATTACAGAGTCTAACTGGGAGGTTCCCATCTGCCTCCCTGCAGAGGTCAGGGAATCCCATGGAGGAGGCAGAAGGATGGGAAAACTGTGAGACATGGAACAGGCATGGGCTCCACATGACACATCAACTCATCAGCCCAGAGACTGCAGCAGTAGCACACGGCTTCCTTGGGTGTGCACCAGGCCTTCTGCACATACACTAGAGCTTTCAGCTTCGTGTCTTGTGGGACACCTGAACACGTGGGTCTGGCTCTTCTGCTGCTGCTGAACTCTTTTCCTCCTGTTGGATTGCTATGCCCAACTTTATTTATGATTGTTTTTACTTTATTATATTTTATTTTGTCATGCTTGCTTGTTATCTCTTAGAAGCCTTGTTTGTTGTTTGTTTGTTTACTAATAAGAGACAGAAAAGGAGTGAGTCTGAGGGGAGGGGAAGTGGAGAGCAACTGAGAGGAGTAGAGGGAAGGGAAAGCTGTAATCAGGATATGATTGTATGAGAAGAGAATAAACGCTCAATAAAGGGGGGGGAAACAATGTGTTTGTACAGATGTTTGTGTTTTCTATCCTCAACTTCTTTATCATATAATGCAACACCAATTAATGGAGCCTCAGTGGTATATAGTTAAGTTTGAGATATTAAAGGAATGTCTCCCAAAGAGTGTTGCCAGCAATTCTGAATGTATAGTGGGGTTTCCAGCTGAAGAATGGATAGGCATATCATGTAGGTGAGATTACAACCTGGTTAAGAGCATAATGTGTTTGTGACTGCACACGGGATAGATGTGTCAAGCTAAGTGTAATTATGACTATGATTGTGTAATTATGACTGCTGATTGTTTCTTTGGAACTTAAACATGACAGAAGGAGGTATGTATGTCAGGTTGACAAGGGGTGGACTTTCAATGACAGTCTTGGTTGTCAATGTGACTACACCTGGAATTACTTAAAACCCAAATTGTCTAGGCACACCTGTGAGGAATGTTTTTCTTAATTGTACCACTTAAAGTGGAAAGACCAACTTCTAATCATGATCTTTGAGGTGGCAAGACATACCTTTAATTCAGATCTTTTGAGGTAGGGAAATCTACCTTTAATGTGAGTCACACCTTTTGCTGGCAGTCTATATAATGGACTTGGACAAAGGTAGCTCAGTTTCTGCCTGCTCACTTTCACTCTTGCCAGCAAGTCCACGCCATCATTGGCATTAGAGTCTACATCTTAGGGATTCTGGCACGTACTGAGAGCCAGCTGAGACATTCATCGTGGTAGACTGAATAATACCTGATACCTAAACCTTCCATAGGTAGACAGGCATTGATGGACTACTGCGTGCATGAGTGCAAGTGTGCCTCTGTGTGTGTGTGTGTGTGTGTGTGTGTGTGTGTGTGTATGTGTGTGTGTGTGTGTGTGAGTGAGATTTATTCTATAAATAAATTCTGCTACGGTAGAGAACTCTGACCAATAGAATCTCTGCAATATAAGAATAGATTAACAAGAGAAAGGCATTTAAAAAGATTCTGTATGTTTTTTTATTTTTGTGATCCTAGGGATAGAACCCAGCGCCTCACACGTACTACCATCCGCAGCCCCAAACTTACTCATAATTCTTATGTGCTGAGGTAGCACACGTGACATAGTGGTAATGACCTACTGGGTGGACAAAATATGTTCAGACAAGATTCAAACAACACTGTGCCCAAGTAGCATAACTTCATTTGTATTTGTGTGTATGTGTCTGTGTATGCATGTATGTGTCTATGTGTGAGTGTGTGAATGTGTGTGTGTGCATGTGTGTGTTCATGTGTCTGTGTGTGTGAATGTGTGTGTGTGTGTGTGTGTGTGTGTGTGTGTGTGTGTGTGTGTGTGTGTGCGCGTGTGTGAGGGGGTGGAGATGTCTCTATTGCAGAGCCTCTTTACTTGGAATATGAGGCTCATATAGCTGTTACCTCATCTTTTAGAATCATGTCTCAGATCAATGTCATTTACTTTCCACCTTTTTTTTCTTCCAATGTAAAACTTTCTTTTATAGATTTTAGACTTTAGGTATTTAATTCATTTGAGTTTTGAATCTTAGAAATATTAGCATTTATTCTATGAAAATGTACACATATGTATACAAGGCATCTTGACTACATCCTCCCTCTCCCAACAACCCTCCCAAGTCCTCTCTCAAAATGTTCCCCACCAAATGTCATGTCTCCTTTTTTGTTTTATACCTTTTGTTCTTGAAAAGAAATAAAGGCCCAGTTTTTATTCTTCTGCATGCAACTACCCAGACTTCCCAACACCCTTTACGAAAGAGACTGTCTTTCCAATTGACACCTATATCCAAAAGTAACTGACTCATACACATGGATTTACCTCTGGGGTTCCTAGTCCACTGCTTCCTGTTTATGCTTCTAGTCCTGTCAGGAACATGCCATGCTGTTTTAATTACTATAGCTTCACCATGTGCTCTGAGTAAAGACTTGTGCATTATGTTCACCTTTGTTCTTTTATTCAACCCTGCCTTGGCTGTTATGGGCTTTTGTACTTCCATATAAATGTTAGAATTACTTTTTTCTATTTCTGTGAAAAACAAAACTGGAATTTTTATATGGGTGGTACTGACTGTAAATTACTTTAGTGTGGGCATTTTAATAATTATAATTCTTTCAACCTATTAATACAGAATACATTTAATTTATTTGTGTCTTATTCAAGTCTTTTATCTATGTTTTACTAATGCACAGATCTTTAACCATGTTGGGTTGAATTAATTTAAATTTAGCTTAGTATGTTATATAGTTTATAAGTATTAGAGTGGGTATTGTAAATTTCCCTTATTCTTTTACTTATAGACAATATGGTTCATAATATACACTGAGCCTAAAGAGCCAACACCTTACATCATTGAACAACGTACTCACCTAGATAACTAGCTCCAGGTACTGAAGGCTCAGGACATAATGACAGCACAGCATCATCAACAACAACAACATCAAGACACAAGACTCTTTTTACACACTGAGGAAGACTTCTTAGGGTATCCACTAACCCACCACGTAAATATGACCACTGATAGCATTTGTACACACTGCTGTGCCGTCCATGACTCCTCACGCAGAACCATTACCTTTGTCAATGCCTGGGTATGAAATCCTAGAACATCATTAATTTCATGATGAAAAAAATATGTCTTCCTAAAGCTGAGGAGGGAAGAGAAAGGCTTCCTTTTTTTCCTCTTTGGACTTTATGTCTGGAATGCTGTTCTCTATTCACCACAGAACAACCAGACTCCCTCTTGTGGACACAGTGAAACTGACAACATTATCTGTCCCATTACTGTAATATCAACACTGATTGGGGTTTTTGTTGTATTTAAATAATCTATAACAGAAATATTTGTAAGAAATATTTTGCTGTATTCTATATTATTTAATTAAAGTGTGTATCTAGATTAAACAAATCATTTTAATGTAGTCATCAATACACACGCACACAGGGGAACACGTCCTGTTTCTTCCCTAACAAATTCTAGAAAATATGTGGGATCAGCAGATGACAACACCCTAGCCACCCTCATCGCAGAGCTGTATCTGCCATTATTTCCCTGGGTTGCATTAAGGCACCAACCACGTCATGTGACGCAAGCTCTTTAGTTCCCACAGACATTTCCATAATGTTTGTATTTGGTTTATTTGGTCAGGAGTCCCACTTAATATTTTACATTATTTCTATCTCAGTCCATTGTTTTCAACTAACAAACTGTAGTTGTTTTAAATAATTGGTATGTTGTCACCCTGCAGCAGAAATAACTGACTCCTTAGAACTAACATCTGATTCCAAAGGTGCTGCAAAAGCGGACCTTCAGTGCTAAAATGCTGCGAGTCTAAAGGTGTTAGAGAGGCTAGGAATAGACTGAGATGAAACCAACTTGATCATAGTGAATAATCTTTTTATGTGTCATTGAATTCAGATTACAAGAATTTTGTTGAGATTTTTTTATCTATAATCCTAAAGAATATCAGTCTATAATTTTCTTTTATTGTGTTGTCTTTGTATTTTTTCTATCAATATCAAGGTAATAGTGGATTCATAAAAAGAATTAGGAAGGATTTCTTTGGTTTCTACTTCATGGACTAATAGGCAATATCTTGGAAGATCTGGTAAATTCTGTGCTAAATTCATTTGGCTCTGGGCTCTTTGTTGTGGTTGTTCTGGAGATGTTTGGTGGTGGTAGTGGTGCTTGGTTGTGGTTGTTGGGAGATGTTTGGTGGTGGTAGTGGTGCTTGGTTGTGGTTGTTGGGAGATGTTTGGTGGTGGTAGTGGTGCTTGGTTGTAGTTGTTGGGAGATGTTTGGTGGTGGTAGTGGTGCTTGGTTGTGGTTGTTGGGAGATGTTTGGTGGTGGTAGTGGTGCTTGGTTGTGGTTGTTGGGAGATGTTTGGTGGTGGTAGTGGTGCTTGGTTGTGGTTGTTGGGAGATGTTTGGTGGTGGTAGTGGTGCTTGGTTGTGGTTGTTGGGAGATGTTTGGTGGTGGTAGTGGTGCTTGGTTGTGGTTGTTGGGAGATGTTTGGTGGTGGTAGTGGTGCTTGGTTGTGGTTGTTGGGAGATGTTTGGTGGTGGTAGTGGTGCTTGGTTGTGGTTGTTGGGAGATGTTTGGTGGTGGTAGTGGTGCTTGGTTGTGGTTGTTGCTGCTGCTGTTATTGTTCTTTTCAAGGCAGGTGTTTTTATTTATATGTAGTCATGGCTGTCAGATGAGACTATCAGACTCACACAGATCTGTCTGCCTTCGTCTCCCAAGTGCTGGGATTAAAAGCATGACTTTTAATTATGACTTCTCTTTCTATAGGAGTTATGGGTTTGTTTAAATTGTTTATTTCATTTTAAGTTCAGTAGGTCATATATTTAAAAAACAAAACACCTCATCCGCTTCCTTTAGGTTTGCAAGTTTGTAGAAAAGCATATTTGTAAAACATGTCCTGTGACTCCCGGAATTAACTCAGTGTCTATTGTCACGTTATTGTGTCGTCATAATTCCCGGAATTAACTCAGTGTCTGCCTTTTCATCTATAACTCTGCTAGTTTGGAACCTCTCACTGTCTTTTCATTGATTTTGTTAAAGGTTTTTCATTCTTGTTTTCTCTGAGAACAAACTCATTTCCTCAGTGTTTGGCTGTTTCCACTCCATTGGTTTCAGCCCCAAGATTGACTCTTTCTAGGCTTGGGTATCTTTTCTTCTCCATAGCTCTCAAGTGATTCATTAGGCTGTTTCCGAGATCTCTTAGGCATTCAGTGCTATGAACTCAGCACTGACAACTGCCTTCATTGTGTCCCACAGATCTAAGTATGTTACATTTTCATTTTCATTCAATTCTTTTAAAAAATGTTATTCTTCATGGATTCCTGTCTTGACCCAGAAACTGGAAACAGCCGAGATGTGTGTACTAGTATGTTGTATGCCAACTTGACACAAGACAGAGTTATCTGAAAGGAAAGACCATCAATTTAGGAATGCCTCCATAAAATTCAGCTGTAAGGCATTTTCTTAATTAGTGATTGGTGTTGGTGGGTCTAGCCCACTGTGAGTGCAGCCATCCCATTGTAGGTGAGGCAAGTCTGGGCTGGTGACCCTGGATTCTATAAGAAAGCAGGCTGAGCAAGCCATGAGGAACAAGCCAGTGAGCAGCACCCTCCATGGCCTCTGCATCAGCTCCTGCCTCCAGGTTCCTGCCCTGCTTGAGTTCCTGTCCTGCCGCCCTTCAGTGATGAACAATGATGTGGAAGTGTGAACCTAATAAACCCTGTCCTCCCCAACTTGCCCTTGGTGACAGTGTTTTGTGACAGCAATAGTGATCCCAAAGAGAACAACATCCATCAAATGATGAATGGGTACTGAAGTGGAAAATGAAATGTGTACAAATTTTAAAAAAGCACTTAAATCTATGAAATACTATGTTGAATTTGGGGATAATGGGGAATTAAAAAATCTAAAAAATAATACATTAAACAATCTTATGTCTGGAAATTGGACCACATTTTTTGCAAATTAAAAACAGATTGTAAAGAGAGGGTTAGAGTTGGAAAGTTCCTGCTCATCAACTTAAAAACAAGAGTTCTATTTATTTTTTTAAAAATCTTAAAACCTTAATGCTGTCATGCCACATTCTTTGTTCTGAAGGTCTTACAGGGCTGTGTTCAGCAGTACACGTCAGGTAGTATGTAAGGAGCAGTTTCAAACACTGTAGGAACCAAGGAAACACACCCCCAGTACCCTGAGGAAAGTGTGTTCCTGCATCAACAGCTGGCATTGATTAAAAGGAAACCCCAGTTCAGGCTCCACTGTGGTTACATGACAACACAAATGAGAAATGCTACATTGCACACAGCCTGTTGCCTAGCAATAATCCCAATGCTTAGTTCCCTACCCACCCTAATATGTAATCAATCGTGTCTCCTCCCTTTCTTCCTGTGCAGCATTTCAAATTTCTTTTCATTTACAAAACCACTTTTTAAAGGGACATCATGAAAAATAAATCAAGTATAAATAAAAGTTCAGTTTTACTTAAAATTTATAATTCACTTTTGCTTCTGCAAGAAAGATAAAAGATAAACATGTTTTGACATAAATAGTAAAAGTTACAAATGTGATTAACACTGCAACAGTTCAAACTGCACTGGGACAGTAAAAATGCTGTTGTCTAAACAGCACACGGTATTTTAAATGCAGGATAGGTAAAGCATCTGTCACCTAAAATGAGCTGTGTAACAACAGAAGGTAAACACAGAATGTAGCACTAAGGAAACATCTTACTAAACTGGGAACTAAAGAGTTTTGCTAACTACCCATAACTCCTTAGGAAATCTCTCTCTCTCATTCTCTCTCTCTCATTCTCTCTCTCTCTCTCTCTCTCTCTCTCTCTCTCTCTCTCTCTCTCTCTCTCTCTCCCTCCCTCCCTCCCTTTCTCCCTCCCTCCCTCTCTCTCTCTCTCTCTCTCTCTCTCTCTCTCTCTCTCTCTCTCTCTCTCTCTATGTTACTGCTATATCTTTGGGTATGAACCTGGCTTGCACAAGCTCAGGAACTTCAAAGGTAATGTACAGGAGTTTAAAAACACAGTGTTAATAACTTACACAGTCAAGATAAAACAGGAAAAGCATGCCCCACTATAGCCTAGCAGAAAAAAAAAAAAAAAAAAAAAAAAAAAAAAAAAAAAAAAAAAAACGCTAGAGAAGCCATGTGTAGCCTAGATTTATATCAGCCTGATACAAGCTAGTCTTTTGGAAAAAAGGAAAGCCAGCAACAAAAGTGTCCCCTCCAGATTGACCTGTGGGCAGGGGATGTCTCTGACCTGACCTCCTTTCAGGACAAACTGATGTGGAAATGTAAACAACATTTACCCTTTCTTCCCAAGTTGCTTTTGATCATGTTTCTTTTATCACAGCAACACAAAACCTAAGACAAGTTATTTACAAAATATAAGAATAAAATACCTCTTTCAACTTGGCAAAAACCTTTCTATCAAAGATTGGATGGCTCAATGACTAAGAGGACATACTACTCTCCTAGGATACCCAAGTTCAAGACCCAACATCCATACTACATAAAATTGTAACTCTAGCTCCAAATGATTAGATGACCTCTACCCCATGGGTACCTAACCCTAACCCTGTGCACAGACACACGTATACCCATAAACTTAAAAGCTCTTAAAGTATATTTATATCTGTAAAAAAAAAAAAAAGCCCCCCTCCAAAAAAAGAAAAAAAAAAACAGATTTACTAACATCAAATCCAAGGATCTGATGCAAAAAGCACAGTTTCCAGAAGTGTCCGTTTTATGCCTCTCAGTATGATTCTTTCCTTCTCTATCCACTCCAAAGGTAAGGGGAGTCTGGGTCCCTTCCTCCTTCCCAGGGCTCACTCTTCTTTTAAAAGAGCAAAATGGGCTAAACTTTCTTTGTAACGTCGGCTATTATGATTTCTTTCTCATCTTTTCTTTTTTATTTCCTTCTTTGCTGAGACAGGGTCTCGTGTATACTAAACTAGCCTCAAACCTGCTTTGTAGCCAAGGATGACCTTAAATCTCTGACCGCCCTCCTTCTACCTTCTATGTGCTAAGATTGGTGACCTGGGCTGCCAGACAAAATTTATGTAGTGCCAGGGGTAAAACCAGGGCATCATAATCTATAAGCTGAGCTACACCCACAGCCCCAATTTAAAGGATTCAATTCATAAAAATTTTAATCTACTGTAGGAAGCCGTATTGGATTTGGGACAAGGAACCGCGCCCTAAGATGGTGTCTTCCCTCTCTAACTAGTAAACACCCCAAGAGTACATTCGCTTGTATCACGACATGTTACTGACCAATTATGATAAGACACCTCAGCTGGCAGATGGGTGGGGAGGATAAAAGGAGAGAGCCTCCCGGATACGGGGCTCCCCGATCCATCAAGAAAGGAGTCCTGAATAAACTGCTGAGAGAAGAACCTGGCCAAGTTTTGTCTTTTCCTTGCGGGTAGAGGTTGGGCTCAACAATCTACCCACACCCAAAATACATAGGAAAAAAACAGCTATAGTGTGGTATAATATAATGAAGTAAAGTTAGCACTCCTGTGCATATAAAGATCCACCCCTGCATATCCATATACTCCGAGTACTGAAGGAGTAAAGCTCTCTCTGAGCGCCAAACAAAACCATGTAGTGCTGAGGGGAGTGGCAACAAATCAAGAAGCCCTGACATCTGATGGGTAGACGAGAAGTCATTCCCTCAAGCATGCAGCTGTTGGCTGACTGGCACTCTTGCAGCCTTCTTGCTACACTGCTGCCTCCTGAGGCTGAAGGTGCACTACTAACATGTTCTCACGTGGCTACTGGTAAGCTGCTTCACCAGAGCTCCAGCCAGTAACTCTTAATTTAATTCAGCAGTTCCCGCACGGTGGCTAGAAAGTAAAGGGGCTGCTTTTTGTCCTATTGACAGTGCCCTTTGCTTTACAGAAGCTTTGCAATTTTATGAGATCCCATTTGTCGGTTGTAGATCTTAGAGCATGAGCCACTGGTATTCTGTTCAGGAAATTTTCCCCTATGCCCATGTGTTTGAGGATCTTCCTCACTTTCTCTTCTATTAGTTTCAGTGTATCTGGTTTTATGTGGAGGTCTTTGATCCACTTGGACTTGAGCTTTGTACAAGGAGATAAGAATGGGTCAGTCTGCATTCTTCTACATGCTGACCTCCAGTTGAATCAGCACCATTTGTTGAAAATGCTGTCTTTTTTCCACTGAATGGTTCTAGCTTCTTTGTCAAAGATCAAGTGAACGTGTGTGTGTGTGTGTGTGTGTGTGTTCATTTCTGGGTCTTCAATTCTATTCCATTGATCTGCCTGTTTCTGTACCAATATCATGTGTTTTATCATAATTGCTCTGTAGTAGAGTATGAGGTCAGGGATGATGATTCCCCAGAATTTCCTCATTGTTGAGGATATGTTTTGCTATCCAAGGTTTTTGTTATTCCAAATGAATTTAAGGCTTCCTCTTTCTAACTCTATGAAGAATTGAGTTGGAATTTTGATAGGGATTGCATTGAATCTGTAGATTGCTTTCAGTAAGATGTCCATTTTTACTATATTAATCCTGCCAATGCATGAGCATGGGAGATCTTTCCACCTTCTGAGGTATTCTTTGATTTCTTTCTTCGGCAACTTGAAGTTCTTGTCATTCAGATCTTTCACTTGCTTAGCTAGAGTCACACCAAGATATTTATATTATTTGTGACAATTGTGAATGGTGTTGTTTCCCTAATTTCTTTCTCAGTTTGTTTATCCTTTGAATAGAGAAAGGCTTCTGATTTGTTAAGAGTTTATTTTATATCCAGCCACTTTGCTGAAGTTCTTTATCAGCTGTAGAAGCTCTCTGGTAAAATTTTTGGGGTCACTTATGTGTACTATCATATGATCTGCAAATAGTGATATCTTGACTTCCTCCTTCCCTATTTGTAACCCTTTGATCACCTTTTTTTGTCTAATTGCTCTGGCTATAACTTCAAGTACTATATTGAATAAATAGGGAAAGAGTGGCCAGCATTTTCTTGTCCCTGATTTTAGTGGGGTTGCTTCAAGTTTCTCTCCATTTAATTTGATACTGACTACTTGTTTGCTGTATATTGCTTTTACTGTGTTTAGGTATGGACCTTGAATTCATGATCTTTCCAAAAGTTTTATCAGGAAGGGGTGTTGAATTTTGTCAAATGTTTTCTCAGCATCTAATGAAATGATCATGTTTTTTTTTTTTTGAGTTTGTTTTTATAGTGATTATGCTAATGGATTTCCATATATTGACTTATCCTTGCATCCTTGGAATGAAGCCAACTTCATCATGGTGAATGATCATTTTGATGTGTTCTTGGATTTGGTTTGCAAGAACTTTATTGGGTATTTTTGCATCAATATTCATAACTGTAAATAGGACAAAATGGCAACCCACAGATTGAGAAAAGATCCTTACCAATCCTACATCCAATAGAGGGTTAATATCCAATATACATAAAGAACTCAAGAAGTTAGACTCCAGAGAACCGAATAACCCTATTAAAGATGGGGTACAGAGCTAAACAGAGAATCCTCATCTGAGAAATCTCCAATGGCTGAGAAGCACGTAAAGATATGTCCAACACCCTTAGCTATCAGGGAAATGCAAATCAAAACAACCCTGAGATTCCACTTCACACCTATCAGAATGGCTAAGATCAAAAATGAAGGTGACAGCAGATGCTGGCAAGGATGTAAAGAAAGAGGAACAACACTTCTTCCTTGCTAGTAGGGCTGCAAGCCAGTAAAACCAGACTGTTCCTGAGAAAATTTGAAATAGTTCTACCTGAAGACCCAGCTCTACCACTCCTGGGCATATACCCAAAAGACGCTCCAACATATAACAAGGACACATGTTCCACTATCTTCATAGCAGCCTTATTTATAATAGCCAGACACTGGGAGAAAAAAAATGTCCCTCAACCAAAGAATGGATACAGAAAATGTGATATATTTACACAATAAAGTACTACTCAGCTACCAAAAACAATGACGTTATGAAATTCTTAGGCAAATAGAAGGAAACTAGAAAATATCATCCTGAGTGAGGTAACCCACACCCCCAAAAAAAAATACATGATATATACTCACTGATAAATGGATATTAGCCCAAAATCTCACAATACCCAAGATACAACCCACAAACCATATGGAGCTTAGGAGGAAGGAAGACCAGGATGTGGATGCTTCAGTAATGCATTGAGTGGGGAACAGGATGATTGCGGGAGGTGGAAAGACAGGGGACCTGGGAGGGAGAGAGGAGGGGAAGGAAATAAAGGGGGCAAAATCAGGTACTGGAGGGGACAAGAGAGAGGTACAGAGGGCCAGAAGACATGTAGTAGTGGGGGATGAGGAACTGGGGGTAGTCACTGAAGGATCCCAGGCAACAGGGAAGCGAGAGGCTCCAAGGACCCAACAGGAATGACTTTAACCAGAATGCAATGTGTGCAGCAGTAGAGAGAACCTGTAGAGACCCATCTCCAGTAGATAGGCACGGCCCCCAGTGGGGGGAGGGATGGGGCCACCCACGCATCTCAAAGTTTTAACCTTGAAATGTTCCTGTCCAAAGGAAAAACAGGGACAAAAAAATGGAGCAGAGACTGAAGGCAGGGCCATCCCAGGACTGCCCACCTGGGAATCTATCCTGTCTGCATATACTAACATGCACACACACACACACACACACACTCACACACACTCACACACTCACACACACACACACACACACACACACACTCACACACACACACACACACACACTCACACACACACACACACACACTCACACACACACACACAGTTGCTGTTGCCGAGAGGCACTTTCTTACAGGAACCTGGTGTGGCTGTTCCTTGGGAAGTTCTTAAATGCAGGTACTATGCAACCTAAGCCAACTTCATAGTCATCCTCCTGTCTCAGCTCTCAGTGCTGAAAGTCAGTCATATGCTATTATGCCCAGATAAAAATGTATGCATTGCTTACAATCAAGGAACAGCTGATACAGTGCTACTTATGCAATGATTTACCAAGCACTGTCATATTTTATGGAGTGTGTGAGACATGAAGACACCAAAAGCTCCTCTATCCACTTGGACATAGAAAGACAAACTTTGGTGTGCAGCACCACAGCCATGCAGTGCTTGCCCAACATGTGTGAGGCATCAGGTTCAATCCCAAGTACCACAAACAACAGAATGACTGTTAACCTGCTAACACAAAGAGGTTAGTTATTCAGTGAAAATTACAAAACTACAAGGACATGTGCAGTTCTTACAAATTAGTAACAGAGAAATCCTGTATCCTGTGACACCATGAGCTACAGAACTACACAGGAGCAGGGCACTGTGGCACCTGCCTATACTCCCAGTGTTCTTAGGCAAGAAGATTACTCAACCCCTCGCTTCAAAACCAGCCTGAACAATATACTCAGAGCTTGTCTCAAACACACCACAGAGCCAGTTATGTGGCAGCACAGTCCTTTAATTCCAGCATTCAGGGGCACAGACAGGTGGATCTCTGAGCTTGAGGCCAACCTAGTCTACAGAGTGAGTTCCAGGACAGCCAGGGTAACACAGAGAAACCCTGTCTCAAAAAAGTAAAAAATAAAAAGACCATAGCACATAACAACAAAAATAAATGAATAAATAAATAAACAAGTAAAATAAAACTACACAGGACTCACATGAAAGGATACGTATCTCACACCTTTAATGGGTAAATTATATTTAATTTGAGCATAACACAAAAAAGTCATATAAAATTCTATTTTTTAAAAGGCTTTCAAGCCTCCATAAGCAAAAGGTTCTGTTAAGATCTAGTAGGTAGGAGGACATTCTCAAATGCTGACTCTTTGGTAACCAAACCTTTGGTGCCACTGTTTAATCACTTCTCTATTAGAAAAGGATTCTGTACGCATTGCATGATCCTTTCTGCAAAATCTCTAAAATTGATTTAGCAAAATGTTTCATAAACCTGTACCAAACCAGTCTAATCCTGATGAATCTAGAGAATCCGAGTAACCATGGGGGGACTCGAAAACCAAGCCAAGAATACCTGAGATTGGTATCAACAAAAGCCCTGGATGCTGAGGTTTTACTTGGCTGTGAGGATTCGACATTAGTTACTTTTCTGTTGCTGTGGTAAAACAGCATGGCCAAGGAAGGCTCTATTTGGACTTTTCTCACTGAAGACAGAGTCCTTCACGGCTGCCAGCAGTCAGCATAGACAGCTGAGAGCTCTTGAACCACAAGCACAAAGCAGAGAGAAGTTGGAAGCCATTAAAGCCCTCCAGTGTGACTTGCTTCCTCTGACAAGACCACATCTGTTAACCGTCTCCAAACAGCACTTCCAACTACAGGAGCCTCAGAGGGTCATTCTTGTTTGGTTTGGTTTGGTTTGTTAGGGTTGGGTTTAGGTTGGGTTTGAGTGGTTTGGGTTTGGGTTGTTTGTGTTGTTTGGGTTGTGTGGGGTTGGGGTTGGGCTTGGGTTATTTGGGGTTGGGTTGCTTGGGGTTGGGTTGGGTTGTTTGGGATTGGGTTGGGGTTGGGTTGGGTTGGGTTGGTTGGGGTTTGGGTTTGGGTTATGTTGGGGTTTGGGTTGGGGTTGGCTTGGGTTGAGTTGTTTGGGGTTGGGTTGTTTGGGGTTGGGGTTTGGGTTAAGTTAGGGTGGGTTGGGTAGGGTTGTTTGGAGTTGGGTTGTTTGGGGATGGGTTGTTTGGGTTTGGGTTGGTTGGGGTTGGGTTGGGTTGTTTGGGGTTGGAGTTTGGGTTAAGTTAGGGTTTGGGTTGGGGTTGGGTTGGGGTTGGGTAGGGTTGTTTGGGGTTGGATTGTTTGGGGTTGGGTTGTTTGGGGTTGGGGTTTGGGTTAAGTTAGGGGTTAGGTTGGGTTGGGTTGGTTATTTGGGGTTGGGGTTTTGGTTAAGTTGGGGTTTGGGTTGGGGTTGGGTTGGATTGTTTGGGGTTGGTTGTTTGGAGTTGGGGTTGGGTTGGTTGGGGTTGGGTTGGTTGGGACTGGGGTTTGGGTTAATTTGGGGCTTGGGTTAGGGTTGGGTTGTTTGGGTTTGGGTTGGGGTTGGGTTAGTTGGGGTTGGGGTTGGGTTGTTTGGGGTTGGGGTTGAGTTGGGTTGTTTGGGGTTCGATTGGTTGGGGTTGGGGTTTGGGTTAAGTTAGGGTTTGGGTTGGGGTTGTGTTGTGTTGTTTGTGGTTGGGTTGTTTGTGGTTGGGTTGGATTGGGTTGGGTTTGGTTGGTTGGGGTTGAGGTTTGGGTTAAGTTGGGGTTTGGGTTGTGGTTGGGTTGGGTTGAGTTGTTTGGGGTTGTGGTTGGGTTGGGTTGAGTTGTTTGGGGTTGGGGTTGGGTTGGGTTGGGTTGTTTGTGGTTGGGGTTTGGGTTGGTGTTGGGGTTGGGTTGGTTGGGGTTTGGTTGTTTGGTGTTGGGGTTTGGGTTAAGTTAGGGTTTGGGTTGGGGTTGGGTTGGGTTGGGTTGTTTGTGGTTGGGGTTTGGGTTGGTGTTGGGGTTGGGTTGGTTGGGGTTCGGTTGTTTGGTGTTGGGGTTTGGGTTAAGTTAGGGTTTGGGTTGGGGTTGGGTTAGGTTTGACACAAGCTAGAGTCATCTGAAAGAGGAACCTCAATAGAGAAAATGCCTTCAACAGATTGCCTGGAGGCAAGTCTGCAGGTCATTTTCTTGATAAATCATTGGTACAGGAGAGCTAAGCCCATCAGAGACTGTGCTACCCCTGAAAAAAATGGATACTTGAGGTTAGGAGGCCTTTTCCTGGGTACAGGAACCAGTGTTTGGGCAACTTCACATAACTTTCTGTTCCCTCAGGACATGCTCCAGCCAGGTCACATACACACTGCTTCATCTGGATTGTCGCTGTGCATGTGTGACTTCATGGTTTGGTGGATCAGATAACACCCTGATCATAAAGGGCTGCAGGTTGGCCCATAATCAATGTTCAGTTTTCTGTAGATGGCCTTGCTCTGAAATCCCTTACTGTGAATCACCTATGGGGCTGCCACAGACTCCAAACAGCACAGCATTCACCTCTAAAGTATGCCCTATAGACGAGAGAGCGAAAGCTGGCTCGTGGTTAGCAAGTAGTTCTCCGTGCTATGCAGCATCCACCCAGGGGTGGGATGCCACAGAATCGCAGCTCCTTCCTAGGAAAGCCAGGAAAGGCGGTGGAAGGAAACTTCACTGTAGGCAAACTTCAGGCTGTGCACAGTTGTTTATTTGGATGGAGGAATAAACAGAAGTGTGACTGATTTGTGGTAGCCAATGGGTTGGCTAGATGGTCAGAGACTAGAAGCCACAGCTGAAAAATTGGTGAGAAAATTGATGATGGTGTGTATGTATATCCCTCCAAATGAGCAAAGGATGGGAAGATACATGTGTTCCGTGTAAATGCTTATCAACAGAAGAGGAAGAGTTTAATAATCAAGTAGATAGAATGTGTTGGGATTCTGTAAACCCCACCCCTCAATTACCTGGCAGTAGCCAGGTAT
This sequence comes from Micromys minutus, assembly GCF_963924665.1. Classification (NCBI taxonomy): domain Eukaryota; kingdom Metazoa; phylum Chordata; class Mammalia; order Rodentia; family Muridae; genus Micromys; species Micromys minutus. The sequence continues at coordinate 35,947,414 of NC_137964.1, forward strand.
GCTCCGCCCCAGTGACCTGACACTATAAAAGGGGCTGCTTGCCCCCTCTGCTCTCTCTTGGCCTCTCTTGCCTCCTGGCTCTCTTGCTCTCCCAACCCTACCCCGCCTCTTCCCCTTCCCTTCCCCCCCTCTCTCTCCACGTGCTCATGGCCAGCCTCCACTCCTCTACTCCTCCCCCCTCCTCTGCCTCTACCGCCCTCTTAACTCTCCTATGACCTGAATAAACTCTATTCTGTACTACACCGTTGTGTGGCTATCCCTCAGGGGGAAGGGATTCCCAACATGGGCCCCTCAGAGGCATCTCCCTTGCCCCCAGGCCTCGCTGCATCTCCATAGGCCATATGACCCCCACTCTCTTCATCCTTCCCCTAACAGAATGACCCCTTCTATAGACAGCCTCCTTCCCTAGTCACACCTGTCATTGCCCGATGGACCCATTAACAAAGCAAAGTGTCTATAGAGGCAAGGCAAGCACTGATTGACACTCATTAAGGCTTATATTCTGGCCACAGCCACTGCTGAGGGCCAGATCTACCAGTGGCAAAGTCCAACACTGAGTCCCCAACATGGCACTATTCCCCAGGGTGACCATCCAGCAACCTGCCAAGTTGATTTCAATGGACCATTTCCATTGAAGAGGGGACAGTGCTTGTTCTTACTGAAACAAAGCAGGGAACACTTTTCACAGCTAAGAACAGTGTGGCTCATGCCCAAAGAATCCACTGGTCTGACTACTTTCTCCACCATCCTGAAGCAGCTGTCTCAACAGACTGGTGGAATGGCCTTTTGAAAATACAGCTAAAATGTCAGTTGGATGGCAATAGCCTGGAGGACTTGGGTGGGGTTTGAATCCACATCCTACATATGAAACGGTTTCACTTATAGCCAGAAATCAACGGATGGATTTTTATGGTTGGTTTTAACTTCAAATGTCCACAAACTGGGACTATCTGAGTAGGAGACTCACCTGAGACTCTGTTCCGACTGCCTTGGTCAATGTGAGGAGGCCCACCTGACTGTGGGCAGCAACAGGGAGCAATCCTAATTTTTAAAAGTATGTATCTGAAAGATTACCTTGCTTTTTGCTGGCTAGGCTTCCCTCTCCTGTTGTTGCTGCTGCTCAGTCGTCCCATGATGGCGGAAGCAGTAATTCTAAGCTTGCATTCTAAAATAAGGACCATCAGCTCTCTGGGAAACTTCCAGACCCTAAGCATCACTTTGGGACAAACAAGGTAGGCAAGCCATCTTGTGGAAGGAGTAAGCACTGGTTGCTGCTGCCATCCCCAACCCCACCACCATCAAGGAGAGACAGCTTTTGTGGGACAACTCCAGCTGCTGAGAAGCCCAGACTCGAGGACAGAGCCACCACAGAGTTCTCAGTTTCCTGGGTGAGACTTAGCTGTTATTACTATTTTTTAAAGCTGACTGAATAAATTCTGAGATATATATTTTCAACTCTTCCAGAAATGTTTCTATAAAATCAATCATGGTACTAGATTTGCTAGTTTGGGGGAAATTTTCAAAAGGATACTGGAATGTTGGGCTAGAAAGGCAATCTAGTATTCAAAGCTTTAGAAGCTATTGTGCAAACTGGTGCAGGCATGGAAGCCTAACTTTTGAAGTTTCAATGGTAAATTTTAGAGTCCCTTAAAACATTTTATTGAGACTACTTGATATTTTGAATGGAGTAGCTATGGGTCTTGTCAGCTGAAGCTAAAAAAATCTTCTGTGGTTAATTAGAGAAAAGGACCACTGATGTGAGACCTTTGCTGACTCTGAAGAAAAGGCCAGAATCAGGCAAGGCAGTGTAATCCTGGCACTCGGGAGGCAGAGGCAAGCCATCTCTACAAGTTAGAAACCAGCCTGGTGTACAGAGTTCCAGGATAGCCCTTCAGAGCCTTCTTAGATCATGAATAAATCCCAACGGCTAAAATTAACTGTTGGTTCTACTTTGATGGTGAATTGTATTCTTTTTCTTACCTCTTGGAGTAAGAAGACAAGTTTTTTATTTTACAAAACCCAAGTCAAGAGACTTTGGATGTTTTAGAAAGGTTAAGCATGAGACTGTAATTGGCATGCAGTCCCTTTCAATCTAACTTCTTAGGCAAATATAGGAGCTGTGGTAGTTTGAATGACAAGGGACCCCAAAGGCTCATGCATCAGAAAGTCTCCTGCTGTGGATCAGATCCAAAGTCTCAGCTACTGCACAAAGCATGCCTGCTGTCTGCCTAGTGCATGCTCTTGGACATGATGTGTGAGGGTTAAAGTTATGTTTTAAGTTTTAATTACCATGGATAAGTGATCTATATAAAATAAAAAGGCATCTAACCTGTAAGCCCACTTGCCCAAAGACAGATAACTTCCTGAAATACTGGGGGCTGTTCATGTAAGATAACAAACCATATGTTTTGACTTCTATACACAGGATGTACACGTTTAGGTGAAGGTACTTGGAGAGGAAGTACGTCAGATATGTATGCTTTTCCCCATTTCAACATGGGTAGCCTTGTAGGCTTTGCCTTTACAAGCACCTGACTGACATATTCTCAACCATTCCCTGGGGATCCTGGACATGGAGCTGGCGAGTGTCTACCTTCCTGGCAAAGATTTAATAAAGCTTGCTTCAAATCTGGCCCAAAAACTGTAGTAGTAGTAGTAGTCTATTCTCTCCGGGTGGAATTAAGAGATGTTCATAGACTTATGCTCTAAAACTGTAAGCAAACTCCTGTTCCAATAATTAAATGCCTTCTTTTTTAGGTTGCCTTGGTCAGGGTGTCTTCGAAACAATAGAAAAGTAACCAGCCAACCAAATCTAGAACACCAAGTAAGTTACTTAGAATATGTGGGCAAGTGCTATAGGTCTGAGACTATACTCAATTATATAAAATCTAACACAGTTCTGTCAAAAAGGTAGTTCTCGGGCCAGAAAACAAATTATTTCCACAAGGACATTGCTTGAGGAATCACTGAGCTGTGAACAGGGCGGGTAGACTGGATAACACGAGCACATTAACGTTAGTGCTCTGGGCTAGTGATTACACTGTGCTTATGTAACAGAATATTCTCAATATATGCTGAAGGGTTTAGAAGTGGTAAGACAATCTGTCTTCAACTTAGTCACAAATGGTTCAAAAGATAAGAGCAAAAGTAATACAGTCAGAAAGAGAACTATCAGCCAAATACTACAAAATGTTAAAACTAGAGCTAAGGCATCATTTATTCAGCCACAGAGAAGCCCTTGTGCCTCATCCCTGCTGGGTAAGGCTGAAATCCCAGCAATCCCACAGCAAGTGGGAGACAGAGACAGGAGACCAAAGCCCATTAACCAGCCAGCCTAGAGCACCCAACACCAACACCACAGACAGTGAGACCCTGTCTAACCAGGTACAAGAGAAAACTGACTCCTAAAAGGACTTCTTGTATAAATATGTACCTAGAAAGATGCAAAGCTAGGACCTACTAGCACCTCCTAAGTATGGGTGTGCTGGCCCTGAGTCCCATTAAAACTTAAAACATCAGGGAGGAGACATGGGGCATCTAGAGATGTACATATCCCCAGTTTCTTACTTGGTGGACCACCAGCTTGCGACTCTGGACAATCTTCTTTTCTGGCTGATTTATTTTCTTGTTTTTATTTTGCTGCTTTGATTTAAACCATCTGAAAAGATGATCCTCCAAACTGCAAAGCTCAACTTTTAATAAAATTGGGGTGTGTGTGTGTGTGTGTGTGTGTGTGTGTGTGTGTGTGCTTGTGTGCTCTCAGGCACATCAGGGACTGACTTCAGCCACAAACATGTGTTCCTTGCATCCTCTGTGAAGGAGATGTGCGCCCAGGCACCTCAGCTCCCATGACCTCATGGCTTCGTGCGCCCCTAGGTCTGCCTGCCCAGCCTTCACCCTCCACTGCTACATCTATCCAGAAATGGCACCATCAGTTGTTTCAACATGGGGCTTGCTGTGCAGCCCAAATGATCTCAGAACTTTCTGTCAAGGTTAAGCTAGCCTCAGTCTTCCTTCTTGTGATAGTGACAAGCAGGAGCCCACATCCAGCTTGTGGTGGTCTAACTGCCAGCCCAAGGGCACTGAGCACAGTAAAGGCAGACTAACTAAGATGTTTGATAGGTTACATGTTTTGAATACATGTTAAGTCTTATCTTAATTAGAGCAGTGGCCTTAAACTTATGATCCTCCTGCTTTGGCCTCCTGGATGCTGGGTATGTACACTACCATTCCCAGTATTATTTATCCTTCACTAAAGTTATTTTCGACTTACCATCTATACATAAACATGTATATATGTATATGTAATGTAATGCTATCATTGACTTAAGCGTCTTTTTTTAATGATTTTTTTAAAAATTTATTTATTTTATGAGTACACTGTAGCTGTCTTCAGACACACACTAGAAGAGGGCATCAGATCTCATTACAGATAGTTGTGAGCTACCATGTGGTTGCTGGGATTTGAACTCAGGACCTCTGGAAGAGCAGTCAGTGCTCTAACCACTGAGCAGTCCCTCCAGCCCAGGTTAAGCATCTTTATACACAAAACAAAATAAACAACTTGCAGCTTGCAGGGCTCAAGGGAATATAATTAATGATGATTTTTTTTAAGATGGGATTTCCCTGACTAAACAACATTCTTAAAACAAACAGGTACTTGTGGAAATAAATTAGTTTTGTTTTGGAGGGTTTTGAGACAGTGTTTTTCTGTGTAGCCCTGACTTCCCCAGAGATTACTCTGTAGACCAGCATGGCTCAAACTCCTCACAGAGATCCTCCTGCCTCTGTCTCCCAAGTGCTGAGATAAAAGATGTGCACCACCACCTGGTAAATCAGTTCATTTTAATTGAAGAAGATACAGTCACTATACCACATCTAAGACTTCTGTATGGAAAAAGGGGTATCTAAAACCTGAATGGATCTTTTAACTCAAGAAGGAACTGAAAGAAGCATGGACAGAAAGTACACTCACACCCACTGAAAAGAAGATGGCTGCTGAGTTTCACTTGCTGTAGATCTTGCTGAGGTACCGAGTCTACGACTGCATATCTGTACTGAATCAATGAAATGCTATCCTAAAGTAAGAAATCACAACAGGCACTTCTGTGAAAGTGAACAGATTCTACCTTTGGCCACTTGGGGTTGAGGAGCCGGGCTTTGATGGCATCATCCAGCGCCTTGTGGTACTGTTGGGTTTTCATGTAGGCTGCAGATCTGTTGCTATACAAAATGCAGTTCTGAGGGTCAACTGCCAGGGCTTCATTGTACAAAACAATAGCTGTGTGGAAGTCTCCATCATGACAGGCCTGGTTACTCTGACGAACTTTCTCAACAAATTCAGCTTTGCTCAGTGCTGGTTCATCAGGACTTCTCTGGACAATAGTCTTAGCACCAAAGAGAGGAATCTACAAACAGAGAAATTGTTGTAAGTTCCAACACAGATGCCTGAGGCCTGAAATCGATGTCAGGCATCTTCCTTGATTTCTCTCATCTTTACTCACTGAGGCAAGGTCTCCTGAACCTACTAGGGTTAAACAATGATGCTTCTGTAAGTTAACTCTTGTCCTAAACAATAAGCTTTCCTTGAAACAGCTAACAGTCCCTGCAACAGACATACAGCTGTGTTGGGGAGACAGCTCAGTGGCTAACATTCTTGTCATGGAAGCATGAACACTGGGTTGAAATCTAAAACCCTCATGAAAACCTTGGCAGGTATGGTGGCCACCCATCATCTTCATTCTCGGGAACAGACAGGTTCCCCGTACTAAGAGGCTAAATAGAGAAGCAGGATTGGTTTTTAAGATATGTTCTCTCTAATCTTGGCTGGCATATAACTCTATGTATAGCAAGGTGGACTTGACCTCAGAGATCTTCCTGCCCTTACCTCCATAGCACTAAGACTGCACGCTGTCTTACTTTGGAAGTATGTGCTTTTCCTATTTTATAGTAGGTTACACTTCAGGAATGTCATGGGGGCTAGAGAGATGGCTCAGTGGTTAAAAGCATTAACTGCTCTTCCAGAGGTCCTGAGTTCAATTCCCAGCAACCACATGGTGGCTCACAACCATCTGAAATGGGATCTACTGCCCTCTTCTGGTGTGTCTGAAGAGCTACAGTGTACTCACATAAATAATAATAAATAAATAATAAATAAATAAATAAATCTTGTTGAAAAGAGAGAGAGATGTCATGAAGATGCAGAAGTGACTTTAAACAGTATTGAAACTGTGAAAAACTATAGGAACTTTGGAAACTTCAAACTGATACATTTTTCATATGACATAACTAAGAACCTGTGAGGACCAAGGACTGGAATGTGGTATTTGGATGAGGATGTCCTTTATAGGCTCAGGTGTCTGAACACAGGGTCGTCCATCGGTTGCATTACTTGGGTCCAGCACATCACTACATGCAGACTTTGAGGTTTCAAAGTCTCGGGTCGTTCCAAGCATTTTCTCTTCCCCTGCTTTGTGCTCATGATGTAAGTTCTCAACATCTTGCTTTATTCGCCATGCCTGCTGCCACCCCAGCCCTCACAGGACGGACTCTTCTCTCTTTGTAACCATAAGCCAAAATAAACTTTTTGTAAGTTGCCTTGGTCATGATGTTTTGGTTTTTGTTTTGTTTTTTCTTGTTCACATAAAAGTGAAGGATTCAGTTAACATGGCCATGTTGATATTTGCTCCATCCATCATGACAATACAGACTCTTGATTTTATAATATCTCCCTCAACTTCTTTCTTTGCTGCTCATTTTCTCTACAGGCCTTTTGCTTCCTTGGTTAGGACAGACTTAAATTAACTCATTCTTTCCCTCACTTGTTTCATTTTTCTTTTTTGAGGCTTCTGTGGAAAGAATTGTTTCCCTGGTTTCTGTTTTAGCCAGTTCACGATTGGTATACAGCAATGCTTGTTTACTGTTGGCCAACTTTGTATCCTGATACCTGACTGAACAGACTCATCGGGTCAAAGCCTCTTAGTCTTAGTTGTGGATGTAAAGAAAAAAAACCACTTCACTTCTTCCTTCCCACAGAGGAAGTGACTCAGTGTCATCCACCTGCAGTCAGGTCACTGACTACTCAGTCCCTAGGCATGGTTGCCGTGTGAGAGCCCAGTGCTGGCCTCTACTGCTGGCAGATCTGGCAGTAGGTAACTGTAGCCAGATTAGCCTTGGTGAGTGGGAACCCATGTCACTGAGACCATCCATCACTGCCACCGCGGCCACTTTGTTTATGGGGCACCAGGGCAATGACAGAGACAGCAAAGAAAGAGGCTGCTTGTCCACAGAACATGTTATCCAATCTTCCTGAATGCCTCTGCTGAGGTCACATTTTTATGAATACCTACATGGGACATGAGTATCTTCACATCCTTTGCCCATCTGGAGACACATAATTCTTCTCCAAAAATCTTTTTCACCAAATTCCAATCATGTTCTTTTTTCTAAGTCCCTAACCATAGCCCACGAAAATCAGTAAATAACCACACATCTGGCCATTTCTCCTTCCAAGCAGAATGTACAGCTTATGTGCACTGCCCGAAGTTCTGCCCACTGTAAAGATCCTCCTCTGAAGTTATTCAGGGTTGTCCCAGGAAGGGATGGAAGGCTGCACCTCTCCACCTCCAGGCGATGCTTGAATGTACATGTGGGGTCTGAAGGAGAATGCATCCCATGAGCTCATATATTTGAATGCTTGGTCCCTGGTTAGTAGAATGGTTTGAAAAGAATTAGAAAGTGTGGTTTTGTTGGAGGAGGTGTGTCACTGGGGGGAGTAGGCCTTGAAGTTTCAAAGCCTAAGCTATCCCAGTAAACTCTGTCTATCTCATGTCTGTGGTTCAACTGTAAGCTCCCAGCTACTGCTCCAGTGCCCTGCCTGTTGACCTGCTGTCATGTAATCCACTAGGACAGTCTTGGACTTTACCATGAGTCCATGAGATCATATTTCTGGATCCATGAGCCCCAAATTAAATGTTTTCTCTTATAAATTGCCTTAGGTGTTGTGCTTTGTCACAGGAATCAAAAAGTGACTAAGACAGTGCAGATTCAATAGTAAAAGAGGCCCTCGCTTTCTCTTCCTCAGTCAGCACCCCATGAGGGCCATAGCTGCATGTTTAGGAGCAGAATTCATTGTAACTAGAGTAAACACGAGTAAGCACTCAGGTATCAAGTGACTTGCTCGTGCCCTCAGGACCCACCTAGGCCTGCTGATGCATGATCCCGGGATCATTTGATAATGTCCGACTTTATGGCTTGGTGGGTCAGATTATACCCAACTCATGATGGGAAGCATAAATCACATAGCAACTTTGTGGCCCACTGTCAAATGTTCAGTTTCCACTAAGGCTAAACGACAGGCCAACCATCTGTCTCCTAACAATCTCTTGCTGATGAGTACCAAGCTTGCTCCAAGATCCAAGGGTCTGCACTGTGATAAAGGGACCTGCCCGAGACTCCAACCAGGATTCTTATCTGCCACTGACATGTGTATCAAATACCATCCAGTCTCCTGGATCATATGGCCCAAGTGGTAGAATAGCCCACACTGCCTTCTCCTGTTCCATTCAAAGCTAGCAGCTTCTGAGTACATTAGCATATGAGGATTGTGCTATCTCTAAAATCTAAACAGTACCAGTAAGAATTGTGCTTTTTCCATGGTAGTGGGTGTGACAAGGTGCAACAGCTTATCCTTCACCTTAGAAGGAATATCTCTGCACACCCCAGACCACTGAACTCCTACAAATGTCAATGAGGTAGTGGCACTTGAGTTTTAGTTACATTTATTTCCTATCCTGTTGTCTTAGTAAATGTTCTTTTCCTGTAAAGAGACACATGACTTTGGCAACTCTTAGAAAGGAAAACATTTAAATGAAACTCACAGGTTCAGAGATTTAGTTCATTTTTGCCATGGTGGGAAGCATGGAAGAACGCAAGCAGACATGGTGCTGAAGAGGGAGTTCTACATCCAGATAAGAAGGCAGCAGAGAGAGACACTATGCCTGAGTTGAGCATTTGAACCAAAGACATATGTCCTCCAACAAGGCCATAGTCTAATAAGTGGTACTCCTAATAGTGGCACTCCCTGGGGACCAAGCATTCAAATCTATGCGCCTATGGAGGTCATTCTTACTCTAACCCCACCTCTGATATACATATGTATTACCAAGATGTGCAAAATGGCTGCCATTCCAATAGAAATCATATGCTTTCCCAGTGGGGGGGTGATCACTCCATATACTTGGAGATGAAGGAGAAAAGAGCTCTTTACTAAATCACCAGGACAAATGAAACTGATGCCCAAATAAGTTGACCTCAAATAGAAAGTTTTACTAACATATTCTGGCAGAATTGTGTTTTCCCCAGAAGGGAGCAGGGGGCTTATGTCAGACCAGGACTTAACACTGGCTGTGGCTCTGCACTGCCCCCTTGAGCATGTCAGAGGCATGTTCTTTGGGAATGAGTCTAATGGCAGGTCAACCTTGGTGAACAAACACATTTAGTAGCATTGTTAATTTGTTTATCCCAAACAGGCTGGATTAGCACTGCGTTGGTTTGAATAGGCTTAGCCAAGGGAGTAGCACTATTAGGAGGTGTGGTCCTGTTAAAGGAACTGTGTCACTGTGGGGGTGGGATTTGAGAGACCTTCCTCTTAGCTGCCTGGAAGCCAGTCTTCTCCAGTTTGGAACAAGATGTAGAACTCTCAGCTTCTCCAGCAACATGCCTGCATGGACACTGCCATGTTCCTGCCACACTGACAATGGACTGAACCTCTGAAACTGTAAGCCAGTCCCAAGTAAATCTTTTTCTTTATAAGAGTTGCCTTGGTCATGGTATAGCTTCACAGCAATGGAAACCCTAACTAATACAAACATAGTACTTATCTTTGGAGTATTCGGAAGACAGTGCCCACTTAGCTAAATTGTACTTTGTGTGATTCAATGTCTCCAAAGCCAATCTATTAACAAATCCTTTATAATATCAATTTTATTTCTTTAAGTTTCTTCTATGTCACTACTTCCTGTTCAGTTGATTCAATCGATCAACATAATATATCAATACAGAGGAACGCAATGATGATCAAGATCCTTGCAAAATAAGTCATAACACGGGGCTGGAGAATTAATAGTTCTTGATGTAAAACAATAAATGTGTAATGCTAGCTTCACCAGCTGAAAGCAAATTGATTCTGTGGTCCTTACTGACAGATACTGACAAAAAGGTTCCATCAGTAACTGCACACCATGTACAGGAGATGTGCTCTGTTCACATAAAAATACCACATCCCCAAGAGTGTGCAGCAGCTACAATCTGGAGTCCACTACATGATTACATTTTCAAGAGCCAACTGCTATGATCCATCTGTCTTCTGCACAGGCCAAATGAAAGAGGTAAACAGAAATGTGCTAAGAACCACTTCAGGTCCTTGATGGTGGCTCTAATCTCTGTAATCTCTCCAGAGATCCATGCTAGTATTTTTTTTAAAAAATGTATTTATTTTATTTTATATATGTAACTACACTGTCACTGTCTTCAACACACCAGAAGAGGGCACCAGATCCCATTACAGATGGTTGTGAGCCACCACATGGTTGCTGGGAAGTGAACTCAGGACCTCTGGAAGAGTAATCAGTACTCTAACCACTGAGCCATCTCTCCAGCCCCTCCATGCTAGTTTTGGTTCGATACTTTGTTTGGTAGAGGAAACAGCAATGTGTCAGAGAACTAATGGTGGGAACCTGTAATAGGGATAAAAATGTCTGGAGAGACCTTAACAGGCTAAGGAATTTGAACTCTCAGACTCTGAAGGGTTTATTTCACCTGAGGAAGTGGTCTCTCCGCCTTTAACAGAGGATACACCCCCATCTCCAGCCCCAGCAGCACCGCCCTCTCCAGATTTCGTCTAAGGGGATCGATCCTATATTATACAACCAACAATGACCTTCCTTCCTTCAGTGTCCACCCAGCTCAACTCTAAGCAGGCTCTTGGAGGTAGGATAGGCTGTGTGATACAAAGACATAAGCTACAACACTAAAGAACTTAATACTGGAGAGATGGCTCCGAGTATTCAGACATACCAGGGAAGGTACCGGATCCCATTATAGATGGTTGTGAGTCACCATGTGGTTGCTGGGAATTGAACTCAGAACCTCTGGAAGAGCAGCCAGTGCTCTTAACCGTGGAGCCATCTCTTCAGCCCCAGTTTTTGGGTTTTTTTGTTTGTTTGTTTTTGTTTTATTTTTTTTAAGTGCCAGAAGTTTGGCTAAAAGTCTGTTTAATTTGTCAGCTGTAATATTTGTCAAAAAAAAAAAAAAAAAATGGCCTACTGAGAAAGACCTAGAGAGGCCTGATCTCCCTTGGTCTGGTGTTGATGAAGGACTTTTAATGTTCAGGGGAACTGGAATGTTGAAGCACATACACTAAAACCTAATCCTCCACAATGAGTGTGTCCAGGAAGCTTACCCTTCACTACTGATCTAAGATGTAAAATACTGAAGAACATCAGCAAATTTAAAGAACTCTGTCATCTGTGCTAGATCTTAAGAGTCAGAAATGCTGCTGCTCAACTGGATGAATTAAATGTAATGGTTTAACTGTGCCCTAGGGTATTGTCTCAGGTTGGGTTTTCATTGCTGTAAAGAGATACCATGACCAAGGCAACTCCTACAAAGGCAAACATCTAGTTGAAGCTGGCTTACGGTTTCAGCTACTTCTCTAACACTATGACTTCCTATGTGCTGTCATGTTTCCCACTATGACAATAATGAACTAATTAATTACTAAACTAGTTTACCTGTAAAACTGTACACAAGCTCCAATTAAATTCTCTCTTTTATGAGTTTCAGTGGTCTTGGTGTCTCTTCAGAGCAATGGAACTGACTAAAACAATAAATGTCTCAATATAAATAAAAATTAAAAACAATAAGGCCACAGAACACCAACCTACACACACATAAATGCACACACATACATATACACATATGTCCACACATATGTCCAACACACATGCACACACACTTATACATACATCCAGATATACACATGTACAGACACACACACACACACACACACACACATGTTGCCTTTGCCTATAAGCTATTATTTTCTAAATCACACGAAGTTACTTTCACCTCACCAAGTTATTCCTTTTTAAATTTATTTTATGCATAAAGTTATTCCTTTTTAAATTTATTTTATGTATACAGGTATCTCAGAAGAGGGCACTGAATACTCTAGAACTGGAGATACAGAAGGTTGTTAGCTGCCATGAAGGTGCTGGGAACTAAACCTGAGTCCTCCGGATGAAAAGCTCCTGCTTTTAACTGTTGAACCATCTTTTTAGCCTGATACCAAATTATTCCTATGGTTCAAAAGAGGAGGTCATTTTTCAAATTCACATTAAAGTATCAGATGGTGCCAAAGATGTAACTCCGTTGATAAATGAAACTATGGGTTTGATCCAGCTCTGTATGATGGCACACGCCTGTAACCCCATAGTTGAGAAGCAGAGGCAGGAAAACCAGAGGTTCAAGGGCATCATCATCTTTATCTACACATCAAGCTCAAGTACAGTCTAGGGTAATGAGACCTGGCTCTAGGGAGGAAAACCTATGAATAACAAAGGCTGTATTCATTTTATATTTTACTTTCTCTTTTTTAAAAATATATTTGTTTGTTAATGCTTTCTGTGTGTGTGTGTGTGTGTGTGTGTGTGTGTGTGTGTGTAAGTATGTGCACAATTCACATATAGTGGAGATCAAAAGAGAGTATCAGCCCCTTTGAAAGTGCAATTATAGGCAGTTGTGAAACACCCAATGGAGTACTGGGAAGCAAACCTATGTCCTCTGAGATCAGCAAGAGCTCCTAAATCAGTCAGCCCTCAGCTCAGTCTTTCCCAGTTTACAGCCTCACTCTAATCAGCCTGGCCTGGCTGGCCTCAGAGTCACGTTATTCTCCTGCTTCAGTCCCAAAAGATGGGACTTTACACATAAATTACTGTCTGGCTTAATTAGGAATTGGTGCTGCTGTCAACATTTTATTTTTTCAATAAGCTTTTAAAATTTTTTTGATTATAAAATAATTATAACATGTCCCCTCCCCCTTCCTTTTCCTCTTTCCAACCCTCCCACATACCCTGTCCCTGCTGACTTTCAATCTGTGGCCTTTCTTCATCACTTGTCATATTCTTGCATGTGCATGCCGGGACAAGCGCTTGCGTGCATGCGTGTGTGCCTGTATGTGTCTGTGTGTGTAATGTAATATATAATGTGTGTGTAATATAATATATATGTGTGTGTACATGTAAGATGTAATATGGATATGTGCTTAATATAATATACATATGTAGTGCATACACATGTGTTATGTAATATATATACATATATACATGTGTGTACAAATATGTGTAATGGTATTTGTATAATATCTAAACGCATGAATACAACTGCTCAGTCCTTACAATGTTACTTACATGTATGTTTTCAGGGCTGACCATTTGGCATGAGATAACCAGTCCGTGTGTCTGTCCCTAGTGAAGACTCCTTCCCTAGCTCCCAGCATTCCTTGCCCTTCCTGTTGTTCCCTGTCTAGGATTGAGGCTTCCTGAGCTTTTCCTCTCCCCACAACCACCTGCCTGCATCATGGGAGTTCAGTCATGTTTCCACAGCCATATTGGTAACACAGTCTCACAACAAACACCTGTTTCCACAGGCTCTGACAACCTTTATGTCCTCATCTTCCACACTGTTCCCTGCGCCCTGGGTACAGGACTTGTGGTATAGACAGGCGGGCTGGGAATAAAGCTTTTCTGTCTGTTTTATTGTTATTGTTATAAAGACAGGCCTCACTATGATCATCTTACTCCCAGCTCCCAAGCACAGGAATTAAAGGTGTACCACACACACAGGAAATAAAGCATTTTACCTTTTTATGTTTTTTTTTTAATGGTTGTTTTGGGGGTTTGGTTGGTTGGTTGGTTTTGGTGGTGATGGTGGTGGTTGGTTGGTTGGTTGATTTTTTTGAGACATGGTCTCTCTGTGCATCAACAGCCCTGGCTGTCCTGGAACTCTCTAAGTTGACCAGAATAGCCTTAAACTCCTAAAGCCCTGCCTGCCTCTGCCTCCCGAATGCTGGGATTACAGGGGTAAGCCGCCATGCCCAGCTTTCCCTAAGGCCACTGTTTCAGACAGGCTAGCTGGCCAGTGAGCAAGAAGGACTCACCTTCCTCCAACACTTCCTAATTCCCAGTTCTGAGGTTACAGGTCCATGCCACCCGTCCATCCTCAGGAGGGCACTGGGGGTGGAGCTCAAGTCCCTCTGCCTGCATAGAAAGCACTTTACCCACTGAGTCATCCCCCAACCCCTAAAGACAACTGTTTTCAGGAAAATGTCCCTACAAGTTATAAAACAACACATCTAGAGAACACATCCCTTTACTTTACCATTTTCCCTGACTCAACCTCGCCTCTAACGATCCTTTCTTATACTTTAATTTTCTATTCCTGAAAGACCATATTGAAGCAAAATCAATTAAATGAAATTCAGTGACATAAAGGGAGAAAATCCATAGCATCAAACAATTGTTGTATTGGCAAAAAGAGAAAAAAGTGTACAAAAGAGCAACTGCCAACTTTCCTGAATAAACAATAATCCAGACTTGCATGATGGGAACGTAAGTATTGGTGATGAGCTGGCTCAGTGGATCAAAGCACTAACTGCTCTTGCCAAGGACCAGGGCTCAGCTCTCAGCACCCACGTCGTGGCTCATAACTATATGTAACTACAGAAGGGCTCCAACATCCTTTCTACCTCTGCTATAAAAGTACATCTAAACAAAACACTCATTTGTATAAAAAAATAGTGTGTAAATTTTTTAAAGAAAATGTAAACATTTACCTTGAAAAACAAAATAGTGTATGTTTAAAATTCAGATCTAATTTTATCTTATCGCTCGAGCTCTCTCCCTCTCTCTCTCTCTCTCTCTCTCTCTCTCTCTCTCTCTCTGGTGTGTGTGTGTGTGTGTATGTGGTGTGGTGTGGGGTGTGAGTGTGTGTGTGTGTGTGGTGTGCACCTGGGGAAGGTCAAAGGACAACTTGCCCAGAATCCACTCTATCCTACTGTGTGGGTCCCAGGAACCGAAACTTGGTGGCAGACACACTTATCCACTGAGACACTATCTCCCTGACCCTCAGAATTAATTTTAATAGAACCACGATATACAGAGCTGATCCTTTATACTAACCAACATTTGCCTTGATTTTTACATAAACACCTGGGAACATCACATTAGAAATAGTGGTTAAACTGGGTGCTGAAGAAAAAAAAATCATATGAAGTTAAGACTGACAGGTATTTATCTCAAAAGGCATCTTAAGTGTCTCAAGGTCTCCGACGTTGTGACCCCAGGGTCATTCTGTTCTACAAATATATAATGAACATCTACTACATGCTAGGAGGCACCATTCGGGGGAAGTTGTCTGCTTATGGGACGCTTTACAGCTGGCCAAACTCTCCCAGTCACAACTTCAAGAGCTTGCTCAAAATTCAAATTTTCCTTCTCCGCCTTGGCAAATCACTCCGTGCCTGTGTCTGTTGGTGCCGTACGTTGCTCCAGATTATTACTTATACCCCGGTTAGTTAGTGGCTTGAAAACTACACCACAGAGTAGAGGGAGAAAGGCCGCACTACTCCGGGCAGGAAAAGTCCATTTTGCTCAGCATCCCTCACTGAGTGACACACCCAAACACTTGGAAGCCCAGGTGGACCTAAAGCTCTCCATCCAGTACCTGTAAGTGGTGAAGCACCAAAAACCTTGTTGCCTTAGAGCCCACTCCCTAGCAACCACGCCTGGGATGGCGACCCCCGAGCCTCCCTGCTACAGCCCCAGTGGACTCGAGTGCCCCCGCCCAGCGTCCCAGCCCCGTCCCGCTCTGAGGGGGCGGGGTCGAGAAAGAGGAGGTGCGGGACGTTAGGCATTCGCTGCATTCCAAACACACAGCCGTGGAAACTGAGGCAGGCAGGCAGATGATACACAGGGTCTGCCTAATGCTTCGCTGCGGGGCTCGAACCCTGCGGGGGGGGGGGGGGAGCTCCGCCTGCAGGTCATCGTCGGCCGCAGAGGCCCGGCCCGGCTCGCACCGACAGAGTTTCACAAAGAAAGTCTCCCGGTCCGCGCCCCGCGCACACTCACCGACGCCGGCGGAGACTCGAGCTCCCGCCGCCTGCGGCTCCGCGCCGAGGCCGGCTCGGGCGCCAGAG
This sequence comes from Micromys minutus, assembly GCF_963924665.1. Classification (NCBI taxonomy): domain Eukaryota; kingdom Metazoa; phylum Chordata; class Mammalia; order Rodentia; family Muridae; genus Micromys; species Micromys minutus. The sequence goes on from NC_137964.1 coordinate 35,963,669, forward strand.
GCGGCGGCTGTTCCATCCCCGCGGGGCCCGTCGGCGACTGCCTAGAGCTAACGGTCCCGCCAGCTAGGCGCGCGCACCGCTCCCGCGCGCCATGTTCCTGCCGAGCCGCGCGCCGCCGAGCGCCCCCGCCCTCACCGCGCACGCGTGCGCGCGCCCAGCCAGCTCACACCGCGCAAGTGCGTTCCCAGCCTGAGCCCTCCCGGAGCGGGTCGCTCGCTGTTCCCGGCTTTGCGCGGCCACCCGCCGCACTGCGGACCACCCCGAGGGCACCACGCGGAGTCGGGGCGCGCAAAGGCGCGCCAACGTAGGTGACTCTTCCCTCTATGGCCCGAGTCAGCGCTCTCCCTTGTCCAACTAGGATCGAATCTTCAGAAGCCCACCTCCTGCATCCAAGGACTAGTCCTCACTGGGTGGCTCTCTGGAGGCCAGACCTTGTGTTTCGAGCAGTTAAGAACCCTGGAAAAGGCCTTAAAAACTATGAACATGGAGCTGGAGAGATGGCTCAGCGATTAAGAGCACTGGTTGCTTGCTCTTCCAGAGAATCGAGATTCGATTCCTAGCACCCATGACAGCACACGACTATGTGCAGGGAATCTGACATCCTCACAGATATGTATGCAGACAAAACACCAATGCACATAAAATTAAGATAAATTTTTTTAAAGCTATGAGTTTATGTAGAGAGATGGTGCACTCTTAATCCCAGCACTTGGAAGAGGAGTTAGTTAGGCAGATCTCAAAAGTTCCAGGACAGCCAGGAATACACACAGAAAAACTTGTCTCTAAAGATAAAAGAAACAAACAAAAGGCAGGAACTTGTCAGGAAGGCAAGATAGCCTTGGTTTCCTCAATGTTCAACATGTGCATGTAGTATTTCATAGGCCTGGCCTGGCTTGACCTTTTTCTTGGGGGTGATTGATGGTGGCTAATAATGCATGCATAAAGGCCGAAGAGATGGCTCAGGAGATGCTCTTAGGACCAGAGTTCAGTTCCCAGGACCCACCAGGCAACTCAACAATGTTGCTGTAAATATTTAAAGTGATTATTGTTTATCATCAGCCCCCCCCCCCCGCAGCCGTTTCAGTGTGGAGACTAGCACATATTTGGTCCCCACACCACTTGGCACTCCAGGCCCCCTCTAAAAACTCAGGCGTGGTTCACTCCACTGCCCCTGTTACTTCTGTCTCAGGTGGATAGGACCGCCCCGGAGTGTTTCTTTCCACTACCACCCAGCACAAACATTACTCCAAAGCCTGAGTAACTTTTCATGGTAGGTTTATATATGTAATTCTCAATCCACAAATTCTCTACACAATAAGATTACATCCAATGGGCAAAGATACAAACTGCCCTTTTACATGAGATAAAATAACCCCTAAAAGAAACCCTTAAAATATTCATATCTACCCATCCACCTGGACCCAGATGTGCTTTTCCAGCTCCATCTTGCTTCTCCCTTTCTCTTCCACCCCTCTTCCATTTTCCTACCTTTTCTCCACCTACCTCTCCACTGTCCAATCATACACCACCTTAACAATTCACACAACTGTCTGTAATCCCACTTCCAAGATAGCCAGACACCTTCACACACACACACACACACACACACACACACACACACAAAGAGCACATAATAAAAAAATAAATAGTGTGTGCACAATGTCTGGCACAGACTAGGCCCTCCCAGCTGGAAGGTATAATTCCTGCTGTATCCTCCAAAAGTGAAAGTCAATAATAATAATAATAATAATAATAATAATAATAATGGAGGGCTGGAGAGACTCAGAGGCTCAGTGGTTAAGAGCACTGATTGCTCTTCCAGAGGTTCTGAGTTCAATCCCCAGCAACCACATGGTGGCTCACAACCATCTGTAATGGGAATCGACACCCTTTTCTGGTGTGTCTGAAGACAGCGACAGTGTACTTATAAAATAAGTAAATCTTAAAATAATAATGAGAAGGACTCAGTTTTCAAACTCCGTATAATTAGCAAGGCAGAGCTCACCCAACCATTCTTTTTAAACCTCTCTGCCACAAACTTCTCTGAACATACAAAAGATAGGAGAAAAACAAGAACAGAGAACATTTCCCCTACTGCTAAAGTCTCCTGAAACCTTTGCCCCATTTTGTAGATGTAGATGGCCTGGAACTTGCTGTGTAGACCAGACCAGCCTCAGACCACCTCATAGCATGCACCACTGCCTGGTTACTCTTGCAATTCTTACTTACTTTTTTGTTCCTCATCTTTATCAGACACAAGTGACACAAAACTTAACCTAACAAACAAAAAAGAACATTCCTGGACACGTAACTGATAGTGTCCCTCACCTTCATAAGTAGTTGCGCCTGGGATCTTTTCTACCTGGACCAACCTATCAAATAAGCCTTGAGCCTTCAGTCAGAGATTACTTCTCAAGAGGTTCTTTCTACTGAAGAAAAAGGTTCCCAGTTCTGGTCCAAAATAAGAGGGAGAGGCCCTAAGAGCTCTTCTTGGTACCAATTAGCATATCAAAGTGCATGCTGGCTCCTAGACTCTCTCAGTTTAACAATTACTTGGGCTCTTCTAGGCACTTCTCACCACGCCCCCTACCCTAAACTTCTCCAGGACTTCCCTTCCCCGAGCTTCTCATTCCTACAGAAACCTGCCAGTCTTCACACCCTCTTTTGTCTTCCTTACCTTTGCTGCAGTAAAAGTTCAAACCAACTGAATTCCCATCTGCCCTCTGCACTGGACCAGCTGAACTTCAGAACAGCCCCCCAAGGGAAACTACTAGCTACCTACTATTCACAGGAATGTCCTTGAATGTCCTCTCCTGCTAAAGAGTTTCTGAAGCACATTGTGCAACAGAGAGCTTGGTCAATTAGCTAAAGTGTGGGTCGTCATCAATTAGCAAAGTTACAAAGGGTCAGAAACTGAAAACAAACAAACAGAAGTTGCTATTAGAATTGCCCTGCAGGTATTCTGTGACTACAGAGAGCCCAGCCATACACACTCCCAAAACGAATTCCACTTTTTATGAGGTAAAGAGTAGGCCAGCAACAAAGTTTCAGTTTCTACACATCAAAGGACTGTCACAACAGTAGCTTTAGGGTCTTTGTTTCTTTTGGCAGTTCCCAGTTCACCCGGAGGTTAAGAGTTCTAAAGACTCAGGGTTTAAGAGCACCTGCTCCTTTGGCTGAGAACTTGGGTTCAAATTCCAGGTGACTCACTTGTACTCCAGTGCCAGAAGCCCCAGTGCCCTCTCCCCTGTACATACAGGCAGGCATACTCACCTACATAAAATAAAGATAAATCTTTAAAAAGTTTAAACCAGGAGGTGGTGGCTCAAGGAGAGCCAGGCTACACAGAAAAACCCTATCTTGGAACAAAACAAAAAAAATGCTTTTTAGATATAATGATTCTTTGATTGTCTTTTATGATTCTGTTGGGTGAGTCAACATTCCTTAGTATGACTTAATTAACTAGTACATCATGTATAGTCAGAAAGACCTCTCAGACTCTTCTTCCTCCCCTCCTCTTCCTCCTTCCCCTAATTTTATGTGAATGAGTGTTTTCTATGTTATCTATGCACCACTTGCATGCACAGTACCCACAGAAGCCAGAGGGTGTTGAGGCCCTAGAATTTCCAGTCAACCATTGAACTACCAGGGAGCTCTGTTGTGTATTATTGGAATTATTAAATGCATTTTTTTAATTTAAAATACCTCAAACTTAAGAGGAGTTAAACCTAAGATGAAGTTATAGTTTGGCTTGGTCTAGTTTTTAGTTTATGGAGACAGGGTTTCACAGTCCTGTCTGTATTGGATCTCACTCTACGCAAGGCTGGTCTCAAACTCAGATCCACCTGCAGCTGACTGCCAAGTGCTAGGATTAAAAGCATGTGCCACCACCCTGCAGTTAAGTTAGTTGAGCCACCATATAGATGTTGGTAATTGAACTCAGGTCCTCTTAGAAGAGCAGTCAATGCCTTTTTTTTTTTTAACTTTTTGTTGACTTCTTGTGAGTTTCACATCATGCACTCCAATTCCACTCATCTCCCCATCCCTTCATATCCACCCTCTTCCCTTGCAACTCCCCCACAAAAGAAAAACACCTCACTCACACACACGCACTTACATATACATACTCAGACACACACATTCACACATATACACTCACACACACACACACACACACATTCTCTCACACAGAAAACATGGAAAGCGTCTTGTGGACATGCAGTATGTCACAGTGTGTCCTACAGTACACTATCTTGTTCACACACCTTGCGAATGTTCATTGCACTTAGTCGTTGGTCTGGTTCGAGATCTCTGGCTTCTGCTACACCATCAATGCTGGATCCTCACAGGACTCCTCTCTCTGGTGTCCTGTTGTTGATCTGGATCATAGAAATCCTTTAGCTTTGGGTCTGCAGGAACAGCCCTTTCACATGCTCCAGCAGTTCATAGGTGAGGTAGATGTTGGGGTGGGCCAACTCACAGCCCTGGATTTGGGGGGGGGGGTACCTGAGATGGTTAGCCTGCCAGCTCTCTCCAATCTGCCCCACCAGGGCCAGCTCTCCAGCACTGCTCCCGCTAGCTCACCCAACGCTGTGAGGGGCTGGGCCAGCTCTCCCACTCTCAACCCCTCAGTGCTGGCTGTTGCCCGGGAAGGTGCAAGGCCACCCCAAGCCTGCTCTCTTGACCTAGAGCCTGTTCTCCCAACTGCCTCAGGTGTTGAAGGGTGGGGGAGGGTGTCTCCACTGTATCCATGCTCATCATGACAGTGGAACCAGCTCATGTGTGCCCCCACTACCACCACAAGGGCCAGCTCTGTGCTCCCCTGATTGCTGCAGCCAGTGAGGGGTAGAGCCAGCTCTGCACATCCCTTAGGCATCCATGAGGTCTCATTCAGCAGCCCAGGCCATGGAGGTCTACATGGTCTATGATAATAACACAAGGATGGTTGGAGGACCTAATCTAGAGAACTCCTGTCTCACATACCTAAAAATTGGGGGGAATTAATATCTCCAATTAATGTAGCCCCGAGAGTTCAGAGATGTAAACTGTACAGGACTGAGCATTATTTCTTTTGGTTTTTTTTGTTTTTTGTTTTTAAGGTAAAAGTCTCACTATACAGCCCAGGCTGCCCTCAAGCACACTATCCTGCTTCTCAAGGCCTAGGATGGATTACAGGAGTGTGAGCTCTAAGGGATATGAATTTCAGACTGGCTCACGATACAAGCAGCACCATGGTCACATGGGTTGCTTGGCAGCCAGCCACTACAAATCACCCAACATAACCATCACCATGTCCTTTTCTTTCTAAGGACTGAGTGTGTGTGTGTGTGTGTGTGTGTGAGAGAGAGAGAGAGAGAGAGAGAGAGAGAGAGAGAGAGAGAGAGAGAGTGAGTCTCTGTGTACCCCGGCTATCCTGATATTTGATCTAAAGACCAGGCAGGCCTCAAAGTCAACCCAAACATTCTCTTGCCTCTGCCTCCAGCGTCTGGGATTAAAGGTGTGGATCACCACAGCCAATGGAACTAAGACCTTCTAAGGAACCTTCAGAATTTGTATTCAGAGATGACCCCCAAACCAGAGTGACATCCTGAGAGGGCAGACTGACAGGCAATGTGAGGATCCAGATGAAAAGCCACGACAACTACTAACATTGTTTTAGAATATTCTTTTTAATGTTTATGTGTGTCCGCGCACATGAACACGTATGTAGGTGACCAGAGAGGCCAGGAGAGAGCATCAAATCTAGAATGTAGTCACACGGGTGCTGGGAACTCCTGTCCTCTACAGGAGTGTTCTTAATCACTCAACCATCTCTCAACACAACCCCCCTAACATTTTTTTCTTTAAAAAAAAAAAAAAAAAAGAAAGCTATTCATCTAAAGTGCAGGTCATGAAACATAAGCCCAGAGGCCAGTTTCCATAAGGTTTGTAATTGTGTGTCAGTGATGGAAAAAGCAATTGTTCCCATCATTAAAATACAGACTATATTTTTACAAAATATATAGCCTTTAAAAAAAAAAAGACTTCAAGGTGGAGAAGGCAGTGTAGAAGGAAGCACATTTCTTTCATGTTCAAAGCTCACAGCACACCCCCACACACGGCCAAGCGCTTTGTGCTCTCTGCGCCCTCTACCTCCAGTTCCAGGGGCCGCTTTTGACCGGAAGTCTGGAAATAAAGCAAAAGGAGAAGTGTTCAAGAGAAAAAGCACAGCTTCTGTCAAAGCTCCTCACAGTTCGGTAAACTAGGGGCATTGCATGAAAATTACTAGTTGTCATGACAACTGAGTCCTCCTAACACACCTCTGGACTCTCCCCAGCGGTTTCTAACTGCTAATAGTGCACAGCCACTTTAAAAAAAAAAAAAAAAAAAAAAAAGCCATCCAGTGACACAAAAGCAAGTTCAAATTGGCTCTTTTCCCTGTCAAATTCTAGGTGAGGCGAGGCGTAAGGCAGCCCCCGCGTCCAGCTTCCAGAGTCAGGGTTGCCGGGAGATCACACTCTATTGTGCTACACGGGCTGAAATCATGACATGCACTTTTTATTTAAAATGCCTCCAACTTGAGATGAGTTCCTTGGGAAGCCAAAGGACAGTGGGGCCGCACCGACAGCTTCCCTTGGTTACCAGCTCCTGACACTGTCTACTTATAGCTACTTAGAGTTTTCCTACTCATAAAATTAGGAAAGGACAGCGAGGGAAAAGGAACAAGACCCCTGACCAAAACACGGCAAGGGTAAACAGACTCGTTTATACTTACAAAGAACTTGAAAACAATAAAACTGCCATCAAGAAGCTGCCACCATCAAACCATGGTAAAATTAAACTTTTACTCACTAACAACAAAATCCTTAAAACAGAACCCATCAGAGACTATTTGCCCAAGTTTTACATTTCCCAAAAATTTAAACTTGTGTCACTAACAGACTCGATCTTGCATCCTGCCATGAGAAAGACCTGGAGATCAGCCCATCTTATGTTCCAATTCATTCAGCACATCCTGCGTGATTCAATCTTCCGAGGTGGCAGGAACGTATCATCAAAACAAAACACAGAGGCACTGGCTCTGGCTGGAGGGCTTGGCTAAGCAGCATAAGGCCCCGGGTTCAATCCCAAGTACAGCCAGCAAGTAAGATAATCTACTACCCAACATTATGCAAACAAGCTGGCTTATGACTACCAACCCCACTGCCTCTATTGAGATAATGTCCTGTTTCAGCCTTCTAAGAGCTGACATCATATGTATGTGTCACCAAGCCGGACATTTTTTTAAAGGTTGAGCACCTGCCTCTCCACAGAACGTTCAGTCATTAAGATTTGCTCAACAGCAACTCATTCTAGAATACAGTAAAGTCATCAGAATACCTGGGCGGGAGCCAGTGGGAGGTTCACCGAGTTCTTTTCCTGCACCAGTAGATCCTGAAATTTTTTCTTCATGTACTCATCCTGTGAAGAAATCAAAAGGCATGGGTAGGCTGCGTATGAGGAAAAGCAAGCTCCCAGACTGACAGGTAAATAAATGCCCAAGGCTGTCTTCCTGACATCAAACCTCATACTTCTGCTGAAGTTTCCTAATGAAGGGGCATGGCTGCTCACCCCTGTAATCAATCAGCATTTGCTACACCAAACTCAACTATCATGAGCTCTTATTAACCAGAGAACCAGACCCCAGCTATGGTTCAGAACCAGCAACATGCTGTGGGGAACACTAGTCAGGAGGCCCAAACACAAAGTTGATACTGTGCCACCCTGAGTCCTCACAGAACCAGACCCCTTCCTCCCTAACACAAACAGAGCCAATTACGCAGGTCATCCAAACAGCTAATCCAGCAAGTGAGAAAAAGCAAGTTAACAGAAGGGTCATAGTCCACATCTCATGGAAGAGATGGCAATAGACAGGACCAGATGTTGTAGGTATTCTGGGCTGTAAGAGGGAGAGATGGAGCAGAGGAAGCATAAACAAGAAGAAATCTTCTCAAAAGCACATAACTAGGTCCCGATTCCCTCAAGGCAAAATCCTGCAGGATTCAAGAACCTGCACGCAGAAGCTCTGAGGTAGCCTGGCACCGTTCCACATAAAACATCTAGGCTAGAGAGAGATGCTCAGAGGTAAGAATATGAACCGCTCTTGGAGAAGACCTGAATCTGGTTTACAGCACCCACATCAAGCACCAAGCACTCACAATCCCACACTACCACCCAAGGTCTCACTGTGCATCCCTGACTGGCTATGTAAACCAGTCCTTGAATCAGAGATTTGCCTGCATCACCTTTAAATCACAGCACCCAAAAGGTATAGAGTAGTGAAATTTTGTGTCTGAAGCCATTCCTCATCTACACTTTGTCAACTTGACACAAGCTAGAATCGTCTTGAAAAGGACCAGTTTCCATCAGATTAGCCAGTAGGCAATAACGCCCACTGTGGGTGGTGCCATTCCTAGGCTGGTGGTCCTAAGTTATATAAAGGAGCAAGCCATGGTAAGCATGCCAGTGAGTACCATTCTTCTACAGTTTCTGCTTCAGGATCTTGCCTTAAGTTCCCTCCTACCCTGACTTCCCGGTGATGTGGAAGTGTAAAATGAAATAAACTCTGTCCTCTTTAAGGGGTTTAGTCCTTTAGTACTGTGTTTACCACAATAACAGAGAAACCAAACTAGACTACAGACCATCTCAATGCCCTGTGCACTTGACATATTTTTCTACCTCTACGATGGCATCTATTAAGAGTGAGTTTTGTGGGTGCCAGTGCCTACTTTCTTGTCTTACTGGCTACTCACAGGACACCTATCTGGACAGCACAAAGCTCATTCATGTGTATTGCTCTGCTCTGTAGATCATGGTGCCCAACATGTGTTTCAAACACATGGACTCATTAACTGTGTTCTGAAGGGATGGATGCGTGAGTAAAACCAACACAGACTGCCCTCTATGAACTAGGTAAGTGCTGCAAGTCCTGCGTGCTCAGCATTTGACCTCTAACAGGAAGACACTAGGCCTTGAGAACAGAGGCCACCGGGAAGGAGTTACATTATTGGGAGATAGCCTAGAAGAAAATCATGGACCTTTTCCTCTTCCTTTAAAAACCTTTGTGTATGAGCTCAGCTTGGCACTCCCAGGTATGAGCCTGCACGCATGCACACGTGTGTGCGTGCGCACACACATACACACAAAACTAAAAATAAAACAAATCTTCCCAGGTCTTTCCAGCATGTCATAGCATGCATGTGGAGGTCAGAGGTTAACCTTGCGTGTCAGTCCTTGCCTTCCATCTTGTTTAAGAGTCTCTTGTTGCTCACCACCACGTACAGTCGAGCTAGCTGGCTTACAAGCTGCAGGGGACTATGCACCCCCAATCTCTCAGTTCCTCACATTTGTAAGACAAGCCGTCTCCCCGGAACCTCTTCCTCTGTTTTCTCCTACTGATCATGGACTGGCCTCCCCCACAAATGTAAACAAAATAACCCTTTTCTCTTTCTACGTTGATCTAGGTGTGCCACAGCTGATGGAAAACTAACAAGCACAAACGTCCTTCTTCTGGACACTGTCTGATGAAGCCATTCATGGCTTGTGGCTACCTGCATCACATTCACAAGCCACAGGTCAACCGGAAGGGGAGAAAGCATCTCAACACCAAGTATCAAGAGTTCTGTAAACCTGTGGGAAGTCTACATCCAAAAATATTAAGTTACAACGCCCCTGAAAAGCAAGCAGGAAGGATTTTTCTATATTACCAAAATGGAGGAGAGCTCCTACAGAACATCAGCCAGCAAATGACAAGGCAGAGAGAAGAGAGAGAAGGAGACATTTCCCTGAACCTCATCATTAGCAGATGCTTAGACGACCCCCTGCGCCCTCACCCTCCTCATCTAGAACCCACGATGTTTTCCAAGCAAAACACTGACAAGAAGTGTCTTCACTAGAGGTCGGAGCAGAGCTGGGCTTCAGCTTTAATTACTTGTGAATAACAGATTTTTTTTTAAGAGACAAGAAGTTCAAGCATCTCAGGCAAATGCAAACCCCGTTGCTAGGCCTGATTGGCCAGCCATGCTTCCTCTCCAAAGCTAACAGAAAGCCAACACAGTGAGTCTACCTCTGTTTGGATCCCAGAAACTGCCCTATTAAGGCGTGTGAAAAGAGCCAAAGGGTGGGCTTCTCTTTTCATTAAAGTTAAATTCCCACATGCAAAGACATCTTTGTTTCCAAACTCCTTGTCTCCAAGGCCCTTGCTGCTTTCAGACCTGTGTGGTCTAGTAAACATTAAATCATCTGACAAGATTTCTTCTCAGAGGAGAACCATGTTTCCAGAGCAACAACTAAAACATATATATCTGTCCCCTTCCCCAGCTCCCCTTTTAAAAAAGTATTTTACTGCATTTTTCATTTATGTTACGTGTGTGTGTAGAATCAATCAGAGGACAACTCTCAGGAGCCGGTTCTTTGTTCCACCATGTGGATTCTGGGGATCAATCTCGGGTTGTCAGATTTTGTGCTGGGCCTGGTGAGACATCCCCTCAGGTCCAGCTACTCTCCTTCCTTAAGGATTTGCTGTTCGAGACCTGAGCTAGTCTGACCAAAACTTAGGTGTGTAAGGTTGCACAGAAAGGGAACAATGTTCCAGAACCCCATAAGAACACTTTTCAAGGTGATTCCCGAACAGAGAACCAAAGACAGGAAAGCTCCAGCTACCTATGACATCCCCAAAGGAGACAAAGGCCAGAAGGAAGTTCACAGAAAAGTGTGGCCAAGATGAAGAGTAGAAATAACACATCTACCAGATAAGTGGATGATGCTCTTCCAAGTCAACAATTAATCTCCCAACGTTACAGACAGACACTCTTACACTAACAGCAGGTTTTGAATGAGCCTGGCACAAAAATCTGAAAGCAACAGGGACATGTGAACATGGATATCACGCACACTAAAAAGGGTGCAGGTTACAGCCTGCGCTAAGAACAAGCTTGCTCATCTGGAACAAGAATGAGACCCTTTAAAACAGCCACCTGGCTCAGAAAGTGGCTGAGTTCCCTTAGGGAGACTGCCTTCCTGGACCTGCCCCAGTTTTCTTGATTAAAGGTGAAAAATGGCTGGACCCCAGCACAGTCTACTCCACCAAGCAGAAGAGCAGAAAAGAGAGATGGTTGGAGGTTGAGAAAGACAAAACTCTCAAAGAAATTTCAGCCACACTGAAATCTCAGGGCAGACAGAACTAAAACCTGATATGAAGTGAGCCAAGAGTCACATGGAAAGAGGTGACACCCAAAACACACACACATATTCATTCACTCACTCCTCCCATTCCCCCATCTCTCGATCTCCTCCTCCACATGTGTGTGTACTGATTAGAAACAATTGCACACACACTTTACCTACCAGCAGACTGAAAACACTTACATAATGAACCCAACAACACAGAAACTGTACAACCCTCCGCCTCACCTCGCTTAAAGCAGTGAGGGGCTCCCCTGAATGTTAGACAAAAAGGAACTGCCTTGTACCCACCTGAAGCCATGGGTGATTTAAGGCTTCCTCTGTGGTAAGCCTAGCCTTTGGGTCCACAACCAACAGTTTCTTGACAAGGTCCAGAGCTAAAGTAGCAAGAGAATTGGGAAAAATCACAATAAAAAGAATAAATACATTCCACCTGCATTAAACTACGCCAGATCTACAGACCACCAGCCAGAGAGGAGGGAAGCACAGAACCATCAGATTTGGTGGAGAGAGCCCTCCAAGCCCCTCCCTCTCTGAATACAGAAGATTGGGACCTTAAGAAGGAGGATGCACCCCTTCTCTCCCTACTCTGACATCACTACTTTTTCCATTCCTTTTCTTGCTCGAGTCCAGGCAAATTTAAACTGAACTTCTACCCAGTTCTGAGATACTTACAATGCAACTGAAACTCTAGATCCCATTGCTTGATGATTAGAGACCAGAGAGGGGCTTCCTATAAGCAAATAAAGCCCTACCTCGAAAGCAAGCAAAAACCAAAGGCTGGCTTGCATGCTGCAACAAAATTCTCCCTTAAATTCTTGAGACAATCACCTAGGTTATATCATTAGACACTTGATTTTAACACACCTTTTATCCGGGGAGTTGCAAGGTTGCACTTTTAAATAGTAAAATACAGGCTGGAGAGATGGCTCAGCTCTTCCAGAGGACCTGAGTTCAATTCCCAGCAACCACATGGTGGCTCACAATCATCTGTGATGAGATCTGATACCCTCTTCTGGCGTGTCTAAAGACTTGCATACATAAAATAAATAATATTTGTAAATAAATAAATAAAATACAAATAACCAATGACATTGAGCTCTTACATTCTATTTACTCAAAGAATGTTTGTTATCAGGAGCCGTTTAGCACACTTGAATGGGTGACAGGCCCTTGACTATGTTATACTAAACCCCACACAAAACCTTTAATGCCAGGGTTAATGACCACTTGTTTACAAACAAGGAAAACAGAGACTCAAGGACATTAAATAACTTGTTCAAGGGCACACATGTGACAAGTAGCAGACCTAGATGCTCAGGCTCTGACGCTCAGGATCTGAATCATGTCCTCTTCCTGTCATTGTGGTGCCCAGCACCGCAATGACCAGATGGGAGAGAAGCAGCAGTCTGAGGAGAAACTCCCACCAGCAGGACACCCACATGTCAGCAAACCACGAGTCTGTGACCCTTCAGTATCATACCCTTCTCTGAGACATCTGTCCAGACTTCAGGAATAAGGTTGTACTTTCCACTGGTGATCTGATCCTTCAGTGACACTTGGGTCTTATGCTCAGAGAAAGGTGGATACCCACTTAGGCTTAACATTGGTAGAGAAAGAAAGGAAAAAAGTCAACTGGCGTTGTCAGCGGCATTGGCACAGGCTTCTCTGCAATGAGGAAAAATCAGCTTTTCTTAAGTTAAAGATCAAAGCGTGACCTGAGACAAACAGAAGCTCTCTGCCCGGACACGGGCACGATCTCATCTGACTTCACCCACCCAGACTTCGGAACCACGAAAGTGTCTCCTACCAGATGAAAAGAATAACACCTAAGCTCCAGCAGTCCACAGCGCGGCTGTACCCAGCGGTCCCGTTGGAGACAAGGACCTCAGGAGCCAGGTAAGTGGGCGTACCACATAGAGTTCTCATCAGGGAGGTCTCCCCCAAGATCTTGGACTGCCCAAAATCAGTGATCTAAAATTATAAGCATAAAAAAAAAAAAAAAAAAGAAATACAAACATTGTCATATCTCACCATCCCAAGAGACACGGAAACTGAATTAATCTGTCATTCAGACACCCGCCATTAACCCAAAATGTATACAGTTCCGTGCCTTTGCACAATAATTTTGCTTAAAAGAAAATCCCTGGGCCTAGGAACCCTGAGAAATAATTTGCCTATGATCATTTTAACCTTACAAAAACTGTGTAAGCCAGCTATCAACACATTAGGGAATGAATACCTATGCACCTAACACTCTTACATTTTACATCATCACAGGAAAGAAATGAAATGCACCTTTGTCACTCAAGTTTTATGTTTTGGGTCTTCTTGCTTTTTGTCTTGCAACTGTAACAGGAGATTCTAAAGAGAAGCTAGGCTCAGGAAGAAAGGTAGGGTCTGTGACCCGTTGGTCCATTTAGACCCGCTTCCCTCCCTCTGAACACAGAGGTTCATATGCTCTGGAGTTCAGTAGCTGCTCATTAGATGGTGGAACACTGGGCCATCTCAACAATAATTGGCAAGACTGGCGAGTGAGATTCTCAACCTTTTGATATTCCTATTTTTTTAATGTAAGAAATTAAAAGGCAGTTTGAGCAGAAATATACAGCAGTGGCCACAAGAAGGACAAGCATGGTCACCTTGATGAGACAGTCCTCTTCCTGAGACGATAAGAGAACGTTCTCCGGCTTTAGGTCCCGATGTATAATCCCATTTTCGTGAAGGTACTGTACAAAAACAGGCAGGACTGTTGGTTTGTATGCACACGCGTAAGGAGACACAGTTCCCAACACTTAACTATTAGCCTGGGCAAAATTAAGCTGAATTATGCATCAGCATCCTCAAAGTCACAGCTGTACCAGGCCTGAGCACTCAGAAATTTATGTCACATAAAAACCTTTAAAAAGCGTAAAAATAAAAAAAAGCAACTTAGAATGGTAAACTTATGGTTTTACAATTCCAGAAAACAAAAACCTCCTCATAGACAAGCACAGTGTCTGTCCAATAAACATTTAAATAAGTGATAATACATCATAGGAATTCCATCAAAATTATACATTTTGTTGTTTAATTCCTAAGAATATTTGAAAGGTACATGCCACCAAACTGACCTCAAGCCCCAGAAATCATGGAAGAAGAATAGGTCTCTCCAGGTTGTTCTCTAACACACACACACACACACACACACACACACACACACACACACACACACACAATCTCTCTCTCACACATACACACACTCTTTCACACACATACACACACACAAAATCTCTTACACATACACAATCTCTCTCTCACATACACTCTCTCGCTCTCTCATACACTGTCACACACACATACTCTCTCCCACACTCTTACACACACTCACACCCCAAACATACTCTCACATACTCATACATTCTCTCTCTCACACACACACACACAATCACACATATATACAAATACGGAAACACACACACACAAAGCAGAGGTACTCTGAAAGCTGGAGATACAGGACTAGCCTAGCATAAACTATGCTTAACCCCCAAATGCTATAAACATCAATAACTAAACTACTAATCTATTCCTAGGTGCAAAGGCTAGCTTCAGTACTTTAAAATTACCTTGTTAGTTGAGCTTCAGAGATGGCTCAGTGGTTAGAGCACTGACTGTTTTTCCAGAGGTCCTGAGTTCAATTCCCAGCAACCACACGGTGGCTCACAACTATCTGTAATGGGATCTGATGCCCTCTTCTGGTGTGTCTGAAGACAGCTACAGTGTGCTCATATAAATAAAATAAGTAAAACCTTTTTTTTAAAGTGAACTGAGAAGCTAAGCGTGCCTGTACTCTAAGCACTTGGGAGTGAAAGCAGAAAAATCAAAAGTTCAAAGCCAAGTTAACCTCAGAGTGAAGTTAAGGTCAGCCTTTGGCTTACAAAGGGCTACCAGGGATACAGGTAAAGTGGTATGTATGTGAGTGTGTATGTTGTGAGTGTTGAGTATGTATGTGTGTGTGAGTATGTGAGTGTGTGAGTGTGTGTGTGTATGGTATGTGTGTGAGTAAAAGTGTGTGGTGTTTGTGTGAGTGATGCTTGTGAGAGTGTGTGTACTATGTGTGAGAGAGTGCAGTGTGTGTTGGCATCAGAAGCCTCCCAATCCAGCAATGTCACCCTTAGGCGACAAGGACCCTCAAGTCCATTGCCATGGCAACTGCCACACATTTGCAGGGTACACTTGACCTATATGAGTATATGTGGTGGTGGGATGTGGGAATGGTGTATATGTGCTCTGTGGTGTGTGTGTGTGGGTGTGTGTGTGTGTGTGTGTCTTTGGTTGTGGGTTCTATCCCCAGGACTGTGAGAAGAAAAAGAGAAAGGAAGGTGGGAGGGGTTGTAACAGGATCTAGGATCAAGGGAAAGTAGAGTCCCCTCCATTCCTGTGGAACACATTACTGGTCTGTGGAAGAACAGATGTCTACCTCAATCATCCCAACCAGTCAGCCTTGCTTTCATTCTCACCTTCACACTCTGCAAACCAAATTATTGCCACAAGGGTCAGGCAGGAGCAGAATCAACGTCCCTCTAGAAAGACCCCAGACGGTGGCATAGATGGGTTGTTCAGATTGTTTTTCCTAAGATAGGAGAGATAGAGAGACAGACAGCCAAGGCTTTGTGCGTGCTGGGCAACCACTCTACCTCTGAAGTATTCTCCATTTTATTTGAAACAAGCTCTCTCTAAATTGCTGGAGGGAGCTGGCTTTGAACCTGAGAATCCTGCCTTAATCTCCCTAAATAGCCGAGATTCCTGGCTGTGCCACTGGACCTGGTAATATGTTTCCTTCCTCAGTTCCCTTCCTTAGGGTCTCACACACCAGGCAAGAGCTTGATCACCTGAGTCACAGGGGGCAGCCATTTCTGTCTTTTTGCCTAGAGCAGAACACACAGAGCCTTGGTGCCTTGGCCCCTCCCTGCCACCAGGACTTCTCCTACCTGTACAGCTAAAAGCATCTGATAGAAGTAGAGCTTGCAGGTGGCTTCTTTCAGGCGTTTGCTCCCCACCACCCGGTCAAACAGTTCTCCTCCTTCCATCCTGAAACACAGACAGAGCATGACACCAGTGAAACAAACTCACCTAACCCAGAAAAATGAGGACTGGGGGGTCAATGAGCACTTGCCTCGTGCCAGAGGCTGAAACACGGTTCATGTTTTTCTCAGTCTTGACGTCACTTTTAAAAAGAATGAGCTTGGCTGGGCAGGGTGGAGCAGACCTTTAACACCAGCACTCAAAGCTCAAAGCCCCAGGCCAGCCAGAGATAGGAATGCTCTTCTCAAAATAAACAAATATGCCAAGCAATTTGGTCTTTTACCCCTGCACTTGGGAGGCAGAGGCAGGCTGATCTCTGCATTAAGATGGTCCAGCCTAATCTCCAGAGTGAGTTCCAGCTCAGCCAGGCTACACAGAAAAACCTTGTCTCCCAAAAACCAAAACTAAATAGACTCTAATACACAAATGAAGAAATACATGTCACTCTCTTAAGGGCTAGAGAAATAGCTGGTCCATAGAAACCCACAGGGGAGGCTAGCAGCATGCCAGAGGACTTGCTGGCTCAGGCTCACTCTACTCCTCAAAGGACCTTGGCTCCTCATAGCTCTCTTCACCCATCCCCTACCCTGAACTTCTCCAGCTCATGAGCTCCCTCCCCCCTCAGCTTCTCAGTCCCACCTACCTTTTCAGCCATGAGCTCTCATAGCCCCCTCTCCTCTTCTCCTCTGTGTTCCCTCCTCCTCCTCGTCTTCCACCTCCCTCCCCCTTCCTCTCTACCTCTTCTTACTGCTCTCTTCTCTCATGGCCAGGTTCAGTCTCTTGGCCATGCCTCATCTGCCACTTCCTCTCCCTGCTCTGGAATCTTATGGCTGCCTCTGCTCTCCCTTTTATGAACAATAAAAACCTTTTCCTCAACCACACCTGGGAGGACTGCGTCCTCACTTCTCACTCCTCTCACAGAAGACCCGAGTTCAGTTCCCAGCACCCACGTCCAACTCGAATGTACCTGTAACTCCATCTCAGGAGACCAAAGCCCACTACAGTTATAGGTACATACTCACACAAACACATAACTAAAAATAATCAAACATAAGTCTTACAACAAATTAATGACCTCATAAGCCTTATCCATAATCAGATGCCCAGGTAGGAAAAGAGGGAAAGATGGAATTTATAATAAGCAATGGAGACTTCTTTGGGAACGTTTAAAAAACTGATTCCAGCAGGGTGGTGGTGATTCACACCTTTGATCCCAGCACTTGGAAGCAGATCTGAGTTAGAGGCCAGCCTGGTCTACAAAGAGAGTTCTAGAACTGTCAGGGCTACACAGAAAACACTTGTCAGGCTGGAGAGATGGCTCAGCGGTTAAGAGCACTAACTGCTCTTCCAGGTCTCGAGTTCAATTCCCAGCAACCACGTGGTGGCTCACAATCTTCTATAATGGAATCCGATGACCTCTTCTGGTGTACCTGTAGACACCTACAGTGTACTCATATAAATAAAATAAATAAATCTTTAAAAAAAAAGGAAAAACTCTTATCTTGAAAACCCAAAAGATAAAATAAATGAAAATCTGATTCCAGAAGCTGGAAAGAGGCCCAGAGATTTGCATTCTTACAGTGTTCCTACATGTATGGAGTGGAAACAGACTACCTATCTGGGCCAGGCAACTGGTGTCTGAACCCCAGTTCATTCAGTTCTTCACCGCTGTAGTTCTGTGTGAGCTACTTAATCCCTTTGAGCTAAACAACAATAGCAAAACTGAATTTAAAATATCTGTTACTGTTTTCTTGAGACAGAGTTTCTCCATACAGTCCTAGGACACTGTAGACCAGGCTGGCCTTGAACTCAGATATTTACCTCTGCCTCTGCCTCCTGGGTGCTGGGATTAAAGGAGTGTGCCACCACCTCCGGACTAATCTGCATTCAGTTCTTTACATGGAAACATAAGCTTAAGTGTTTCAATTGAAATGTTACTACTTACAGTTCCAGAACAATGTAATAATCTTCCACATCAAAGACATCTTTAATCTTGATTATGCAAGGCTATAAGAGAGAAGAAAGAAGAAAATGAGAAATTCCAGAAATCCTAAGTCACAGAACCTGAGGCACTGGGTTGTGCTTGTCTGGGGAATGCTGTTAAGTCAAGCATAGAAGGCAGAATGGAATGCAGCCAACTCCTCACTGAGAACTCACAAGAAACACGTCATCATACAGTGTCAGCAAGAAGTAACTCAAGTCTGCTTAGGAGCCTGCCTACAAATTAAATGACAGTGGGCCTTCCCAGACTTCCTCCTCATTCCTCAAAACAGACCTCGAGGAGCCTGACAGGAGCTGCATACTCCAGGGTGGGGTGCAGTGTTTCCTCACCCAGCCTGAGATCCCAAGCCCTTTTCCTCAACAGGACGCAAGATCAGAGACCATAGAGCTATTTGTGAACCCAGCACATGGGAGAGCAAGGAAGAAAAATTAAGAACTCAAGGCTAGCCTTGTCTATAAAAGCTAGTTCAAGGTTGGCCTGGGCAACACTAGACCCTGTCTCAATAACAAAGAAGGTTAGGGAGGAAGCCCAATTATACCTCCCAGATTCCTGTGGCTCCGGCATTGGAGCCATGGAGAATGGAACCTGTATGATAATATGCTCTCGTTGTATAAGCGCTTTAAAGCATGGTTGGTAGTTTATCATCCGTGTGGGGAACACAGCACCATGGGCAGGGGAGACCAGGCTTAGAGTGTCTAGAATGCAGACTTAGCATTACGATTTTCCACTGAGAAAGCATACTTGTTTTATTTGAAATCACAGCCAAGCTCAGTGGCAGGTAAGAGACTGAGTGTGTATCAGGAACACAGAAGGAAGCCAGCACAGAGGACTGATCACAAGAGACTCAGAGACAGCCTATAACCCTTCCCGGGTTGAGACTGTAAGAGTTGAGATGTGTCACAGTGTTCATGGTTCCCTGTAACTGTAGGAGAGTCCGTGAAGAACACCCACAGCTTCCCAACATGGCCTTGGAAACGCTGCCTAGTAAGTGCTGTTGAGAGACTTCCATCTTAATGAGTATCGAACTTAACCAGTACAACCTATAGGGAGATGTTGTTTAATCACGTCCGTCTCTGTATCTGTGCATGCCACGGAGCATGTGTGGAACTGGTTCTCTGCTTCCTCCAATGTGAGTCCTAGGGATCAAACTCAGATGGCCAGCCTTGGCAGCAAGCTCCTTCACTCTGAGTCATTCTACTAACAGTGAATGTGTTTTTAAAAAAAAGAAAAAAAGAAAGAAAGAAAGGAAAAAGAAAAAGAAACAAAACTAGGCAAAGCCAGCTTCAGCAGGAAGATTGCTTGAGCCAGAAATCGGGTGAGCCTGGCCAATTCAGCCAGTGCCTGTGGAAAAGAACAAAACTCCACTCAAGAGGCAGAGACAGAAGGTCATGTGAGTCCAGTATTCCCAGACTTGCCAGGGTAACAAGGCAGGGCTGTCTCTTAACAAAAAAAAAAAAAGGAAGAAGGGGAATTAGGGATGGGGAGAAAAGGCAGAAGGAAAACGAAAGCAAAGAGAGAGCAGGGAAGGAAGACAGGGAAGGAGAAGCTGCACTTGAAGCACAGGACAGGCAAGTAGCAGGGCTGGCCGCTGGAGTCCGGAGAATTGGCGGATCCAAGTTGTAAACAGGCTGTGGAGACATTGTATCGAACACAGTAATCTAGAATAAATAAACCTAGTAGCTCTTGGAGGGATGTGAGGAGGTGGCAGAGAGAAAAATTCTGACTGGAGGTCAAAAGAGAGAAGAGGAAATCCTTAGTGACTCTGGCAAGATGTGGGTCAAGTTTAACTCCGACGCCTACTGAGCCTGCATTATGGGTTCTCAGAAACTAATGAGGAGACGGAGAAAACCAGCAAAAAGAATCCAATATCAGGCCCCATGCCTGCCACAGACATAAAGTCAACCTTACAAAATAGGTTAGGTAAGGCACACTTACATCCAACATGGCTCCCCACCCACGAATCAGATGTAACGATGGCATTCTTCTTACCTGTCAGATACCATGGCTTTACTGGATTACTCCAAATAAAAGGTATTTAAAAGGACTCAAATTTCAGATATAAGTAGCCTAACTAAAACTTTCATTTTCCTTGCAAATATAACTAATCTTTATAAAAATCTCCCCCAAGATCTCAATAAAAAATACTGAGTATTAAATCATGAGGTCACAAATCCTTTTCCACAGGATTGTATTCTTAAAACTCTAAAATTCATCTGAGATAAATAAGAGGCAGGTCCATGTGTGTTCTCACACGCAAAGGAGCGACAACTGGCCTCCTTCTGCAATGCCTGGCACACTTTCCACACATGAGATAAGTTACTACAAATGACAGTAATACTTACGTGATTTAGTTTCTTCAAAATTTCTATTTCAGTTTCCACACTGGGAGCCGTGTCCTTAAATAAAGAAAACAGCATCAGAGTTCATTAGTAACAATAATCATAATGTCCAGTATTTTGAAAATATATTTATATTAGGATGGCTGAGTTACAAACCAGGCTCTGCTCATACAGAGGACACAAGACTCCATATATGTAAAATGGACTTCAGCTAAGAAACCCAGATTTAAATTTTTTTAATGTTTTTTTTTCACTTTTATTTTATGCACTTTGGTGTTTCGAGTGCATGCATGTCTGTGTGAGGGTGTCCAGTCCTCTAAGACTAGGGTCACACTGCTGTGAGCAGCCATGGCAGTGACAAATTGAACACGGGTCATCTGGAGGACCAGGAAATGCTCCTGACCACTGACCCATCTGTCCACCGCTCAGCCCAGATTAAAAATGTTTAACTCCAGACTTTATTTGCACTTGCACACTCATTACTACATGGCAGGGGTGGGGGTGAGGAGGTTCTATTCACTGAGAGGTCGTACAGAGTCTAATGGAGGAGAACAGTTAAGGAGTAAAGAATGATGCTAAGTTTTCAACAACCCAGGAGGTACCCTTTTCTCCCCTAAATGAGAAACAAATCCAGAATCATGAGGTCAAAGGCCTAGAACGAATTGAACACAGCCCGGAAATTCCTCCTGCCATGTAAGAATAGAATTATCTTGGGAAAAACAGCTTGAAGAATGTTAAAGCCAGAAACAGCTGGCTGGACAGGAAGAGGTGCCTGGGCTCCACTTTTACGTTACTTTGTCGGGTTACTTGTGGGGAAAAAAAAAAAAAATTAATACAGCTGGCCACTTCACTCACTCGGTAAACGAGGATTACAGAAAACGTGATAAATAGCTGGTACGTAAAAATTATTCACTCATATAGTTTTATGCCAAAATGTTTTTTAAAATCTGTACATGTATCTCTCTTTTTTAAATAAAGTTGTAAGAAAAAAAATTATTCACATTCTAAAAAACTGAAACCCAGACATAAAAATGTCATCTCGGTGGTAGAGCACGTGTCTGGTATTCCTGAGTTTTTAAAAACATGTTTCTATAATTAACTAACTCCTAGCCACTGACACAACACTCAAAAGAGGGAAGAATTTGAAGTTACCTCAACAACCAGGCAAAGAATTGTCTGCACAAGTTATGATGAAGTTGGGGGCATTCCTTCCTAGTGATGTCTCTGAGAACCTGTTTAATCTGTCTGATATTATCCAGAACATTTGTAGTGGTCACCTCAGAACCGGGAACCTATCAGGCAAGGAAGGTGTCACGCATGCAAACTAACTGACTGGAAAACAAGACCTTACAGAGCAAATGGGGTCAGCAGGGCGTAGGGAGAGACATTGCTCTTCTCCTTTACCATTTTCAAATTCATAGTTGCAAACAGGGGAACTATACCGTCAAACTGAGAGTAATCACCGTACTTCATAGAATAAGTCAAAATGCTGCACTGTAGGTACTGAGCATGTTACACTTCAACAGATGCTTTTAAAAGGAATGCTGAGCAGAGAGAGCATCTGGGGTAGGATTAAACCCAACTGTTGTGAGATTATTTTTCCTTTTCACTCGACCTCTTAACACCCAACAAGTTTCATCTCTGCTACAACATCCCCAGCATTACTCCATTCAATGTTTACAAGGCTGGGCTGCAGGAAAGTCACTGTGATAAAGCCGAGGGATGACTAGGAGCAGTTTCCTGGGATGTGCCTGTGAGATTGAAAAGGTGAGCTGTCCAAACTCGGTGAGACATCTGTCTCTACAACCAGCTTCTCCACCAAGATGAGAGAGGCTGAAGGCAGCTAGGAGGCTGCATTGGCCATTAGACCCGCTTCCCCCCAATCCCTTCATAGCTACTTTAGAAGGAAAAGAAAGCCTGTTACTATGTACAGGATTACACACAACCAATTATTTCTAGAATTAAATTATAAATAAAAGTTTCTAGATTAATTAAGAGACACTTAAAAGGGCCCAGTGTTGTTTGGCTGAAGAATTGCTATGCCTAAGCCACCCAAGCTTCTTGAGATTGAGACACCCTCCAGAGTTACTAAAGGGAGTGTGAGAGCCGGGTACTTACGGCTTCTCTCAGTGAGCCGAGAGCAAACCTCCGCTTGCTGATGATCTTTATGGCCACTTTCTTACAAGTTTTCCTCTCAAACGCCATCTTTACCTCCCCACAAGCACCACTAAGGGGAAAATCACAGACAGTGACTTTTCAGGATGATCTCATCATGAAACACCGAGTCTGTCTTGACCGTAAGAAATTAAAACAACCTGAGGAGGTTGTTCAGGTGGGTAAAGTGTTTGTCATACAAGTACAGAATCTGAGCTCAAACACACAAACCCCATGTAACCAGGCAACAAACAGTAAGCCTGGAGGCACAAGAAAACTCTAGAAGATTGTGGGCCAGCCTGCCATGCATGCACAGCAGAAAACAGAGACCTAGTCTCAAGGTAGAAGGTGAGACCAACACCCAAGACTGTCTTCTGACCTCCACACAAATTCTGTGGCATGTGAAGTTCTGCACTTTCATATATACACACACACACACACACACACACAGGGGTACACTGCCACATGCACAGAGATGTGTCCACACACAAGAGAAATTTCATATTGTCCATGTAACATTTTTTTCATTGTCTTTATGCTGAAAGGACACACTGAAACCTCACCAGAGTAAACTGTCAAAAGGAAAGGGTTTATTCAGCTTACACTTCCACAATGCTGTTCATCACCAAAGAAAGTCAGAACTGGAACTCAAGCAGGTCAGGAAGCAGGAGCTGATGCAGAGGCCATGGAGAGATGTTACTTACTGGCTCGTTTCCCCGGGCTTGCTCAGCTTGCTTTCTTAAAGAGCCTAAGAGTACCAGCCCAGGGATGGCACCACCTCCAATGGGCCCTCCCACCCTGAATCACTAATTAAGAAAATGCCTTACTGCTGGATTTCATGGAGACATTTCCTCAAGGGAGGCTCCTTTCTCTGTGATAACTCCAGCTTGTGTCAAGTTAACACACAAAACCAGCCAGTACAGTAGGTAACATTAAATGTACCATGGTAATGATTTTCAAGTGTAGGATTTTAGTCATAGTCAGTACATACCCAATGCTCTGCAATTACTACTATCTAGCTCCAATTAGGTAAACCATTATACCTTGCCCCAGCTATCTCTAAACGGCTTTCTTAAAAATGATCCATGAAATAGTACTTCTTTCTCTTAGCTTAATGTTTTAAGATTTATTTATTATATATGAGTACACTGTAGTTGTCTTCAAACACACCAGAAAAGGGCATCAGATCCCATCGCAGATGGTTGTGAGCCACCATGGGGTTGCTGGGAATTAAACTCAGGACGTCTGGAAGAGCAGTCAGTGCTCTTAACCGCTGAGCCATCTCTCCAACCCAGCTTAAATGTTTTCAAAGCTCATCTATGCATAGCAGTTACCAATACGCCTTTATTACTTGTCTGAGACTGGATCCTGATATAATGATTTGGTCCTAATTGTTCTAGGAGCTGGAACATCCCATTACGACCTCTCCCTAGCCACGTATCCCTCCACCCCTCACCTTTGAGACAAGAGCCTTAGGAAGCTCAGGCTGTCCTTGAATGACTATCATACCAAGGACAACACTGAATTCCTGTTTCTCCTGCTCCGTTTTTTAAGTTGTTAAATTCCACGTATGCCTACACCTTGCCCAGCTGCCTTTTTCTGCTAGAAACTGAACTAAACATTTTACACTAAACTGCATACCTACCTCAGAAGGCCAGGGGCTGACAAGATGGCCCAGCCCATGTACAAGTGATTGTCCCATATTCTGTTTTTTTTTTTGTTTTTTTTTTTTTTTGTTTTGTTTTTTGTCAACTTGGCTCAATAGCAAGAATCATCTGCTAGAAGGGAACTTCACTTGAAAAAAAAAATGCTTCCATTAGAATGTCTGGTAGACAAGTCTGTGGGGCATTTTCTTTTAATTTAGGACAGCCCACCCCAGTTTATGCAATACTGTCTGTCCCTAGCATATAAGAAAGCAGACTAATCAGGCCATGGAAACTGAGGCAGTAAGCGGTGTCCTCCATGGTTGCTCTGCTGGAGCTCCTACATTGGCTTCCATCAGGCATGGATGGTGATCACAACACAAAACCAATACACCCGCCTCTAACGTTGCTTCTTGTCAGTGCTTATCACAGCAAAAGGAAGCAAAGTAATTCAGTCCCTGTGCCAGGAGTGGACTGTCACGATGGCCGCAGCCATGCTGTTTTGGGGAAAGGATTACAGGGCTTTGGAGCTTTGGGGTAGAAAAGCTGTTGCATACTTGTTTTGCAGACAAATGCTGAGAGGAACGCAAACGACAGAGGCCTGGCCTGTGGAATTTCAGAGAGAAATCTGAGTCCTGTAAGGACTCTATTAGAGTCATTTGTGTGACATTTTCAATGAAGATTCTGTAAAGGCTGGAGAGATGGCTCAGCGGCTATGAACACTGACTGCTCTTCCAGAGGTCCTGAGTTCAATTCCCAGGAACCACATGGTGGCTCACAACCATCTGTAATGAGGTTTCGGGTCCTCTGAGAGGCTGAAGGCATACATGCAGGCAGAATGCTGTATACACACTAAATAAATCTTAAATTAGAAAAAAAATTACGTGAAAGTGAAGTTGGGTGAAGTGATGCATGCCTTTAATCCCAGGACTTGGGAGTCTGGGGCAGGCAGATCTCTGTGAGTTCAAAGCCAGACTGCTCTATACAATGAGTTCCAGGACAGCCAGGGATATGCAGAGAAACCATGTCTTAAAAAAAAAAAAAAAAAAAGTGTGAAATTAAACCTTCAGTGCACTGAGAAAAATCAATGCTAATTAGCTGGGGCTTTAAAATCTACTGTAATTAATAAGAACCCAACCTCACCAACATCTTCAAGGTAAGATCTGGGTCAGCACACAAAAGCTGTGGCCCAGGAAGAGTCCCAAGCTGCATCTCAAGCTGGAACTTCACAATGTGTAGAGTCTCCCAGAGGAGACGAGCTTTGAAGGTGTGAAGGGATCTTGGGCAGCAGCTGAAGTTTAGCCCTCAGCTAAAGGCCGCAGCATCCCTGAAGAGAGCCCAGGAGCTCACTGACAAAGATGCAGCCCCAGCTGCAGGTGGAGACCCCATAATGCCAATGTCCAGACTATGAGATGACCACAGAGGGCAGCAGCAGTGAAGGGGTGCCAGCCTTCCACTCTAAGACAAACTGTGTGCGATGAGGGGATGGGGGGAGGGTTAGCTGCTGATGCCTTCTCAGACCAGGAGTGGCGCCCAGACCTTGGACACTGAGCTGCTTGCTTACACTACTGAGATTTGTTTTTTGCTTTTGATCTGACTGTAACCCTGGTTCTTTGCTAAAAGTAAAACTTTTTTTTTTTTCATTTTATGTGTATGGCTGCTGTTCCTGTCTAGGTCTGTGCAGTATCCCCCAGAGACTAGAAGAAGGTATCAGATACCCAGGAATAACTGTAGGCAGTTAGTTATGAGCCTTCATGCAGGTACTGGAGATCAAACTTGGGTCCTCTAGAAGAGCAACCGGTGTTTGCTCTCCAGTCCCAAATTCTCCTTTTTAAAAGACTGTGGGACTTGGGGGGGAAAGATTGTGTTTGACAAAGTGACGTTCATTTTTTAATTTTTTTAATTTTTGTTAGTTTGTTTTGGTTTTTCTTTTGAGACAGGTTCTCTCTACATAGTCCTGGCGGTCCTGAAACTCACTATGTAGACCAGGCTGGCCCCAAATTCACAAAGAGCCACTTGCCTCCCAAGTACCAGGATTAAAGGCATGCATCACTACCCGCAGCCCATGACATCAGCAATAATATGACATCTTGGGAACAAACAAGGAAACAAAGGTTAAGATAGTGATTTGTTTATATGTCAAGCTGATAAGGAATCAATTGTACTGGCTTTTTGTTTGTTTTTTTTCATTTTGATTTTGTCTTGTCAACTTGACACAATCTAGAACCATCTGGGAAGATGAAACCACAACAGGAAAAAAATGTCTCCATCAGATTAGCTTTTACACAAATCTGTGGGGCGTTCTCTTGATTAATGACTGAGGCAGGTGGTCCTGAATTATAGAGAAAAGCAAGCTGAGCAAACCTTTGGGAGGCCCACTAGAAAGCAACACTACCCACAGACTCTGCTTCAGTTCTACCTAGGTTCCTGCCCTGCTTCAGTTTTTCCCTTGGCTTCACTCAGTGACAGACTGTGATCAGGACGCGTCAGCTGGATAAACCTCCTCTGCAGCTGGCTTCGATTGTGTCACTTATCACAGCAGCAAGAAGCAAGTTAGGACATGGACAAGCCTGATGACCAGATTCAAACGGAATCTATGGAAGAAGAAAACCCCTGAAGCCCCTCCTTTGAGTTCCACGTGCACACCACGGTATACACCGTGCTCTCCCTCCTTCCCTCCCCCCACACACCCCACACGGGGGGGGGGGCGGGGGGGAAGAAATACACTGGCCATGGTAGGTAATGCCTATACCCCTCAGGAGGTAAGAGAAAAGAACTGCCCATGAGTTTGAGGTCAGCATGGGCTACACTGAGTTCATGCCAGTCTACATTACAGAGTAAGTCTCTGTTCCAAAAAAAAAAAAAAAAAAGCAAAAATATTAATCAGGGATAAGGCTCAGTAGTCTAACACTGTACCAAACATCAGAGAATCCTGGTTCAAACACTAACACTGCCAAATACTAAGCAAACAAACAAATAAGGCAGAGCAACCACGGTTACTCAGCACGCAATGGCATCTACATGGAGCATGGCGAATTCAATCTACACAGGAGAGAGGGGACCCACGTTGTCCTCTGGCCTCCACACACTCACTTTGTCAAAAGTGTGCCCACACACACATACAGACATGTGGTGAATCACAGGTCATTACAGCTGCTTCCCACAAGTCATCACTAGTTAGGCAGGCTTGGAATGCTGTCTGGGGAGGTAGAGGCAAGAGTGTCAGGAGTTCAAGATCGTCCTCGATTGCATAGTGAGGTTGAGGCCACAGTAAGCTGCATGACAGAACAAAGCAGCCAGGCACGGGGGTGCCCACCGTAATCCAAACACTTGGGAGGCAGAAGCAGGAGACTCTATGAGTTCTAAGACAGTCACGGCAACAAAATAAAACCCTGTGTTGAGAATAACTTAGTTAATTAAAATAAAATAGAGCTGGGAGACATCTCAGCCTATAAAGCGTTTGCTACACAAGCATACGAACCTAAGTTTGGATACTCAGCACCTGCATTAAAAGCCTGTCTCTAATCCCAGTGCTGATGTGGTGAAGACTGGTACATTCTAGGGCTTGCTATCCAACAAGAAAAACTGAGTCAGAATGCTCCAGGCTCAGTGAGCTACAAAATACAAAGTGCAGAGCCACTGAATAAGACACCAACACAGACCCTGGGGCTCTGCACACAATCATCCTCACAGGCAAGCGTATAGAACACACACACACACACACACACACACACACACACACACACGTTATTATCAGAGAAGCCAATATACTGGTGGCAAAGCTAATCCCAGTACTAAAATATATAAGGAAAAAATTTACTTGATCATTATCAAATAAATCAGTAGTGCATGTATCACAAAGTTTGACAGCTATTTTATAAACAACAATGCTATAAAATCAGGTATAAGAAAACTAACCCAGGAGAACACATAGGAAAAAAAATGAGTTTTAGTTTATTATATAAAGGAAAACAAATTTACCTTCCAAGAGTTTTTGACATGATGTATTCCTCTCTTAGCTCCTTAGGATAAACTGACTGATCATCTACAGTCAGATCAAAGAATACAAAAACTGAGGAGGAAGGACAGAAATGGGCTCGTTAATTCATGATCAAAAAACTGGTTCTCAAGTTTTAACTACACATAGGATATAAGCTACAGAATTATATTTATCGTGTAATACAAAACTAATTATTTTTAACCCGGGGGCCAACAAGATAGTTCAGAGGGTAAAAATCATTTGCTGTGTACGTGTATGCCTAACGTCTTCAGTTTGGCCCTCAGAACCCACAGTGGAGGGAGAAAATTAACTCACAACAGTTGTTCTCTGACCCCTACATGCAGACTATAACATGTAAGCCCACACATGGACACATGGACACACAAGTCTCTTTTACTCACACACACTCACACACACACAATTAGCAAATGTAAATGAGGTGGAGATGAGAGAAAGACGCCTTTATATTACCCACTGGCCTTCACATCTACACAAATACACAAACACATAAACCACACACACACACACACACACAAAGTAAGTATTCGACACTCAGAAGGCAGGCAGGGTCCAAAGCCACCCTGATCTACACAGGGAATTCTATAGTAAGACCTTGTCTAAAAAACAAAAACGAACAAGCGCCACAGCTCAGGAGCTAACTCTTCAATGGTATTGAATGCTAACTTACTTAATTTGACCGATTTAAAGCATAATCTTTAGAAACACAAAAATTAAGCTTTACAAAGGAAGCTAAGAAAAGTTCATAACATTACCTTTATTTCTACACAGTGAAAGTGCGATTTCAGAGTTGTTACTCAAAGGACAGCGTTTCCCTTTCCCAATGAGCTCGGTATTTACAAAGGTCCCATTTCCACTATGATCTTCTATATATACAATGTAACAATTCTTAGGGCCCATTTCCTAAAACAAAGGACATTTCATTTCCAGGTTTTGACAGCAGGAGTTACTGGATCACCAGGTCTCTGAGGGGAGAACCGACACGGCACCTACCCTGAAGATGCGAAAGTGCTTCTTGCTGTAAGTCCGGTACTTGTCTGTCCTTCTCAGCAGTGGTCCATCGAAGCAATATTCACAGCTTTTATCC
This sequence comes from Micromys minutus, assembly GCF_963924665.1. NCBI lineage: Eukaryota > Metazoa > Chordata > Mammalia > Rodentia > Muridae > Micromys > Micromys minutus. The sequence continues at coordinate 35,993,178 of NC_137964.1, forward strand.
CTCCCAAACCAGTAGTTGTCATTAACACAGTCTGTTAATACACAAACACACAGCAGAGAGCGTATCAGACAGGCTTTGGCAGTGCTAACTGGAGAAAGGGTCTGAGTCTGTGGAGCGTTGCATCATGTCAGCCCCACAGCACAAGCTTGGCAAACTTGCCTACACAGAAAGACGCTGTCAGAACAGCAGTGTGTAAAAAGATGATCAAAAGTACAGATTTAATATCAAATTTTTTTATTAAAAACTGGGGGACACCGGCTGGGGTATAAGTCAGCGCACATTGCAAGCTTAGCAAATTCATGGCTTTGGGCTTAATCCCCAGAGAGACAAAAAAAGGGGAGGGAGGAAATAATTAAACAATGGCTTTGTTTTGTTTTAGGCATTTTGTTATGTGATTATTTGACCCTGGTATTTGAGGCAGGGTCTCAAACCCCTCCAGGCTGGCTTCTAATTCTCTATGTAGCCAAGAGTGATGGTAATCCTGCCTCAACTGTCCCCGATGCTAGGTTTGCAATCAAGCACTGACCATTCCAAATTCATGCGGTGCTAGGGATAAAAACCCAGACCTCTAGACACACGAGACAAACGCTTTACCAACTGAGCTACTGCCCAGCTCAATTTACTCACACTTTGAGAGTCTCACATAACCCAGCTGGACTTGAACCTGCTATGTCGATGAGGCTGGACACGAATTCCAGATCCTCCCGCCTCAGCCTCCCAAATGCCAAGATTACAGGCATGTGCCACTACCCCAGGCTGTAACCGTGGGTTAAATAATTGGCGGTTTCTGCATATCCATGAAATGAAGGGCAGCCATTAAGACTCCTTGAATAAGCCAGGCAGCAGTGGTGCACCCTCAATCCCAGCGCTTAGGAAGCAGAGCAGGCAGATGTCTGAGTTCCCAGACAACCTGGTCTACAAAGTGAAGTGAGTTCAAAGACAGGGCTAACAGAAGAAAAAGAAAAAAGAAAAAAAAAAAAAAAAAAAAAAAAACCTGTCTCAAAAAACCAAAGAACTTCTCAAAAAGCTTCTCAAATAATTTTTTAATGATTTTGAAAAGTATTTAATTACCTGAATTATTGGTTTCCTGTTATGTTCCGTACAAAATCTACAATCTTCACGCCCTAGCAGGTGCTCAAGTCTAGGCACTTGCCTCCCCGATGCCTCTCCCCCTCGCTAACCACCCCAGCTCCACTGGTCTCAACTTCACTGCCTAAACAACCCACATTCCCATTGCGTAGCAGGTTCCTCAAAGCTTAAAACCTTCCGTCTTGGAGGAAAACGCTGTAAGACAGGATGAGTAAATGGAGGTGTAACAAGAGGATATTTTAACAAAGGGTCTATGGGTGAAACAAAGAGTTGTTCTAATGAGATGCAGTAACTCCATCGTGCAGGCAGGATCCTTAAGACAGAAAAACAACAACAAAAAAAAGTAGCTTTTGACCAGATTCACTAAGTCCACCCTCCCCAGGAGTACATAAGCAGTAAAGACAGCTGTGAGTCACTTAGACAACAAGACAAATGGCAAAGACACTCAGACTAGCCACACTGTCTGACCAACTGCCTAGAAGAAAACAACAGAGGAGCCTGGAAGAGGTTCAGACCTACTGATCCATCAGGATAGGGCTACCTCCAACCTGGTGAGCTGCCTAGAAGCTGTGCGGCATGCTCCAGATGCTGGGGTGGGCTTTGGTGGGGCAGTTGCCTTTGAGTCATTTCTGTTCCTCTAAGTAACTGCTCACCCCGGGAAGCAGAAGCAGATGGATGCCAGCTATTCCGTCAGTAACCCCAACAGAGCTCATCTGCACATCAAGGAGGACTACTTCTCCGAAAACCTTCCCCATTACAACATGAAGTCCATGAGGACAGCTGTGAGCATTTTACTCAACAGTGTGGCTCCAGGCAGGTTGGTGGTGGCACAACCTTTAATCCCAGCACTGGGAGGCAGAGGCAGGATGATTTCTGTGAGTTAAGGCCAGTCTGGTGCACACGGTGAGTTCCAGGATGACCAGGGTTGTGTAGAAAGACTATCTCAAGAAAAAAAAAAAAGGGGGGGGAGGGAAGCATGGAGGACAGATCTACAGCCAGGCCTGGTGGTTCACACCAGTAACCTTGGCATGCAGAGGGCACTAGAAGAAACACAAGAAGTTTAAGGTCATCCTTGGCTACACAACACAGTTTGAGGTCAGTACGGGCTCCATGAGACACTCAAGAAAACAAAAAGAAATAAAAGACAAGAGAATTGCTTTAAGAACAGAAAACAAAGAAAATGAAGGGAGAGAAGGTGAAGAAGGAAAGGAAAAAGGAACCTTCTTGACTCACTCTGAGGCCAGCTACACCTTAGTAACAAAGTCAGTTCAAGACAGCTATAAACCAGTGTCCCTAACAAATGTAGATTCAGAAGTGATGGAAAAACAGGAGCAGGAGGTAGTGTCGATGATGTCCACAGTCCACACCTGTGACCCAGCGTTCAGGAGCCTGAGGCAGAACCTACAAGTCTACTTGGTGAGTTCCAAACTGGGCCAGGTTAAAAACCAAGGTTCTGTCCCCTAGATAAGCAAAGTCTGCTGTACTGTTAAAGAGGTTGAGACTGGTGGTTCAGGGGTTCACAGACAGCTTCATCTTCACAGCAAGCAGATGAGTATCATAAAAGAAAACAAAGTATAAAAAAGAGGTAAGACTTGCATATCAAAATTTTCAATGCGTTGTCCAAAGGAACTAAAAGTTGACTTCTGGGAAGATACCCCACATTCATAGATTGAAGACATCATGGTTATTAACTGATCTTTCTTGCTGGGTACTGTAGGGAGTGGTTCTGATGCTTTGATTGGGAGTGTGAACACTGAAGATTCTATTCCCAGTTGGTTCTTGACTGATCAATAAAGATGCTAGTGGCCAATGAATGGGCTGAGAAGGTCAAACCTCCTGGTTCCACCACCACCACCACCACCACCACCACCATAGGCTAAGAAATGCAGGAGAAAAAAGATTAACCATGCTTTGGAGGGAGAGAGAGCCACCAGCCATTTAAAAGCTCAGGCGGAGTAGCCATTGGCCAGTTCCCCAACTGGACCAGGGGTAGCAGGTGGGAGATTAGAAATGCAACTAAGCTAAGGGTATATTTGGGGTACTTGAGAAGGTAACCAGGCAACTAAGCTGAGGGCAAATTTAGGGGTTTAGCCAAGAGTACCAGAGGGAAAGGCATGCTAGCTGTGGGAGGCTTGGAATTGCTCAGCCATTGTGCTAAAAAGCATATTAAAAATAAGCTAGTGTTCAGATTGGAGAACGGTTAAGAGCACTGCTCTTCCAGAGGTCCTGAGTTCAATTCCCTGCAACCACATGATGGCTCACAACAATCTGTAATGGGATCTGATGCCCTCTTCTGGTGTGTCTGAAGACAGCTACAGTGTACTCACATAAAAAAGTAAATAAATCTTTAAAAAAAAAATGAAATTAAAAAAAAAAAAAGTGTGTGTGTTTTTCATCTGTGGATCTAAGGGAACCAGGGTAATGGCAGTCCGCCCAGAGCTTAAAGCAGGGTTAGTAGAAACTACACACAACAGGGTACACTACCTAATCCTGTTCTTATCTTACCTTTCCATTCAAGAGGTGAGATAAGAACTTGGTGAGACAGCCTGGAAACATGAAAAAATAACGGTGACGGTTAACCTCCACTGTCAACCTGACTGAATCTGAAAACAACTCAGAGACAGACCTCTTAGTTGTGAAGTATTAGCTGGAGGGAAGAGACTTCATAACAGAATGGGTACCACATTCTGTGAGCCAAGACAGAAAGGTCCAAGGAAAAGGTGTTGCTTGCCTGCCTACACTTCTTGCGGGTAAGTGTGTCTGTTTCATTGTGTCTGCTACTGTTCTTTGCTGCTTCTTTCCAATGAAGATCAGCAGCTCTCTAGGAACCCCCCAGGCTGTCAGAGACAAACTGGCACCACTGAGACATCTAACCCTGCACTGAGCAAACACGAGGTTTTAAGTCTCTCCATCATGAAGAAAACTTAAAGGACCATCCAGACCATATTGTGTAAACCAATTTAACAAACCCTCTTCCCCCAGTTTGGGGTTGTTTTGTTTTTTTTTTTAATAATTTTATTTATTTTTTATATATAAGTACACTGTAGTTGTCTTCAGAAACACCAGAAGAGGGCATCTGATCTCATTACAGATGGTTGTGAACCATCATGTGGTTGTGGTTGCTGGGATTTGAACTCAGGACCTCTGGAAGAATAGTCAGTGCTCTTAACCACTCAGCCATCTCTCCAGCCCTATTTTGGTTGTTTTTTGGTGTTTTCTTTTTTTTTTTTTTCTTTTTGGAGACAGAGTTTCTCTGTGTAGCCCTGGCAATCCTAAAATTTCCAGGCTACCCTCAAACTCAGAGCTCACAGGGCTAAAGAGATGGCTCAGTGGTTAAAAGCACTGACTGTTCTTCCAGAGGTCCTGAGTTTAAATCCCAGCAACCACAGGGTGGCTCACAACCATATGTAATGAAATCCGATGCCCTCTTCTGGTGTGTCTGAAGACAGCGATAGTGTACTCACATACATGAAATAAAATACATAAATCTTTTTAAACAAAAAAACCTCAGAGCTCATTTTGCCTCTGCTTCCTTGGTACCACTGCATCTGGACTAATCCAGACCTTTTGAGGTGGGAAGATCCACACCTTTAACCCGGACTGCACCTTCTGCCGGCAGCCTGTATGAAGGACGTAAAGAAGGAAGCTTGCTCCCTCTTTGCCAGCATTCCTTCTCTGGCGTTAGAGCCAATTCCACAGAGGACTCTGGTGTGTACTAAAGACTAAGACATCCTGCCTTGTGGACTGAAAACTACTGGATTCTTAGACCTCCCATGGGTAGCCATTATTGAATTAGCTGGACCACAGCAATGTAAGCCACTTAATCAGCCCCCATACACACACACACACACACACACACACACACACACACACACACATTCACTCTATCAGTTCTGTTCCTCTAGAGAACCTTAATACAAGTATCGTTCAAAACTGGCTCAGAATGAACTGGATATCCACATTCAGATGAGTAAATTTGAACCATGTATGGCTGTGGCATGTGTAATCCCAACTGTGACAAGACCAGTGCAAGTTCAAGGCCCCAAAGAACTAGGTCAAGAGCACTGAGCCAGCCTGAGCTGCAGAATCCCTCGTCTCACAAACGAGTAGAACCTGGTGGTAATGTGTGCTATAAACCCAGGCTACATGAGACCTGAAGAGAAAAATAAAAAGATGAGGCCAGCCTATGAAATTTAACAAGATTCTCTTTGAAAATAAAAATAAGGTGGTAACCATGGATAGGACATTGGATAAAGCTCAGTGTAAAAGCTCTCTCTACCATGCATAAGGCTTAAATCTATCTGATACTCAGTATGAAGAAGGCCGCCAGGAAGAGACGCACTCCACCATAGCCAGTTACAGGGGCCCTGAGATTTCTGCTGCAACAACCTAACCACCTTCCCTGTTTATCTGAACAACACACTGCATTACATAAAAAATGCCTTACCTAGATTGGAGAATCCATCCTGAAGAGCCCATAGCCGAGCCCAAGGGGCAGGACCAGTCTCCTCGGGTTCTTGGTCCTCAGGAATAGAGCAGAGTTCCTGAGTAGACACCGTCTCTAAGGAGCTCAGTGTTCCAGAGCTGGAGTGGGAGGACTGGCTGGAGGATGGCACCGTGCTGGTGGAGGAACCGGATGCTCCCTGATACTGTGAGAGGTCCTGCAACTGAGACGGACAGCCTATCGACTGGCTGAAGCCACCCTGGGACTGTGAACAGGAAGCACCGTCATGAGCCTTTGACGGGGTGCTGCCATGGGACAGATGACTCTTCATATCCGACCTCAAAAACAAGAATCCAACAATGAGGAACAAGGCTCAAGATTCAAGAGTAAAGAAAGGGAGCTAGAGCAGGAAAGGGTGCATACTATTCTTTTTTTTAAAGGGTTCTGCAAAAACAGTATGTGCCTGGGCAGAAGAGATGGCTCAGCATTTAAGAGCACTGACTGCTCTTCCAGAGGTCCTGAGTTCAATTCCCAGCAACCACACGGTGGCTCACAACCATCTGTAATGGGATCTGATGCCCTCTTCTGGTGTGTCCGAAGGCAGCTACAGTGTACATTATATGTAATAAATCTTTTTTTAAAAAATGTACAGTTCCCAGCACCCACATCCAGAAGATCACAAACAGCTGTAATTCCAGCTCTTGAGGGATAGAATACCCCCTACTGGCCCCCGTGCACACTGCACAGACTTAGACACGTGGTAATAGACTTTTTTATTTAAAAAAAAAAAAAAAAAGAAGAAGAAGAAGAAGCTTAAAGGAACGGGCACATTATGACCACCTCAAAAATGAAAGGCAGGTCCATTTACAAGTGAAAACACAAAGGTGACCACAGCAAAATCCCAGGATTATGAATAGAATTCCAGAGGCCACTTACAAAGCAGTACAGAAGATGAGAATGGATTGGTTGTCTCCTATCCATTCCTTAACTGCCCTACCCCACATACTTGCTGAGTACGCTGAAGTACCCTCTTCAGTACCTGCAGAGCCTAGCAGCGAAGATTGGGTTCTCAGTAGGTATTTGGGGAAAAAGCAAACTAGGGAATTGGCACGAACATTTATAATGTTCGTTATGAAAACTCCTTCGCTCTGGCACCGAACAGCCCAGCGTTATGCCTTCGTATGTGTCCAGACCTGTTTCAGCTCGCAAGTAACAAGGGGAAAAAAAACTCGCTCCCCCCCCCCCCCCGCAAGGGCAGATAAAAAGAGTTGCCTACGCACAGCGCCACCTCGCTCGCTCAAGTAAGCAGACAAAGCGGAAGCTGCAGAGGGCCCATTTGCACGAAAAGCCTGAGAACGGTATTCGAATCCTCCAACACTTAAAAAAAAAAGTTTCCCACTTATGACTCACCGCGTGAGACCACCAGGAGACACAAACACTCTAGAGCCGCAGCCAGTGCTGTGGCGCTAAACCTACCGATACAAACTCCACCCTCAGCCAATCAGAACGCCTTCCTCCTCCGCAGAACCAATAAAAAAGCCCGGAGGTGACTTCCTTGCTTAGCCTCAAGGCTTGCTGGGAGTTGTAGTTCAGAAGGCAGAACGGGACTCAGCGTCTTGGTTTCCCGCAGCTGATCCCGCCTCCTAGGTTCCCTTAACCAATCGGCAGCGAGCCGCTCTTTCCTCCCCTTCCTCCGGTCAGGCGACCCAGGCCCGCAGGCGGCCGTCCGGATGTGGGGCTCCAGGGCCCGAGCCCTGCTGTGCGTGTGGGAGGTGCGGCTGGCAGGGTTCCTGGGAAGGAGACTGCTGAGCAGCGATGCGGCCTCGGGGAAGGGCATCGCGCCGCAATGCTGGAGCTGCGGCCGCGCGAGGGGAGCCGGGTGTGGGGATGAGTTCTTCTGCGCACACTGCCGCGCGCTGCAGCCTCCTGACCCAACTCGGGACTACTTCAGCCTCATGAACTGGTACAGGCGGCACGGCGTGACGGGAGGGCCACTAGGGCTTCGTAACCCTAGCCACCGAGGCTTGGGGCGGCGTCTGCGGGCTGGTAATTTCCAGCCAGCTGGGCGCACTGAGGCAGAAAGACCAGCTTAGGCAATTTTTGGAGACTGATTCAAAACAACTAAAAAGATGGATAAGTATATCGGTCATAGGTATAATATAGTGCATAGTGAGATTCTAGTTTTCCTGAGACGGTAAGGAGGGAATAAAGTTACAGACTACAGGGTGGAGGCGGGGGTTAAACAGGAGCGAAGTTGCAGATGCCTGCGATCTAAGCATTTGAGAAGTGGCAGCCACAGGTTCAGGAATCCAAGTCTAGCCTCTGCTACAAGGACCTTGTTTTTTCAACATCAACAAACGGAAACGGACGAGCTTACAATATAGGGAGTTTTGAGGAGTGGGGCTTCTGGAAAAGGGAAATCCATTGGCCAGACTCAGGGAAGCAGAAAGTGGGAGGGCTTTTTTTTTTGTTTTTGTTTTTTGTTTTTTTAAAGGTAGCCTCATCAGGCTGTGAATTCAGACATCCACCCCCCTTCTGCCTCCCCAATGCCGGAGTTAAAAGCATGCTAGACTATGGTAGGAGGATTCCCCAGTTGGCGGCCAACCACAAAAACAGGGACTATCACATCTCAAATTATTTATTTAACGGAAAACGAAAGCCAGGTGTGCTGTTGGTGTTGTGCCTGTGAGTCCAGCACTCAGGATACAGCAAGGGGATTACTAATTCGAGGGCAGCCTGAGCTATTATATGTCAAGTTCGATGAGCCTCTGGGCTGCATGAAACTAGGTCTCAAAAACCAAAAGCAGAGCTGGAGAGATGGCTCAGTGGTTAGAGCACTGAGTGCTCTTCCAGAGGTCCTGAGTTCAATTCCCAGCAACCACATGGTGGCTCACAGCCATCTGTAATGGGATCTGATGCCCTCTTCTGGTGTGTCTGACAGCTGAGGTGTACTCATAAATAAAATCTTTAAAAAAAAAAAAAGAAAGAAAAAACCCAAAAGCAATTAAGAACAAAACAAACCAAGTGTGGTAGCCTTTGTCTGGAATCCCAGTATTCAGGAAGCTGAGGGAGAAGGGTCACAATGTGGGATAAGCAGTGAGAACCCGTCTCAAGAAAAACAAGTTTAATTCAGGTGGAAGATTTGAAGGAGAGAGAGACCAAGAAGTTTGTTTGTTTTTCCCTAGTGATTGGAGAGGTACCGAACTGTGAGCAGAGTTGAACTAAAGATTAAAGTGGAAAGCCACCACATTAAAGTGTGGTAGTGCACACCTGCGATCCCAACCTCCAGCCAAAAGTGAGAAGATAGAGTTCAGTTTGCATCCTACAGTCTGGGCTGCACAGTCGCAGAGTCAGTCTGAATCACTCCCTGATTTCTATCCTTGGATTAGCAAAGGCCTGGGTTCAGATCCTGCTTCTAGGTATTAATGGCCCTGTGTAGTAGTCTCTACCTATAATTCCAACTACTCAGAAAGCTGAAGAAGGAGGCTCAAACATTTCAGCCCTGGACGATTGAGCAGCCCTAGTGTTTTGTTTTTGTTTTTTAAAGTTTGGCAAACTTGGCTACATAGCAAGTTTGATGACAGCTTGGGATCCACAAGATCCTCCCTCCCTCCTTCTCCTGTAATCCCACATATAAGGAAGGCTAAAGTGGATGCATTGCAAATCAGTGCAGGCCCGGGCTGTACATAGAGTGACTTCCAAGTCAAGCTGGGTACCTTAGTTAAGAAAGTCTGTCTCAAAAAGTAAAAAGAGGCCTGGTAGTAAAGATGAGGGAAGGGAGTGTGTTGCTAAATCTTTGCTCTGCATGCCAGAGAACCCTCAGTCACCGAGAACTTACAATGCATCACACTAACCTCATTCCTTAGTGTGTCTAGCTATGGACCTCCTGGTCAGTTCAGTGTCTCTCCACTCATGTCCCTTTCTGATCTTTGCTGATCTGGGTCTCGTCTCTAATGTCACACCTGTGCCACCTCTTCCTAACCTGTCCCATTTTCCACCATTATAGCTACCACATCTTGAAAATAACCTCTGTTTACGTGTTTACCACGTCCTCCCCAAGAGCAGAACTGGACCCTAGGGAATAGCTATCACTACTGTTTTGGTTGCACAAATAACATCTAGCTTCCTTCCAGCAACCGATCCTTCAGGGTTGACGTCACGAAACTTCAGCACAGGTATCAGTACCTGCAGCGTCTTGTCCACCCAGATTTCTTCAGCCAAAAGTCTCAGGTATCTACTGACACACACAAGTCCTCATGCATTTGCCCAGCTGGGTGAGTGGCTCTGATGCTCTGGGAAAGAGTTGGGCTACTAGCTCCACCCTGTGGCAGCCTGCCCCTTCAGGACCAAGCCCCAGAGACCTCATTTCCTCCTCCCAGCCTTTTTTTTTTTTACTTTTATTGGATATATTTTATTTACATTTCATGTTATCCCCTTCCAGGTTTTCCCTCCCTATCCCATTCCCTCCACCCCTGCTTCTACAAGGGTGTCTTCCCACTTCCCCACCCTGACATTCCCTTTCTCCCAGTTTTTATCTGGCTTCCCAGATAACAGAAAACTCACCAACTTGACTGGCTCTTGTGATAATAAAACTGTCTTTACCTCTATGAACAGACTGAAAAACAGTTCTCCGAGAAGCATTCGACCCTGGTGAATGATGCCTATAAGACTCTTCAGGCTCCCCTGAGCAGAGGACTATATCTTGTAAGGTGATTTCCCAACCCATCTGTCTGGGACTCCTCTGTATGAGACCTGGCCTTATCCAGGAAGCTAATGATATTTACCTTAAAAATACTACAGAAGAGGAAAGAAGGGGAAAGTTTTTATACAAGTAGAATCTTCTTGGTGTTCTTTGTAAATCCATCAACCCAACATTTGTGTCCTTTGAAAGAAAACCTCACTGTTGTAGCCCAGGCTGGCTCCAAGTTACTAATTCTCTTGCTTCACCACACCCACATCCAGCTCCTTTCTGGTTTTTTCCTTCAGTACTAAGTATTGAACCTAGTGCCCTGTGCTAAGGAAGAGCTCTGAACGGAGCCATGGCCCTGCTTGATCTTTACTGGGCTCTCTTTTGTTCGCTTGCTTGTTTGCTTTGGTGGTGCTAGGTTTTGAACCCGTCTCACTTGCTGCCCAGGCTAGACCTGACATGTGATCTTCCTGCCTCGGCCTCCTGAGATGGACCTAGATCCTTTTACATATACTAACGTCCCCGATTGCGGTACTTTAACTGTTTTCTATAAATTTGATGATAAAGGTTGCCTGGGGAGCCTTCTCTGCAAGAGCATCTAGACGATTTTAGAACTGAAGAGAAAGTTTATAAACATTCATTTGACAGCTGAGGAGGGGTGTGACTGTCCAGGGGTGTGACTGTCCAGGGCTGCAGGCAGCCAAGTACTCCTGTCTCAGTCTGTGTTTCCACTATTACTAGGACAGCTCGAGTTTCCCAGGCTGGACATGTGAGTCTTCGGTACGGTGCTTTTTGAACATGTACTAGGCTCTGGGCTCATCTCACCTGATACTCAAGGTTTCCCCCAGGAGTGAGCAGCATTTACATAACCCTGGGTGTTTCCTAACACAACTCCTCCTTGTTCTCCTCCCAAATAGCTAAAGCTCCAAGGAATAGAAATTTCTGAAGGGACGGATTATAAAACAGACAGTCGGTTCCTTGTGGAAATCATGGAAATCAATGAAAGGCTCGCAGACGCTGAAAGCGAGGCTGCCATGGAAGAGATAGAGGCTGCTGTCCGAGGTAAAGGATAAAATGCTAACAAATATGCTTTATTTCCCCAAGGAGTACATGACCACCTTAGAGGGGAAGTGAGAAGAAAAACACTTGGGGCTGGAGAGATGGCTTCGAGGTTAAGAGCACTGGCTGCTCTTCCAGAGGTCCTGAGTTCAAGTCCCAGCAACCACATGGTGGCTCACAACCATCTGTAATGGGATCTGATGCCCTCTCCTGGTATGTCCAAAGAGAATGACAGTGTACTCACATACATGAGATAAATAAATCTTAGAAAGAAAAAGAGACAGACGGACAGACACTTGTTGGCCCTCATTGCATACAAAAACTGACTTTGGAAGACAGGTTAAACCAAGAGTGTAATTATACTCCAAGAATGTATGGCAGTGATTGCTCCTATCTGGGGTGTTATTTAGGTGCTGTCATTATCTCTAGGCAGGACAATGAATCCCCTAGTAGGTAGAAGTTGGTAGACATGCCTCCAGATCACACAGAGCTTCAGCAGAGCAAGCACCGAAACCCTAACCTTCTGACCCAACCTGTTCAGTTTTTGTTTCATTCCACAGTGTATCAGTGAAGGATCTCTAGAAAACCCGCAGGGGATAGGTCTAATTATTTCACAGAACTGGCCCAAACATGTGTGGAGGCTGACACACAGAAGCTACAGAGCAAGGCCTGTGGTCATAAGCTGTTTGTGTACATGTTTGCTTGCAACCAGGAGGACTTGAGTTCAGTCCCTACAATTCCCACACATTGTCTCTTACTTCCACACAGGGGCTGTGGCACACACACACACTAATAGAGCAGAACAGGCCAAGAATTCAAGTTGGATTGTTTTTTGTTTTGTTTTTCTCTGAGATATGGTTTCTCCGTGTAGCTCTTGCTCTCCTGGAACTTCCCCTGTAGACTTGGCTGGCTTCAAACTCGGAAATCTGCCTCTGCCTTTTGGGTTTGGGGATTAAAGGTGTGTGCCATCAACACCCAGCCAGGTTGGATTTTTGTGTCACAGTCTTGAATATTGTTCTTGTGTTAGGGATCTAAACCAAGGACTTAGTTGGGTAAGTGCTCAGCCACTGAGCACACCCACCCTCTATTTTACTGGGTTTGTTGTTTTATTGTGTACGTCCTGGATAGTCTTGTGTATCCTAGGTTGGCCTTAAGCTCACTGCTGGAACTAAGGGTGACTTTGAACTGTCTGCTACCTCCCTCGGTGCTCCGGTTACTGGTGCACCGCTCTGTTCTGCTATCTTTGAGCAGAGGTCCTTTCCTTAGATCCCCGGGTTTTTTGCACATAATCGAATGAGACCCGCTCAGTGTTGAGGGTTGGCATAGTTACGGTTTCTATCGCTATGACAAAACACCATGACCAAAAGCAACTTGAAGAGGAAACTGCTTATTGAAATAAATATTTACACTTAGATTTCTCAGTAACAGTCCATCACCGAGGAATGTCGGGGCAGGAACCGTGTGGGAATGCTGCTTACTAGCTTGCTCAGCTTGGAGATCTCTCCTTAGACCCACCTGCCTAGGGATGCCACCCACAGTGGGCTGTGCCCTTCCCCATCAATCACTAATTAAGAAAATACTCTGGGGCTGGAGAGATGGCCAAAACTTACGGGAACTGGCTGCTCTTCCAGAGCACTTGGGTTCGATTCCCAGCACCCACGTGCAGCTCCAGAGTTACAGTATGTGTCTGTAACTCTGCCACACACACACACATACGTGCAGGTAAGACACCAATACACATAAATAAAAATAAATCATTCTTTTAAAAAAATTGTCCTACAGGCTTACCTATAGCCCAGTGGAGATTTCCTCTTCAGATGACTCTAACTTGCATCAGGTTGTCATAAAACTAGCCAGCAGAAGGGTGACCTTTTCCCTAACTATAAATGTTAGAAGAGAAAAATGAGTGAACTCTCAGTATCTGCGTTACTCTTGGCGCTTTCTCTTCTATGGTATGATGTAATGAAAATGTTTTCATTCTCCTGGCTGGCCATATAAGTTGCAAGCAGTTTCCTAAACACTTGGTAAGGAATGGTAATTAATGCCATGATTGTGGAGTATTAACGTATAGAAGACTGCTCAGTAGAGAAAGGTAAAGCTCACCCTTGACACCTGTGTTGATTCTCTTTTCCTTGATGTAAAAAAGTACTGGAAATGAGAGAAGCTTTTACAGTTTTAAGGGTTCAGTCCATGGTTGACCCAGTTGCTCCTGGAGATGTGGCAGGAGAAAAACCACAAGAGCCTAGGTCCCAGGATTCCTCTCTCCGGGTCCTGCCTCTGGTGTCCTAAGCTCCTCCCACTAGGCTCCGCCTCACCTTTTGGCAACACCAGCCAGGCTTTCAACATCAGGATCTCTGAAGGAGAGTTATCCAAACTGACTATCCCTTCTTCCCCCTCCCCACAGATCTTCCATGGGTGGAAATGTAAATGGGACCTGTTAGTGCTGCCAATAGATGCTAGACAGGCATGAAGGCGCCATTTGAGAGAGGCAGGAAAATAGTGAGTTCAAGACCAGTCCTGTGTCAAAAGAATGCAAGGGCCGAGAGTGTGGCTCCGTAGTGGAGACTGCACAGTATGCCTAGGGCCTTGGTACAGCCCTCAGCACCACAAAAGGGCAAAGGCTATAAAACCTTGAGCCCAAGTCCTTCCTCTGTATGGGGCAGCATGTCACGAAGTGCTGTCTTCATATAACAAGCCTACTTATTATGATCGTAGGTTAACTTAGATAGAAAAAGTAAAATAACTGTTTTTCTCTTCTAGCTAAACAGAAAGAATTAACCGACAGTGTAAACAGAGCTTTTGAACAAGGTATCCCATCTCTTTTTTTAAATTACATTTATTTAGTGAGGATGTATGTGGGTGTGTGGGCATCATGAGGAGATTGGAGGATAGTTTTCATCAGTCAGTTCTCTTCCACCGTGAGGCCCCCCTGGGTTGTCAGACTCAGCAGCAAGTGTGTGCCTTACCCACTGGGCCTTAATAAATTATCTTGTACAAAAAGAAAACATGGGCACCAGTGGGAAGAGTAACTAGGAAGCAACAAAGGGTACAGAAAATGGGGAAACCCAGGGCACATATTGCCTTGGGTTGGGTTTTGGGGGTTTTGGTGGTGGTGAGATTTATTGTTTGTTTTTTGAGACAGTTTCTGTCTATAGATCTGTCTGTAGATCAGGCTGGTCTCAACTCACAGAGATCTGCCTGCCTCTGTCTCCTGAGTCCTGGGCTTAAAGATGTGAGCCACCACACTTGCCAAAATGGGGCCTTAACAGTGGTCTGGTATGGCTGCTGTATAACTGATATTCTCTAAGTAAACTTATTGGTAGGTTTCCTATGTTTTCTATATACTAGTTTATCTTTTCTGGTTGGTTGGTTGATTTTTGGTTTTTTTTTTTTTTTGTGGGATTTTTCTTTGTGGGGGGTGTTGGTTGGTTGGTTGGTTGGCTGGTTTTTAAAAAGACGGTTTTCACTGTGTAGTTCTGGCTGTCCTGAAACTCACTCTGTAGACCAGGTGGGCCTTGAACTTAGAGCTCCGCCTGCCTCTGCCTCCCAAGTATACTTTAGTGTGCACAGTGTGCAGCAAGCACCCTCATGCTGGGGTGAGCACATTACATAATATTTAATATTCTCAGGTTTGGCCACAAAAGACCTTGACTTTAGCATTAACACTGTGTTATCTTTGTCTAGGTTGGAGTTTCTCAACCTGACTGACATTAGTGAAATGATGTTTTTTTCTGGGGGAGGCTTTCAGTGGTCCTGGCTTTCACCCAGTAGGTCTCACTTCTACTTCCCTAGTTATGGCAGCCAGAAATACATCTCGACTTTGGCAAGTGTTGCTGTAGGACACTCTTACCTTCAAGTGAAGCCACCAGCCTCTTGGCCCTTTGATCTGGCTGCCTCGGGTGCCAGAGTTGAGTTCTGTTGTTTCCTGATCTCATCTCTTGTGTGTTTCAGGTGACTTTGAAAAAGCCAAGGAGCTCCTGACAAAGATGAGATACTTTTCAAACATAGAAGAAAAGATCAAGTTAAGCAAGACTCCTCTCTAGCCTTAAAGTTGTAAAAATAAACTTTGTATTTCTTCTCCGGCTTCTGCTAATTGGAAATGGATATGGGGGCTGCGGCATAGCTCAGGAGTAGGACACTTGCCTAGCATATGGAAGCCAGTGGATTTGAACCCCATTACCACAGAAAGTGAGGAGGAGACAGAGGGAACAGATAGGCTTTAACCATTTATCTGACTTTGATTCAGTTGACGTCTCAGGTAGCATGGCTGGCAAGGTGAGCAGTGCCTGTTAGAACCTGTGTGCTCAGTTAATTCATCAGAGAAGTGATACAGTATGTACCTCTGCTGGGCTAGTGGGTGAGAGGTGGAGTGGAGGCCCACCTGATCTGCCGCACCATCTTCAAGAGTTCAGCTGTGCCTGCTTGCAAAAGGTCACCATAGCTCAGCTTACTAACCGTTGACATCCCTTAGCATCCAGCTGTTCCGGCCGGTGATGTCCGGGTCTCTGGGGGGACTAGAGAGTATAGGTGGAGAGAGCTGAAAGAAAGAGGGGTCCATCAACAGGGGTAGGAGGTTGGTCTAGTGCTGCTTGTATTCAGATGCTAAATTCTGTACCCCAAGATCTGGTTGGTCCAGGAGAAGCAGATCCTCATGTATAGTGGCTTTTGTTGTGTAAACTTTGCCCCCCTAAGTTATCAAAAATTGGTTAATAAAGATGCCTGCAGTCTGTAGGTAGGCAGAAGGGTCTAACAGCCGGGGCTTCAGGTCCAAGGCTTGGGATCTCAGGCATAGACTACAAGGGGAAAAAGAGGGGAAAGAAGTTGCTGTGGGGTTGGTGGATTGTGAGCACGTTCTGTGAGAGCAGTCCAGGAGTGACATGGCAAGGAGTGACACCAGGAATGGACAAACAGAGGCCTGGTATCTGCCCAGCTCTAATGCTTCAAGAGATGTGTGTCTTTATTTGGGAACTATGTGGTCTATTAGGGTAAAATCTCCCATAATATTCACAACAGTCATGAGGGAGTCATTGTTCACACTGGGTGCTGACCTTCCTATGTACTGCTTTAGGGTCACCCATGATCTGTAGGTAATAAACTCATTGGTTCTCCGGAATGAACTTTGATTTGGCCTAGCAGGCTGCGGGAGCTCTTGTAACTGCAGAAGTCTGCCATCATAACACAAGCAGGAGAGGAGAGTATGTATGAAACAGAAAGCAGGCCAGGGCCAGCAGCAACCACAGCTTCTTTCTGGTGGCCTGGCTTTCAGGAAGATGTATAACTCACTTCGTTTCTGCAGCCTTGGGAATACTGTTTGGGAACAAGCCAAGCCACCTAGGATTCTCCTAGATAATGTTATCCCATCACAAATTTAAAAAAAAGAAAAAAGATCGAGCACACGGGACTCAGTGTCTTCCATCTCCCTGTCGCCATGGCCACGGACATCACAGTGGGCCGGGCCGCTGTGCCTTCAGGAGGTAGACGAGCCACCCCAGCATACTCTGTAGGTCAAGTACGGTGAGGTGATGCCCACCCAGGTTAAGAATAGGCCCAGCAGCATCTCATGGGATGGCCTTGACCCAGGGAAATTACACTCTGGTCCTCATAGACCCAGATGCTCCCGGCAGGAAGGACCTCAAATTCAGGGAGTGGCACCATTTCCTGATGGTTAACATGAAGGGCAATGACATTAGCAGTGGCACTGTCCTCGGATTACATGGGCTCTGGTCCTCCCAGCGACACAGATCTCGTCTGGCTGGTGTACGAGCAGAAACAGCAGCTGACCTGTGACGAGCCCATCAGCAACAGGTCTGGAGACAACCGTGGCCAGTTCAAGGTGGAGGCCTTCCGCAAGAAGTATGGGCCTGGGAGCCCCCGTGGCAGGCACGTGTTACCAGGCAGAGTGGGATGACTGTGTGCCCACGCTGTATGAGCAGCTGTCTGGGAAGTAGGGGTGCTGCAGAGTATGCCAGCAGACCCAGCGACCCCCACAGTATTGTCAAGTTGTGTAAAGTGTGCCGTTGTCTCCCATCCTTCCTTCCTACCCTCCCATAGGGCGTTCTCAGCTGTGCTAGGATAGAGGGTGAGGGTGTCTTCCCGCTGCTGCCATCATGAGTCTGGAAGGTCACATCCCCGTTTCTGTTTGACTGAGTTTAGGCTCCATCTGGGGAGGTGTCTGGTGTTCTGATGGAGTCGTTCTATCATTGATTTAAGAGCAACACTGAGAGAACACTGCCGGGATCAGGTCCCCAGAGGAGAGCAGGGCTAGTGTTGCCTGGAAGTGGAGACTTTGTCCAGAACAGGCCCAGGGACATCTTTTGAGGTAGGCTTTTAGGACCCTGTCCCCTGACTGAGACAACCCAAGACTCCCATCTCAGCTGAGTCCTGACTCTCCAGGTCAGGTGGCTGAATAGGTATCAATGTCCCTCCAACAAGAACAGTGCTGCTGTGTGGAGGTGTGGCTGTGGAGCGAGACCCTGTTAAGCCCCTCGCTTCTCAGTGGGGTAAGCAAAAGTCACCAGAATTGCTGGGTGTGTTAATCCTCATCAAATACAAATAAAAGTCATTGCATTAAAAAAAAAATCGGGGATCTAAAAGGCAGAAAACAAGAATGAATCTTGTAACAGTAGCCATGTTTTATGCTGCCTGGTCCTTACCTCAGAAACATAACTGGCCTCAAAGTGGGTGGAGAGAGTTTATTCTGGAGCCAAATATGAATGAACATGAACAGAGAAACAGATTACCCCAGATTCTATGTTTCAATGTGGTAGCGGCTTCATTAAGTTTTTATAGGAAAGGAGCAAAGTCATAAATCAAAACTCCACATCGGTTTCAGAAACATTAATAAGGACTTACAGAAAAGCAGTGAAAGGCCTCGGGTACTGTCTGATGGCTTTAGCCCTTTGGTTGGTAGAAACCACAGTTTTATGAATACATTCCAAAAGGTTTTTCCTGTGCTAGTCACAGAACATTAAGTCTGACACTGGTGGGCAAGGAATAACTGTTAGGGAACTGAAGTAAGTGCCTCTGTGTGTCATCCTCCAAAATCATGGAAGTTCTAACCAGCCAACTACTTGACAAAGTCCTGTTAGCTTCTTGCTGGGAGCTTGTGTTGACACCGGACTGTGTGCAGTTTGTAAGCTCAGAGCAGCCCCACCATTTCTTGGATCTTTGGGAACTTGGTTTAAGCTCTTGAGTCACTTCCCAGGCAATGAGAGGAGAAGGGTAGGTTTTTCTGTCTCTGGTGCAGAAGAGATTACAATTTCAAACAGAACATTCTAATTATACAGTTTCAAGAAATAGCATCAGAACTATTACGCAGAGAATCACTTCTTAATTTTAAAAGTCAGGTCCAGGACCCAAGGCAATAAGAAATGCAATAGAGCACCTTCCTAAGGAATCCTCTGAAGCCTAAGTCGGCCCATGCCTAATTCCAGAAACTTCTGAGGTGTTAGTGTCTGCCCTCCTCCCCCTCTTCCATGGGCCTTTCATAAATGCTTTAGAAGCTTAACATTTTTAATAAATACAGAAAAGAAAATTTGATTAACAATGAGGAAGAGGTCACTTTTTTTTTCTAACCAAGATGGTCACTCTTTTTTTATTTTTCTAACAAAAGATAGAAAAATAAAAGGGAAAAATCCAAAATCCACAAGCCTGCATGGACATGGGTTTGTTTTTATTTTTTTATTTTGAGTCAGGGTCTCTCTCCACAGCCCTGGCTGACCTGGAACTCTCTATGTAGACCAGCGTGACCTCAAACTGAAAGGGATTTGCCTTCCTCTCCCTCCCAGTTCTGGGATTAAAGACGTGTATTACCACCCTTGGCTAGATGGCAACCTTAACATTGGTCTAGTTTGAGAGACCATGGTAACTAGAGAATATTCAACACTGTGGTTTTTGGAATTAAGGAAAGGCTTTAAATAAGCATCCTGGCTTGGGAGGCTGTGGGGTACGGGAGCAGGTGTGATCAGTCTGCGTGTTACAGCAGACTCAGAATCCCAAGCAATACAACCATACATCCGAGGTTCCGGTTGCATAGAATCGGGCTTTTATGAGCCATTAGACACACATCACCAATGGAAGTCTCATGGATACTGGGTTAGAGGACGAGAGGAGAGGGGCCGGCGCACTGAGGGAACTAGGTATGAAGAAAGCAGTATCCAGTGCCCCATTCACAGTGCCTGATAGGTCGGTGTTCACCAGACACTTAAGGAACAACCTGGTCCATAGAAACCTCAAGACTGCTGAACCCTTTGGTGGGACAGGCTCTGAAGTAGAAAGAACTTTGGAGGATCTGAGTGAATTAGACCAGCATGGAGTGTCTGTAAAATGAGAGAGCAGCCGAGAGAGTGAAAGGCAAAACAGGAGAGGTCTCTCTGGGTTACTTGAAGGGAGCGACAAGATTTATATATCCAGCCTAAATTTCTAAAGGGGAAAAAAACGATCGAAAGCTAAACTCTGTGCTAATGAACTCTGGAAGTTAAAACCTGAGGATCAGCTCACAGAAGACATTCACGATAAAGCAATACATATGCCGCCTGCTTCTTATTGACGGGTATTAATGAAAATGTGATTACATTGTTTATTTAAGATTTATGTATTTTATGTATATGAGTACACCGTAGCTGTTTTCAGACACACCAGAAGAGGGCAATGTCCACCTCTCCTTCCAAAGTCTCAGCATAAAAATCGAAGCTGATCCTGCACAAGCCCTTTATTGGGGTCCTCTAGGGTTGTGGGTACTCATGCCTAAACCCAACAGGGCTGAGGACTATGCAGACTGTCAACAGCTGCATAGATGGAGCTCTGCTTTAGTCTTCCCTGGCATGCATATAAACCATACATACATATACATACATATACATACATATACATACATATATACACTCTAATACATCCAGCCCCTCTCCAGGTCCCTGCAACATTGTCAGGTTATAGAAAGCTAGATGTAGATGAAGCTAGAAAGCTTGTATGTGTGCTTGGCGTGTGTGTGTGTGTGTGTGTGTGTGTGTGTGTGTATGAGAGAGAGAGAGAGAGAGAGAGAGAGAGAGAGAGAGAGAGAGGGAACAAGATCAGTCAGCCCATGTGGGCTGACCATTTGCAAGGAGTCATAGCTTAACTCCCCAAGATGGTGGATGGTGGCTGCTTGGCTTGGGAGGTCAGTCACAACAGGGCCTTTGTGTTTCAGGGCAATAAAGAAAACTCTAAAAGACCACACCTGATATCACTCTGGGTTTCACATCTGTACGTACAGTCATACACTAGCACATGAATAGACACACACATATCTGAACCAGTTCTCCCAAAGAAAACAAACTCAAATGCAACAGCTTGACCCTGTCCAACATTGAATTTTGAGGTTCTGGATGTGGGTTTACTCACTTAACAGGATTTATTGATTATCATAGCAGTTGCATGGCCTGAAGATATCGGGTGTATCAGGGCTGTCTCTACCTGCCCCACAGTTTACGATAAAGAATCAGCTACTTGTCTGAACACACCAGGAGCCCTTTAAGCAGATAATTACAATGCAGACAAATGTGCTGATTATGTGGAGTGCTTCTGCAGCCGTAGAGACGAAAGGGGGTTAACATACTTAAGAAGACAATTCTCATTCCTCAGAACAATGATCAGCACCAAACCAGCCTAACCACAAAAAGAAATCAGATAAACACTGACAACTCTGGAGGGCTATGAAAGAAATTCTCACTTTACCCATTCCATTAGCTGGAGAGGCTGCTCCTTCCTTCCCAATCTTGGGCACAAATTAAAAAAGATGTTGTTTCTGAAACCTAGCTTCTGAGATCAATGAGTGTCCTAGTTTGCTTTCTATCGCCATGATCAACACCATAACAGAAAGCAATTTGAGAATGAAAGGGTTTGTTTCCTCTCACCCTTCCACATGGAGACTGTCACTGAGGAAAGTCAGAGCAGGAACCAAAACAGGAGCTGAAGAAAAGAACAGGGAGGGCAGTTGATAAACGGCTTCATTTTCATGGCTCTCTTCTTCCACAACCCAGGCCCACGGGCCTATAGGTGTCACAGTCTGCAGTGGTCTAGGCCCTCCCAATCATTACTAAAGAGAATGTCCCCACAGACACAGATCTGCCTGCCGACCAATCTAATCGGAGTGATTTCTCTTCCAGGTTTGTGTCGTTGACAGAAAAACTGACTGGCACAGCTGACCCCTTGTCGACATGACACACAGACACATTGCTATTGAACCACCAAGTCCTCATGTTAAAACCACAATATAGGGCTGGAGAGATGGCTCAGCGGTTAGAGCACTGTCTGCTCTTCCGGAGGTCCTGAGTTCAATTCTCAGCAACCACATGATGGTTCATAACCATGTGTAATGAAATTTGGTTCCCTCTTCTGACCTGCAGGCAGAATGCTGTATGATGTATACATAATCAGCAAATATTTTAAAACACACACACACAATATAAAATACAGTATAACTTTAAAAGTCCCAGAGTTAGCAGGCATGCTGGTACATACCCTCCTTGCCAGAGGCAGGCAATTGTCTGTTAGTTCAAGGCCAGCCTGGTCTATATAGTGAGTTCCAAGACAACCAAGGCTACACAAAAAACCCTGTCTCGAAAAATAAATACATAAATAGATATTCAAAATCTTTTTATTATGTTTGTATTTTTTAAAGTCCTAAGTCAACCATGGACTCCTGTAAAATCACACGTTACATACTTTTTATTCTGAATACTTTTTATTCAAACCAGGGCATAGTTTGAATCAAATCAAAAGCAAACCCAACATCTACCAGTGTAAATCAGCTCCTGTCAGCTCAGTGTCTGAGATCTGCTGTGCTCAAAAGACAGGGCAGCTCCACTGCTGTCTCTGCAGCCCAGAGCACACAGCAGGACTGTTTGTTGTCTAGGGGGTTTCCGATTTGTTCCTTGAATCAAACATCCAGAGAAATAGAAGACCAAGCAACAAAAAAGTAAAAAAGTTACCACTTTGTTCCTGCATGATGAGAAAGGACCTACAGCTGGAGGTCTGTTCTGCAGAGTCCCTGGGTCCTCCTCCCCTTTCTCCTATTGGTCCTGTTTAGGTACCCACCTCCACCACAGCTTTCCAGCTGTTTCCCCTTCACAATGCTTTCCAAGAACAAGAAGCTACAGTTCTCTGGAAGCTCTCTTCACTTTCCCTACCTCTATTACTCTCACCTCCCCAAGGCTCAGGCTGACACCATTCCACAGGTGCTGCTACTGCTGCTCCTGATGATGATGATGATGATGATGATGATGATGATGATGATGATGATGATGATGATGATGATGATTTCGTGATGGTTTGCATGAGCTTGGCCCAGGGAGTGGCACTATTAGAAGGTGTGGCCTTGTTGGAGGACGTGTGTCACTCTGGGGTGGGCTTGGAGATACTCCTCCTAGCTGCCTGAGGATGTTCCTGGCTTCCTTTGGATGAAGATGTAGAACTCTCAGCTCCTCATGTACCATGCCTGCCTGGATGCTGCCATGCTCTTGTCTTGATGGTAATGGACTGAACCTCTGAACCTGTAAGCCAGCCCTGATTAAATGTTGTTATTTATAAGTCTTGCCTTGGTCATGGCGTCTGCTCACAGCAGTAAAACCCTAACTAAGACAATGATAATGATGATGGTCATAGCATGGTTCTGCAATCTCCAAGATCCTGGGGTCACAACAGCAAATGGGATACACCTTCATTGACATCACCTGGGCTCCCCTCAGAGACTCTGGCCCTGACTCATAGTACCATGCTTCTCTCGTGGCCTTTCAATCTTTACCTCTATCACACAGGCTCATGCCTAGATAACTTTAATTTTCATTTATGGGAATGGGGTTAGGGTGCCTTATGTATACCCACTGAGGCCAGAAGAGGGTGTCAGATCCCCCAGAGATGGTGGTTGCAGGTGGTTGTGAGAATGCATAAATGCTGGGAACTAAGCTTGGGTTCTCTGGAAGAGCAACCAGTACTCTTAACCCATCTCTCCAACTTTAATTAGCTAGCTTTCTTATATAGCTCAGGCCACCTTCCAAAGGAATGGTGGTGCAGCCCACAGTGGGCTAAGCCCTCCTACATCACTCATAAACAAGGAAGTTGCTCAGACTTGCCTAGATCGCTTTATTCCCCCTCCCCCCCCCCCCGAGTTAGACAAATTCCCCAGTGAGGTTTCGCCTTTGTAGACTCCAGGCTGTATCTGGTCAGTAGTTAGGCTGTCGAGGACCCCAAAAGCAGAGATAGATGCCAATTCAATACTCAACTGACAAGATATTTTAAAAAGTCATTTCAGTGCTGGGGAGGTAGACAGTTGTCCCTATACCTTGCTGGTCAGCAAGCTCCAGGTCCAGGCAGAGACCTTGTACAGCAGAAACAGGGCATTATGGAAAGTCTTACCTCCCCCAATGAAAACACAAAGGTTTCATATGATGTAAGAATACTTTTTGAAACAAAAGAACTAAGAAAGGACTTTAGGTTGGCTCTGAGCTGGGGTCAGGAAACCCAGCTCTAAGGCAACAGCAAAGACAGTTTGGCATGTTTATAATGACTTAGACATGCTACCTACCATGTGAGAACTTAAATCTTCGAGACTGGAAAAACAGGCATGATGAGGCTCACATAATTCCACCACCTAGGATACAGAGGCAGGAGGATCACAAGCTTAAGACCATGGCTGCACAGTTCTAGGCCAACTTGGGCTATGTGACTCCATCTCAACAAAATGTAAGGCCTAAGTTGTGGAACTCCATCAATCAAAAATAGCTCCGGTCAGACCAAAACTCCTATCCAGGAGTATCTGGTCTCACCAGGCAGTTGGGCAACAATAACCTAAGGACTTTTGATTGGAGCAAATGCACCAACTCAGCAAGTGCATCACCTGACCATGCTACAGGATTCTGGGAGCACAACCGACATACTAAAAACCCAAAAGAAACAAATCCACAAAATGGGTAGTTTGATGTCCTCTTCCTCAAAAAGCCATACTAGGACATGGGATCTCTGGCTTCTTATCGTTTTAATGTTCAAAGGACAGAATACAACCTCTGCTTTCACAGATCCTATGAGGCTATTTCAAGTGGTGGTAGCATATGCCTTTAATCTCGAACTCAGGAAGCAGACACCAGCAGATCTCTGTGAGCCCAGCCTGGTCTGCAGAGCAAGTTCCAGGACAGCTAGAGCCACACAGAGAAAACCTGTCTCAGTAGGATATGTGTGCACATGTGTGTGCATGTATGTGTGTGCATGCATGTATATGTGCATGTGTGTGTGTATGTGACGTCTAGCAGTTACAGCTTTCTTCACTTTGTTTTACATGGTTACAGGAACACAGTTAATCTCAGGCTTTTTGGACTATCTTTAATCAGGTGGCTACAAAGAACTCTTTATTTGTATTGAACAATTCAGCCTGACAGAGTAGGTCTGACTGCTTTCAAAACAGTCCACCTTAAAGCACAAAGCCTCAAAGATGGCCTTTGCTCAAGAAGACATCTAAGGAGTTATGATCTCTTGCATCCTGACCTCCTACATTGTCAAAATAATAAACATGCTTCCTTTTGTCTGCACAAAAACCTGTTCCCACAGCACCAGTTAAGTATAATTTCCCAGACACTCTTTCTGCAAGTTGTTAAGAGTCTTCATTACTTAATTTCTCTTCGAGATTGCCAATAATTCAGTCACTCTCTGGGTTCTTGAAGTGTCAATAAACTGGTCTGATAAGTCTTTACTTTCACAATTGTGGGGCAATGTGTCACTGCTTATAACAAAATCACTTGTGAGAGAAACCTCCACAAGATTCCCAAGACAGAATTCTTTTAAGAAATCACATGATGATCATTTGCTTTCTAAATTTCTTTTTTTATTGTAAAGGAAAGAATACCCTTTCTTTTTGCTTTTATAGTAACCTGTTCCTAAAACAGCTGCTAATAAGCCAAATTTCTCTCCAAGCATGGTGGTGTACACCTTTAATCCCAGCACTTCAGTGGCAGAGACAGACAGATTTCTCCAAGTTCAAGGCCAGCCTGGTCTACTGAGTGAGTTCCTGGATATCTAAGATACACAGAGAAACCATGTCACAAAAACAAAACAAACAAACAAACAAATAAACCATGCTGGAGAGATGGCTCAGCAGTTAAGAGCACTGGCTACTCTTCCAGAGAATCTGAGTCCCATTCCCACAACCATCTGTAACTCTAATTGCAAAGGATTGGTGCCCTCACACATTCAAGCAAAACATGGATGCACATAAAATAAATAAATAAATATTTTTTAAAAAGTTAAATTTCTCAGAAACTGCTTTGTCCAAGTGTTAGGGCATTTGTTCCATCCTAATTTCTTTTTAGTAACTTAATGTAATGTAACTGCTAAGACCCCATAGGCCTCTACTTCTGTAGTGAACAGTACATGCCCATGGGGTAGGAGTCACTACCTGTAACCCAGTCCCTCCTAGAGATATGTCCTTTGTGCATTTTCAAAGGAAAGAATACGCTTCCGTTTTATTTCATAATGACCTACAGAACCTGTGAAGAGTTTGCTATGGGGCTGGAGAAACGGCTCAGTGGTCAAGAGTGCAGCTTCCAGAGGTCCTGAGTTCAAGTCCAATGCCTTCTTTTGGTGTGTCTGAAGATAACTACAGTATACTCATATAAATAAAATAAAGAAATAAATCTTAAAAATTAAAAGAAAGTTTCCTATCAGAAACTGTTTAGACAAGCTGAAAAAACTCTCTCTCCATTATCTTTTTTTGTTTTGTTTTTTGTTTTTCAAGTCTGGGTTTCTCTGTATAGCCTTGGCTGTCTTAGATCAGAATAACTTCCAACTCAGAGATCTGCCTGCCTCTGTTTCTTGAGTGCTTGGATTAAAGGTGTGAGCTACCACCGCCACACCTGCATTATTTCCTAAGTAACAACTATGTAGTTCATTCTAAGGCTTATGGGGCCATTGAGGTAGTCAAAGCACTAGTGAACGATTCATGGTGATCAGGAAGGACACTTTACTCAAAACACAGCCACGGTTAGAGATGAGTCCAAAAGAACACTGGACACTTACTTCTCTCAAGAAGTCATAAGGAAACAATGCTAGCTTCTTTGTTTGCTTGCTTGCTTGCTTATTATGTATACAATATTCTATATGTGTATATACCTGCAAGCCAGAAGAGAGCATCAGATCTCATTACAGATGGTTGTGAGCCACCATGTGGTTGCTGGGAATTGAACTCAAGATCTCTGGAAGAGCAGTCAATGCTCTTAACCACTGAGCCATCTCTTAGCCCCTAATGCTGGCTTCTTAAGAAATCTTCTACACACATGAACTGCCTGGTTTTTTGTCAACTTGACACTAGCTGGAGTTCTCACAGAGAAAGGAGCCTCAGTTGGGGAAATGCCTCCATGAGATCCAGCTGTAAGGCATTTTCTCAACTAGTGATCAAGGGGGGAGGGCCCAGTCCATTGTAGGTGGAGCCATCCCTGGGCTGGTGGTCCTGGGTTCTATAAGAAAGCAGGCTGAGCAAGCCAGGGGAAGCAAGCCAGAGAGTAACATCCCTCCATGGCCTCTGCATCAGCTCCTGCTTCCTGACCTGCTTGAGTTCCAGTCCTGACTTCCTCTGGTGATAAACAGCGATATGGAAGTGTAAGCTGAATAAACCCTTTCCTCCCCAACTTGTTTCTTGGTCATGATGTTTGTGCAGGAATAGAAACCCTGACTAAGACAACACACAAAAAAAAAAAGGAAGAAAGAAAGAAAGAAATCTTCTACAGAAACCATTTCACTTGATTCCTACAGCCCCCAGTCTAGCTATAGTGCTTACTCTAAAATAATTTAATGCACAACCATAACCTTTATCTATATCTAGACTTAACAATATCCAGAAACCTAGCCTTAGTTCTGACGTCCCCAGCACAGATCCATGACGAAGGCTAACCATACACATATCCTTATATAAGCACCAAAACCTAAACATAAGCCCAACCCTTGAATTCACCTTCACTGTATCCTCAACTACGACTCTAACCTTAGCAATAACCATAAGCCTGACCCTAGATGAAAATTAAAACTTGTCTCATCTCTACTACATCACCCAGAGCCAAAAGCTAGCAGGAACAAAACCCAATCATGAGCCTAATCCTAACACTAGGACCATCCTAACCTTAACTGGTCTGGAACATGGCCCAATCCCTAAATCTATCCCTGATGTGACCCTCACCATACCATTAACCTTAATCATTACCATAAAACAAGACCTAGACCTAAGTCTACCTCTAGCCCAAACCCTAACACTGTGTATAATCCTAAGCCAGCCATAACTCTGACCTGAGCTTTAATTTAAGTATTAAATGCAGCTCTAATGATAATTTAGAACAAACCAAAATCTAACTACAAATTAAAGCTAGCCCTGAGTCTAGTTTTAACATTTGTCTAGTCCTAACCTTAACCATATTCATAGCCATACCACTGGCCCTAGCCAAAAACCCTGTCTCTAAGCTAGCCCCTAAACATTTTGATACCCTAGCACTAACATACACCTGAATTGAACAATAACTCTAGATGTCAGCATAACCCCAACCTTCTCTAATCATAATATTAACCATAAACTCTGTGGTGGTTTGAATATGCTTGTCCCAAGGGAAGTGCTACTATTAGGAGGTGTGGCCTTGTTGGAGGTATGGCCTTGTTGGGGGTGTGGCTTTGTTGGAGGTGTGGCCTTGTTGGAGGTGTGGCCTTGTTGAGGTGTGGTCTTGCTGGAAGAAGTGTGTTACTGTGAGAGTGGGATTTAGAGGTCTCTTCCTATGCTCAGGCTCCGTCCACTGTGGAGTGGCATCCTCTGCAAAAGACATTCTCCTTCTGGCTGCCTTGGGACCAAGATGTAGATCTCTCAGCTCTTTGTCCAGCACTATATCTGCCTGGATGCTCCCATGAATGCTTTCTGCCAGGATGATAATGGACTGAACATCTAAATCTGTAAGCCAGTCCCAATTAAATGTTGTCCTTATAAGAGCTGCCTTGGTCATGATGTCTCTTCAAAGCACTGAAAACCTTAAGATAAACTCTAACCCTAGTCCTAATCATAACCCTAGCTCAAAACCAGAAAGCAAACATAATCTTGAATCTGAAACTAGTTTTAAGCGTAGACATGAACTAATCCATAGCCCTGATGCTAACCCTCAACATTGAACTAACCAAAATCCTGGGATAACCATAAATATAACCATACACCTGGATTCTAAACATAATTCTAACCCTAACCTTAGCACAAACACTAGACCTAAGAACTAACCCTAATTATAACCTTCACCCTTGCTCCAGTTATTCCTCTAGCCATTACACAAAGGCTAACCCTAACCCTAGCATTAACCCAGAGTGTAGGTCTGTCACATAACCACCGTAGCCCTAACAATACCGCATCTAGGATAATCCTAACACTAACCATATCTAGAATCACAAGTCTAGCTCTAATCCTAAAACTAATCATAGACTAAACCTAATTCTAAGGCTAATCCTAGGCAAACCATTAGATATTGTCTCGTCTCTATCAACCAAGCCTAATCTAGCATTAACTGTGGTGCTTTGAACGGGTTTGGCTTTCATAGACTCCCGTGTTTGAATGTTTGGTTCTAATTGTGGCACTACTAGGAGGTGTGGCCTCGCTGGATTAGGTGTGACCTTGTTGGAGGAAGTGTGTCACTGTGGAGGCAGGCTTTGAGGTCTCCTATGCTCAAACTACAGCTAGTGTGGAACACAGTCTCTTTTTGTTGCCTGGAGATCAAGGTGTAGAACTCTGAGATCCTCAAGTACTATGTCTGTCTGCACACTGCCCTGCTTCTTGCTGTGATGATAATGGACTAACCCTCTGACACTGTAAGCTAGCCCCAGTTACATGTTTTGTTTTATTAGAGTTGCCATGGTCATAATGTCTCTCCACAGTAATGAAACCCTAACTAAAACACTAACCCATGTCCCAGCCTTCTAACCTAAGCCTACTTCAATCTTAAACCTAACCTAACACTAACAATTGCCCTAACCTACTAGGAAGTAATGGTAAACACCTTTACTCCCAGCACTTGGGAGGCAGTTCCAGCACAGCCAGGGATATACAGAGAAAACCTGTTTTTAAACAAAAGCCCAGGGCCAGTCCTAACTTTATACGAACCCTAGAAATTAGGCTAATATAACACTTATTGTTGGGATTCTGTAAACCCCACCCCTTTGTTACCTAGCAACAGCCAGGTAAACCCCACCCCTCAGTTACCTGGCAATAGCCAGGTATGCTCTGCCCCAGTGACCGGATACTATAAAGGTGGCTGCTTGCCCCCTCTCCTATCTCTCCCTCTTGTTCTCTTGCTCTTCTTCTTGCTCACTCCCTTGCTCCCCCCCCTTACTCCTCCTCTTCCCCTTCTCTTCCCCCTCTCACTGCACATGCTCATGGCCAGTCTCTACTCCTCTATTCCTCTCTCTCTCTGCCTCTACTATCCTCTTAACTCCCCCCATGACCTGAATAAACTCCACTCTGTACTATACCATGCTCCTGCCTTGATGTTAATGGACTGAACCGCTGAACCTGTAAGCCAGCCCCAATTACATTTTGTCCTTATAAGAGTTGCCTTGGGCTGGAGAGATGACTCAGTGGTTAAGCGCACTGACTGCTCTTCCAGAGGTCCTGAGTTCAATTCCCAGCAACTACATGGTAGCTCACAACCATCTGTAATGGAATTTGATGCCCTGTTCTGGTGTGTCTGAAGACAAGCAACAGTGTACTTATAATAAATAAATAAACAAACAAATAAATCTTTAAAGAGTTGCCTTGTTCATAGTTTCTGTTCATAGCATTAGAACCCTAATCCTTGCCCCAACCTGAAGATAAAATGTTCTAGTACTATGGAGAGGATCTTTAAGGAATCCAGGACAACCAGGGCTACGAAGTGAAACCCTGTCTTCTGAAAAAAAAAAAAGAAAAACCTATACATACTTTGGAATGACCCCCTCCCACACACACACACAGTGTATTAAATAGTTTCTAGGTGTGTCCCTGTATTTCCTTTCTCTTTTCTTTAGGGAAGCAGAGAGTTCAAAAAGAAGTTTCTCTGTGTTAGCCCTGGTTGTCTTGGAACTCACCCAATGGGATCCACCTGCCTCTGCCTCTCTAGTGCTAGGATTAAAGGCCTGCACCAAAGCCCCTGTGTTTTCAATGGTTAATTGCTGTGCCAGCCAAGAGCTCAGTGCCGGCAGATCTGGCATCCTCTTAATAGCTTTCGATATGTAAATGATCATCCTTCCTTACCTGAGGCAAAGATGATTTTCATGATAAAAACCAAGATATTGTGAAAGAGGTCAAGCATCAGGTGTGGTCCTGCTGATGAGTGGTTCCAACTGGAATTCGGCTCTCTCACAGATCCTGAGTTCAATTCCTGGCAAACACATGGTGGCTAACAACCTTCTATAATGGGATTCTGGTGTGTCTGAGGACAGCTACAGTGTACTCATATACATAAAATAGATACATCTTGTAAAAAATAAATAAAGAGCTGGCAGCAGAGGTGAGGCAGGACAGATCAACTGGGCAGGGATGCATATGTTAAACATAACCCTAAGCCTAAGACAAGCACTAACCCCATCCAATCCAACATATAACCCAAGTCGAACCTAACCCTAGCTTCGGCCCTAACAATAAGAAGGCCTAGACATAATCCTGCAGCAGATATGGTGCTAGAGAAAGAGCTGAATGTTCTCTACCTTGATCTGCAGGTGGCAGGAAGTGAACTGGTTTCAGCTTCTAATACCTCAAAGCCTGCCCCAGCAGTGAGAAATTTCCTTCAGCAAGCCCACACCTAGTCCAACAAGGCCACATCTCCTAATAGTGCCGCTCCCTGTGGGCCAAGCCTTCAAATGCATAAGTCTATGTGGAACCAGTGCATCATATGTAGGGACATATGGACATGTTCGTTTACCATGTTGTATTTCTATGCCCACACACATGGTGGACTATAGGCATGATGGCCCACGTGCCATTTCTGGAGCTGATCATTTGGTGAGTATATGGGTATGTATTTCATATGTCAAATGACAAAAGTCACAGGTCATTTCCTAGTCCCATCCCATGGGAGGTAGGGTATGTGATCCCATATGTGAGTCTAGTCCTGTGGGGAGAAGTGGAAGGGCCTGTTGGCTGAAATGCCATTTCCAGCTCTGGCTTTCTGGAGGGATGTAGGGGAATAATTGTCCTAAATCCATTTTGTAGACTAGTTTACATGCTGAGGGACATGGCTGTATAGGCCAACATTGCTTATTTTGAGGCAGGTCACATGGGTAAGAAACTTCATGACCCTAGTCTTTAGCCAGCATCCCTATTTTGAGCCCATTCACTTACTTGGTTCTATGGGTAATTTGAACCATGTACACTATAC
Source organism: Micromys minutus (assembly GCF_963924665.1). NCBI lineage: Eukaryota > Metazoa > Chordata > Mammalia > Rodentia > Muridae > Micromys > Micromys minutus. Next base: position 36,024,844 of record NC_137964.1, read on the forward strand.
AAGGCTGTTTATCACCATCATCATCGCTTTCATCTGTATGACAGCCATCAGTCACCATAACCATTACCTACACCATCATCGCCATCACTGCCATAATCAGGGCTACTTTTGCTGTTAAGAAATCCTAAGACATATGACTAAGCTCGGAAATGAGGGTGAACATTCCCGTATGTGTACTGGGGCGAGTCCCCTTAGAAACATATATTTGAATGTTTGGTTGGTGAGTTCCCAGTGAGAGGTCTGTTTAGAAGAATTAGGAGGTGAAGTCTTGTTGGAAGAACGGTGTCATTGGGGATGGGACTTTGAGATTTCAAATGAGGGACCCTAAGGCCTTTTACAGTCTCACACCCTCCTTACATCCTCCCACTGAGGGTTTTACAGCTTCCTCTCCCACTAAGGACTTTTGCGGTCCCACACCCTCTAGGAAGGAGTGCTTCAACCTTATCAGGGCAGCCCCTGGAATGTAGGGGAAGAACCTTAATATATGACCCAGGCAGGCACCAAGCAGTACTCCTTCCAGGGGAGCAGTGTCTTATATGAGTAGCCCTGGAATGTTGGGCATAGGTCCTGAGATGCAACCCATGTTGGCAGCAGCCGATCGATTTAAAAGTCAACTAAACCCACCAATGCTCTCATGCCTAGTCACCATCGCTGTAGCCCACCCGTTACTAAGTGTATAAAACTCCACTGACAGAGGGCTCAGGGTCACCTCTCCTCTGGATGTAGGCCACCCCATTGCACAGGACTAATAAACCTCTTGTTTTTGCATCAATCCCTGATCTCTTGTCTCATTCATGGGAGCCTCAAATAGATAAGACTCAATTTGGGTCTTACACAAACACCTGTGGGAGCCCTCTCTCCCTCCCTCCCTCCCTCCCTCCCTCTCTCTCTCTCTCCCTCTCTCTCTGCCTTCTGCCTGCAGATGCTCTCAGCTACTTCTCCAGGCCACATCCTCCTGCCACCACTCTTCCTGCCATGAGGGAAATGGAATGTCCCTCTGAAACTATGAGAAAGTTGCCAATTAAATGCTTTCTTTTATAAGTTGCACTGGTCATGGTGTTTCTTCTTAGCACTAAAACAGTAAGACATGTACTCTTACAGACAGGCTCAGAATTGAAATGTGGGCCCTCCTGCTTGGATTCCCTTCCATGGCAGTAGCATTGGAAAAAGTATGTGTTCCAACATGCCCATACATCTCTATATTACCTGCTCTGATGTCATCACACTCACAAATTGCATGTGGAGCAACATGGGTATCTTAGTTAGGGTTTTCTTTTTCTTTTTTAAGATTTATTTATTTATGTGTATAACCACACTGTCCTTGACACACCAGAAGAGGGAATCAGATCTCATTACAAATGGTTGTGAGCCACTATGTGGTTGCTGAGAACTGAACTCATGACCTTTGGAAGAGCAACAAGTGCTCTTAACCACTGAGCCATCTCTCCAGCCTCCCTTACTTAGGGTTTTCATTGCTGTGAACAGACACCATGACATGACCAAGGCAACTCTTATAAAAGACAATATTTAGTTGTGACTGGAATACAGGTTCAGAGGTTCAGTTCATTATCATCAAAGTGGGAGCATGGCAGCATCCAGGCAGGCATGGTACAGGAAGAGCTGAGAGTTCTACATCTTCGTCTGAAGGCTGCTAGGAGAAGACTGACTTCCAGGCAGCTAGGATGAGGGACTTAAAGCCCAAGTTCACAGTGACACATCTACTCAAACAAGGCCACACCTCCTAATAGTGCCACTCCCTGTGCCAAGCATATATCATATTTCATTCTCTGACTCCCATAAACTTGTTCAAACACATGAATATATGAGGGATATACCTAGCCATAGCATAAGAAAAAATACATTTAGTCCAACTTCCAAAGTCCCTGTAGTATATAGTAGTCTCGACAAAGTTAAAAGTCCGAAGTTCAAAGTCTTTTCTGAGATTCATCCAATCATATAACTGTAATCCCCAAAGCAAGACAGAAAAACAGCTGAGCAAACTCCAAACTCTGCATCTCCATGTCTGATGTCAAAATGGTCTTCAGGTCTCCAACTTCTTTTTCACATCTTGATTGACTGCAACAAACTTCTTTCTCTTGGGCTGGTTCAACTCCCTGTTAACCGCTTTCATTAGCAGGTAACTTACAGCTCTGGCATCTGGAACACCTTGGGGTCTCCAAGGTAACTTCAACTTTATAGCTTCTTATTCCAATGTCTGGGATCCACACATGATCTTTTGGCTCCTCCAAAGGGCTTGGATCATTCTCCAACTCTGCCCTCTGTAGCACTCTAGGTTCTGGATGAGGTCACTCCACTGCTGTTGCTGTTTTTGGTGGTCATCCCATGGTATCAGCATCTCCAAAATGCTGGGATTTTCTGCTGCAACTAGCTTTACCAATAGCCTCTCATAGGCTCTCTTCATGGTGCCAAACCTCAACATCTTTGCATGATGACTCCTTTAGTCCTCGGTCATCAACTGCAACTGGGCTGCACCTTCATCATTGACCTTCCATGGCCTCTCACAGTGCCAAGCCTCAGCTGATCTCCAAGCTGACCCATTTATACCTTCAAAACCAGTACCACCTGGGTGATTCTTACACATTATCAAGTACAGTTGCAACATAAGGTACAACCTTGGATATCTCTGGAACACAGTTTCTTTGTACTCTCAGAAAATACTTCCCTAAAGATTTCACCTCAGTGATGCTAGTCTCTTCATAATCACTGCTAATTTCTTAGTTCTAGCTAACCAGAATTAATTGTCCCAGTAGACCATTCTATTTTTGATTCTAAAGCCAGAGCCAAATGGCCAAAGCTGCTGAGTTCAGCTGCTTGCTGGAGCTGGAACATGGCCCCTTTTTAATCTAGTACAAACTTTCTGTTTTCCAACTCTTTCATTGCCTAAACTTACCAGCTCTTGAACTTGCTCTGTAGATTAATCTTTTTTTTAAAGATTTATTTATTTATTTATTGTTTATAAGTACTCTAACTGTCTTCAGACACATTATCTTATTACAGATGGTTGTGAGCCACCATATGGTTGCTGGGATTTGAACTCAGGACCTCTGGAAGATCAGTCAATGCTCTTAACTGCTGAGCCATCTCTCCAGCCCTCTGTAGATTAATCTTGAACTCAGAAATCAACTTGGCTCTGTCTCCTGAAGGCTGAGATTAAATTCCTGGATTTAAGCATTTCTTCACCTAGAACTTGCTGGCCTAGAAGTTAGAAATCTTCTTGGCTTTGCCTCCTGGGATTAAAGGCTTGAACTAACATGGCTTGGACCTTAATTTAACAGGGTGAGATCTTGTACTGAGGTAACCACTCCGTTAATTCAATTTAATATTCTTGAATGAAGAATTAAGCTCCATTTCACTTCCTGATGCCCCTTTATTATTATTTGAACCATATATTTTGTATTTTTTCCTGTCTAAGCTTGTTACTCTTGTTCAAAATGCTCTTCATGTGACTTAACCAGAGAACAGTCTCTGTTGGGATTTTTTTTGAGACTTCCTTGTCATTGCAATTAATATAAATTTATTCACTTTAGCCTCAAGCAGATTCTTCAGACAATGGTAAAAAGCAGCCATATTCTTCACTAAAATACCACATACTGAAATTCTTCTCCACTGAATCCTCTTGGGCTAGGTCAGCATAATTCAAATCACACTCAGTAACAAAGTTCTACAAAGTTCCATATTCGTACTAGAATATCCCAGTAACTCCCACTTAAAATCTTTCACTTCATTCCAAATCCAAAGTCCCCAAATTCACATTTTTCCAAACAAAAGCATGATCAAGTCTGTCACAGCAATACCCCAGTCCTTGGTACCAACTTCTGTCTTAAAGTTTGCATTGATGTGAAGAGACACCATGACCAAGGCAACTCTTAATAAAGGACAACATTTAAGTGGAGCTGGCTTACAGTTTCAGTGGTTCAGTCCATTATGATCAAGGTGTGAGCATGGCAGCATCCAGGCAGGCATGGTGCAGAAGGAGCTGAGATGTCTAGATCTTCATCAGGAAGTTGCTAGAAGACTAACTTCTAGGCAGCTAGGATGAGGGACTTAAAGCCCAAGCCCACAATGACGCACCTATTCCAATAAGGCCACACCTCCTCCTACAGGGCCACTTCTGCTCCTACAAGGCCACACCTCCTAGTAGTGCTACTCTCTGGACCAAGGATGTACAAATCATCACAATGGTCATACTTAGCCTTTATTACTAGCCTCATACATGATTTGCAGGCAAACATGCAGATACACCCCAATATGACTAGCTTTCAAAATGGCGTGTTGTCCTCATAGCCATATAACTGCATACATCTTGTATATATGAGTCCACATGTCCATAATTCCTTTCATGTGAGCATGATCAGAAATGATGTATGCTTCAGCATGCCCATTCAGACTCTCAGGTGGCCTGCTCAAAACAGGCTAGGTCCATAGCCCCCTATTATGATCTGCCACAGATAGGCATGGTGGCACATTGTCCACACTCTCCCTCACGTGATTTTACTCTGAAACAGCATGTGGGTGAATCTGTTCTCCAGATTGGAGGGGTCTCCAATGTGACCAGATTTGTAAATGCACATGAGCCAATGTGCTTAGACAGCCTCCTATAAGAATAGGCTCAGAAATAGCATTTAGAAGGTAGGCGGTCGATTCTGAGTTCAAGGCCAGCCTGGTCTACAAAGTGAGTTCCAGGAAAACAAACAAACTAACTAACTAATTCGTTCATCTGCTCCTCTACATGACAGGGCTCAGAACTGGTCATAAACATGTTGGTACAGTCCTCCATGTTCCGGGCTCAAAACAGGCATGTGGGCAAACATGCCCATACAACATCTTCTTTCAATGATGCTCAGAAATGGCAAAGGCAACATCATATTCTTACACTTACCGCTCCACCAGCCTCTTAAATGTCATGTGGGCAAACATGTTCATACACTACCCCAAATGACCTTAACTTGAAAACTGCTTGTGGGTCAACATGCCCATACTGCCCCCATATAACAAGGCCAACACAGACATACACCTCACCATGTTACTAGGATCAGAAAATGGCATGTTGACCAATCTATAACCATAGGACAGGGCTCAGAATTGACATTTGGGCTGAGATATTTACATAAATCCCCAAATGATTAGAGTCATAAGTAACATGTGCTTCAATGTGACCAGCTTCAAAATATACACGTGGGCCAAGGTACCCATGTCCTATTCTATGTTAATAGTTTAGGAAACTGCTTGTGAGGGAACATGCACACCCCCCAGCATATGACCAGGCTTGTTTATGGCATGTGGGCGAACATACCCATAAACCCCTCTCCAAAATGTCTTGAGGACAAACACTCCCAGACACCTCCTTTGTTAGAATATGCTTGGAAACTTCGTGCAGAGCAATGGGCACATACACCTCCCGTACAGCCATCCTCAGGCATGGTATTTAAGCAAATGCCCCTGTATGAATGGGCTCAGAATTGGAATCTGGACCCACAAGCCATCCTCCCCTCCATGTGAAATCGGGTGGTAAATGGCAGGTATTCCTACATGTCCACAGTGTCCCCCAAAATGGATATGTGTGTAGTGGAACTCTAGTTAAATTATTATATCTGGGCTGGAGAGATGGCTCAGAGGTCAAGAGCACTGACTGATTTTCCCAAGGTCCTAAGTTCAATTCCTAGCAACCACATGGTGGCTCACAACCATCTGTAATGGGATCTGATTCCCTCTTCTGATGTGTCTGAAGAGACCTACAGTGCACTCTTATACATAAAATAAATAAAAATTCTTTTTAAAAAGATATTTTAGAAAGGATCATTATATCTATTTCATTAGAATGAAGTAGTTTTTTTTTTTATTGTATATAGGGTAGGCATCAGAACCTAGAACTGCTGTCTTTCTAAAAGTACTTTGACCTTGAAGAAAGCTCCCTAGAAAACAGGATTGTTTTCTGTCATCTGCAGAGTTGTTTTTCTGAAGGACCTTTACTGCCTTTGCATCTCTTTGGTCCCAGCACACCTGGAACTTCTTGTATTGTTGAGTACTGCAAACAGTTCTCCAAAAGGAGGAAAACATATAGATTAGATTTGGGGCTTTTGTGTAACAATGGATACATATGCTTCTGTCTGGCTGTTCAAGGTTCAGGCTGATCCACCCTGATGCTAAGAAGCTGGAGTTCGTCCTGCAGTGTCTCTTTCTCTGATTATCCCACATAACTCATAATACCGACATATGTGGGGCAGCATGCCCAGAGGTGCCATGTATGACCAGATTTGGAAATGGCACATGACTAACATGCACATATACCACCTCCCATGCGTCTGTGCTGAGAGATGGCGCTTAAGCTAACATATAAATAAACTTACAATGTAACCCAATTTGTAAATGGTGTGTGTGTGTGTGTATATATATATATATATATATATGTATATATATATATGTATATATATATATATATATATATATATGTATATATATATATATCTCATGTGAAAGATCTTGTAAATGGCATGTCAGGCGACATACCCAATCATCTATGTGTAAAATGGGCTCAGAATTGACAAGCGGGCCTATACCCAACACCTATTGTATGACCGTCTTCTGAAATAGCATGTGGGCCAACATGCTCATCCACCTGCAAATGACAAGGCCTGTAAATATCAAGTCCTCCCACTCGCCCATGGCGTCCCCCACATTACCATATTACCAGCTTCAATATAGCACGTGGGCCATTATGGCCATTCCCCACCCCCACATTAGAGTGGTTAGGAGATGGCTTGAGGGTGAACATATCATTTTACCTCTGATAGGACCAGGCTGAAATAGAGCATGTGTGCACACATGCTCACACATTTCCCTGCGTTACTGGGCTAAAAAATGGCATGTGAAAAAAAATGCCCACTTACCTTCCCAAATGACTGGGGTCATAGATAACATGAGCCCAAACATGCCCATACGGTCCTTCATGTGATGAGACTCAGAATAAGCTTGTGGGCTAACATACCTATACACTTCCTAATGTGATTGTGTTTGGAAATGGCATTTGGGTCAATACACACAGACACACACGCAGACACACAAACATACAGACACACATACAGATGTGCACTTAGACACATGCAGACACACATACAGCCACACACACATACAGATAGACACACATACACACACATACAGACACACACATACATACACATATGCACTCAACACATACAGACATACTCACACACACAGACATACAGACACAGACACACACACACATGCAGACACACACAGACACACACAGATACAAATATAGACACACACACAGAGCCTATGATTTGGCATGTGGGCCAACAAGCCCTTGCTGCTCCTCAGGTGACTGAGCTAAAAATTAAGCATATGGTCCAACATGCCAATACACCCCCAAATGACAGTAGTTGTAAACATCAAGTGCTCCAACATGCCCATGAAGTCCCCATGTGACCAGAGAGGCAAGAAAAACACCTGAGGCAAACCGAATACCCATGCTATAGATAAAATCCAAGTATTTGTAGGAGAGTTGGAAGTTCATGATTCTCCTTAGCTATGCAATGATCTCTGGGATAGCCTGGACTACGTGGAACCCTGCCTCAAACCTCCCCTCTAACGACAAAAATTAAGTAAAACAATAAATGAAAGAAGACTGAGGAGGGTTTGTGGGACAGCTCCACGGATAAAGGCCCTGGTAGCCAAATTTGACAACCTGAATTCAAGAATGGGAGCCACAAGGTAGACAGACCAACTTGCAGGTTATACTGACCTTCTCATGAGCATGTTCTCAAGTCTCCCTCTACATACAAGATAAACGAATGAATAAAAGAGAGAAAATGGATGTGGTGGCACCTGTCTTTATTTTCAGTACCCAGGAGGAAGAAGATGGGGATAATCCGTGAATTTTGAGGCCTGGGTTATGATGTAAGAAGACTTAGTTTAAAAACCTTTAATCCCAGTTCTCAGGAGGCAGAGGCAGGCAGATCTCTGAGTTTGAGGCCAGCAGGGTCTACTATAGAGGGAGTTCCATGATAGACAGGGATACACAAAGAAATCCTGTCTTGACTTCTCCTAAAGAAAGCAAACAAAACATTAGAAAAACCCAAAAAACAGGTAGTAGAACGTACATAGGGCGGAACTAGAGAGATGGCTCAGCTATTAAGTGCAGTACTGCTCTCCTGGTTTGGTCCCAGTTTCCACATGGCAGGAATTATAACTGTCTGAAAATCCAATTCCAGGATCTGATTCCCTGCACATACATGTTTATATGCATGTTTATATACACATACATAAGGCATATAAAGGCATATAAACTCATGTAGCCACACACATATACACGTGACTAAAATAAGAAAATAAAGCAAAAAAAAAAAAAAATGCCTAAGGCAGAGCAAGTTGCCACAGCCATACTTTGGCCAGCCCAGTCCGCTCCGGCCCCGCCCATATCGTGCTTCCCTAGCCAAAGTCCCGCCCACTACGGGGCATGTCCAAGTGGAGGCACCACCCACACCAGGCCCCGCCCCTCACTACCACCCACGAGGTGTCCTTCATTTCGGACCCGCCCCTTGCCAGCTCCGCCACCTAAGAGGTCGTGGCTCTGCAGGACCCGCCCCTTGTTCCGCCTCCGCGCAGTGCGGCTGCGCCGGTGTCTGGGGCTCCGAGGCCCCGGTGCCGCGGATCTTTTGTTTCCCTGCGGGGCTCCGAGCCGCATAGTCTGTCAAGGCCGACTTGGAGCTGGAGTGTGTTCGAGCCGAGGCCGGAGTCGGAGTGGGTTCCGACTGTCAGCGCCGGGAGGGTACAGCGGAGGACGCCGAGGGAGCGCGCCCCTCCGTCCACCGGCCTGTGGGACTGGGACCCGGCCCAGGCCTGTCCGATGGGGCGCGGGGCCCCGGCGATGAGCCCCCGCCTCCGTCCCCGCGTACGCGGCCCGCCGGCCTCCGCTTGAGCCCAGCGCACCCCGTAGCGCCGCCCCCGGGCCCGCGCCCCCGGCCGGCGCGCGCTATGGAGCCGGGCCGCGGCGGCGTCGAGACCGTGGGCAAGTTCGAGTTCTCTCGCAAGGACCTGATTGGACACGGCGCCTTCGCGGTGGTCTTCAAGGGTAGACACCGCGAGGTGGGTGAAGCTCCCGGGGGGATGCCCCGCACTCTGGGACTTCCAGTCGAACACCTTACCTCCGGTGATCCGTAGAGGGACCCAGTTAAGGACCCCAGCCCCGGAAACCCACCTGCTACTCCAGCTTTAGAAACCAGGAGACGCCAGCCCAGGATTCTTTAGTCCCGATGTCAGACCAGAACCTAGCCTGGGACTTCATCCACTTAGAGTCCAGGCCCGGCTGACAGACTACCTGTCTGCCTCTGGCATCCTTCCATTCCAAGACCCTTGGGACAGCCACCCTGAGCCATCTATGTGTTCCCAGCTTGGTGGGGAGCAAAGTAGGGGGGGGGATGTCTTCAACCCTGAAGGTCCACGTTTGATTTTTCAGAAGCACGACCTGGAGGTGGCCGTCAAATGCATTAACAAAAAGAACCTTGCCAAGTCCCAGACACTGCTGGGAAAGGAAATCAAAATCCTGAAGGTGAGCCAGCGGCGCCTCGAGGGAGGGGGAGAGGGTGGGTGAGCTCTTGTCTTGCTCATGAGAAACTTGGATTTGTGTCCTAGGAACTGAAGCACGAAAACATTGTGGCATTGTATGACTTCCAGGTAAGGCCGGAGGCAGCTGCTGTTGGGCTTGGGGGAGGGGTAATGCTATACTTGCCCAGGTCCTATCCACAGCCCCAGGCCCTAGGTTGGGGGAGGGGGTTGGGCTGGAGCCCCCTGAGGGCAGCTGATGGCTCTTAGATTAGTATTTGGTTTAGGTGAAAAGGATCTGGGTTCAAAATGCCCTGTCTCTGGCTTGTCCAACTGTAAGGCCACTTCCAGGGGAAACCTCATCTCTGGTCCAAGTTTTTCCTGGATTTCCCTAGCTTATTTGTTGCCTGCATGGGAAGGAAGGCCGCCATAAATGCTAGTGTTGAATCTTTGACGATTGACTAGGTCACACTGTTCTTGTGGTTTGTTAGTGTACCCTGGTGCCAAGACCCTTTTCCTCTCTATGTTGTCTGACCTAGTGGCCCTTACTGAGACTGGTGTCCCAGCCAGGCCCACCTGTCTGGGCTGGCGGGTTTGTTTGTTGACATTGCTTCAGCGGCCTGGCATTGGCCAACCCACTCCTGCGTCAGAGGCTGGAAGGGGGAGGGGTTGTTGGAGATTCCTTCTTGCCGGCAGTTGGGGCTGGGCCCACTCATCCGGTCCGGAGGATGCCTCCACCTCTGTACTGGCAGCCTGAGCAAGCAAGCCAGCTGACCACTCAGCTTCTGTGCTGCCTTCCAGGTCCCCCAGCCGAGTGGTGGCAGGGGCTGTAGGCCCTGGATGCTCCGTGTGGGGACCAGGAACCCTAGGTGCTGGTCCCCGAGCAAAGTGCTGACTAATGATTTTGAAACCTGTTTACTGGGGCCACGGGACCAGCCCTGGCTGAGGGAAGTTCCCAGCGGGCAGCTAGCTGTGTTTTGGTGGCCTCCTCCCCTTCCTTCCTTCCCTTCCTCCCCTGCACCTCTTCCAACTTTACCTTGAGGGCTGTGACATGTCATGAGGTGACATGTGGGCAGGGCCAAAGTCCTGTGTGGCAGGGAGTACCTGGCAACAGCTGGAAACATGGTGTTCTGGGTTCAGGAGGTTGCCCCTCGGCAGCCTGCCTTTCCTACCTTCCCCATGCATTTTCCTCCCCTATCCCCGGTGCTGTGGGAAGGGGGATGTGCTTCTCAGGGGAACCAGGGCTGAGTAGATGGCATGACCTTCATAGGGACAGACTCTGGCCTTCGTTGCACCTTGCTCGGTCACTTCCAGTCCCACAGTCCTCTGCCTGGGCATTCCTATGGAGGCCACTTTAGGCTTGAGGCCTGTCCCCTTAGGTTTCCACTTGGTCTGCTTCATGCAATTGAGCCACCTGCCGTTTCTTTCAGTATTGGCAATGCTGTGGCTCTCTTTGCCCAGAGGAAGTGCTGAGAGATATCAGTCCCTTACCCTCTTTAGGGTCCAGGGTCCTTCACCTCATGGCACGGGGGATTAGGGCTGGAGAGATGGCTCAGTCAGTGGTTAAGAGCACTGACAGCTCTTCCAGGGGTCCTGAATTCAAATCCCAGAAACCACATGGTGGCTCACAACCATCTGTAATGGGATCTGATGTCCTCTTCTGGTGTGTCTGAAGACAGCTACAGTGTACTTATATATAATAAATAAATAAGTCTTTAAAAATATATATAAATTTAAAAAGTTGTCCAATCCCCGTGCAGATGGAGACCTGCTGTCCTGTCTCCTCTTAGATATCCCAGCAGGTTTTGTGTTGCTCCATGGAGATGTGTCCCTTTCCTGACATACCACCCCCACTGTCCTCCACAGTCTCTTAGAGAAGGAAAGAAGCCTCAGTTTCTTGTCATACACTGATGTCTCACCTGCTCTGAAGAATCACACTTGGTTCCTTATTGGAATGATAGCTCACAGGCTCAGTGTTCTCTGACTGCAGTGACGTGCTCTCCGAGGTTGGACTACACTGGCAGTACTGTCAGGCCATGGGTTAGGGCAGTGGGAACACAGGTGGTATTTGCTCCTGTCTCTGTTGCTGTGGTGGTTATTTAAGGTCATGTGGTGCCTAGGGCCTGACCTAGGTGGTTCATTTTACTAACCTAACCCTCCTGAGGGACACAAGCTATTCTGGGATTCTGGCAAGTCAAAATGTGGTCATGACTGTCCTTGGGCTCTTTGGCTAGGATTGATAAGTAGATGGATTCCTAGAAGTCGGAGCCCTGGGCAAGAGGTGTGCATACTGTAGTTTGAGGGACTGTTGTCAGATTGCCCCCCAGAGAGGCAATGCCAGTGGTTATCTGGCAGTTGTCCATCTCTTAAAATTGTACTGGCTCAGAACTTACCCTTTCAGTAAAATCTCACTAGTGGTTTTGTTACTTTTTTTTTTTTTTTTTTTTTTTTTCTGTTATTTTTTGTTTGTTTTTTGTTTTGCTGTTCTTTTGTTTGTTGTTGAGACCCAGTGTTTTTGTGTAGCTCTGGCTGTGGCTGTCCTGGAACTGGTTCTGTATACCTTGTCTCAAACTCTGGTGATTCACTGGCTTCTGCTAGGATTAAAGGCTTGCACCACCCTTGGGCTGCTAGTGTTTCTTTTTTCTTTTAAATTTATTTACATTACCTTGGATCACACACCCCTTCTCCCAGTCCCACCCTTACAAATTCCTTCCGCACTAACCCCACCCCTTCTGAGAGAAGGAGAAGCCACCCAACCCTGAGACTTCAAGTTGCTGTGGGCTTAAATTCATCTTCTCCTAATGAGGCTGAACGAGGTAGTCTAATGAACTAATGTGTAGGGGTCTTTCTTCTATATGTGTATGAGGCAGGTCTGTACTATGCATAGACCAGGAGAAGTGTTAAATGACTTGTAACTGGAGTTATAGGTAGTTGTGAGTTGTATGAGGAGGGTGCTGGGTGTTCTTCACTGGTGGTGTGCTTGCACATATGTCTGTGAGGATGACAAAGCCCTGGAACTGGAGTTACAGACAGGTGTGAGGTGTCACTTGGGTGCTGAGAATTGAACCAGGTCCTCTGGAAGAACAGCCAGTTCTGTTTTTTTTTTTTTTTTTTTTTAATATGGGATTTCTCTGTATTACAGCCCTGAGTGTTCTGGAACTCACTTTGTAGACCAGGCTGGCCCTGAACTCACAGGGTTCCACCTGACTGCCTCCTGCTTGCTGGGATTAAAGGCGTGGGCCACCTTACCTTAGACAGCAGCTAGTATTCTTAGCTGCTAATATCTCAGAGTAGTGGTAAACAAATTTACTTTGTCTCCCATGTTGGAAGCAGTGCCAGTCAAGTGAGACTGGTGGTAAGCTGCCTCTCCATGCCTGTGTTTTTCACCTGGAAAATATCCGGGTCTGTGGTGACAACTGAGTAAAAGTTCTTACAGCTGTGCCCACTTGGTACTGACTGTTCGTGTAGATTTTTCTGATGGTGTATGGGCTCTTTATAAAATAAATGTTCTTTTGTTTTAGGTTGCACATAGGAGTCTCTCCTCCCCCTTGTTTGCTTGTTTGTTTGTGACAAGGACTCGCTCGAGCACTGAGGTAGCCTGGGCCTCCTGGTGTATCCAGTTTGCTCTCAGACACCTGGCAGGAGCAGGTTAAGGGAATTTGGCTGTGGGTTCTAGTTCATCATAACAAGAAAGGTGGAGGACTGGCCAGATGGCTCAGTGGTTAAGAGCACTGACTGCTCTTTCAGAGGTCCTGAGTTCAAATCCCAACAACCACATGGTGGCTCACAACCATCTGTAATGAGATCTGATGCCCTCTTCTGGTGTGTCTGAAGACAGCTACAGTGTACTTTAAAAAAAAAAAAAAAAAAAAAAAAACAAGAAAGGTGGAGTGGAGTTCATGACAGTGTGAACATGATTATTTCCATATGTTGTTTGTTCAGGGATGTAAGGAGCTCAGACTGCAAGGTCCTCAGCTATAACCTTCAGCCATTCTTCTAGCCATGACGGCTCCACAGTGTCACCAGCTTGGGCCAAGTATTCAAACATGAACCTGTGCAGGCATTTTACATTCAAACCATAACCCTGACCAGGTGTAGGGCGCACTCTAATTCCAGAATTTGGGCCAGTGAGGTAGGCAGATCTCTTAGGTTCCAGGCCAGCCTCCTTTACATAGACCCTGTCTCAAAAAACAAAAACCTACAACACCAGCCCCTCCTTGAATCTGGGGCCTATAGTATATTTAACTCATACTCTTGTGAGTTAAACCTCCAACTCCCTGCACTGAGTCCACCAGAGGTTTGGGGAGACAACTGGAACATGGGCTTCGTCAAGGAGGGACGAAGCTCTCTCCTCTAACATTCAGTGTCTGGACTTGTTCTTTCTCTGGGAGAGTGGGCACTGGCAGAGTCGGTATCAGGATGTAAGTGGGTTCCATTAGCCCTTGCCTGCTTGCCAGCCTTAACCAGCCTTAACTACTGCTGACTCCCTGGAGGCTAGTACGCTGTCTGGCCGGTTCCCTGAAGCCCTCCACCTTGCCAGGTTGCCCAGGGGTGAGTCACTTGGACCTTGAGACAGACAGCTCTCCTGAGATCTGCTTTAGAAGAGAGCCTGTAGTCCTGGCCTGGGATGGGGTTTGGTTGTAGCTTCCCACTCACGGAGATTGTGCTTATCCTGTGGACTCAGTCAGAGAAGAATAGGCCGGTTCAGATAATCTGCAGTCTGTATCTGCAAAGTTGAATATGCATTTTTCTCTTTTTTATTGGGGTGGGCTGGGGAGTGGGGAGACTATCCCTGACTTTGGCCTGGAGCTCACTGTAAACTAAGTAGGCCCTGAGTTCATAGTTGAGTTTGCCTCTGCCTTCCAGGTGCTGAGATCCAAGGCATATATACCACCACACCCACCAGCTACCACACCCAGCTTCTCCTTAGTCATTTGATTCAGGGTCTTCAGTAGCCCAAGGCTAGCCTTAAACTTCTTGACTTTCTAATGTTCTTCCTTCTTGGGATTAAAAGCACACACCAATCAAACCATTCAGCCTTCTGGCTCTTTTTTTTTTTTTTTTAAGATTATTTTTACTTTATCTGTTTGATAGTGTCAGATTCCCAGGAACTGGAGTTGCAGACATTTGTGAGCTTCCATGTGGTTTCTGGGAATTGAACTCAGAACCTCTGGAAGTGTTCCTAACCACTGAGCCATCTGTCCTGCCCCAGCTTTCAGGGTTTGAATTTGATCCTCTTCCTGCATCATCTTACTAGAGGCAGGGAACAGATGTGCACCATTATGCCTACTTGTTTTTATTTTTAATCACTTTATTTTCATATGGATATTTTTGCATGAATAATGTATGTCTACACCACTTGTGAAGGCCAGAAGAGGGTATTAGATCTTCTGGAACTGGAATTAGAGGTGGTTGCCATGTAAATGATGAGAATCAAATCATGGTTCTCTGGAATCTGAAAGAGCATCCAGTTCTCTTAAACACTGAGCCATCCCTCCATGTATGTGTGTATGTATGTATGTGTGTATGTATGTATGTGTGTATGTATGTATGTATGTATGTATGTCTTTTAGACAGAGCTCTGTAACAACCCTGGCTGTTTTCAAACTGGTTTTGTATACCAGCTGGCCTCGAACTCACAGATCTACCTGCTTTTGTTTCCTGAGTTAATCTGCTGGGGTTAAAGTCATGCATCACCTCTGCCCAGGCCCCATCATTTTATGTAGAACTTTTAAATGTCTGTATATGTTACAGGGTGGCGTGCACACTGCAGTGCTGCTGTGGTGATTAGAGGACAGCTTAGTGGAGCTGATTCTTCAACCATGTGGGATTCTGGGGACTCAGGTTGTCAGGTAGCTTTACCTACCCATAGGGTCATCTTTATTTTGAAACATTTAAAGGTGTGTGTGTTTCCCTGTACATATGGTAGTGCACCATGTTTGTGAGGTATCTACTGAAGCCTGCTGACAGACTTGAGGTTTTTTTTTTTTTTTACCTTTTGAATTGTAGATAACATACAAGTGTGGAGGGTGCAGAGCCTGTGGCTGTGTGGGATAGATAACCATGTTCTAGAGGCTTCCTGCCTTCTACAGCTTGCCCTGTGTTACTTTGGTCTCCTGCCTGGTTAGTTTGTATACTTCCTGCAAGCAGATTGACTCTCTGTTGAAATTAGGTTCTGTCTTTAAGTGGGGAGTGAGTCCTTTTCTGACTGTACTGTTTGTGGTAGGTAAGATGTCTGTTGTGGTCAGAATTGCAGTAGATAGATTTTTGGAGTATGGTTTTAGAGAGGAACTATATGGAATTGTATTCCCAAGGGTCCACTCTGTGTCCTCTGCTCTCTCTGTGGCTATCTG
Source organism: Micromys minutus (assembly GCF_963924665.1). Classification (NCBI taxonomy): domain Eukaryota; kingdom Metazoa; phylum Chordata; class Mammalia; order Rodentia; family Muridae; genus Micromys; species Micromys minutus. The sequence continues at coordinate 36,040,779 of NC_137964.1, forward strand.
GGGTCTGACTACTCACAATGCAGAAATTGATATATGGCAGTAGGCTTGGAGACCTACCTGCCTCCTCTAAGAGGCTAGCCTGGGTCAGAGAACTACAACAAAGGGTAGTTGCTGAAGCCCAAGGGATGGAGTGGACCTTCCTTACACAGGTCACTCCCCTGTAGCACCACCTAGTGCTATGAGCAGATTTCCCTTCTGTCAACTGTCCAGAAGAGCCCAGATTTGCTGTGGCTAGAGCCTTGCCACCTTAAGTGGGTCAGTGCCTGATACTTGCCTGCCAGATCCAGCCTGAGATCACCAGACCAGAGTGGAGCAGGCAGAGGGTGGAGAGCTGGGATCCTATTAAGCAAAATATCTCAGTGTCTGGGGCGGGGCAGCCTCCTACGTGCACAGATGCCCGTGCAGCTTCTCAGGATGCTGGACTCTTGGGCCAGCAGTGAGTGCCTGTGGGTAGTAGGCCCAGCTCCTACGGGAGTGCTGGTTCTGTTCTGTCTTAGTTTTCTTTTTCCTTTGTACAAGAAGGATAGCTCAGCAAGAGGATGTGTGCCTCCAAGACCTGCTTTGCTTTGCCACCAGTGTGACTAGCCCACTAGCCACTCTGTCACCTTCTTCAAGGGCTGGGCAGTGGCAACTGGCTGCCACAGTGGCAATTTTAGGAGCCCAGGGCATTCTCCATTATGGTGAAGACTTTCTGCTACCCCGTGGTAATGGGAAAGCAGTCCCTGAGAAGGAAGGGGTACTGTCGGCTCAGAGTCATGGAGTGTGTGCTAGGGAAGCAGTCTTAAACTCCCGAGAGTCTGGCAGTAGAAACCAACTGAGCAGAGCAGAGGCCAGAGAAGTGATCCTGAGTGAGCTCAGGGTGGGGAAGCTCTGACCATTGTGGTTGTGTTCTGGCCTCTGTCTGCTACTCCCCATTCATAATGAAGGGGACAGGTCCCAGTGAACCATTTTCCTGGAAAAGCTCTTGCTTGGAGGCCCTTCTTGCTTTGTGGTTTACCAACTCCTCATTCCCTCTAGGCTGGAGACGGCCTGAGCCAGCTCTTGAAGACAGGCAGTAAAGTTCCAAGTTGGGTGGGACTGGTTGGGTGTTGGCTTAGGCAGGGAGATGGAAGATGGCTTAGAAGGCAGCCTGCCTGGGCGAGCCCGGCTGCTGCACAGAGCTGGGCATGTTCATTTGTGAAACTGGCTGGGGAACGTCCTGTCACTGGTCCACTGTGGGGCTCATGGAAATCAAGCACAGAAGCAGGAGAGTGTACAGGCCTGAGAGGCTTGCCAAGATGGTGCTGCCAGGGAAGGACTAAGGTCATTGCTCAGGCCTGGTGGAAGCACTTGCTCTTTTTGCACAGTAGGTCTGAGTGGGGCAGTAAGGTCACTGTTGTGAATTGTGGACCTCACTTCATGCTGAGGTCTTTGTGTAGATGCTGAAGGCCTGTGGTTCATCAGCAGCTCTGCCTCTAGTGTGTCAGGATAAGTTTAGGGGGTGCTGGCTGCTACCAGTAACCCTTGGTTAGGAATCCTGGCTTAGTAGCTCTAAGGGAGGTATACCATCTTGGTCTTCCCAGATCTTGTTTGTCCTTGTCACTGTCCCTGCTTGTCCTGCCTAGGAGGGTGAGTTTGGGGTTCTGGGATAAAACATGATCATGTCCTAATCATAAGGACAGGCCTGGGTATTCACCTTCCACTCTCTGGGGTATGTGTGTGTCCCACAGCAGGTGGCCCCAGAAGCCTCCCTTGCTTGGGCTGTAAGCTGAAGCCACAGAGACAGGCCTTCTCTGATACAGAAGGGAGCAGGGTGTGTGTGTAGTAGTGGCTATTTATGGGTCCTTATCTCTGTCACCTTTGCTGTGCCCTAGCCTTCCCCTAGCTCTCACTGCTGACAGGGCCGCATGCTGTTTCTTTATTTTGGTCCCCATCCTACCTGGATGTTGTCCCTCCATCCATCCTCTGCCCCTAACCTCTTTCCTATTCTGTTTCTGAGCCTACCTTTGTGGTTCCAGACTGCAGACTTTACAGAGCATGGCCTGCCCCAGAGTTTCCTTCCCTTGTAGCTGACTTGGAGGCAGAGGCAGGAGTGGAGCCAAATGGGGCCAAGCCAAGGCTCCTCCCCTAGGGCAGGGCAGGAAAGTTCAGGCAGGGACTTAGGGTCTTGGTATTCAGGCCTTCATGAAGCAGTCTAGGCCCATTGTTGTAAATGTCCTCCCTCCCACCCAGGCTATACTCAGCTTAGTGACACTTGGCAGCACACAGCTGAGAGCTACCTGAGTACACTTCTCTGCTGCCCCTCTGGTGCATGAGTGGGATCTTCACACATTTACATCCTAGGTGTTTAGTCACTCTTGGGATGTTCATGTGGAGGCACTAGCCTTGGGGGTTGGGAAGCTGGGCAGAAGACAGAGTGGAGGTCCTGAGTGTCTGAGTACATATTTTGGGCAGCTGTCTAGTGGAACATTGAGTTAGCATTGGTTGGTTTGCTGGGGTCAAGTGGTTATGAGGGTATCTGTCCCCCATTTAGCCTTCACAGGCCATGAGAAGGGTTTTTTTTTTTTTTTTTTTTCTTTTTTTTTTTTCTTTTTTTTTTTTTTTTTTTTTTTTTTTGCTGTCCCCTCTTGGTCTAGGCCCAAGAAGAGAGATTTGAGGTCCCTCGCATCTCTCCATCTATAACTGAGTTCCTGAGGATTGTAGGTTGCTTAGACCCAGCCTGACTAGCTTGATTATACCCCCCAACCCCGAGGTTCTAAGTTTCTAGTCAGTGAAACAGGTGAGAGTGGTTTTTTTTTTTTGTGGCCACGAGAGGTATGATTTGCTAGGGGAGACACCACAGCAGGCTGTTAGTGTTGAGTAATTGATTAGATGAGGGAGTACATTGGTACCCAGTAAGGATCTAAGTTAGAGAGAGAACAGTGGAGGGAGACCCGGGTGCCTCTTGCTAAGAAGTTTGCATTAGCCTCTAAAGCCCCACTCACTAGGCAAGATCTGGACAACTGGAGGTCTTTTTGCTGACTGACAGCACCAGCCTTTAATCTGTTTTGTAGACTCCAGAGCTGGGAACAGAGCAGGTCTTGGACCTAAGAGTTAAGGCCAGTTCCCTGTGAACATGAGTCAACTTCATAGGTAATGGTCCATGTGCACATCAGCTTTTCCTACCCTGAACCTTATGGAGATCCTTAGACCTAGGGTCTGAGACACTGAGGCCATGTTTGGTATGACCATGAAACAGGGATGCACACCCCAAGCCTCTTGCCACATATGTCCTGTTTCCTAGACTGAATCCTGGCCACAAAGGACACCTGGACCTGGCCATGTTCACTCTGCTCTGGTGCCATGGACCAAGGGCTCTTAAGTAATGTCCAGTGAGAAACTATGTAAGGTATTCTTCCATCGTAAATGGCTTGTTCTGTCTTACAGGAAATGGCTAATTCTGTCTACCTGGTCATGGAGGTGAGTTCTCATGGGCCCAGTGCAAGCACAGGGCCCAGCAGGATAGGCATAGGTGGGTATAAACATGCACTATTGACATTCCTAGCTGGGATTTTGGGAATACCTACACTGGACATGTCCAAGAACTTGGTATGGGGATTAATGCATCTGAGTCAGACTGAGATAATTTGGCCAAGTTCTCATGGTGTGTCCTTTGTCTTTTGCAGTATTGTAATGGTGGAGACCTGGCGGACTACCTGCACAGTGAGTAGGCTCACCCTCTCCGCTCTGTTTCTAGCTTAAAGCGCTGCAGCTTGATTTGTCCCCTGCGTGATTGTGGCATTGATCCTCCTGCTTTGGGGCTATATAGGAAGCAAGTCCAGCTCTTTTAGGCCCATCAACCTGACTACCCTCAGCTATTTGTGAATTATATCCCAAGTGCTGGGTGGATGGCTTAAGCAGAATACTCAGGATCTGCTGTTTTGGCAGGTATTAGGACACAGGCCAGGGTCTGAGCAAGCAGTGTTAGGCACACACACAGGGATGGTTTGCAGTTTTCATGGTAGGGCAACCAGCTTTAGAGTCTGTGGGGTTGAGCCAAGAGATCTCTGGGAGATTCTGCGGCTACAGACTGGGGTACTCCCAGCAGAGCAGGGAAGCTTCAGGCAGCAGGAGAGCTCACGTTGAGATGAGCAGAGTGAAGGAATATCGCTGTCTCTTCATGGGATGCTCTGAGGGTTGGGGAAAGAAAGGCAAGTGGAACCAGTGTAGGGACCTTGTCCCAAGACCTGGAGGGAGGCAGTGCCTGTCCACGGTTATCTTGGCAAGCATGAAACAGAAGGCAGTTTGAATTGGTGGCTCAGAGCAGCTCTTCCCAGATGATGCTTTCTGGCTCCAGCTGTGACAGAAGTGACAACCCCTTAGCTTCCTTTTTAAGGGTAGGGACTCCCCCTGAGCACCTTTCTTCAGAGGGACACAGACATTTAGAACAGTCTCCTGTTGTTTGAGTCTGCTGCAGCCTCTGGACACCTCCCCAGACTGACACCGTCGTCTGGTTGAGCCATCAGAGACACACTGGGTCTAGGAGGGGTTGTGTGTCTTCTGGGATGGGGCAGTTGCAGAAGTGCTATCCTTAGGCTCCTGGCCTGTCGGCTCACTGTGTGCTCAAGTTCACGTGGCTAAGCTGTGCTTGGCTTTGCCCACTCAGTATTTGTTCCTGTCCCCTGGGGCAGTCACACAGCATGCTGCACCCATGACCTTCAGTAGTTGGGTGGTTCCTGGCAAGGCTCCAGGCCCCACAGGTGTCTGTGGGGGAGGAAAGGGTGAGCAGGCCAATACAGGCCAGACCTGTAATCTCGAGTGCCTCAGGGTGCTCACAAAACCCCCTATGCCTGTGTGTGTTTGAGCTCCACTGAAGGTTCCCTAAGTAGCCACCTGCCAAGTGATGGGGCTGTGGTGAGCTGGTGTCCCAGCAAAAGGGGTTGGGGCAGCCTAGACTCAATCTGAAGTGAATTTTGTTCTCAGTGGGCATGTACCAAGCATGTATCTAAGGTGTCATCCTGCCATGTTCTGTGTTGGTAGTCCTTGCACTTTGCTTTTTCAGACCTGGTTACCAGTGAGGTGTGACTTGCTGTGGCTTCTACCTGGGAGGGAGTTAGCTGATTATCTGACATCTCCACTCTGAGTTACTGTTAGTGAGGCCTATGCTCAGTTGAGCCTGAATATATAGAGCTCCGGACTCTGCATCAAGTTGGCATACCCATTGTTTGCAATTTGCTTTTTAAAAGAAGTACTTCTGCCAGACATTTGAGGCTCAGGTCTTTAACCCCAGTACTCTGGAGGCAGAGGCAGACACATCTCTGAGTTCAAGGCCATCCTGGTTTACAGAGTGAATTCCAGGACAACTAGAGCTGCACGGTAAAACCCTATGTGAAAAAACCCAAACACAGAGAGAATATAAACCTTTTAATTTTATGTGTATAAGTGTTTGGTTTGTCTGTCATGAAGACCACCTGGTACTTTCCAGAGGGTATTGGAAACCCTGGTACTAGAGTTACAGATGGTGGTGAGTGAGCCACCGTGTGGGTGGTAAGAAGCAGCTAGGTTCTCTTTGAGAGCTGTGAATGCTCTTAACTGCTGAGCATCTCTCTGGCCCCTGTATCTACTTTTCACATACTTACTTTTGGAAGCCACTGTGGTCTAGAGGGTAAAAGACCTACTCGAGAACTAGGGACTGAGTCTGGTGATTGATTTGCCATAGGGATAGGGACTATCTAGGAGTTACTCAGTGGAGAAGTAGAAATCAACACAAGCTAACCCTATCATCAGCCAAGGGCTAGCAGTGTGGATTTGTATGGGGGGGGGGCGGTCCTACAAGACTATGTGGGGAGAGGGGAGGTAGATCAACTTGCTTCTAGAAGTTGCAAGACAAGTTGGCCTTGGTGCCTGAAGGCTTGCAGATGGGTTGGCTCTGTGCTGGAAGGCCTCTGTAGAGTGGACTGGTGCTTAGCCCCTGAGCTTATCTCTCTACAAAGCCATTGACACTTTCCAGGGAGAGATCATGATGTCCCAAGCCTACCTTCTCTTAACAGCTATGCGCACACTGAGTGAAGACACTGTCAGGCTGTTCCTACAACAGATTGCTGGTGCCATGCAGCTATTACACAGCAAGGGCATCATTCACCGGGATTTGAAGCCCCAGAACATTCTGCTGTCCAATCCCGGGGGTCGCCGTGCCAACCCCAGCAACATCCGAGTCAAGATTGGTGAGATCTGTTTGGGTGGTGGTTCCCTGAGAGATTATAGCAGGGGACCCTTCCCACAGAAATTTTAGATAAAGCCATCTGGGTGCTGCCTCTTCCTGCAGCTGACTTTGGATTTGCCCGGTACCTCCAGAGCAACATGATGGCAGCCACACTCTGTGGTTCTCCTATGTACATGGTATGTACCCATTCATGGTCCAGAACCACTTAAAACCAACACCAAGCATCCTGATGTTGCAGTCAGAGCTGGGGTTAGCCTCCAACCTGAGACCCTTTGTAGGAATGTCATACCTTCTAAGGTTCAGTCATGGCCTCATTTTTGGATTGTAGATAGTTGTGCACCATTTTGCCACAGTTAGAACTGTCTGGTGGGTGCTTGTGTGGTATGTGTTGGTTGTTTAGTACCTAGCAGGTACCTTCTCCAGTTTGCTGCTGCCTGGCACCTGTTACTGGTTCTTACATGCTGCATACAGTGATACTGACCTGTGTTGTCATCCTGTAGGCTCCTGAGGTCATCATGTCCCAGCACTACGATGGGAAGGCTGACCTGTGGAGCATTGGCACCATTGTCTACCAGTGTCTGACAGGGAAGGCCCCTTTTCAGGTGAGTGAGCCTCATGGCACTAAGGTCCTAGTGAATCCCCAAGGCCCTAGAAGGTAAGGGTCAGTGGGTGGCATTCAGGGTAGGTTCTCAGAATGGAAGGATACAGAGTTGTCTGATGAAGAGTCAGTTTGAGATCATTGATTGGTACCAGACTTGGTGGCAGCCCTTATCACAGCCTGTGCCATGGGTTACCATAATTCTGCATTTTCTTATTAAAGGTAGCCCTAGGCCATGCCCAGTCAGTTCTGACCTCTGCTGCACGAGCACATCCTGCCTAACAATAACCCTCTTGCCTAGGGCTTAGGCCAAACCTCAATATTTGGTTAGTTAGAGGTTACCTCTACTATGACCTCCCATCCCCCAACCCCTTGCTTCTAAAACATAATAAATATATTTTGCCTGGAAGCAAAGTCTGCATCAAGGAGAGTTTGAGAACCGAGGGCTTTGTCATTCTTGGCAAGAAGTGGCATTGATGTCTGTAGTGACCTCAGACTGGTGAGCCTGACATAGCTCCTAGTCAACGACTGACTGCCCAGATCAGGAGCTACCCCAACTACGCCCTGAGACTAGGATCTCAGCCCCTGAGCCTCCCAGACGTGTCCCCAACAGATACTCAGTGAGGGATTCCATGCTCATCTGTGGGATATATACCCAGCCATGGCCACCCCATTTTCAGTTGGAGGGACTGATGACTCCCTCCTCACCTGACTTCCCATTGTCCTCATGTGGACATAGCACATGAGCTTCCCAGTGGTCTTCTCCCTGGGATGGCTGGGGATAAAGACACTTGAGGGGCTAGGCAGTGGTAGGTGGCAGGCCCTGTGGTAACAGGTAGGTCCTTCACAAGTCTGAACTTTTTCATTGCTATCTCAACAGGCCAGCAGCCCTCAGGATTTGCGCCTGTTTTATGAGAAGAACAAGACACTAGTTCCTGCGTAAGCAGCCCTCCTTTCTCCCCAAGGTGGGTCCACCCTGGCACCCACAGTCTATTCAAATACATCTGCTCTTTCTTCCAGCATCCCTCGGGAGACATCAGCTCCCCTGCGGCAGTTGCTCCTGGCTCTGTTGCAGCGTAACCATAAGGACCGCATGGACTTTGGTGAGCACAGGCCACCTGTCACCTTGCTTGGTCTTGGGCATTACCTTTAACTGCCTTATGCTAGCTGGCCTTAGTGAGCACGCAGGCACCTGTTGTTTACCAGCTGCTGTCAGTCCACAGGACCACAGTGTGCTGGGTTCCCAATTTCAGCAAATCCAGCAGACTGAGTCCTGCTGAAATGGGGGTCACATGTTCTCTGAAGCCATTTTCTGGGGTCCTGATCCTCTAGGTAGCTGTGGCCTGGCTTTGACACCCAGGGCTCTGGGGTAAGTCTGGGTCAGGGGCATCAAGATAATTTTTTCCTTTTATCCACAGATGAATTTTTCCACCACCCTTTCTTAGATGCCAGCACCCCCATCAAGAAGTGTGAGTCTCTTGCAGTCTTGGGCACAGACAGGGCTTGTGACATGTTCCCCAATGTCTGTAGGTGACACATTGGTATCTTGGGAGATACTCTGGAAAGGTGAAATGCCTCATTCTGCCTTTCCTTCAAGGCCATGTGTACCTGGGTGGCTCTGCTGTCATGGGCTTGGTAGCACTGGAGGTGATATTTGCAGGGTGGCATCACCTGATACTGGCTGCTTGTCACTGTGGTGTTAGTCAGAGGCAGCCGTGTCTCCAAACCTGCAGTGGCATCTGGCCGAGTGCACACTGACCCACTTCCCTTGTAGCCCCACCTGTGCCTGTGCCCTCATATCCGAGCTCAGGGTCCGGCAGCAGCTCCAGCAGCAGCTCCGCCTCCCACCTGGCCTCTCCACCGGTGAGTTGACTTTTTGGGTTTCTGTTGGGCCATGGACTGTGATGGGTTTGCAGTAGATCTAGCTGCCTCTGGCCCTTCAGGCATGATGTGTATAGATTCTGTCCTGCTTGACTAGGGAAGGGATCTCCTCTCATTGATGCTCAGTGAGCGTGCTGTGGAACTTAAGCCTCATCTGAATGTCTCTTCAGAAGTGTTTGTTGGGCAGTGATAGTGTCTGGGTTTGACCCGGTCCCCTAGGCTCTCCCATGACTAGGAGTGGCTCTGTGGTCTGTGTGTGGTGGTAGGGGCTCACTATGTTAGTGCTCATTCTGTGAGGAGTATAGCCCACAACTGCGCCAGCATTGTCACCTGCCCGGGGGCCGAAGTGCTTCTGTGTGGTATCTGGTTGGTGTTGGTTTGCAGTGGCACCCTCCTCAAAGGGACACTACACTGTCCTCTGACTTGTTACTGTACAGAATTGGAGAGGTAGGGTGCAAAGGCGGTGAACGGTGCCCCAGACATGGATTCTTCATGAATGACTAGAGCTAAAGGCTTTTGAGCAGAATGTGTATGAACTCCCAGCACTAACCCTAAAGAGGAGTTTCTCTTTACTGTTTGAAAGAAAGCTCTGCGTGCTGCAGACAGTCTAAGCCCAGCTTCCCTTCTTTGTACCGTGGGTCTGAGCTCCACTGTGGTCTGCACCAGTCAACCAGGTTGGTGGCCTGTGGGCTCAGTTTACCAGCCCTGTTCCATTCTACAGTCCCTGGGGGAGATGCCACAGCTGCAGAAGACCCTTACCTCCCCAGCCGATGCTGCTGGCTTTCTGCAGGGCTCCCGGGACTCTGGTGGCAGCAGCAAAGACTCCTGTGACACAGATGACTTTGTCATGGTCCCAGCCCAGTTTCCAGGTCAGGCCCATTCTACAGTATTTGTTGGACATGGGGTGCTTGTTTGGGGTGTGGGAGCATGACAGATTTGCCAGAAAACTCTCTCTAGGTATGACATGAGCGTGATTATAGAGGCCTTTGATTTGCGAGCGTAGGGTTCAGACCTGTGCTCACTTAGAATGAGCATCCAGAGCTGTGAGCTTGCTGGGGATACTCTGACCCCACAGGTGTGTCTGGAGAGCCTTTGTGTTCAGGTGATGCATATACAACACAAAGGTGACTGAGAAGGGCTGCCATTTACTTTTGTCCTGGAGTAGACTGCTTGCACTGGGGCCCTACAAAGCCACTTTATTAGCATGTAATTGCACTGCCCTGATTGCAAGCTCAGTGAGAGGAGGGACATTGGCCATTGGCATGAAGAATCAGGGGAGAGCAGAGGACACCTTGGTTAGATGCCATCTTCTTCCACAGGTGATCTAGTCGCTGAGGCAGCCAGTGCCAAGCCTCCACCTGATAGCCTGCTGTGTAGTGGGTGAGTCCTTTTGACCTCTGTTCAGGGATAAGGTGGGTCTTTAGGGGAGCCAGCGCTATCTTGCCTGGCCCAGTCTTGCCTGGGAATAAGGCCATTGTGGGAAGCCTGTTGAGGGAGTTTGAGTGCATGGATCAATCTCAAGGTGTCTACTTATCCCTTCTGCCACTAGGAGCTCATTGGTGGCCTCTGCTGGCCTAGAGAGCCACGGCCGCACCCCATCTCCCTCTCCGACCTGCAGCAGCTCTCCCAGCCCCTCTGGGTAAGCATAAATAGACATCAGTGACACTCAGAGTCATGACCACGCTTCTTGGCACGATCTGCTGAATCTAAAGGTCCTGTATTTGCTCAGATCTGACCTTGGCAGTGTGGATGTCCTGCTGAAGGCCTATTGAAGTACAAATGGGTTGATGAGGGGACCAACTGAGAATACTGCTTTCAGGACCGCTGCTAGGTTAGATTATAGCCAACAAATACACAGGGCTCACACAGATACAGTTTTGAGTGGTTACAGTGTAAAAGCCAGCTGACTTCAGGCCTGGCCAAAGTTGAGACTTTTTACCAAAATGTCTGGGGCTGAACTTCTTTCCAGTGCTGTCTACAATGGTTGTCCTCTCTTCACAGCCGGCCTGGCCCCTTCTCCAGCAACAGGTATGGTGCCTCGGTCCCCATTCCTGTCCCCACTCAGGTGCACAACTACCAGCGCATCGAGCAGAACCTGCAGTCGCCCCCTCAACAGCAGACAGCCCGGTTAGTGTCCCTGACCTTAGTGAGAGTCCTGCCACTAGTGGGGACAGGTTTCAGAGTTCTGTAACTTCCCGGGGCTCCTAAACTCATTGAACCCATCTTCTTGGCAAGCTGTGTTTGGTAGGAGACTTCACCTGCCATGTCTCTGTTTGCAGGTCCTCTGCCATCAGAAGATCAGGTAGCACTAGTCCCCTGGGCTTTGGTCGGGCCAGCCCGTCACCCCCCTCCCACACTGATGGAGCCATGCTGGCCAGGAAGCTGTCACTAGGAGGTGGCCGTCCTTATACACCCTCTCCCCAAGGTGAGCAAATCTTGGAATGGGAACTGGTAGGCATTCCCTTCCCATCTGTAAGTGTATGGATGTGAGGACTCCCTCTGTTTGCTGTGGTCTGATGTAGCCACTCTTTTCCTACCAGTGGGAACTATCCCAGAGCGTCCCAGCTGGAGTAGAGTACCCTCCCCACAAGGAGCTGATGTGCGGGCTGGCAGGTCACCACGACCGGGTAGGTGTGGCACAGTCCCCTACTGTTTGTAGAGCCGGCATGGGACAGTAGATGACCTTCTTGTATGGCCTTCCCTCCTGTCGTGAGGGAGAAAGTAGGAAGCTCTGCCATAGTGTAGCTTCAACCTTTGGATGCCTCCTGCTGCTCAGTTCCTTGTAGACCACAGCTGTGTGGCTTTAGACAGATTGCACAGCCTTTCTGTGCCTGTGTGATACAGAGGCTTTCTGAGGTAGCTATGAACATTCCTCTGTTCATGGAGTGCAGGATCCACAGAATGGTTGTCTCAGAGGCCTTGAGTGGGGCAATGGCTTATCTGGTACACATTCCGGTGGGCCTGTATGAGGACCTGAGGTTAGTAATGCAGTCTGTTCCTGTACCCAGGGTCCTCTGTGCCTGAGCACTCTCCACGAACCACCGGGCTGGGCTGCCGCCTGCACAGTGCCCCCAACCTGTCCGACTTCCATGTTGTGCGTCCCAAGCTGCCTAAGCCCCCAACAGACCCACTGGGAGCCACCTTCATCCCACCCCAGACCAGCGCACCCCAGCCATGCCCAGGGCTACAGTCTTGCCGGCCACTGCGTGGCTCACCTAAGCTGCCTGACTTCCTACAACGGAGTCCCCTGCCCCCCATCCTAGGCTCTCCCACCAAGGTAATAGCTTCTAGGAGGGACAAGGGGTGGGAAAGGACTGGGTGCTTTGGTTGCCTGTTGGGCTTCATCCTCAGGCTGCTTCCCTGGAAAGGCCTAGTGGGGTTAAAGAGCTGGTTCCTGGTAGGGCCTGTAACCCTAGTGGCTTCTCACCCTTACTTTGTGAGGCCTCACACAATTGGGATTTCTGGCTTTCCTGACTGGCCCTGCAGTTCATCTTGGGAAGAAAACCTGGGCCCCATGTCTGTTTGCTGACCGTGGCTGCGTTTCTTTGCTGGCATGGTACTACTAGGTGTTAGGTGTAGGCTGATTTGGGTGTGTGAAAGATTAGACTAGGCATTGTGGTACCTACTTACCTATAAGCTCAGCTTTTTGAAGGATCTGAATATTGAGGCTAGCATGGGCTCCATTTCAAAAAATGTCATAAATTGGGTTTGCCACCTCAGAGAGATTGCCTAGTTTTGTTTGTCTTAGTTTTCCTTTTTTGGGAAAAGGGACCCTAGGCAGCAGCACCATTTCATGATGTATATATGTTCTCAGCTTTGGTCTGGAGGGAAGGATTTCCTCCCTGGGCCCCGTCTTGTGCTTTGGTTTCTGAGGTCTTCCAGAACATTGAACTTTCTCAGTGCTGCCCTTCCCTCCTAGGCTGGGCCCTCGTTTGACTTCCCCAAAGCTCCCAGCTCTCAGAACTTGCTGACCCTGTTGGCTAGGCAGGGTGTAGTGATGACACCGCCTCGGAACCGCACACTGCCTGACCTCTCAGAGGCCAGTCCCATCCAGGGCCAGCAGCTGGGCTCTGGCCTTCGGCCCACTGAAGATACCAGGGGCCCCTTTGGCCGGTAAGTGGAGTGGGAAGACTCAGATCATGTGCTTCTGGCTGCCCAGAGTGGCAGGTATTGGAGATACCTTGTGTGCTCCAGCCTGTTTCCTTGTGTGAGAGATTTGAGAAGTCAGTTAAAGAACTGAAGCGTCGTCCTGAGTTATGAATTCAGTAGTCCAGTTATGCCTGGCCTGAGGAATGGTTATGTGCAGAAATATGTCCAGCTGGCTGGCCAGAGGCCATCTCCCACATTACTGCGCTCCTCCCCCCCGCACCTCAGGTCCTTCAGTACCAGCCGCCTTACGGACCTGCTGCTTAAGGCTGCATTTGGGACACAGGCCTCTGACTCAGGCAGCACTGACAGTCTACAGGAGAAACCTATGGAGATTGGTATGTGAGGGATCTATGGGGCTACTTGTGGCCAGTCTGGTATGAACCCATCCCTGAGCCTGTCTTGTTCTTCAGCTCCCTCTGCTGGCTTTGGAGGGACTCTGCATCCAGGAGCTCGTGCTGGAGGGGCAAGCAGCCCAGCACCTGTGGTATTTACTGTGGGTTCCCCACCCAGTGGTACCACACCACCCCAGAGTACTCGCACCAGAATGTTCTCAGGTAAGGTGTGTGCTGAGGAAAAGCAGCATGTAGGGTGGAGGTTTTGAAGGCCAACTCTTGTTGTGTGACACAGTCCTAAAGTATAGACCATGAAGTATGTGGCATTTCCAACATGCACAGTGATGGTAACCAAGATGCTAGTTTTTATGTCCACCTGCCCTGAAAGGCCACCCTGTGTTGGCTGGGGGTCCTAGGCTCCGGCACAGATCCATTAGGGCCGCTTCACAGTGATGGCAATGGTTCCCTTTTCTTACCATCTCTAGGAAGATGGCGCTAGAGTATTCCAAGATGAAGCCCCAGGGTGCTAGTGCCTTTGACTGTGTTCCTTCAAAGCCTCAGGAGGTTGTGAACTGAGGCACATCTGAACTCTAGAGATGGAGTTTAGAGTGCCAAAGGTTACAGGGTAAGCAGCAGGCAGGCTGCCTGTCCCTTACCAGCCATCTACCTACAGTGGGCTCTTCCAGCTCCCTGGGCTCTACTGGCTCTTCCTCTGCCCGCCACTTAGTGCCTGGGTCCTGTGGAGAAGCTGCGGAGCTTTCTGCCCCAGGCCACCGCTGTAGCCTTGCTGACCCCCTTGCAGCCAACTTGGAGGGGGCTGTGACCTTCGAGGCTCCTGACCTCCCAGAGGAGACCCTCATGGAGGTGAGGCTTGTGTGGAGGTGACAAGCATGGGTGCTCCCTTCTAACCTGCCTGCTTCATACTTAGGGGAGAGATGCCCTTTGGCAGATCAACCATTCAGCCCTGCTGTACACTAGTGTATCTCAGGCTCTCACCTTTATTGCTTCCTCAGCAAGAGCACACGGAAACCCTACACAGTCTGCGCTTCACACTAGCCTTTGCACAGCAAGTTCTGGAGATTGCAGCCCTGAAGGGTAGTGCCAGTGAGGCTGCCGGGGGCCCTGAGTACCAGCTTCAGGAAAGTGTGGTAGCTGACCAGATCAGCCAGTTGAGCCGAGAGTGGGGGTAGGTGTTACCTGGGGATGGAGAATGGCTGTCAGTATTTGTGCCTCTGACTTGCCCCTGACCTGTTTGTTGCTCTCTAGCTTTGCAGAGCAACTGGTTCTGTACTTGAAGGTGGCTGAGCTGCTGTCCGCAGGCTTGCAGACTGCCATTGACCAGATTCGGGCTGGCAAGCTCTGCCTTTCGTCTACTGTGAAGCAGGGTGAGGAAGTGGGCTCAGGGAGGTGGTGCTGGGGTAAGAGTGAACAAGCCTGAAGTGGGAGGGGAAGTCAAAGCGCAGGCTGTGCTCAGCACAGTGTAAGTATATGGGTATACCCAGGACAGAGCTACTTGGGATTGATGTGGCTGTGGCTGGTGGGGGTTATAGCTCCTGCATGGGTGTGACATGCCCTTCCATGAGGGCGTGTGGGCCATTGCTATGGACCTGAGATGATTGACACCTCCACCCTAGTGGTTCGCAGACTGAATGAGCTGTATAAGGCCAGTGTGGTATCCTGCCAGGGCCTCAGCCTGCGGCTTCAGCGCTTCTTTCTGGACAAGCAACGGCTGCTGGATGGGATCCATGGTGTCACTGCAGAGCGGCTTATCCTTAGCCACGCTGTGCAGATGGTATGGGGTAATCTGTGCTGTGTCTGGCAGGGCTTAGGACATTGTTCCTAGGTCCCAGGGGCTGGGACTCTGAAGTTAGGTGTGGTGTTCCTGGGACCTGACATAGTGATCCTGTGCCCTGTGCAGCTTATCAGCTGAGGTAGCATCCTAGCCCTCTCCCCGAGGTCGTTTCCTCAGCTAACATGGAAGGCCTCTGTGAGGAGAACCCCGTTTGTGGGTCTGAGGCAATGTTTCTACTTTGACATACATATACTCCTTACATGAGGAACATGTTCATAGGCCTTCCCCCATCTCTTCCTTTCTGAGTTAGCTGTGACCCAGTTAGTGATTAATTGCATTGTCAGCCATGGTGGTAGGGACGGCAAGGAGTGGGTGCTTTGAACACTGCCATCAGTGCCCCTTTGCTCGCCCTGGGGGAGGAGTTGTATCGAGATGGGACAGACAACACAGTGGCCACCAAGCAGGCAGGTCATGTAGCTCTATGGGCACCTGTAAGCTAATTCCTTCACCCTTTTATGCTCACAATATGACCACAGATGAAGCTATAAAAACTTAGTGTGCTGAGCAGTCAGTCCCCCTGTCTGGCCAGCTATGCCCAGTTTTGCTGTTGCCCTGTAGGTACAATCAGCTGCCCTCGATGAGATGTTCCAGCACCGAGAGGGCTGTGTACCTCGATATCACAAGGCCCTGCTATTGTTGGAGGGGCTGCAGCACACTCTCACGGACCAGGCAGACATTGAGAACATTGCCAAATGTGAGTGTCCTTCCCTGTACCTGAGTGGGGTGGCAGGTGTGTCCTCCCTGCCTCATGCTCTCTCCTCCATTCCACAGGTAAGCTGTGCATCGAGAGGAGACTCTCAACCCTGCTGAGTGGCATCTATGCCTGACTACCTGCTGCCAACCTGCAGGGTAGGGTCTGAGACCTGGCAGACTGTCCTCAACACTGATCCATCCGATGGTGCTGAGACTGACCAGCCAACTCCAGCAGAGATTCTATACTGTGGACCTGTGCAGACTGGTGCAATCCTTCCTTCCCAGGCTGCCAGTCTCTGCTAGCAGGTAGATGTCAGAGTGCCAGGGACAGCTCCCTTACCTACTGGGACAGGAGTTTCTGAACATACTCTTCCTAGATGGCTCCTCACAAGCAGGCATGGCGCCAAGAGACGGTAGATTGGTGCGAGTGGGCACCTGCCACCTGCAAAGCCCAAGGCAGCCCTGCAGACAGGCGAGGCCCTGAGACTGTTGCTGACTACAAGCCAAAGCAAGCTTTTTCTCACAGTTCACTTGCCCCATTGCTCGTCTAAGAAAAAAGGGTATGGTCTTCTGGCCTCCTGATCTCTCTAGGAACTTCTCCCTCTGAGACTACCCACCCAGCTTTTTCAGTCACCGGAGCACTTTATGCATACAGAGACTGGAGAACCTAGCCGGCAGTGCAGACTGCTGGGAACCTGCCTCCTGTTCCTGGCTTTCGTCCTCCAAGATGCTGTATAGATGCAGACCTTGTCTTCATGTATAAAAAGCCCAGTGTTCACCTCCTCCTCCTCCTGTGTCTGGTCTTTGGAGGGAAGCAACAGGCTCGCCTCCGAAGGGAGAGACAGTCCTCGTGTTTAAATGTTCATTAGGGACAGTCATCGTGTGAAGCACCATGCTTTCTAAACTTCTCAACTTCCACATTTTACTCCTAAGATGTGTCCCCACCCTCCCAACACTTTTTTTCTTCATAAAAGGAAACTTTAGATGTTTAAGGATTGGAAGGGTGGAGGCAGGACAGGCCAAGCATCACACTGGATGCTGCCCTTGTAGGAGATGGTGCCAGCCACATGGCCGAGGCTGCAGCATGTGCTGCTGGCCATCTCTTAACTTCCCGTGAGGATGGCTGACAGGGCAGTGCCCTGTCCCCGTCTTCCCCATGCAGTGGGCACATGTGGGTGAAGAATAACATGTGCAAACATGGCCCCTGTAGAGCTTTTCTGCCAGTCTGGCTCCTGAGCTTGGTTGACTTCAGGGTTTGTGCTGAAGCTCGTCTTCCAGGCTCCAGGGTGGACACAAGCTAATACTTTCCTAGGCTCCCTGGTCTGCCAGTCCTTTGTCACCACAATGTCCGTGCATACTTGAAAGTATCTGCGTGTCCACACAGCAGATGTGGGGTTTCTGTCCCACAACAGCATTCAGAATTATAGGCCACACACAGACAAACACGTTTTTCTTTGCAATACTTGAAATACTGCCACTGTGCTTGGTTGTACAAGAAAGCGAATCTCTAAGACCAGTCTCTTCCTTAGTCACCCCATTGCATGTAACATGTTGTATTTATTGCTTTGTGGCCAACTGGAACCCAGAGCCACCAGGGAGGCTAGTGCAGGGGTTCCTTACCCACCACCTGGTTCCTAAAGGCTCCTGGGTGGCTGTGTATGGGTGTGGCTGGCTGTGTGTGGTGTGCGCCAAACCTGCTCCTAAAGCAGTGCTCAGGCCTGTCAATTTCAAGATGAGTTTGTGAGTCCCCCCTTTTGTGTTTCACTGTGTCATATCAGTTTAAAAAAATAAAATTTGGATTTATTTATGTGTCAACTCTATCATGGCGTGCCACTGTCCCTCCAGGACCTAGGTATGCCTTCAGGTCCATTTTTGCAGATTGCCCATGTCCTCCAGCCAAATTGAGTCCCATAGGGCTTCACAGTGCCAGTGGTGGCTTGCTCAGCTTTGGAAGCGAGCCTCAGTTTGATCCAGGGTTAGCTGAGGGGGTTCATATTATGTCCCAAGAAGAAAACAGTATCCACTAGGTCAGTCGAAGATCCAGAGAGGGTGGGGGCTGGTGGAGTAGAACATTATTGAGGGAATGGGGTCTTTGATTCCTAGGCTCAAATGATCTGTCCTCTGCCTAGCTGGGACTGTCTGGGCACCCCATTACACCTAGCTTCACTTGTAATCTTTAGCATGTATACTCTGAGGTGCAGTTTCCCACTAATGACAGTAACCATCTGATGTATGTCAGTACATACATGCTGGTTGCTGGTAATTGAAATCAGGGCCTCTGGAACAGCAGTCAGTGCTCTTAACTGCTGAGCCATCTCTCCAGTCCCTGATGCTAATTCTATAACCTTTTGGCCATTCTGTATGCTTCATCATTTGGTAGGTTGTTCAGATCCTTTGTGCCCTCTGAACCCTTAATACCTTAGGCTCTCAACAGTCCAGGCAGGCTGCAAACACCATGCATGCCATGTATTTAAAAACAACTGAAACACCAATCCTGCTTCTAGGTGTTGGAATCATAGATGTATATCACTGTGTCTAGTTCTACTTTGCCTGTGCTACACACACCTGTTTTTTCCCTCAGAGAACTGGTTTGCTCCTCCATCTGCCTGTGGTCTCCTTTGACTGCACTGGCATTGGGCTGCCTTCTTAATGCAAAGCAAACACCTGGTTGTAAGGCTTGTGTCCTAAATCTGTATTATCTTCAAGGATAAAAATAAATTACTGGGTATAGTGATACCTATACATAATAGTAAACCACAATACTAAAAATGAAAGTCCATCAAGGAGGCAGAGTTCCAGAGGAAGCGGAGATGCTGATGGTTTAAACATACTTGGACATACATACATAGGAATGGGGTAGGGAGCCCACCCCACATGAATAGCCAGTAGGGAGGCACTACATGTTCCTGGAGTCGTTTTTTTTTTTCTGCCCTTTGAGGCATTGTTTCAGGTGCCAGATAGCTTCATACTAGTTAGCTGTACTTGGTTTTGAACTCACAATCCTGCCACAGCCTGTCCAATGCTGGAAATGCAGGCTCTGTGTTACCATGCCTGGAGGAGTTTAAGGTTTATGAGAGAAGGGGAGCTCCCAGTATTCTTTCTGTTTGCAGCTAGTACCTATTGTTAGCATCTTCGTGTTTGGTGCTAGGGTAGACTGAGCCTAAATGGCTTTGTGAATGTCCCAGTATTGTGCTATATCCCTGGACCTTTGATTTGCATATGTGTGTGCCTGTGCGGGTGTGTAGGTAGGGGAGGCTGTCGAATCCCTCTGTGTTGAAGTTAGATATATTTTTATGACCTGATGTGTGTGCTGAGGTCTGAACTCTGGTCCTTGTGATTGAGTACTCTCAACCACAAGGCATTTTCTCCAGCCCTTGTTTTTATTTTGAGGCAGAATCTGGTGAAATTGTCCATGCTGGCTTTGACATTTGACTGTTCTGCCACAACGTCCCCAGTACTAACATAACATCTGCACCACCACACCCAGACAAGCCAGGATACTCTTGAACAGCGATGTGCTACCGTCACTACTTTACAGAACCGAGCGCTGCCTTACAACTCTAGTTCTGCCTGCTCATTCTCATTGTCCCTGTAGTCATCAAGGGTCACCTTGATGGCCTGTGAAAAAGTGAGCAAATATAGTCCGTTTTATGCACAATTGGATGGCAAAGATCTGGGTTGTGTGACAAAGATGCTATTTGGCCATCTTGACTTGTCTGTCATGCTCCTGGGGCTTTGGGATCTGAACCTCCAGCCTTCATTCAGGGTTCTGTGCTGTGTGATTTCACAATGTACTAGGAGCTCTGGACCTGCTGTTGACCCTCTTCCACCCTGAGGTTTCTTCACTTCGTATGGCTGGACTTCTAGATGGCTGTGCTGGGGCAGACCTGGCTGACTGGTTAAGGGGTGATGGTCCCTGTCACCTAAACAGCAGTCAGAGTCAACGAGGCAGTTCAGTTCAACAGAACTCAGTAGCCAGCGTTCAAACTTCTGGAGTCTGACACCACATGGTTTATTTTAGACATGTTTAAGCACAGCACAGTTTGGTGAAAATAATTTTGGTGGTAATTAGCTCAAATTTACATGTACAACAAAGCATACACAAAGCAGGCTAAGTACAGATGGGACATGACCACATCGAAGCTCCACACAGCCCATACCAACAGGTTCTGTAGATTGATGGAGGAAAACAAATTTATGATAGGGGTCTGGAGAAAGGTCCAGTGATACAAATGTCTCTAGCTTCATACAGCACAAAGGTGGTCCGGCCTTCCAGGCAGAAAACAGGTTGCCTGTTTAACATTCTAGCTTCTGTTAATGTTTATCTGTGAGCACAAAGACCTTCATGCCTCCCACACCTTTCTGGTTACACTTCCATGACATGTTTATACCAAAGGGTGAGGCCACACCTAAACAGCAGAGACATCAAGGCTTTCTGTAACAAGGTGGATGAAGAGATACTGGGGTGCCAAGTGCTGGGAAGGACTTTCTGTGGGGGGTCCTTCCTCAGTACGTGTGAAACCAGGGCATTGTGAACTATCTGGAACTCTTCAGCACAGGCAGCTGCTTCTTAGTCTTTCTTCCCCAGGCTCCTTTGTGAGGCTTTGCCTCCCAAAGCCCAGTGGGATCCCACTTGAGTAGGGGGTCACAACCAAGTCCTTTCCATGACCCCTAAGGCCACTGACTCTTGGCTTTGTTTCTACCTGTGGTTTCTCTAACTATAGACTCTAGAAGTGACAGCGTTGGCCCCTATTACTCTACTACAGGAAGGAACAGGTTCTGAGCTGGGTTGGCCACAATGCCGTCCCCAGGGCCTTTCCATTGGTCCCTGGTCACCTTGGTTATGTTTTTCCCCCAGCATACACACATGGCTCCCTGTCCCATTTCAATCTGTGGAGTCATGGCCTTTAGAGGTGTCCAGCCCAGTTCTCCAAGTCTCCCTGTGTGGATTTGTATATCTAATGAAGCCAAGAGTCAGATGGGTGTAGGAAGGATGGAAGCAGAGATTGGTGAAACTCCTCTGGAAGAGAAACAAAGGGCAAACACACCAAGGGTGAGAATGCTCAGGGTGAATCAGACAGCCCGAAAGTGGGGGATGAAGTCACAGAGAAGGAACTGGGGCTTATGTACCAGTGGCTTCTTGTTCAGCTTGTTCATGTTGTCCAGGTTCACTCTTTGGTCAAATTAGAAAAATTGACGTCAGATGTGGTGACTCACACTTGTAATCCCAGCACTTGGGAGGCTGAAGCAGGAGGGTTGCCAGAAATTGGAGGACAGGTGCTGGGTATGGTGGAACACACCTTTAATCCCAGCATCTGGGAAGATATATATGAGAAGAGATATCCAGGCTGGTGAGGGATACATAGTGAGAAGATTTTTTTTTTTTTTTTAATGTCATTACACATATCAGTGTTTGGCAATTGGAGCAGCTTCTGGAAACAACAAATGCTGGCAGACTTGATGGTCCGCACACCACAAAGACAGTGGTGGGGCTGCAAGTGCAGCTGTGATCTCCCAATGCTAACTTTGGTGCCACGGGCCAGGCAAGGACCTGCTCAGTCCCACTGTATCGGTGCTGGGGCTATCTGGACGTCAGCAGTTATAACCTGCTGAATGGCTCCCTGGTGTACTCTAACCTTCACGTTTTTGTGGTTTCAATTTTCAAGCCGCGGCAATGCTGAGCCTTTGCCTTGTCTGCAGAGCTGCAGCTAGACCGGCTTGGATCCTGGTGGGAAGCCCCACCCACTGGGTCCACCCCACTAGGCACGTCCCAGAAAGACTTTTGTCCGCCTTCGGCCGCCTTCCAACGCTTGCCCGCTTCCGCCTTCGTGCACGTGGTCAGCTTCGGGGGTTCCGCGGCGCCGTGAGTGGGTCCGGCGGGACTTTTCTCCTTTCTTAAGCGCTCTGGCTGCGCGATCTCTAGGGGGTTGGCGTGGGGGTGGGCAGAGGCTGCGGGGTCACAGGTCAGCCTAGGATCAGGGGCGCCGCAGGGCCGGAGCCCAGAAATCAGGAAGACGGGGCAGGGATTTCGAGGCTGCAGAGTTTGGCAGGGATCGTTGAAGTCCGGGGTCGGCGCCCGCCACCCCGCAGCGCATGGGCTTCCCCCGCCTGTGGGCCGCACTGCTGAGAGCCTGGGGACGGTGGACGGCGCTCCCAGGCCCGCGCGTGCCCGGGTAAAGATCCCGCGACCCCGCTGCCTCTGTACTGAGTCCCCACGACTGCCCTGAGCTGTCTGCCTCCTTTTGCTTATCCGTGCCTTGTTTCCATCGCTGCCCTGTACGGCCCTGCTGGAGCACTGCCGGCTTGTGTCCGACTCTGCCTCAAACTCCACCCCTGAGTTGCTCCTGTTGCCCAACCCCAGCCACTCTGTCACTGATGAACCAGGCTGGTTTGTCATTAGGCAAGGTCTTCAGAAGCCGCTGAGGCAGGCAGAACTGGGTCCTCTCACTGGGTTCTGTTTTTGTGCCCTTTTACCACCTTGGTCACTCATGCCTATTTTTCTCAGCCTGCCGCCTATGGCTGGAAACAAGGTGCCACCAGCGCTGGCCTCACACCAACCGGACAGGAAGGGCCGAGGTGGCTGGGTCTGGGAGGAGACGGAACATCCTGCCAAGAGGGTCAAGGGCGGTGAGGATGAAGAGCCTCCACGCAAGCTACCGAAGCGCAAAATTGTGCTGCTCATGGCTTATTCGGGAAAGGGCTACCACGGCATGCAGGTGAGGAGGGCTGCGCCTAGACAGCCCCTACCTGAGTCAGCTCCCCTGATGCTACTCAGAGCAAGGCCAGTCCCAGGAAACAGCAAAAAACCATCAGTCTTGGGTGGTTTTCTTCCTCTATGTTTAGGACAGCTCTGTGGCTGGTTCACATGTGACCTTGGGAGCAGTGAATCTTCATTTTTAGGGTGGTGCCTGCACAGTACCTGGGGAACTATGTGACATGGGCAGGCTTACTGAGAGTGGGGACCAGATTGCTGCCAGGTGCAGCTTGTCGGGAATCCTGAGGAGCCTGCGGCAAGATAGGCTCTGTCTCTAACTAGACAGTGTCTTATAAAAGGGACCCTGACCAGTGTGGGTAGAATCTTGTTCATTCTTGTCACCTCTGCTGTTGACATTGTTTTAATTTCTAATTTTTCTTTGAGACAAATTTTCACTTTATTATTATTATTTTTTCTGTGTTAATGGGTGGTTTGCCTGCATGCGGTACCTGTACTGCTCTCAGAGGCCACGAGAGGGTGTACTATCCCCTGGGGCTGGAGTGACAGGCACTTGGGAGCTGCCTTCTGGTTGCTGAGAATCAAACTCCGTCCTCTAGAAGAGCAGCCAGTGCTCTAACACTGAGCCATCTCTCTGGTCACTTTCCCCACTTTTCAAACCTTAATCTTGAGCCACAGGATGGAGTTCACTGCTGTGATGTGTCCAACCAAAACAGTGGCTCCAGAACATAACGTCTGACCAGGCATGATGGTGACTTCGAGAGTGAATGACAGCGGTGACATAAGTCATGTTCTGTTTTACTTTTAATAAACTGTAGGCTGACTGGGATGGTGGCATATAGCCTGTCATCCTGGCGTCCGGGAAGTTGATGCAGGAGGATTGCCAAGTTCAAGGATAGTTGGGGCTACAGGCGGGCCTTGTCCCTCTCCAGTAAGAAATACATAGGCTTCAGCAGTGAAATCGTGGTGCAGTGAGAGTGGGTAGGGAGCGGTGCCTTCAGGCTGAACAGTGCTTTGAATGTGGTCTAGGCTTTGATGTTCCTTTGGACGTGCAGACTGTACTGCTTCCGGCTCCACTGGTCTGCTTTTCTCGAGTAGTTCTGATGGTGCAAGGTTTTTTTTCTTCTGGGCTTTCTCAGTAATATCCCATTTGCCTCAGTTGCCCCACTAGAGATATGACAGAGATGCCCGTCTCACAGAGCTGAGTGAGGGTTGTGGTCCTTTTTGTTACGGTCTTTTTATGTTACTTGGTAAGTGTTCCTGACTTCATCAGTAGCAGTGGGAAACATAGGGTAGAGCAGGCTTTGAAAAGACTGCCTCAACCAGGGAGCCTGGTTGAAGTGTTCACGTGCCCTGCTTCCCTTGGGAAGGATTTCCCTGAGAGTCTTGGCTCTAGTCTCTATTCTGAGGGTTGGTGGGATGCTTCTGACCTCATGGGGTCATCAGCACCATGAACCCTGTGGCTAGGAAAGGTTGAGAGGCACAGCATTAGAGCTGGTTCTGGAAGTGAAGGTCAGCTTTCTGGCATGCATCCATCCCATGAGCTCATGAAAACAGGTTGTCCGCTTTTTTTCTTTAGAGGAATCTGGGGTCCTCCCAGTTCAGGACCATCGAAGATGACTTGGTATCTGCCTTAGTCCAGGCAGGTTGTATCCCTGAAAACCATGGCACAGATATGAGGAAGATGTCCTTCCAGCGGTGCGCTCGTACAGACAAGGTATGTGTCCTACTTGCCTGTGGCTTTTACTGTCCCATGGTCTCAGGGATCCTAGCCAGGGGTCATGCCTGTTGAGTCAGTTGTGGTAGTAGTGACATGGTTTGTGTTCTATTTTACTTTAAAAAGAAAGAAAGAGCTTAGGTTGGCTGAGTTGGTGGTGCTTGTCTGTCATGCCAGTATTCCAGGGAAAGAATAGTTGTTTTGTTGTATGAAGGGCCAGGAGTGCAGATTACTATCTGGTGCTGCATCCCCGGTGGGATGGGCAAGACCCTGTCTTCACTGGCCTTTGCTTTCCTTGGATAGTTCTGAAAGAAAAAGAAAGAGAGATAATTTATTGAGTTATAGAGAGGATTTGGGAGTTAAGAAAAATTACTACTCTTCAGAGGATTAGAGTTTGGTTCCTAATACCCACATCCTATGGGTCAGACCTCCCATAACTCCAACTCCAGGGGATCCAATATGTCTGGCATTTTTGGGTACCTGCTCACACAATTATGCATATCGAGAATATACAATAGTTAAAAACTTTTGGGAAATTGATGACTAGCTAGCTGGGTGGTAGTGGTGATACACAACTTTTTTCCCAGCACTTGGGAGGCAGAGGCAGGTGGATCTCTGTGTTTGAGGCAAGCCTGGTCTACAGAGTGAGTTCCAGGACAGCCAGGGATATACACACTAGTCTGGAATGCAGCAGGTTCAGGGCAGAGACCACCGGAGGCTATTTGGTTCTAAACTAGGCAAGTGTCACAGTGATGGAAGTTCTAGCTCAAAGAGAAACAGGTTATGAACAGTAAGTAGCCTACAGTGCAGACACTTGTATCTGTGTCCCCAGCCTCTGTCCCCATAGCTTTTGGGGACCTCTGCCTGCTTTTGCCTGTACATTGGCTTTTTCCTCCACAAGGAAGGCTAATCCTAAGTCTGTCATTTATCTGCACAGCCAAGGTGTGTTCATTTCAACAGCCAGTCGGTATGAGGGAACTGTCTTCACTCTGTGACACTAGGACTTTTTAAATTATAATTTTAATAATTGTATCATAATCATCATCATTGTGTGCTGGTATGGGTGTGCACAAGTGGACTTCAGTCCTCCTTGGGTTCCAGAGATCAGGTCTGCAGGCTTGCATGGCAGTGTTACCACGTGCTCAGCCATCTCTCCAGCCCGGGTGAGAGGTCTTTGACACCATTGCCTAACTAACATGGTAGGCATATTACCACATGGCTCATTCCACAGAAGAGGTGACTGATGGCCTAGCTTTTGTACTTCACATCACAAGAACAAGTCCCACTGTCTGTGATTGATATGGATATCCATCTGGATTCAATTCTTAGTTGATGGTGGCACTTGGGGACACATCTTGAGAGGATACATCACATTCCTGGGCCTGGGACATACAGAACCATATGGCTAGGCCCTTGTTGGTAGGTCTTTATGACTGGATTGACCTGTGAAGGAGCCTGCTGTGTATAGATCGGGGTGATAACGGATATTCCACAGCATGGCTAGGCATGGGGCAAGTGTCCCGGAACTTGGGAGAACTGCAAGTTTAAAGATAGTCTAGGCTTCAGAGTTTAAGGCCAGCCTTCTCTATACAGCTGGACTCTGTCTTAAAACAAACAAGCAGCAGAACACTGGGCCTTTTTAAAAAAGATTTATTTATTTTTATATAAGTACACTGACACAGTCTTCATACACACCAGCAGAAGGCACTGGATCCCATTCCAGATGGTTGTGAGCCACTGTGTGGTTGCTGGGAATTGAACTCAGGACCTCTGGAAGAGCAGTCAGGGCTCTTAACCTCCAGCCCCACACTGGGCTTTCTTATGCACATTTTTCATCCCTGCAGGGGAGGAAGGATTGTGGCAAGACTGTTGGAGTTAGCTTGGTGTATGTGAGTGAGTTCCAGGCCACCTAGGATCACATTTGGAGACCCACTCCCAAAAGCACCTCCTCTTCCGCCTTAGGACCAGGGTGTGAGGGTTGTGCTGGAGAACAAGGCCCTGGCCCACCTCTCCTCTCTGCTCTGTTTCTATGTAGGGTGTGTCTGCAGCCGGGCAGGTGGTATCCCTCAAGGTGTGGCTCATCGATGACATTCTGGACAAGATCAACAGCCACCTTCCATCCCACATTCGGATTCTGGGTAAGCTTCCCTGTGTAACCCACCTGAGTGACCTCGTATGAACAGAAGCTGTGCTTGCTCTGCCGCCACTGGCCATGCAGGTACCAAGCAGGGGGTGGGGTGCTGTGAAGGTTCGGTGTTGAGAGATCAGTTCCACGGCCTTTGGCTGTACTGCTGGGATAATCTGTGGGTACTTTCCCCATAAACAGTAGTTATGAGGATGCAGACTGTTGAGATGGTGCCAGCAGTGCTCTCGTAAGAGGATGAACCTGGAGCCTTATGCTTGTTCCCCTTTAACTTCTCTTAAGTTTTTTTTTTTTTTTTTTAAAGATTGATGTTTATGAGTACACTGTAGCTGTCTTCAGATACACCAGAAGAGGGCATCCCATTACAGATGGTTGTGAATCACCATGTGGTTGCTGGGGATTGAACCTCTGGAAGAGCAGTCAGTGTTCTTAACTGCTGAGCCATCTCTCCAGCCTGTTCTTGGGTTTGTTTTTGAGACAAGGTCTTTTTGTATAACCCTGGCTGTTTGGAACTCACTGTAGATCAAGTTGGCTTTTAATTTACAGAACTCTGATGATCTCTGCCTCTCAGTGCTGGGATTAAAGGTGTGAGCTACCACACCTGGCTTTAAAACAAAACAAATCAAGCCTTGGTATTTTAAATAAGTTAGTTATTTTGTTGGCAATGCTAGGGATTAAGGCCAGGGCCTTGTATACTCTAGTCAAGTTTGTTTTTCTCCCCTCTTCCTCCCGCACTCATCTCCTTCCCCCCATCTCTAGGTAGGCTCTTGTGTAGCCCTGGCTGGTCTAGAACTCTGCTGTATAGAC
This sequence comes from Micromys minutus, assembly GCF_963924665.1. Classification (NCBI taxonomy): domain Eukaryota; kingdom Metazoa; phylum Chordata; class Mammalia; order Rodentia; family Muridae; genus Micromys; species Micromys minutus. The sequence continues at coordinate 36,067,844 of NC_137964.1, forward strand.
AGGGTTGGCCCTGAACCCACAGAGATCTGCTTCCTGACTGCTGGGATTAAAGCATTTAGTACTAGCCAAGTTTTCTGTCTCTGAGCTATACTCCCTAGCCTGTTAAGACTTTGGTGAGGGCAGGGAGTTCTTATCCATTCTGACTACACAGTAAAACTCTGTCTCAAGAATAAAGTCTAAATAAGTAATACCTAAACAAACAAAGGAAGACAGCCTTTTGAAGACCTTGCTGTTACCTCCATTCTGTTCTTGAGCCTGTGGTCTTCATGCCTAACCATCTGTAATGGGATCTGATGCCCTCTTCTGGTGTGTCTGAAGATAGTGGTAGTGTACTTATATAATAAATAAATAAATATTTTTTAAAAATTAAAGAAAAGAATATTTAATGAATTACCTGGAAATAACCTCTAGTATGTAGACCAGGCTGGCCTTCCATTCCAGAGTGCTGGGATTAAAGGCGTTTGCTACTGTGTTTAGTCCGGCTTTTTTTTTTTTTTTTTTTTTTTTTAATTGTTTGATCATACATGTATATGGTGTGATCAGAATGTCCCTGATTTCTCCTTGCTCTTGTAACTTCTCCTTGTCCCCTAACTTAGTATAGGAGCTTCAGCTGGAGCATGGTTGCATGTCTGAAGAGAACTGTCTCTCTTTGTCCAGCAACCATCAGCTGCCAACAGCTCCTTAGCTAGGGCTGAGAACCTCCAGTTTTGTTCAGTTAGCATTTTCTTATTGAAATCTGCTCCCTTATCTGTAGAAAGGCTTCTAGTATTCTGGGTCCTAGCTACTCCCCCTCCCATGACTCGTGACTGAAGGCCTGGTCAGAAGCTGCACTGCAGATTTTTAGCCTGGACTTGGTGTTGTTTGCCAACTCCACTCTCAGCAGACCCTTAGGTTTCTTTGTTATTTGGGTTTGTTTCATTCTGAGCTTCAGCACTGTGTGGATTCTGAGTTCGGAATCAGGACTGGGTGCCACTCCCGGGCATGTGGTACCAGAACCATGCTGTCTGGATGTCCTGCCTTGGAAGTGTTTCTGCTCACCTGGGTTTCTGTCATCCTGTCCCCCAGGATTGAAGAGGGTCACAGGCGGTTTCAACTCCAAGAACAAGTGTGACGCCAGAACCTATTTCTACATGCTGCCTACCTTTGCCTTTGCTCACAAGGACCGGGACGTTCAGGATGAGAGCTACCGCCTGAGTGCAGAGACCCTGCAGCAGGTCAACCGGCTTCTGGCCAGCTACAAAGGCACCCATAACTTCCATAACTTCACCTCGCAGAAGGGGCCGAGAGAGCCCAGTGCACGCCGATACATACTGGAGATGTACTGCGAGGAGCCCTTTGTACGGGAGGGCCTAGAGTTTGCTGTGATCAAGGTGAAAGGCCAGAGCTTCATGATGCACCAGATCCGGAAGATGGTTGGCCTGGTGGTAGCCATTGTGAAGGGTTATGCCCCTGAGAGTGTCCTGGAGCGCAGCTGGGGCGAGGAGAAGGTGGATGTGCCCAAGGCACCAGGGCTTGGCTTAGTCCTGGAGAGGGTTCACTTTGAGAAGTACAACCAACGCTTTGGCAGTGACGGGCTGCATGAGCCCCTGGACTGGGCTCAGGAGGAAGGGAAGGTGAAGGCTTTCAAAGAGCAATACATCTACCCTACCATTGTCAGCACTGAGCGGGATGAGCGGTCCATGGCTCAGTGGCTCAACACTTTGCCAATCCACAACTTCAGTGGCACTGCACTTGGAGCGGCGGGCACAGGTGCCAAGGTAGGAGTTTAGTCTAGAGTATGCATCATGTGCACCTATTAGCTGGCTAGGCTGAGTTGTAAGTAACAAGCTGCATCCCAGAGAATCCCCAAAGTTGCCACAGCCCTTGGAGGAGTGGGCTACCTCCTGCTCCACCCTGTGGTCTTGGCTGCCTGCTGAAGTAGTTGTCAACCCCTAGGCAAAGTTTACTCATGGGCTGGCATTGGGCTGCAGCTGCTGAGTAGTGTGTCTGGCTACCTCTAAAGGCACGGGCTGTTTGTGCCTGCTTGTTCAGCTTCAGTCTGTTCCTGTGGCCTTCCCTCTACAAGACTACCTTTGCTCAGAACTATACCCAGGATTCCGTTGTTTTTCCCTAGGCCCACACATGGGAGTGCTTACAAAGTTGGGTCTCATGGTCCTTTTCCTGCTTGTCCCTTTCCTACAGGTCCCCAATTCCCTGGAGGGCAGTGAAGGGGATGGAGACACTGACTGAAACCATAGATGCTGCCACTGCTGTGAGTGCCGAGGCTGGAATCTCCGCACCGCCTGTCACCCAGGACAGGGGAGCCAAGAATTCGGGGGCCAGCATGTGGATGTAGCCTGGCTTCATACCTCAGGATATTAAATTCTCATCCCAGGAATCAGCTGCCTATTTTAGCCCATGCATTGTGTGCATACACCTTAGCATGAAAGGACACTTTTTAAAAAAAAGAAGTGACTTTTTTCTATTAAATATGTTTTGCTTAGTGAATTGTTCTTTTCCTATTTTTCTTCTCTGGTTGTGAGATTAGTAGAACACTGCTGTGTCGGGGAAATCTGAAGGGCAGGCACAGAGGGTCAGCACAGTGAGGGTCAGCGCAGGGTGTGGTTGACAGGGTAGGCAGTAGATGCAGCCACTAGCGGTCTGCTCACAGCTGCTTCCGATACTCTCCCTTCCATCCTGACCTATCCTTTGAGACTATTCCAGTTTCTCTGAAGTGACTACACTGGTGATTTCATGCTGCCTGTTCTTGGGGAGACCTCAGGTGGGACTGGGTCTCAGTAGCCCCCACTTTCATGCCCTGGTGTCCTTTACCTCCTTCTGGCTCTCCTTTCTTATGCCATGTGACTGTTCATGTCCCTCAGCCGTTGGTGGCTTCCACATATCCCTCCTCACTGGACACCCACGGCCACTGCCTCACCACTGGACCTGGACTGCCCCTTCAGCCTGGTGGACTCTTCCCAGACCTCTCTGGCCTTTTATGGGGAGGCATTCTCAAATTTCTAGCACTGTCAGTGCCACAGGGCCCCAAGGCCTGCACATCATCCCATGACCTATATTTTTGGTTTGTTCAGAATGGTAAGCAAGTCACAGCTCCCTAAAGCAGGGAGGGGTCAGGTCCCCAAAATGGGTAGCCTTGTTTTTGCAGAGGAGTTGGGTTTGCTTTCCAGCACCAATATGGTGGCTGGCAACTCTGTATCTAGTGCCAGATGATCTGACAGGCAGGCAGGCAAAAGAGTTAATAGACAATTTATTTTAGGGGTTAGTGGAATGGCTTAGCAGTTACAAGTGGCTGCTGGGTCCATACAGAGGACCCAAGTTCAGTTTCCAGCACCCATGCTGGGCAGTTTATATCAATCCACAATCAGCTCTAGAAGACTCGGTCTCCTCATCTGGCCCCCGAGGGCACTTATTAGTATGTACACCTTATTAAAAGATAAAAGAAAGTGTGTGTACATGTAAGCTCCCCCATGTGGGTTTTAGGAACCTCATTCTGGTCTTCTACAAGAGCAGTAGTGCTTAAATTTCTAAAAGTTAGGGCTGGAGGGATGGCTCAGTGGTTAAAAGCACTGACTTTTCTTCCAGAGATCTTGAGCTCAAATCCCGGCAACCACATGGTGTCTCACAACCATCTGTAATGAGATCTGATGCCCTCTTCTGGTGTGTCTGAAGACAGCTGCAGTGTACTCACATAAATAATATATAATAAATATGTCTTTTAAAAAATTTCTAAAAATTATTGCGTGTGTTTGTGTCACGTGGAAACCAGAAGAGGATGATGTCAGATCTGGAGCTAATTACAAATGGCTGTGAACCACCTGATGTGGATTCTGAGAACTGAATTATACTTCTCATGGCTAAGCCATCTTTCCAGCTATCCTGAACTTTTAAAAAATATTTATTTATTTTATTTATATGGGTTATTATTTATGTGATGCTCAGGTTGAGATCCACCGAATTACAGGCTTCCTTCCTTCCTCCCTCCCTTCTCTTATAGTGTTTTGAAAATTATAATCTCTTTCAAACTCTCACAGCAATCCTATCTTCTCTTGGTTGTGGTTTTTTGCGCACTTCTCTTACGCCTAATGATGCTGGATGTATTTCAGACTCCTGCTTACTGCGTCTTAGGCTCCTTTTTGTTTGGAGGGCTAGTCCCCTATTTCCCATGAAGACAGGGAGTACCCAGAGGAAGCAATCAGGTCGGGGGAACTTTCCTACTAAGCCTCACCGGCTGGAACGAGTCCCCAGGTGGCGTAGCTGAGGGAAACTCAAGTTACAGCATCAACTGAAGAGGCCACGCCCCTCCCCGAGTCTACCGGAACTTCTCCGAGCCCTAAGGCTCCGCCTTGTACTGGTGAGGCCACGCCCCTTCCCGAGTCTACCCGAACTTCCCCGAGCCCTGAGGCTCCGCCTCATACCGGCGAGGCCACGCCCCAGCCCGTGGGCATAGTCCCAGTTCCCAGACCTGCCCAGAGCGCGCGCGCTGACTCGCCTCGTACTGACCGAAGCTGTCCCGCCTCGCATAGAAGAGCCCTTTCGGAGGCGGCTCCGACGTAGCTCTCCGCTCTCCGAACCCCGCCCAACGCGCCTCCCGCATATAGCCCCACCCCTAAACTGGTTCAGAAGCCGCTTTCGTCCTGCCTCCGCCATCTGCAGCGCCTCAGCTTCAGGCGACCTCGCGCGGCTGTGGTCGGCGCTACAGGACAGGTACCGTTAGTCCCTCGCCGCTCGCCGTAGCCCCTGCGCTGCTACTTCCTGTGCCCGCGGACCCGGATGCGCCGAGCGGCTGCGGCGCGCTCGAGCCTCCCGGCTGTCCTGACGCGGGGGAGCGCGGCTCGCGGTGCAAGTCAACCGGACGGCGTCAGCCGGGGTGAGAGGCGGGACGGTGGGCGGCAGGCGGCGGTGGCGTGCCGAGCGGTCGTCTTCAGCGGTGCTGCCGCCCTTGTCGCGTCGGGCCCAGGCCGCGGCGGCGCTTTGTCGTGGGCGGGCGGGGCCGAGGGGCCGGGCGGCGCGGAGAGGGACCGGTGGCTCGGCGCGTGGTCCGGCCTCGGGAAGGCCCTTCTCTGCTCCTCATTCTAGCGGGCCGGGTTCTAGGCAGGCGCGCGGCCGTTTCCGAGCGCTCGGGAAGGCGGGGCTCTTAACGCCCGCTGCACCGTTGGTCGGCGGCGCGCGGCTTCCTTTCGCGACGTAGATCCTTGAGGTAGAGCGGGAAGAGACGCCGGGGACCTGGGAGAGCTCCCCAGGCTGGGGCCCAGAGGTGCACCATCAACCGCGTAGCCGTCTCTCCGCTGGTCTGTGTCTAAGTCCAGTATCCGGGAGCACAGTGACTTGGGGGTTGCGCTCATTCCTGGCAGTATATTTGCGTTTTTTTTTTTTTTTTTTGTGCTCTTGATTTTATGTGTGACAAAACGGTTCTTGTTTTGTTTCGTTTTTGTTTTTATTTCCATTTTAAGACAGGGTAGCCCTGGCCTTTTAACTCGCCATTTATACTAGGCTGGCCTTGAGCACACAAAGATCCTCGGTTCTTGTACATTGTGTGTGTGTGTGTGTGTGTGTGTGTGTAGTGAGACAGATTGACTGAGACTGACTTTGAATGTACATGGTGTGTGTGTGTAGTGAGACAGAGAGACTGACTAAGACTGACTTTGAATGTACATTGTGTGTGTGTGTGTGTGTGTGTGTGTGTATGTGTGTAGTGAGACAGAGACTGACTGACTGAGACTGACTTTGAATGACCACAAGGCAAACTGTATGTTAAACTTTAAATTTTGGGTGTGCGTATTTAGGTTTTCTGAGACAAAGTCTCATGGAAGTCCGAATCAGCCTGGACGGAACTCATTGAGTAGCCTAAGCTACTCTGTAATTCTTAGCAATCCAGATGCCACAGCCTTGGTAAGTTGCAGGTGTGAGCCATCGTGCCTGGCAGTTCCATTTACTTGTTTTTGAGATGAATCTTTGTGTCCCAGGCTGGCCTCGGACCCTGGCCTCAGGTTGTCATCCTACCTCAGTCTCTTGAGTAGCTAGGAGTGCTGGTACCTGCTGCGGTGCCGCCCTTCACCCCCTTATTTATTTTTTTTAAAACATGTTTTCACTGAGTAGTCCTGGCTGGACTGCAACAGGCTGGCCTCGAACTCAAAAGAGATCTACCTGCTTCTGCCACCTGAGTACTAAAGGATTGAACTCCATACTTCTTTTCTGCCCATCTCAATGTTTTAAAAACTCAAGATAGTCTAATAACGAAAGTGTCATTATTTTCTCTTACTCAATTCTAACCTTATTTTGTTTGGGATTATGTAATGAAACTGTGTTTTAAGTTGTGTAGGTACTATGATCTTTTGTACTATGAGTTGTACAATAACTGCCTCATCATGTTGCTGGTACTGTCCCTGTGAGGCAGTTACTGGTGCCGTGGCCACTGTGTTGGATTGCTCTTTGTGGCCCACTCAGGGCAATAACATGCCATTCTGCAGAATGGCTGTCAGTTGTTTTCTGGCCACCTTATTTACAACTACATAGTAAGCTTTCCTTGGGTTAATGCCTCCCTCCAGTTGAACCTTTCAGCTTTCATCTGCCTTGTATTCCTGGGTGGGAGAGAATTTTTTGTGTGCTCTCAGCCACCATTTCCTTCTTTTTTTGTAGTGCTTTACTTAGCCTTTTGGTCACCTCCTCTCCAGTGATTAGGCTCCACTGTTTCTGAGGTCATATATATATGTGATATATATATATATTCTGTGTGTGTCTGTGTCTGCTGTGTGTAAGTGCCTGCCGACAGGAGTCTGATCTGGTGGTTATGAGCTACCCAGCATGGGTGTTGGGAATTCAAACTCAGATCCTCTTGAAGGAGCAGCAGGGGCTCTTGACTCTTGAGCCTTCTTCAACCTTGCGTTTTTATTTTATATGTATAGGTGTTTTGCCTGCATGTATATCTCTGTACCACTTGGGTGCCTGATGCCTACAGAGAGGCCAGAAGAGGGAATCAAATACCCTGGAACTAGAGTTGTAGAGGATTGTAAGTCACCGTGTTGGTGGTGAGAATTAAACTCATGTATTCTGCAAGAGCAGGCAGTGCTCTTAACTGCTGAGCCATCTTTCTAGCCCATGATCATGAGTTTCTTGAGGTTGTTAAAAAGCAAAGAAGTGGAAGCATTGTCATTTTTACTTACATTTATTTATTTGATTGGTGAGCCATAGGTGTCCTTGAACTATGTAGACCTATTTCAACTTGAACTTGTGATCCTCCTGCCTCTGCCTTCTGAGTACTTCCATTACAGACAGGTATGTGCTACCATACTTTGCAAAAAGCCTAATTTTTAATGTGTTTAATCTTTGTGAATGTGTGTGGTACTGGGAATCTCAAATTCAAGTTCCTCCACATGTTAATCAAGCTCTTAACATTGAGTTATGCCTAACCCTTATCCTTAAACAGTTAATGTTTTAATACTCTTAGTAAAGGGTGTAAGTTTTTGGTGTCTGTCAAATGACTTGTTTGGGTATGGAAAGTGTTCTTGAACAGTTTCTCAGGATTGAAGGAGACTACGTTTGTGGGAGAATTTTGAAATGTGAGAGTACTTTGTTGGGTAGAAGAGAAACAGTTTTATGTAGCTAGACCTCAGTGATCAGATGTTAGAAGGCCTTTAGGTGTAGCTGCCACTGACTGCTTTGGAGCTTGATCTCAACCCAGTTGGGTTCTGGCTCTTACTGAGTTTTCATTATATAAGATGGAGACCATTTAACCAATATTGGCTGTAACAACTACTAACCCCCAAAACCTGCTCTGTATGGGCCAATGGGAGTAGTGATAAAACAGTTTACTGTTCAAGTGAGCCTTTCCCTTTGTGATTTTTCTGTGGCCATTTCTCCAAGTGCCATTTTCACCTCTCCTGCCTTTCAGTGTGTGTGTGGGTGTGTGTGGGGGTGTGTGGGTGGGTGTGTGGGTGTGTGTGGGTGGGTGTGTGGGTGTGAGAGTGTGTGTCTTTCGGAGTTTGACCAAAATTAGAACTTATCAGGATATTGTGGCCCAAGCTTAGGAAGCAGTAACAGTTGCATCTCTATGAGTTTGAGGCTAGTCAGGCGTTAAGTAGTCAAGTTATGCCTTAAAGGAAATAAATGAAAATAAAGCTAAAATTTAAACTGTGTTAAATGGGTTATTAGGGCATGTAAATTAAAATTATACATGTGCTCTCATCCCAGTTAAAGTGACAGTTAACAAAAAGACAGTAACGATTGGTGAGCCTGTTAAAAAGGGAGCTGTGGTATGTAGTTGGGGGGAGCGTAAATTAATACTGCTAAAATGGAGCCAGAATGGAAGAAACCTAAAAAGACTAAAAAATGGAACAATGGTGGAACAATCCCATTCCTAGGTATATATATCCAAGGGAAATGTAGTCAGTACATTTGAGATATGTCCATTGTATGCCTGTGGTTACCTGTCCTGATGAGGTTCTTCATCTGTTTATTTAGAAATAGTCTTGCTAGTTGGGCCTAGCTGATCTGGAACTTGCTGTATGGATCAGGCCACCTCCCATTTGTGGTACTACTGCTTTTGCCTTAAGTACTTAGGTTTAATGTATGTGCTACCATTTCTGCATTTAACATTCTTGGTTGTGCAGGCCTTTAATTCCGTCATTTAGGAGGCAGAATCAGGCAGATATCTAAATTTGAGCCAGCCTGTTGTACAGATGGGGGTTTCAGGGCAGCCAGAGCTACACTGAGAAACCCTGTTTGGTGTACCTGTATGGGCTGTTTTATTGGGGTCTTCTGTCTCTACCTCCCTTCCAACCCCCTTAACACAAGGTAGGAAAGAAAGATAGGGGGGAAAGTGGCATAGACCTTTTTAGATTACGTCCTGCTGATTAGGGACTTTGGGTTCCTAGGGGCAAGTCCAGTCTTTGCCATCAGAATAGCTCCAAACAGCAATATAGGTCTTCTGGTGGCTCTCTCATTTATACCCTCTCCAGAGTACTTACCCCAGAATTAAGGCAATCTCATAGCTGCAAATCCCAGCTGGCAAAAATCACGTCCCTGCTTAGTGCACTAGCAAATCATAATCATTTCCTGTGAAACAGCCTCTTATCCCATACCTGGGATTAGAACAAAACATATTCATGTAACTTAACTGGGTCTTTAAAGAAACCAAAATTCTCACTGCAAAACCCTGTCTTGGAAAAAACAAAAAGAAGAGAAGTTTTCAAATGAGTTTATATTTTTATATTATGGGAGCTTTAGTGAAGTATTTATTTTAGAATTTATTTGTATTAATTTAAAGTTGTGTGGGAACACAGGTGCCTGTGGAGATAAGAGGCATCACATTTACCTGGAACTAGAGTTTCTGGAGTTGTACGTATTGGAATCAGATTTGGACCTCAGTGAGAGCTCTCTTCAGCCCACGTTCATAAAGTCTTGCCTTTAGGGCACCTTTGCTCTGGTTTCAGTGTGACTTTTTTTTACAGCTACAGCAGCTTTGCTTTTGTCTGTAACTGTAAATGTGCTTATTCTTTTTTTCCTCAGCAAGTGTGTATTTGCTCTGAATTTCCAACTGTAAATCTAATTAATGGCAGCCAGCAGTAGTATGCCTTGAATGTTTCAGTGTTTTGAAATTTTTTTTCTGCCAGATTAATTAGTATTTTACTTTTGAGGTCAGCCTCAAAATTTCAGGATATAGGCAGAATGTATGTTCTTTGCCAGGATGTAACAGGAATGTCTCTAGTCCAGCTCTGACAGACTTTGTTCTCACCTAAAACCTCACGAGTGTTGTCTTAATTGTCTACATTTCTGTTGGCATTTTGTTCTTCCACATGCCCACAGGATTGTCCTATTAAGAGATGCTAGCACAATAGTGAAGGGCTTTGGGCTGGAGAGATGGCTCAGTGGTTAAGAGCACTGACTGCTCTTCCAGAGGTCCTGAGTTTAAATCCCAACAATCACATGGTGGCTCACAACCATCTATAATGAGATCTGATGTCCTCTTCTGATGTGTCTGAAGATAGCTACAGTGTAGTTATATATAATAAATAAATAAATCTTTAAAAAAATAGTGCAGAAATTCTTCAGCTCACCTTTCCATATCTCCTTTCCTTTACTCAGTTCCAAAGACCTGTGAATCACTACTTGGTTAGATGATAACTGCAAGGATTTCTTGGTGTCAGTTTTCTGTGTTAGCTTCTTTTCTTATTGTTGTAATACGATATTTGATAAGTATCTCAAGTTAACATATAGGTGGTGGTTTGAGGTTGCAGTGTGGCTTGTTTACATCTTGGTAGATCAGAAAACAGGGAGCTTGGGCTAGAACCAAAAATTGAAATGTTAACTTCAAGGCCCACCACATCACTTATTTCTGCTAGCCAGACCACACTTCTGATGCTTCTCCCTACCTCCTACAAAAACACTCTGAGACTTAAGTATTCAAACATGAGTGTGTGGGGGACAGTTCACATTTAGACCAGATACAGAAAGCCAAGTACCTTGTGATCTTATTTGTGCATGGAGTAAAGTAAATTTCAGAAGTTGAGAATAGATTAGTTAAGTGATGGATACCAAGTTACAGGTAAGTGGGAGGAGATCTGCAGCATCCTGGGTGTGCAACAGTCTGTCCTGCGTTTCTGAGGGTTCTCAGCACAGAGGTGATATGATGACCATGATGTCAGAACTGCAGGTGCAGATATCACCACCCCACTGCACCCATGAACATGCACAAAGGATATGTCAGTTTCTAAAAGCTGATGTGTCTTTAATACAGCATTTAGGAAGCTGCACTAGGAGGATCACTCCAAGTTCCAGGTCAGCTTGGGCTCTACAGGAAAATTGTTCTCTTGTTCTTCCTCCCTCCTCACTTCCACAAACAGATGAACAAGAACAAAAGCAGGCCAAATTGTCATATAATAGGAACACTAAGAAAGCTGAGACAGAAGGATTGTGAGTTTGAGGCCAGCCTGAGATACATAGGTTCTAGGTCAACTTGGGCTACATGGTTACACCGCCGTCTCTCATAAAAACTACAAAAAGCTGAGTTAAAATTAGAAACACAAGCTTAGCAATGGTGGTGCAGTCTTTAATTCCAGCTCTTGGAGGCAAAGGCAGGTAAATTTCAAGTTTGAGGCCAGCCTGGTCTACAGACAGTACCTGGGACAAATAGAGCTACACAGAGAAACCCTGTTCTAAAAAAACAACAATTTTTTGTTTTTAAGTTTCACTGTTGGTAGTCCCGTGCTGTCTGTTGGGTATCTGCACCTTATTCTGGGAAAGCACTCTTTTTTTTTTATTAAAAAATTATAGTGTGTATGGGTGTTTTGCCTGCATGTATGTCTGTGTACCTCTATGCAGTATCTGAAGAGGCCTGAAGAGGTTTCTTTAGATTAGAGTGAGAGACAGTTGTGAGCTGTTATGTGTTATGTCACATGTACTAGGAATGGAACCTATTCCCTGCTGAAGAGCAGCTGGTGCTCTTAACCATGGAGCCACCTCTCCAACCCCCTGGGAAGCAGTTTTAGATGAGTGGCTTCTTTACCTTATAGTTGATAGTATTTGCTATTTATTTGTATGTGTGTGTGTTCATAGTTGGGGTCAGGGACACATCTCACAATATAGCCTAGTATAGCTAGCCATCTTGTTCAGGGATCTTTGTTTTGACGCATTTCAGGTGCTGGGATTATAGCAGGCTGCCATACCTACCTGACTTTTTTTTTTTTTTTTTAAATGTGTGTGTGTTTTCTTTATACATATGCTTCTGTACTATGTGCATGCAGTGCCTGCAGAGGAAAGAGAGGGTGTCAGATTTTCTGGAATTAAAATTAGAGACTGCCAGGTGGTGCAGTGCATGCCTTTAATCCCAGCACTTGGGAGGGAGAAGCAGGTGAATCTCTGTGAGTTCCACTCCAGCCTGGTCCACAAAGTGAGGTCTAGGACAGCCAAGGGTACATAGAGAAATCTTGTCTTGAAAAATGTATTGAAACACACACACACACACACACACACACACACACACACACACACATACACACACACACACAGATTGCATAAAAATTAGAGCCTTTTGTAAGCTGCAATGATAGGTGCTGGGAATTGAACCCAGGTTCTTTGCAAAAACAACAAATGCTTTTAACCACTGATCCATTTTTCCTGCCCCACCTGCTTAACTTTTATGTGGTTCCTGGGAACTAAACTCAGGTTGCCAAGCTGATAGATTAGTTTGCCCATTACATCATCTGTGGGCTTTTTTTTTTAAGATTTATTTTTACTTTATATGTGTAAAAGTTTTGTTTAGATTTGTCTGTATACCATATATATGAATATTGCTGGGGATGGCTAGAAGAGGACACAGTTTTCTTAGAACTGGAATAACAGCTGGTTGTGAGCCACCATGTGGATGCTAGGAATTAAATTTTGGTCCTCTGGAGGAGAGCAGCCACCCCTCTTAACCATTGAGCTATGTCGGTCACTGTCGGTCAAATTTTTAAGCAAAAAAACAAAAAACAAACAAAAAAAACCTGATAAGTCAATTTTCTTAGAACAGATTCTGGAAATGAGTCACTACATCAAAGGTTATAGGGTATCCAAGCCCTTTCCACTTTCATACTGCCCTCTGAATTAATTTCCATTTGGTGTTTTATGGGTTTAGGACCATTTGAAATCTGTCACCTCACCTTGCTTCCCAGATCCCCTGCAGCAATGTGTCTAGTGGTCTGCCACTTGTGTGGTTTAGGGCTGCAGGCTTGTTTATCTTGGGTATGTAAGTGGTGACTTAGACATTCTCAAGCTGTTAGGCAGATGTTTGGTTTTCTCTTGGTTAATGTTTCAGTGTCTTTGACAAGTGTATTCTGTGGTGCTGGTGGTAGCCTTTTGTCATGCACTCAAATACCCTTTCAGAGATGCTTGTGGTAGAGAAGTGCTCCTACTACCCAGTTCAATCTCTAGTCCCTGTTCTTGAATGTTTTACTTAATTGTTTTTATTTTATGTGCGTTGATGTTTTGCCTGTAGGTATGTCTATGTGAGGGTGTTGGATACCCTGGAACCTGAGTTACAGAAGTTGTGAGCTGCCATGTGGGTGTTGGGAATTGAACCCTGGTCCTCTGGAAAGGCAGCCAGTGTTCTTAACCTCTGAGCAATCTCTCCAAGCCCTTTTGAATTTTTAACATTTTATTCTTTTTATGGTTTGGTTTGTTTGTTTGTTTGTTTGTTTTTCCTCTTTATATAGTCCTTGCTGTCCTAGTACTCTCTCTGTAGACCAAGCTGGCCTTTAACTCAGTTCCTTCTGTCTCTGCCTCACAAGTGCTGGGATTAAAGGTGTGCACCACTACAGCCTGGCACATTTTTTATTCTTGCATACTCATTTTTGAGACAGGGTCACATGTATGTCTGGATGGCTTGGAACTTTCTCTGTAGGCCAGCTGGCCTTGAATGTAGAGAGATCCACCTGCCTTTGCCTTCTGAGTGTTGATATTAAAGGAGAATCTCTACTCCTGGTATTTAACATTTTAAATTGTATGTGTTTTCTTATTTTGTATATATGTAATGCAAGTGCTCTCTTGTATATGTGTGTTGTATGCGTGTGTGTATTTGAGTGCAGATGTTTGTGTGGAGGTCAGAGGGCAATCTCTAGTGTTTACTATTAACTTTGTTTGAGATAGGGACTCTTCAAACCTACATATATACCAGGCTGGTGACCTGTGACCTAGGCGTTCTCCTATCTCAGTTTCCTGTTTCAATGTAGGAGCCTGGGGATTACAGATTACGCTGTCCTGCTTTTACATGGGTCCTGGGAATTGAAAGTCAGATTCTCTTGTTTGTATAGCAAGTGCTTTACTGAGTTATCTCTGTAGCTTGAAATCCTTTCAAATTCTTCTATTGCTTTAGCTACATACAACTTTATTATTTTGGAGGCTACAAAATTGAATTCTTCTCAGGGATTATTATATTTCTGAATTTTTATTTTATGTCTTTTACATTTAATATCTAAGTGTTAGCTAATAGAAATGCTTAATTATTTCATATTAAATATTTAATTTTTGATGAGTTCATGTTGAATTTTCTCAGTATATCATGACTTTTTATTCCCATCTCTTTGCCCTGGTTTTGTGACTTCTTCTACTTGACTTTGATTCTGGAGCTGGGGCACTCTTAGGAGCTGCCTTGCCTTTGCCCTGACCTCCTGATAGTTGGGGCCATGGATATGGCTACCACATCCAGATTATGAATTCTTATATGTGGAGGTGCTTCTTTTTGCTTTATTTTGTTGACTTGACATTCTGGGATTTTTGTAAAGAGATCATTATATGTGTTTTTCTGGTTTTGTGCCATGGTTAGAATTTTTTTTTAATTTTATGTATGTGCATATACTATAGCTTTTCAGACACACCACAAGAAGGCAGATGGTTGTGAGTCACCATGTGGTTGCTGGAAATTGAACTCAGGATCTCTGGAAGAGCAGTCAGTGCTCTTAGCTGCTGAGCCATCTATCTCTTCAGCCCCCAAGATTTAGCTTTTTGTTACCCTGAAAAATTATCATGGAAAGATTGATTTTTGGCTCATGTTTCAGAAGTTCAGTCTGTGGTTCCATGAGGTCATTGTTTCTGGGTGGTGGTGAGGCAGAACAGCAGGGGGTGTGTGTGTATGAGCAAAGCTGCTCACGTCATTGGCCATCAGGAACAGGTGAGTAAGGCAAGAAAGAAATGTGGATAAGACATACCCTTGTACATTTAATCCCAGCATGAGTTCAAGACCAACCTGGTCTACAGGTGAGTTCCAGGACAGCCAGGACAACACAGGGAAACCCTGTCGTGAAAATCAAAAACAAACCCACCAAAAATAAACCAAAAAGACCTACCCTCAAACCATACTCTGAGTGACTACTTACTCCATCTATCCCCATCTTCAGCTTTTCACTATCTGCCATTGTGCCATAAGCCCTTAGTGATGAGCTTTTCATAATCAAACCATTGCAGGAATCATAGCATGTTTTGAAAATACTGTGTGATCCAACGCTTCCCAGTATATACATAAGTTATTTATATTCTCTTTCATCTCCCTCTCCTTACTTCTTTTTTGGGATAGGGTCTTGCTATATAGTCACTGTATGACCTTGAACTTACAGCAACACTCCTGCTTCAGCTTTTGGAGGGCTGGAGTTGCTGGTATGTGCCACTATTCCTGGCTAGATGATATGTTTTAGATTTGAAAGTCTTACATATTTTTTAAGTTTTTCAAGTTCATGGCTTCTTTATTTACTTTCTATTTTCTGATAGAGATAAGCAGTGGTATCCTTGAGATAAGGTTGCTCCTTGTCTTGGTGGCAAAAATGTGCCCTTAAATGAAATATTTGTGTGTACACACAGAGGTTGTGTGATGTGTTGTGATGTATGTGTAAAAGGTAAGAGGACACCTTGGGGGGTTTGACCTCTTCTTCCACCATATGGAACTTATGAATTGAACTCAGATCCTGAGGCTTGGTAGCAGGTGTGTCTTTACCCCAGTGCCATGACTTGGAGACATGTCTGTCCTGTGTTTGCTAAATGTCAGTGCTATGGATTTGCACCATTGTTTTTTTCTGGAGAAGATGGTGTTCTGTGGTTTTGGTCAACTATGGTAGAAAATAGGCAGACTGAGTGGCAATATTGGTGGTCTGACACCAAATTGTGCTTCCCTGCTTTGTCTTCTGTTTCCTCCAGAAGCCTTTCCTCCTTGAGTCCTTTCTGTTCTTTTCATCACTGTCTGTAACCATCTCAGCTTGGCTTTCCTTTTGCTTATGCCATAGGGAGGATCCCTTCGTTGCCATATATGTTGACAGGAAGACTGCTATTCATTGGGAGCCATGTCATACATAGTCATCACACTTGAGCTCTCCTCAGCAAGGTGATGACAGTGTTGATCTGTGCTAAGGGACTGGTGGTCTCTTAGTGGGAACACATTCCTGCCAGCAGCTTTCTTGTTTGGGTCAACAGTGTAACTGTTCTGGTCTGTTCTTGGGAGGCAGATAGAGCTCTTTGGCACGCAAGGAAGGTCTGGCTAGACTAGTAAATCCCAAGAGGTACTAGAGCGGGATTCTTTGGCATTGTGGCAGATGTCACAGGGTCATTGACAAAGTAACAACTGCTCCTTTGGGTTGAATGTGCTGTGTAGTGCCATAGTTTTTTCTTAATGGGATTCACCAACTTTTGGTCTTCTATTTCTTTATTATGATAGAGGATAGGGCACCTTCTCCCTTAGTCTTCTTTCCTTTGGAATCTTGGGTGGAGGAAAGGAGATAGAAGAAAGTTATGAAGTTATATGTTAAGTAACCACCTTTTCTTTGATATAAAATAATAAGTATTCTTGTTTGGATCAAATGCAAGTGTGAATGTAGGTTCAAGCATGTTTTCAGGGCTACTAAGTGGTAATTAGTATTAAGTGGTAATCAAATGATTATATTTGCATTCCAATGTCTTGATTTTAATTTTTTTTTTTAGGGGAACATTACATTGGATAGAAAAGGGAGGTGATAATGCACCATGGCAGTGGTCCTCAGAATGTCCAGCATCAGCTACAGAGGTCTAGGTCCTTCACTGGGAGTGAAGAGGAGCAGCCAGCTCATCCCAACTTACCCCCATCTCCTGCAGCACCTTTCGCTCCATCAGCCAGCCCATCTGCACCCCAGTCCCCAGGGTACCAGATACAGCAGCTGATGAGCAGAAGTCCTGTGGCTGGGCAGAATGTGAACATCACACTGCAGAATGTTGGCCCAGTCGTGGGAGGAAACCAGCAGATCACACTGGCCCCTCTGCCACTGCCCAACCCCACGTCTCCAGGTTTTCAATTTGGTGCACAGCAGAGGCGCTTTGAGCATGGCTCTCCATCATACATTCAAGTTACTTCTCCACTTTCGCAGCAGGTCCAGACTCAAAGCCCTACACAGCCTAACCCCGGGCCAGGGCAAACCTTGCAGAATGTGCGTGCAGGTGCCCCAGGCCCTGGGCTGGGCATCTGCAGCAGCAGCCCCTCTGGAGGATTTGTGGATGCCAGTGTGCTTGTGAGGCAGATCAGCTTGAGTCCATCAAGTGGTGGTCACTTTGTATTTCAGGAGGCACCAGGCCTGACTCAGATGACCCAGGGAGCCCAGGTTCAACTTCAGCATTCAGGAGCTCCCATCACAGTCAGAGAACGGAGACTCTCCCAACCTCATGCACAGTCGGGAGGCACCATCCACCATCTAGGGCCTCAGAGCCCTGCAGCTGCAGGAGGCACTGGACTGCAACCTCTGGCCAGCCCGAACCACATCACCACAGCCAGCCTGCCACCCCAGATCAGCAGCATTATTCAGGGACAGTTGATACAGCAACAGCAGCAGGTGCTTCAGGGGCAGCCAATGAACCGGTCTCTGGGATTTGAGAGGACACCTGGAGTGCTGCTGCCTGGTGTGGGAGGGCCTTCAGCATTTGGGATGACATCCCCACCACCACCCACCAGCCCTTCCAGAACCACCATGCCTCCAGGCCTTTCCAGTGTGCCTCTTACATCTATGGGAAGCTCAGGAATAAAGAAAGTTCCCAAGAAGTTGGAGGAGATTCCCCCAGCCTCCCAAGAGATGGCACAGATGAGGAAACAGTGCCTGGACTACCACTACAAGGAAATGGATGCACTCAAGGAGGTCTTCAAGGAGTACCTGATCGAACTGTTCTTCTTGCAGCATCTACAGGGGAACATGATGGATTTCTTGGCATTTAAAAAGAAGCACTATGCCCCCTTACAAGCATATCTTAGGCAGAATGATTTGGACATTGAAGAGGAGGAGGAAGAGGAGGAAGAGGAAGAAGAAAAATCTGAAGTTATCAACGATGAGGTAAGAAATAGCAGTTCAGTAGTCTAGAAGGGCTACTTAAAGCAAAATAGATGGATTGCAACAGCAGCCTGAAAAATGTGTGAGCTTGGGGTAATGTAGGGTTTGGGTGTCACAGGATCCAAAGAGCAGTAAAATATGTGTTTTCCTTCTTCCTTCATGTAGAGGAAGCGCTGTCCAGTGTAGCTGTCTGGGGAGGAAGGTGAAGAACTGTTGTGACTGATGCCTTTTCAGAACCAGGTGCTGTCACTGACAGCCAAACCTATCATGGGCAGAGCTCAGCCAGCACTGTCTAGGCTTCCCCCGTCTGTATGTTTGCTCCTTGGCCAACGATACAGTGTTGCCAGTCCTCTGGCAACCTATAGGAAAGGTTCTCCCAGTGCTGTGATTCTTAGCTCTTCTCCACTGACTTCCTGGTTTCACTATATGTTTATGTAGGTTTGTCCATAAAAACAAAGTTTTTAAACTAGGGATTTAAGTCACTAGGTGTATCTTGTGTGGGATGTTCACAATTAAAGTACAGATAGTGTCAAGCAATTACATATATTAGGTTTTAGATATAGTCTTAAATGGGAAGTCTTATTTTAAGCTCACACTTTGCAGACACCTATGGAGTGATACTTGAAACAAAGCTTTTGTAGATAGGTTTTGGGTTCCTAGAGTGCTATACACTAAATCCCCTAACAGAACAGCAGTTGTGAAGTAATCTGAGGCATGCTGGGGTCTTAGTGACCTGTACTGTGATGCACTGTCTTTTGTGCTTTGTCTTGTGTAGTGTTTATTATGTTGGTGTAGCTTATTTTGTTTTATGACAGAGCTAAAATAAACTGCTGTCAGCCCTTTGGCAATGACGCCTGCTTTTGGTGAGCAAGTTTTCCTTTGCTCCAGAGTCCTCACGAGCATCTGTGGATGTATCTGTGTGGCTTAGCCATCTGTGTCTTCTTCAACACTGGACCTAGGCTGAACTGTTTTTGTTATTCAGGTCTCAGTGATTTGAGGACCACCACTAGTACCATGCAACAGTGGAACTGAGTATTCTTTGTGTATTTTAACGATGTCTTCTGTAAGCCTAGCCTCCTTATCTGCACTTGTGAAGAAAAACACTTCTCACAGCTTCTACTAAAGTCAGCTTTGCTGTGTGACGCATGTGGTAGGCTATAGAATGATATAGTAGTGCAGATCTTTCAAGAAGCCTCCTGTGGGACACTGATACCTGAGCGCCACTTCCATTTTACAGTTGGAAGTTGAAGAGTCTAAAATGTTGCCTGTGATCAAGACTGGAGTGCTGAAGATTGGCGGCTGTTAGATTGTTGTAGTGTGAACCTGTCAGTCAGCTCAGGGTCCCTTTACAGAATTTGATGCAAAAACATCCCATTTTTAAGCACCTAAATTAGTGAGCTGTCAGCAGTGAAATTCTAATAATTTTGAGCAGTCTTAAAAATTGTTACCTTTTTTTTCTCAAAATATTTCTCTCAGGTAAAGGTTGTGACAGGCAAGGATGGGCAGACTGGGACTCCCGTTGCTATAGCAACCCAGCTTCCGCCAAATGTTTCTGCTGCTTTTTCATCCCAGCAGCAACCGTTTCAGGTACTTTTTGATGGTTCTAAATTGTAGTCTCATCCAAAACGTTTCTTTCATCCAGATATTTTAACTTTCAATTTACTATTTGCTCTTTGGCATTTTTTTTTTCCAGAGCCCATTTCTTATTTTGAACAATCAAAGTCTTTCTGCATCTACAGTTGTGAAATTCAGTTGCATGAGTGAATGACAACACAGACCTTACTGCATTGTTTCCTGTGACCTGCAGTGTGGTGGCAGATTGTAGTGTGCATGTCCTCTAATACTCAAAGTCCTGTTACTGTAATTGTTGTTGTTATTGCTTAGGGCTCCTCGTGTGCTATGTTTAATGTTTGTGATTTCTTGTGTCTTACTTGTATTTTGAAAACAGTGCAAAACAGAACAAGTGAAAAGACAAAGTAGGAATTTTTCCTTAGCTGGAGGAAATATTGATGTGAATCACCTATAGATCCTTAGAACTGAGATTTTTTAGTGAAGGAGACTAGAATGCATTCATGAAGCTGGGGTTCATGTACATGATAGCTTTGGTGTATACTGGCTTCTGAAAGCAGTTTTGTCCTTGGTGATATTTTTGTTTTTGCTTTTAATTTTTATATAATTTCAAACATGAAAGCTGATATAGTCATACATATAGCCATACATACGCCTCTGTGCCTTTTCTGACTCACTGCCATTAGCTTTTACTCATTTGCATTTCATTCTCATGGTTATGAAGTGCCACATGGTATCATGACCCCTATCTTTAAATGGCTTCCACTAATAGATAAGGGCAGATCAGGAAATGCCACAGTAACCTGGTACTGCTATGTGACTGACAGTTGAGATTTAAATTCTGCAGGACCTAGTCTTTTGCAATTTTCTCCCTAGTTGTGGACCTGGTTCAGGATACCCATATTCCTTCCTTGTCATGCATCTCTGGCTTTCTTTAAGCTCGGTTTTTGTTTGTTTGTTTTTGGTCTTCTATAATGGTTGTTTCTGAAGTATACAGGCCAGTTATATTGTGAAATGTTCTATTGTATGGGATTGTCTGACATACCCTAGTATCATGTTCAAGTCATGTAGTCCTGTCATAGAATGACTGTGTGTCTGTATCAGTGTATCATGTCACCAGGCCATGGTATTCCCTAGTCCTGACTGATGATGTTAATTTGAAGCATCTGAGGTAGTGTCCACCTGGCCTATTTAATGTACATTAATTTTCCTTCTGTAAATTATATAAATGTCCTCACATGTTATAATCTTTTACCCACTATTTCAAGCATCTATTGATGAGTCACTCTGAGTTAGTACTATAAAGTCCTCAGGTGGATTTCTTCCCTGTCTCTCACCTTCCTCCATTCCCTTATTTTCTACTCTACCACAGGGTGACTTGGAACTCATTCTGTAGCTCAAACTCACAGTAGTTCTCTTACCATTCTCCCAAGTGCTGGTCGGATATAGTTGTCAATCACCAGATCTCAAACTCACTATGTAAACTTAGAAGACCTTGAGCTCCTCTGTTCCTCCTTAATGTCCCCTGCTCCAAAGTAGGATTTCTATTTCTCACATTCCTTGGGCATTTACAGGCTAACCACTTCTGTTGTTACATTCCCTCATTTAGCCCTCTCCTATAAAGTTGAACATACTCTCCACATATGACCCAATAATCAGACTCTTGACTCTTGGGTATTCACATAAATGAAATGAATTCCCATGTACACACAGAATGCTCTCTGTAAACAATTAATTACAGCAGTTTTGTTTGTGAAGTCCTAAAACAGAAACACTCAGCTACCTATCAAAAGATGAAATTTTAATTAGTCAGTTACATGACACTTTAAGTACTTGTTTGGTTTTGTTTACCTAACATTCAGTAGTGTTCACTGTTTTAGTTGTGTTAATGTTGATAAACCAGAGATGTCTACTTCCCAGCACAGCTTCCCAAAAAAAAAAAAAAAAAAAAAAGTCCTCATGTACTCTTTGTATGGTCTGACCTTTCCTGCCCTTTGGTGAGTATTCTCCAGCATTTTAAGTTTGTGACTTTTCTAGGGTGGGGTGTACTGGAATCACGGGTCATCATCTTTCTGACCAGCCTGTGGTTTTTTTGTTTTGTTTGTTTTTTGTTTTTTGATTGCCAAATACTGTTACTACTTCCTGTTACTTGGGTCCATAACTTGTCATGGCAGGTTCTTATATTCCAAAAGAAATTAGGAAGCAGAAATTGGTTAAGGGAAGCAGATTTTCTTACAGTTTTGCCAACTGGGAAAAAGCTAATTTTTCTCTATCATGGCTGTGGCAGTCTTTATAAGTTATTGAAACAAAAGTTACAAAGTTTGGGTTTACTGTTCTTTCCAAGGAGGAAGGTCGCTTACCTAGGTTGCCTTTCCTGTTTCCCTAATTAGCAGGCATCCTCCATTCTGAGAATTTTTTCTTTAGACTTATTTCATGTGTGTGTTTTTGTCTGAATGCATATATGTGTGAATGTGTGTGCCTGGTTCTGTGGAAACCAGAAGACATCATCAGATCTTTTGGAACTTGAGTTAGATAGTTGTGAGCCACCATTTGATACTGGCAGTCAAACCCATGTTCTCTGCAAAACCATTAAGACACTAAGAAGTCTGTCCAGCCTTGACTGCTTTTACAAGTTAGACTGTTCTCTTGGTGATGTTCTCAGGAAGTAGTTTTACCCTTTCATCTTTTGATGGGTAGTTGAATGTTTCTGTTTTAGGGATTCACAAACAAAACTGCTATAATGTTTACAGAGAGCATTTTGTGTGTACATGGGCGTTCATTTCATTGGCATGAATGCCTGCGAGTCAAGAGTGATTATTGGGTCTTATGTGGAGAGTATGCTCAACTTTATAGGGCTAAACTTTTTTTCCTCCTTGTGTGGTTTTCTGTTCTCAGCAGTAGTGAGAGTCATGTTCCTTACTCTCCACTTCAGCATAAAGCTTTTTGCATGGTACAGATACCAATTTTTTTGTACAACAGTACTGTGCTAGTTGCAGGGTTTTTTTGACTATCATTTGTAGAGCAATTATTTAATAATCTGAAGTATAACAACATTTTTTTTAAATGGATTGTGTTTGTACTTGATCTAAGCCAAAATGCCTAGACGTGATGTACTGACCTTCTGATATCATTTCTAAGAATTCTGCTCAATCCAAGGTCACAGAGATCTCCTGTGTTTCTGCCTGGAAGTTCAGTAACTTGACATTTAGACCTGTGATCCATGTCTAAATGTCAAGTAATGAAGTTCTATGTGAGGTGACATGTTAGTGGATGTTAGTTTATGCAAATGGATGTTTGTGCTAGTGCCTGGTGTGTCTCTCTCTCCCTCTCCTTTTCTTGTGTGTGTGTGTGTGTGTGTGTGTGTGTGTGTGTGTGTTCAGGAATGTGTATACCATGGTACACAATCGGATGTCATAGGCTTGCTTCTTTTCTTCTTTCCTTCTGTTCTTTCCTTCCACCATGATCAGTTGTGGTCATCAGACTTAGCCACAGGCACCTGTACTCACTGAGCCATCTCACTGGCCCAGGCACCATGATTCTCACCTTGATTCTGTTTCTTTTGTTGTTTTGTTTTTATCCTTGTATTCCTTTCCCTTTTCCTGTAGGTTTCAGAATAGGCTTGATATTCTGCTAAAATATGATGGGGATTGCATTGTATCTGTGAAAACCAGTTTGGGGAGAACTCATAGTCCTACTATACTGTATTTCAGTTCTTGAATGTGACTCTTTGGTTTTCTTGATTGGTGCTTTGTAATTTTCAGCATGCTAATGTTGTATGTTAACTTGTTAGATTTATATTTAAGTTTATTATATTTTTGCTGTTATAAATAGTATTTCAGAACGGTTTCTAGGGGCCTGGAGAAATGGCTCAGTGGTTAAGAGCACTGACTGCTCTTCCCAAGGTCCTGAGTTCAATTCCCAGCAACCACATGGTGGCTCACAGTCACCTGTAATGGGATCTGATTCCCTCTTCAGGTGTGTCTGAAGATAGCTACAGTGTACTCATATACATAAAATAAGCAAATCTTAAAACAAACAAAAGTTCCTAGCTGTTAATTCCAAATATAAAAATACAGTAGCTATTTTAACGTATATTCTGCATTCTTGCTAAACCCATTCATTTGATTTTGGAGCATAGAGAATCATTTCTACAAATAGAACGTTTCACTCTTTCTAATTTCTTTTTAGATTCATTTTTATTTTATGTGTCTTGTCTGTATGTATATGTCTTTGCTTCATGTGCATGCAGTGTTCATGGAGTTGAGAAGAGGGCATCCTTACTCTGGAGCTAGAACTGGAATTCAGATGTTTGTGAGCTGCCATGTACATGCTGGGAGTTGAACCCCAGTCTTCTGGAAGAGTAACCATTGTGTTCTCTCTCTAGTCCTAAGTCTTAACTTTTTATCCCAAGCAGTGTGCAGTACCAGTACAGACAGGACTTCAGTGAGATAGTGTCTTATAGCAATGGAAGACTAGACGCTCAGTCTTATTCATAGGATCTTCTCTGAAACATGAAGGTGGGAGCCATCAGTTTGTAGATGTCTTTTTTCAGGCTGGGGAAATTCCCTTTATCAGTGGATACTGAATTTTGTCAAGTGGTGCTTCTGTGTCTATTAGTGTGATTTGTGATTTCTCTTGAGTCTAAATATGTGGTGTTTTAACCTTAAATTGTGGAATATTTTATAATAGGAAAGCACATCTTCATCAGTGAGTTTGAACAGACTCTCTCTCCAATATAACCCACATGGTACTTGCTGTGTCTACTTTTTTCACCAGGATGTTTCATTTTCCTACACAGCCCCCTTTCCACACCTGTTATTTATTTTGATGCTCAGGATACTTGTAACTGACTGACTGAGGCCTCTTCTAGCTGGTTCTAGTGTACTTTTGACATGTCCCTACCCCTTCATGGCACAAATGTTTTAAGATTTGTCTTCTGGGATGCATGTGTTGGTTTATTTCTGTAATCCAGCACTTAGGAATCAAGAAGCAAAAAAAAAAAAGCAAATTTGAGGCTAACTTAGTCTACACAGTGAGTTCTAAGCCAGGCAGAGCTACCTAGTAAGACCCTGCATCAAATTAAATAGATGATAGATAGATAGATAGATAGATAGATAGATAGATAGATAGATAGATAGATAGATAGATAATGCATCTTGGTTCTTGATCTAGCCTTGAGACCAGCCAGAGACATGGTTCATTTTTGTGGGGAGCAGTAACCTGATTCTACTATTTGTGATTTTATTATAATGATCTTAGAGATAAATATGTATGCCATATGTGTGTTATAGTTATTCAGAGACTGTTGATCCTCTGGAAGTGGAATTCCAGGTGATTGTGAGCCACCTGATGTGGATCTGGGACTCAGGCTTAGAACCTGTGGCAGAGTAGCTGGTGCTGCTCTTCATGCTGAGCCGTCTCTCTAGACCCTGAAGATGAATCTTTTCAGCACTGCGAGACAGACACAGGCAGATCTCCCTGAGTTTCAGAACAGCCAGAGTCACATAGTGAAACCCTGTCTCCTAACAAACAAACAAGCAAACAACAAAACAAATTTATGTGTGGAATCCCTGTCAGTATTTGGAGAAATGTAATGTATTAGTGCGTTTATATATCATACAGAGGCTTGTTTGTATAAGAACAGTGGGACTGTGGAAGGTAAAGGGTACCTACAAATATATGAAAAGATGCCTTCAGTGCAGACTAAACCATTCAGATTCACATTTAAACATACTCAGCAATCAGAGATGGGTTCTAGGCAAGGCATATGTGTTCATGTAAGTATGTGGTGATTTTCACCCTCTTGTGGTGGAGTGTGCTTGATCTAGACAAGAGGAGACATTTTGTTTCACCTGGAAAAGATGAGTGATGAGCACAACCCTGACTCAGCAATGTACCCCTTAGGAGGTTTTGAATTTCGTGTGTACCAGAGCATAGGTGTAGCGGGTGTTCTCAAGCAGCGTTGTGTGTAAATACCCCCTAACTGGAAAGAACTAAAGATCCTTTGGCAGCAGCATGGGCCAGTGGCTATATATATTGAGGCAGAGGAGTATCAACCAGAGTGCTCTTTGGGTGAATGAGGACTGTGCCACAAAGTCAAGACTCATCAGAACGCAGAACTCAGCAGATACACTAAAAGTCTGTCAGTGGTGATACTATAAAGACAAGCACACAGTTCTAAAAATGCAGGAGACAATGAGAGTGTGTGGTCATTGGTCCCAATCTAACTGTTCTTGATTATTGGTTATTTTGTTTTGAGGTAGGCTATTACCATGTATGCCTGGCTAGCCTGAAATTTTCTGAGCAGACTGGGCTGACTTCAAATGCCTCTGCCTTGCAAGTGCTGCTGGGATTAAGGGCATGAGCTACATCATGCCAGCCTGGTCCTTATTCCCCGCAACCTCCGTGTGTGTGTGTGTGTGTGTGTGTGTGTGTGTGTGTGTGTGTGTGTGTGTGTGTGTATTGTGGGGATCAAGCTTAGGCTGTTTAGGCTTGTACACTATGTTTTAGCTGTTGAACCATCTCCTCTGCCCTATTATTAGTGTTTCAGTTGTATGCAGTGACTTCTCCATTTCTCCTTCTCACTGAGTTTTATGCAAATTTTCAAATATACAGAAACTTGGAATAGGTCATTTATTATTCCATATTAATTAAATCACATGCACATGTGGGAGTCGGAGAACAACTGACTTTGAACTGTAGCAGTCCTGCCTCTGCTTCTAAACTGCTAGCATTATGTGTGTGCTACCACATGGTTTACTCCATTATGCATTCCATCAGTTTGAGATCTGTAGTCCATTCAACTGGCGTTCAGGTTTGGGCTTTTGGTCTCCATAGGGAAGTGCTCTTAAGGGTGTAGCATTTGTGAGTCAGAAGAGGGTTAGCATATGGGACTTGACATAATGTTATATCATGTTTAGCCAAGAATATTGATGGATATATATGAATATCCCAGCCTTCATGTTCTCACATATGTTGACCTGACAGTTACACTAAACATTCTCAAAACAATTTTAGGATGGATTTTGGTTTATGTAGCTGTTTGGGCTAGTCTGAATACAGATCCAGAGTTCTCTGTATTATCTTGTGAATGTGTTCATGTTTTTATGTGTATACTGGAAAGTTTGTAGGAATGATGTGGGATCTTAATCTATTTTATTGTACATATTTTTAAAAATGCATTTATTTTAAGGGCTGGGATCTTTAAAGATGTGTACCAACAAGTAGTACAGCTCTTTATTATTTTTTTTAAAAGATTTTTATTTTATGTACTTGAGTGTTCTGCTGACATATATGTATGTGTACCACATTTGTTCTGTTGCCTATGGAAACCAGAACATTGGATGCCATGGAACTGGAGGTATAGAAGCTTATTAGCTACCATGTGCATACTGAGAATCAAACTCTGGTCCTCTATAAGAGCAAAATGCT
This sequence comes from Micromys minutus, assembly GCF_963924665.1. Taxonomy (NCBI): domain Eukaryota; kingdom Metazoa; phylum Chordata; class Mammalia; order Rodentia; family Muridae; genus Micromys; species Micromys minutus. The sequence continues at coordinate 36,094,645 of NC_137964.1, forward strand.
CTTAATCACTGAGTTATCTCTCCAGCTCCACCTGACGTGCTTTTGAAAAGAAGGCTCAGGTGGATTTTGTATTTGTTTTCTGTACCAAATTCCAGTGTCCAAAAATTTTGAAGTAAGAGGTAATAGGTTACTGAGTCTCTTCCATTTACAGATGTCTTTAAAGGTCTCTTCTTCTTTGACACTATTCTACTTTTGGTGACAGCATCAGCCTTACAAAGGCCATGGTCCAGATATTTTGCCAAGTTTTCCTCCAGGAGGAAGCAAGTGCATTCTTGTGTAGGCAGCAATCATTTGAGTTGGATCTTCTGTAGGCTACAGGTCTTTCATTCCTTCCACTGTTTGTTCCCATGTTGTGTAGTCTGTGCGCTGAGTAACACACATTCATTGTGTGTGTGTGTGTGTGTGTGTGCGTGCAAGTGTGTGTGTGCAAGTGTGTGTGTGCAAGTGTGTGTATGCAAGTGCGACTGTTACTATAGGAGCACAGTGCATGGCATATGTATATATTTCAGAGAACAACTAAGGGAACTTGATTGTTTTCTTATCTCGTGTATCAAGGATCTCTCGTATGTAACTCAGGATATCAGGTTTGGTGGCAAGCATCTTTATTTGCCGAGCTATCTTACTGCTCCCTAGCTAACTTCTTTAAAGACAAGAGTTTCTTAGTGTAGTCCAGGCTGACCTTATAGTTGCAGTCCCCTAAGTATTACTCAGTATTACACAGTAGTAGTATTACTACTGTGGCCTACTGTATCTAGCTACTGTGTTGCAGCTGCAGATTTGTTCTTTTTTAAAGCAGGTGGTCCTTAACCTTTTAGTTTCTTATCTTGGCCTCTGCTTGCTGCCTGGGTATCTGCTTGTATGGTTGATGGTTCAGCCATACGTCTAACACCTGCCAGTCAGAGCTGGGCAAGGAGACCTGGCTTCCTCTGTCTATCGGTCTCTATTCTTCCTGTCATCCTTCTACAGAGTGTAGTTTGGGGACTGCCCTCCTACCACATGCCAACTGTGGGAAACTTGGTAGGTTTCTTCCCAGAACTTCCTATATCGCCTGCTATCTCTTTGCTGTTCTCATGTTTCTCTAGAGCTTATGATTATTTGTAGTACGTTTCCTCTAACTGCATGCAAATCACTTTCCAATAAAGAATTAACTGTCTTGGATATATAAGTGATACCCATTTGTTTCAGAGTATTTAGAAAACTGAAAAAAGTACACAAACATGAATTAAGTTATCTATGATCCCATTTACAGAGAAGCCACTGTTAAACATGTTTTGATTTTTGAGATCATTTCTTTCTTCCTTTTTTGTCTACCTCTTGTCTTAGGACTTCTGCAATCAAGCACACTGACCAAAAGCAAGTTGGGGAGGAAGGGGTTTATTTGGTTTACACTTCCATATTGTAATGTAACACTGAAGGAAGCCAGAATAGAAATTCAAATAGGGCGGGAACCTAGAGGCAAGAGCCCATGGAGGGGTGCTGTTTCCTGGCTTATTCTGCATGGCTTGCTCAGCCTGTTTTTTTTTTTTACAGAACCCAGGACCACCAGCTTAAGGGTGGCACCACCCACAATGGTCTGGGCTGTTTCCCATCAATAACTAGTTAAGAAAATTCTCAATTAAGGTTCTCTCCTTTCAGATAACTCTAGCTTATGTCAGCACATTCTCTGTCTCCTGTTTTCTCCTTTCTTCTTCCTATTTTTGTTAAATATGAACTACCTCTGTGCTCATTGTGGGTTGCAGGAGCCAAAGTCTGCCTTTCTCTAGGGCTCAAGGCCTAGAGTTAGTTCAGTACTATGCCTATGGCATAGTCTTTTTGATTAACTCCACAACTGGTGTTTATGGTGCTTCACTGAGAAGATTGGAAGACCCAAGTCCTTTGGAGATAGATTGCACAGCCTATAGCTACTGGGGAGCACTGTTATTCAAGACCTGCTAAGATGGCAAGGACAGTTTCAGATGGAGATCTGTCTGACTCTTTGCTTTCATGGTTTTTGATTGTTTTGTTTTTTATTTTTTATTTTTTGGAGAGGGTCTCACTAATGCATGCCCAGGTGGTCTCCTTCTGCTTCTGTTTCCTGAGTGCTGGGATTATTACAAGCATGTTCTGTCCAGCTTCAAGGTCTCTCTCTCTCTCTCTCTCTCTCTCTCTCTCTCTCTCTCTCTCTTTTTTTGGACAGGGCCTTACTCTATTAGACCTGCCTGGCCTAGAACTCATTATGTAGAACAAGGTAGGTTCAACTCAGAGATATCCAACCAACTCAGAGATATCCAACCACCTCTGCCTCCTGAGTGCTGGGATTAAAGACATGTACCACCAAGCCTGGCTACTTACTTTAGGGCAGTTTTTGGTTTATAGCAGAACAGAAATAAGGTAAAGATTGTTCAAATCAATAGTTTTCTTGTCTTTCACGTCACATGTGTAGCCTTATTCCTGTAGACTCCACCCAAAGGGATTCACTTGTTCAACTGATCCTGCATGGACATTATTGTCCTCCAGAGTTAATAGTACATGCCGGAACATGCTCTTGTTTCTATGCTTTTTGTAGGTTTAGACTGCCATTATGATTGGGTAAGACATGCTGCATTCTACCCATCCCTCCCCACTTCTTATAGCCACTAAACATTTTCTGACCATGTAGCTTGTACAGATTGGGTTCTTCTACTTTATTTAAGCCTTACTTAAAGAACATACATATTTCATTTGCATATATACACATATACATGCATATGTGTATATGTGTACATATATTATGTATATATATATATTTATATATATAAAACCAAAAAAATCATCATCTTGAAGTTTCAGGATAGATTTTTTTTAAAAAAAGAATTGTTTATTTATTCAATGTATGTGAGTACACAGTGGCTGTCTTCAGACACACCAGAAGAGGGCATTGGATTCCATTACAGATGGTTGTGAGCCACCATGTGGTTGCTGGGAATTGAACTCAGGAACTCTGGAAGAGCAGTCAGTGTGCTTAACTGATGAGCCATCTCTCCAGCCCAATCAGGATAGATTTTTATTAGTTCAGGTTTGTATGTGTTCCCCAGTAGGAAGACACCTGTACTTTTCTTTGTGTTACTGAGTTTTGTTGTGAAATTGGGCAGGTAGTATAATTTTAGGTCATCCAGAGCTGTAGCCTCAGAACTGAAAGGAAGATTTCACAGCCCAGCCCTCTTGTCATTCAGTAATTAGAGCTAGTTTTGAAGGTTGTAGATCAGTGATGATTTGAAATTCCATTTAAACCAGAATTAAGTTTTTTTTTTTCTCTTCAGAGGTAAGTTAGAATATATTTGGATACATCAATGCACATTACATGTATGTGTGTTTAAAGACATTGGAAGGTAGGTAGGTAGCAACCTCCTTACTAAAAGGATTAAATCCGTGTTGGGTAGGCGTGGTAGGTGTAGTGTGTGTCACTTTTCTGACGGCTATGACTAACAATAGGAATCTCATTGCTTTTTTTTTTTTCCAGCACCAAGCCCTGACTGGGAGCCTAGTGGTGGGGCCTGGCAGTACCACAGAGGCCGACCCCTTTAAGAGGCAACAGGTGATGCCACCCACAGGTATGCCCAGCTTGACCAACAGTGCAGTGGCAGTTTAGTAGGGACATGTTTCTAAAGAACTTAATTTCTACTTTCAAAGTTAATTTTTGCTTGGGTTATTATCAACTAAGATGTTTACATAAGTTTTTATCTGTATTAAAGTTAGAAATTTATCAGTTGATTGTGTGCATTCCATCTAACTTCCCATGAACAACCATTATGGTCTGGCTGACTGTTTAGCATTGCCTAGCCACTTTGGGAAGCATTGATTAATTAATTTGTTTTTGAGACAGGGTTACTTTGGGTAGTTTTGGCTATCCTGAGCTTGCTCTGTAGATCCCACTGGCTTTAAACATACAGAGATCTGCTTGCTCTGCCTCCCACGTGTTGGGATTAAGGGATATGCCACCACTGCCTGGTGGGAGTTTGCTTTTAAGCTGCCTTTCCCCTTGCTTCATAATGTGATACTATTTATTTATTTATTTTTTTCCTTCTTTTTAAATGTGAGAGCCTCAAGAAGGTAACACATAGCTGCCCCTAACTTTTATGTCTGCTTCTGCAACCACAGTGGGGACCACTGTCAATATTTTGTGATTCTCACAGATGTTATTCTTTTCATACTCAAAATTTCCTTACATATGAGTCATTGTGAAAAAAATTCAGATATAAATATATAGACAAGAGTTACTTAAAAATAAAAGCCAACTGTAATAGGTCACCTTCCCATTTAGTGCACCTGAATTTTCCGTTGTCAGCACGATGTTCCAGTATGTGGATGAATCTTTAATAATAATAAATATTATTATGATCATCATCAGTATGTACTGTTTCATGAGACCTAGTTGGCCTGTAACTCTCAATGCTGGCCTTGAACTTGGAGGGACCCTCCTGTCTGGCTCTCCAGTGCTGGGTTTACAGGTGTGTGCCACTGCACATGGCTATGGACAGTTGACTTTTATCAGTCAGTCTTTGCTGGTCTCCCCTGGTTATCACATTTTTTTTTCTATGAGAATGAACAGAGAGTTAACATTTAGTCTGAAATGTTCATTTGTCATATCTGGTAGCTGATCTGAAGGAACAGCCTCCCAGTTCCTGAGGAATAAGATGTAGTGCTGCTGACAGATTGCCTGCTTGCAAGCATGTCCACTTCCATTAACTGTCAGTAGTCTCTGGTTCTCTCACATCTTTCCATTTTTCTTACTTTAATAAATCCTAAGGGTGAAGTCATAGTTCCTGTGGATATCTGATTCTGAGTAAGGGTGCACAGGAGCTTCTTATTGCTCATTCACTATTTGTGACTCTGTTCTTGGCTCGCTATTGATGTTCTCTGTCCACTGTCCTGGGCATCGAAACTTCACATGTTATTTGTGAGTGCTTTGAGAATAGTTAAGTGAGCCTCTGCTGGTCACATGTTGCAATGTCTCTCCTTGTCCTTTGGCCTTTGTTTGATGCCTTTATTTGTACTTGCAAAACTTTAATGAAACTATATCAATCTTATCCCTTATAGCATAGAAGGGCTTCCCTTTCAAAGATTATAAAAACACTTATATATGTTTTTTTCTACTACTTCTATGGTTTTATTTTTACATGAAACGACACCTTTCTTGAAAATTATTCTAGAGCAGTCTAAGAGACCTCGTCTTGAAGTGGGTCATCCAGGGGTAGTTTTCCAGCATCCAGGGGTGAATGCAGGAGTCCCTCTGCAGCAGTTAATGCCAACAGTCCAAGGTAAGACCCAGTAGTAGAGCAGTGCTCTTAGCTTGTCATGAGGGAATGCCCAAAACTTGAAGCCCAGCCCACATTGGAGCCATGCAGTCAAGGTTGTGTAATGGACGTTGAATTTCCCCTGTGGGAACATGTCTCTGCACCCCAGTCAATTCAGTACTGAGAAAGCCCCCAGAGACAGGTCTATGACAGTCTTGACACTCTAGTGGAAGCAACACATCTCTGCATTGTGCTTTCCGGTGATTTGATTTCTGTGTTCCTAACCCCTTATTGCTGTCAGAAACCCTGTGGTTATTTAATGCTTGTTTTGCTTAGTACTAACTTGCAATAGTTGGGTGCATTCTTTCCTTCTTTATGTGCTCATTCTGACCTTAGGTCTGTTCTAGTACATTCCCATTTTGACTGTAACAGTTTTCATGTGAGAGGCAGAATGTCCAGTGTGTGTCCTTGTGACTCATTTGGTAGAAGCTACTATATGCACTGAGGTCAGTGCTTTGGGTTCTTTCTTATTTTGCAGGAGGGATGCCCCCAACTCCTCAGGCCACACAGCTCACTGGACAGAAGCAGAGTCAGCAGCAGTACGACCCTTCCACAGGGCCTCCTGTGCAGAACGCCGCCAGCTTGCATACCCCACCACCACAGCTCCCTGCGAGGCTGCCTCCGGCCAGTGTCCCAGCCACAGCCCTCCCTTCCACCTTACAGTTTTCACAGCAGTCACAGATGGTGGAGGCTCCAACTCAGCTTCAAATCCCAGTGAAGACTCAACAGCTAAATGCCCCTATCCCTGCTCCCCTGCCCAGCCAGCTCCCTGCTCCTTCTTCACAGCCCGCCCAGCCAGCCCTACATGTTCCGATGCCCGGGAAGGCGCAGATGCAGACCTCTCAGCTTTCCTCCCAGACCCAGGTACTCTGTGGACATTGGCCGTTTTACTAGTGAGGTGCAGAAGAAAAGAGGAAACAGCCTGCAAAGGTGGCTTGGCTTGCTGTCTAGGTATTTGGTAGTATGGTCTGCACTGAACATTTCTGGAAGCAGCTTTACTTGCCTTCTTAGCATAGTTGGTTATTGTAGCAGTTGCAAATTAATTTTATTTGGCTTTGTAATAACAATCATTAAAGTAATAGAAAACCATTATTATTGTTGCTGTTAGTAGAGAAAACCTCGACTTCTTGAGTCACATGCTATTCAGAGGGCGTTATATTCATCACCCCATTTGGTCTTTTGGGAACTCTTAGATGGTGACCAATTTTACCAGTCTTGAAAGCTGTGGGACATCAAAGAGATGAAGTGACAATTGAGTGTTGACTCTAGCTTTAGTCAAAGGTGAAGTTGGATTTTTCATCATCAGCTAGGCTTTCTCTTTCAGTGCTACCTTTTCTGTTTTGCCAATACTATGAATTCCACAAGTGTGGACTGTACTGTGCCTGTTGTAGTGTTTAGCATGCTGCCCCTCCTCACTGATTTTACACCTATGTGGGTTTGTGAATACTTACCCAGTTCCTGGAGTCTAGTAAGATATGCAGCGTGGGCACAACAGCTGTGAAGCATAGATGGGGAATCAGTGCTGGTTCCCTTCGTTCTTACCTCCCTCATATTAATAAGGGATCTACTCAGAAGAGCTTTAAGTTCCAGTTAGGATTTATAGTAAGGACTTAAAACAGATGGAAACAGAGAGGGAAGATTAATCTGTACGGACGGCCATGTGCTATGGTAATGAGTTAATTGTCACTAGTTTTTCAGCTTAGCAGTTCTGTGAAGTGGAATTGCTGTTCCCATTTTCTGGGAAGTTCAGGCCACAAGGTTAAAATCTTGCCATGTCAGCTAAGTGGTAGGGCTCTGTGTAGCTCTAGGGTTATTCTTGAGCTTTGAGGCAGGCAAGTATGTATGGAGGCCTCCTGCACACTTGGTTAGGGGAGAGTGGTGGGCCCACTAAACTCTGTCCCCATAGCTGGCTGATGGCTGCCTGACTTTCTTTTTCTTTCTCTTATTTCCCTTTTTCTCCCTCTCCCTCCCACCTTTCTTCCCTAACTTCCTTCCTTCCTTCCTTCCTTCCTTCCTTCCTTCCTTCCTTCCTTCCTTCCTCCTTTCATTACTCCCTTCTTCCTTTCTTCCCTAAACAGGATTTTCTGTGTATCTCTTGACTGTCCTGGAACTCACAGAGATCCACCTGCCTCTGCCTCCTAAGTGCTGGCAGTAAAGGTGTGCACCACTACACCTGGCTCCCTGTGGCTTTCATGAGAGTGATCTTTCTTCTCTTGGAATCACAGTGCAGACTTAAAGCAGCACTGGGTTTTCTTACTTTTTTCCTGCTTTTGTTGTTAAAAGGATCAGCTATGATAAATGGCTTTAGAAACTGCAGGGATGGAGAGGTGATTCAGTAGTTAAGAGCACATACTATTCTTGCAGAGAGAACTTGAGGTTAGCTTACAGCATCCACCACATTGGATGGTTCATAGTGTGAAAGACCAGTACCATGGGTTCTAACATCTTCTGACCTCCAAGGGTACCTATATTCATGTGCATATACATACCCACACAAAGACACATATATAAATAAAATCTGTCAAAACAAATGAAACCATGAATCTATAGAAACCCATTACATAGTTGGACCTTATAACACAGGCCTGTAACAACAACTACATGGGAGGTTGAGGCAGGAGAATTGCAAGCTTAAGGCTTTGTTGGCAGACTTACAGACCCCATTGCAAAAGGTAAAAAGGAAGCTGAGTAGACTGTTTGCCTAGAGTATCCTAAGGTCAATCCCAGTATGGTAGGAGGGTGGGAGAGGCCCTTGTTTCTTTTGAGTTGGACTGGGACTAGCCCCTTTTTTCTGCAAAGGGCCATAGCATTTGGTTTTGCAGGCCATTCTGTGTCTGAGTCCCTCAATCACAGTCAATTTGTGAGTGAATAGAGAGAGGTGGCTACTTTCCCACAAAGCTTTATTTCCATATCTATGTGTCTTCTGGGCCCTTTGAGGTTTGACACAAGTCGGGGTCATTGCTAAATCTTGAGACTTTGTTTGCTGAGTCTTCCTTGTCCTGGAAATCCTGACTGGCCTTCCTGCCAGTCTATTCCTGTCTTTCACCTATCTCTAAGTGGCCTTCTTCCTGAGCTCCTGGGAAATTTTCACATAGACTTGCTGGAGTTGAGGCCGCTTTTGTGTATGTGGTTTCTGGACAGTAGGAAAAGTTTTCTACCTCTCCAATCTTCCTGCCATAAGAGACATACATGGATGTTAAAAAGATGCAAGATGCCAAGCTGGGACGTGGTGGCTCTCCCCTGTAATCCTGGCACTCAAGAAGCTGAGGCAGAGAATGGAGAGTTCAAGGCCAGCCTGGGCTACAATATTGAGAGCTCTTGTCTCCAAAAAAGATACATAAAAACAGTAAGCCCAGCTGACACTTGGATGATGGTACTACATAAAAACATAATAAAAAATGAAGTTTAGTTTAGCAGTTCATTATTCATTTTTTCTACAGCTAAAACAAAAACTATGTAGATTTTGTTTTGCTCTGGCTCATGGTTTGAGGTACAGCCCATTATGATGGGGAGGTTGTGGGAACCGGGGTGTTCATTGTCTGGTCACATTGAATATGCAATCAATGAGCAGAGGGAGGTGAATGGAAGGATGGTGCTCAGTCATATGGCTTCTTACAGCTTTCTTGTGACTTCATGACTAAAGCAACTGCCCTTCCTTACTTATATTCCTTTAAATGAAACTTATTAAACAAATTAAACTTAACTTAAAAATTAAAAGTAAAACTTGCCAATTTAGACTCAAAAAGCATTACAGGAAAACAACTACTTTCAAAAAATGCAAGGAAAAAACTGCACATGACCTTGTGTACCTGTATCCAGCCCTCAGAAAGCTGACCCAGGAAGATAGAGTTCAAGGCCTACATAGGTTGTATAATAAGCGATTCTTTTGTTTATCTTTTTATTTTGTTTTGTTTGGTTTACTTTAAAGGGAAAAGAAAAACAAATTTCTTTTTAAAAGAGGGGGAAAAAGCTGAAGAAAAGGAAAAGCTTTCATAAGCTTTGAGATAATATACCACAAAAGTGTAGTTTATAATGGAGCTTTTGTTAGATCCTGTGCTGAACAGCAATTTAATCTTTGGATACCATTTCTCTTGTGGTTCTGAGTTGTGGTTTGTGTTGGGATTGATTTTGTGTGCATGCGTTGCCGTGGAGAGGAAGGCACTGACTGTGCTGGCCTTTGCTGGCTTGTGCTGACTGAGCTCTCTGGAATTTGGGCACTCTGAACCTGTAGAAGCCTTGTCCTGACCCTCATTCACTTGTCTTCTGCCCACTAGACAGTGGCATCGACCAGGCCCCCCTTGGACTCTGCCCAGCCCTGCCAGCGGTCTCTGCCCACTTCCTCCTCTTCCTCTTCCCTTGTACCTGTGAGTGGCTCAGGCCCTGGACCCTCGCCTGCACGTTCTTCACCAGTGAACAGACCCTCTTCTGCCACCAACAAGGCTCTGTCTCCTATCACTTCTCGGTCTCCAGGGGTGGCAGTATCAGTTCCCCCTAAGCCACAGAGCCCTGCTCAGAATGCAGCCCCATCCCAGGATGGTTCTCAGGATAAGCTGGCAGAACAAATAACACTGGTAAGTATACATAGGCAAATAAGGGGCACATTTGTTTGGTTTGGGGATCTCCTTATTTCCTAGGCTAGCCTCTAGTTCCTGGGTTGGGAGATCCGTGCTCCCATCTTGACTAAGAGAGTAGCTGAACAAAATAAGGAGGTATGTCACAGTATAACACAGCCAGGACTCATTAGTATTCTGGTTTGTGACATACATTTTATTATTTTAAGGCTGTGATAGTTTAAACACTTGGTTTATTATCATTAGGAACCATGACTAGGACCAAATATTGCAGCTTTTATTGTGGTGAAACTGACCATGGTAGGCTGATTTTCTTCCAGTCATGACTGAAGTTAAGACTCAGGCAGGAGTGACGGATTGGAACACCCTTCCTCAAGAGGCAGTTGCTGCCCAATACTTGGTACTTAGGTTTTGTTGGATAACTGTTTTGTTCAGCTTCCTCAAAGGATTAAAAAGAAGGATACATTACATTAAATTTATTATCTGGTTTGGTTTGAGCTCTGTAGCCAGTCTTCGTTGATTCTTCTACTTTTTGAAGTGAATTCTGGCATGGTTGTTTCTCTTGTACACACTTTCTTTGATGTAAATATTGGTTCTTTTTAGTTTCATTCTGGCTTTTTTTTTTCTTTGTCTTTTTTTTTTTTTTTTTTACTGGTGCTTGGGATGCTTTACTGCCAAGGTAGATCTGGGTCATTTTGTCTTGCTCCTTAGAGACAGCAGGACCACTACTGCTTGCTTTCCTTGAAGGTGTCTGGGAGAGTCTGACTTTGTTTTTGTAGAGCCACTTGACTGTGTGCACACAGTAGAGCCTCCTGATTGTGTGCACACTTACCTCAGGCTGTGGCTTCCTTGAGTCTCTCTCTTTCAATTGCTGAGCCTTTCACACAGTAAGTTTTAGTAGAGTACATTTATTATATGCTGACCCTTACTACCCACATCCATGCTCCTTACAGGAAAACCAGATCCATCAGCGAATAGCAGATTTAAGGAAGGAAGGCTTGTGGTCCCTAAGGCGGTTGCCAAAGCTTCAAGAGGCCCCGCGCCCAAAATCTCACTGGGACTATCTGCTCGAAGAGATGCAGTGGATGGCTACAGACTTTGCTCAAGAGCGGAGGTGGAAGTTGGCTGCTGCTAAGAAGGTAAGTTTGAAACATGGGTAGCTATTCATCTTTGTGTCTGTTGGAGTAGTTGGGATTTCAATTGCTGTAAGTGGCAGTGGATCAGACTCTTGCCCTGTTCCTTGAAGACTTTTGAATTCTAACAAGTGTGGAGAAAGGTGGTAACTGACTGAGATAGAGTCCTTAGTGCCAGGCAGACACAGCCTCCTGCTGCAGTACTGGTGCAGAGGTTGGGTTCCTTTTTCTTCCAGTTTTCTTGCCAAGTAGGATTAGGATTCTTTCAGGACCCCCAGAGCTTGTCAGGTGATTGCAAAGGCTGGGAGTTGGAGTCAGGCCTAGGGTGATAGGTCATACGTTCATCCCCTCCCCTCCCTTCACTTCTGCTTCTGCTGTGTGGCTGTGCTGTCTCTGGTTTTGGTAGAGAGTTTGTTCTGTTTTATTGTTCCCACAGCAGGCAGGTCTTTCAGAGACTTGAGAGGTGGCACTATTCACTTTACAAAAGTGGAAATAAGACAGGTTTCTGGAAAATTCTGGCCTCCTTTCATTATATAGGCAACTGTGCCTACTATACACATCATGGAGCGTTGTTTTCATGCCCAGGCTTCCCTCGGTACCATCCTCAAGGTCAGAGTAGATTCTTTGTCCTCTGGCCTAATCACTTCCATCTTTTAACTCTTCTTTTTACCTGGTTTAGGAAGGAAAAACCTGAGACAAAGGGTTTCTGATTAGATCCATAGACATTAAAAAAAACAAACAAACAACCCCCCCCCCCAAGCCTTTTAAATATTTGTTACAAAGGAACATGGTCCTGGGCATGTGGACACAAACCTAGATAGGATGGACATACAGCTAGTGAAATGGACATGTGGGCAGTGGAGTAGACACCTGGACTAGTGTGGAGAGGTTAGAGACTGGGTATGTGGACTCCAGGCTGGGCAGGCAAGACCTGGCTGGTGGTGGGGCGGGTAAGGCAAAGAGCAGCACAGAATTTGTAGTCCTTAGTGTTGGACCAGCTCTGCATAGTAAGCCTTCATCTAAACATCCTTCTCACTGGAACAAGGAGAGCAGATGCCATCTCCAAGGAGAGCTAAGCCATGAGAGAATTGGTGAGAGACTAGTGCATGGTGTCATTATGGCTTTTCTATATCAGATGAGGTAGACTGTGACTTTAGGCATGTCTATACTGAGTCAGTTTTTACCTTCAGTTATCCTATTGTGTGGAGCCATGCCTGCCAGGTATTTAGAGTATTCCCACAGACTTATGCTTAGAAGTAGAATTTTGTTCTGGAGAGATTGTTCAGTGGTTAAGAACATTCACATGTGCACTCATAATCATCTCTAACACAAGTTCCAGGCAATCTGACTTTCTCTTCTGCCTCTGTGGGTACACACATGGTGCACATACCTACATTTAGGCAAAACATGCAAATATGTTGTAAAAAATTAAAATCTTAGACCAGAGATGGAATGGGACTTTAATCCCTGTTTTGGGGAGGCAGAAGCAGGTAGAACTCTGAATTAAGACCCAGGCTTGTCTACACTGTCAGTTCCAGGTCAGACAGAGCTATATTGAGATACCTTGTCTTCTAAAAATATATAAAAGTAAGATCTTCCATCTGTGATGTAATTCACTTGTCAGAATGTTTGCCTAGCAGTCTGGAAGCCCTGGATTTGATCTTCAGTACCACTGCTCACACATACAGGCAGAATACTCAGCATGTAGAAATAAATACATCTTTAAAAAAGTCAGCGTGTGCTTCAGCAGTGCATATGATAAAATACAGAGAAGACTAGTGTGACCCCTGTGTAAGAATGACACTCAGATTTGTGAAGTGTTGTATATTTTAAGGCACTAACATTCACATACCCCATAACTGCATGCATGTGTGCACACATGCTATAGTAGTAAAAAGAAAATCAGTATTAAAAAACTTTTAAAAATGTCATCAAAACCCTATCTCAAAAATAAGTACATAAACATCATTATATTTAGGGAAAATGAGAGTTATCCTAACCCAACAATTTGTATACATAGATACTTAGCTGCATTTATGCAATGAAATAGTGACCCTTTAGACATCTTAATTTGTTTGTTGCATAGGAAAATATTAATTATGTGAAACAGGGAAAGAAGATTTTAAGTACCATAAAGTGTTTCATAGCTGAGAGAAATAAATATAAATAGTAACTTTCTAGAAAAGTCAGGCAAAAGAAAATGAAAATATTTATTTGTCTGAAGCTATGTTTTTATCTCAAACACTGGAGAACCTAGAAGGATATACCTGACGGTGATTTATATGTGGCTTTATTTGTTGAGTTATGGTTTCTCTCTGTGGACCACACTGGCCTTGAACTTGTGATCCTCCCGCTCTAGCCTCCTGCCTCATGTAACTCTTAAGTTGAGAAATCTTTTTTTCCTCGCTCCAGAGTTTCACTGTGTAGCTCTGCCTGTCTTGGAACACACTCTGTAGACTAGGGGCTTCATACTCTCAAGAGATCTGCTTGCTTGAGCGTTGGGATTAAAGTTGTAGGCTACTACTGACCAGCTAGGCTGAGAAACCTAAAATTTATCTCCTTTATTCCTAGCATGCCATAGAATACAACATTTTTTTAGGTTCTTATTTTTTCCCCTCTATATGTACACATGTATGGTCCGAAACAACTTTTGGGAGTTATTAGCTCTTTCCTTTCAATCCATATGGTACCAGATACTTTATTTGCTGACCTGTCTTGCCAGCCCGATTACAACAGATTGTGTTGAACTTTCCTTTGCCAGCTTGTCAGAACTGTAGCCCGGCATCATGAAGAAAAGAAACTTCGTGAGGAAAGAGGGAAGAAGGAAGAACAGAGCAGACTGAGGCGCATTGCTGCCACCACTGCCCGAGAAATAGAATATTTTTGGTCAAATATTGAACAGGTAAATGCTAGAATTGAGTAGGATCTTAAAAAATATGTAATGTGTCCAAGCTGTGAGGCTGTGTGCTAGGGGCAGCTCCATTCCTGCATGTGCAGCAGGGGTCCTTGTGCTTACTTAGCCTTCTGCGAGGCTTAGCATGTTCCTATTCTGACCTCTTTGCTTTCCTTTGTACTCTCAGAAGCCACAGCTTTGAGGTGACAATGTAGTGACAGCCTGTCAGGTACTTCTTGGTGTACTGTGGCTATCAAAAGTAAAATCTTTTTCAGGATATCTGTTCCCATCTTTATATTCTTTCTCTCTTTTAAGAACTTCACATTTTTGCTACCTAATAGAATTTGAGCAGGTTAGACTCATATACAAAATAAAGAGGAGAGCACCAAACTGAGTTTTCTGCTTCTATGTTGTGAATGAGGTTGGTTAGCTGTTTAATGTTTAGAATTATTACAGTTATGTGCAGAATTGTACAGTTTGTATCCTTAATGACTTGCTTATTTGTTTATTCTGGTTTTTGGTTTTTCTTTTTGTATTTAGGTTGTGGAAATAAAACTACAAGTAGAATTAGAAGAGAAAAGGAAAAAAGCCTTAAATTTACAGAAAATTTCCATAAGAGGTATGATGTTAAAACTATTTTTGTATTACATTTACTTATTTGGTGTGAGCATGAGGGAAGACAAATGGCATGTGTGAAGGTCAGGACAGTTTTGTGGAGATGGCTCTCCTTCTACTATGTGGGTTCTAAGAATCAAATTCAGGCTGTCAGGTTTGGTGGTAAGGGTCTTCTACTTCTGATCTTCTTATTGGCCCAGCTATGATTTTTAAAAAATGTTCTGCAGGTTTATTTATCGTGTATTGTATGAGGTGTATGGGTGAATGTGTGCTACAACTCCATGTGCCTCTGAAGTTCTAATACAACTTGGTTCTTCTTCTGTTATATGGGTTCTGGGGATTGGCCTTAGAATATCAGGTTGATGTCAGGTGTTTTTACCCATTGAGCCATTTTGTGAGGCTTTTAAAGACAATCTTAATCTCAGGAATAAGAGTACCTCATAGCATTTGTGAGACCATGTGTTTATCTTCCAGAACACATACGCATAGGCTTTGAAATTTTCAGATTATATTTTATGCAGCTTCCTGTTTTTGGCTAGAGAGCTCATTGGTCAGGAAGAGCATGTGCATGCATTTGTTCTGCTTAATGTTGTGGTAAATATTAAACAAGACAGCGACTGGTTCCAGCATGTCACTACTCCACGCTGCCCCCAGGTACTCTGACCCCCCTCACACATTAGCTTCGGCACCAGCAGGTCATATAGAACTAACACATATTTATCTCAACGGAGGCCTTCCCCAGCAGAGGACCAGCTGTGAACTCTAACCACACTCCAACCAGCCCAACAAATTCAAAATTCCAGAAACTTGTAATTCAACAATGGTTTTATCTCAGATTCTCTCAGCAAATTTTACTCTCCACTAAACATCCACACCATAAATTTAGAGCCAAATGATATAATTGGCCCACCTAGACAAGACAAATCATCCTATGCAAATCCATCCCTTATAAAATATTGACAACAACCTGTAGCTATGCAGAGACTTGCAGAGGTTCAGTCTCCTCTTTTTCCATCTTGCTTTTCCTTTGGCTTCTCCTCTCCTCCTCTTTCT
The DNA here is from genome assembly GCF_963924665.1 of Micromys minutus. NCBI lineage: Eukaryota > Metazoa > Chordata > Mammalia > Rodentia > Muridae > Micromys > Micromys minutus. Next base: position 36,110,222 of record NC_137964.1, read on the forward strand.
AAAACTTTGTTCCTGCCTACCCTTCCTTCTTGTCCAATGACAGGCCTTGTGCCTGCCCTCTTTTAATTTTAACCATAGCGTAATTGTTTTATTTTATGGTTACACACACACACATACACACACACACACACAAATATCCATATGAAGGGGGAGGGTAGGATCTCACTCTGTAACTCTTGTTGGCCTGAAACTCAGTATGTAGGTAAGATTGGTCTTCAGCACCTGAGTGCTGGGATTAAAAGGTGTCACCACCAGGCCCAGCAACAATCTTTTTTTTTTTTTTTTTTGTTAATCTCAACTCTTGTGGTCATGCAATAGTATGTGCCAGTACTCCAAAGTTGGTTATCTCTGAATGGTTTCAGAATTTAGGTCATGTTTCTGGTCATCGAACAAACCAGTTGACTCATCTGTCAGGTACAGGACCCTTTGGGGTTGGGTTGGTGCAGTGCCTTTGTCCCACTGAGATATTTCTGCAGTAGTTGCTCCCTACTTACTGAATCCTTACACCAACACAAGTGGCATTCACTGTTTCCTTGAGCCTTTGGAATGTTCCAAGAGCCCTCATACCTCTCAAATTATTGGTGAGGGAGCAGCTGAGAGGCTAAAGTTGTAGAACTGTAAAATGAGAGCCTGGCGCTGTAAAGAGCTTCACAACAAGGCACAAGTCTGAATCCCAGAACTTGGCAATTAGAGGCAGGGAGTTTGTGAATTTGAACCCATCCTGAACTCAGTCAGTGAAACTCTGACTCCAATAAATAAATAAATACAACAACAACAAAACCTCAGCAACAAGCACTTGAAGGAAAAAAAAAAAAAGAGCCATAAGATGAAAACAGCTGTCATGGGTTACTGAGAGGAATGAGGCTGGGTTCATTCTACAGGGGGATGAGGTGGGACTGACACTTCCTGTCTTTGAGTGTCGACAGCCATAGGACTCAGCTTGCATAAGTAGACAGCACTTGCTGAGTTAAAAAGCATTACTTTGCTACAGCTTTGGTAAAAACACTGTATTTCTTGTCTTTAGGGAAAGAGTCCAGATTAAAGGGATTTGATACACCACCAGAACACTCTCTGGTGAGTACAGGTACTTGTTGTGGTCTGACACAGTGGTCTTTCTGTATTACCTGCAGCAGTTACTAATCTATGATATCAGTGTACTTTGAAAATGGTGTGGTGCTGGGGTGCTGGTGGTGCACACCTTTAATCTTAGCACACTGGGGGCAGAGACAGGAGGATCTCTGTGACTTTGAAGTCAGGATGGTCTACTTAGTTCCAGGACAGTCAGGGGCAGCACAGAAAAACTCTGTCTTGAAAAACAAACCAAAAACACAAACAAGAAAAAGAAGGAAGAAGAGGGGGAGGGGAGGAAGGGGATGGAGGAAAAGGAAGAGGAGGAAGAAGAAAGAGGAGGAAGAGATGATGATGATGCAGTGCCACTTCACAGCTGTCCTTGGGCATGAATTTGTGAGGTGAGGGAATGTGTTTGACACAGTGGTTGGGGTCTGTACCCTCACTCTGCTCCATGCTCCTAGGATTACCCAGCAGGTGCCTTGATCGTCTCCTCGGGGCATCCAGTGATGACATCTGTGCCTTGACATCCATCCTGTGTTGCTACATCTCACATGACTTTTATTCTCTTTTAGGATCTAGGAATATCTGGAAGGAAAAGAAAAGCCAGCACATCTCTGACTGATGATGAAGGTCTGTTCCCTACTCCCTTGATGCTTTATTAGGGCCTTGAGATCACAAGCAAAATGTGCAGTCTGTATTGTATGGTAGTACGTGGCCATGTACTGTGGTGACTTTGCCCATGGACTGTTATTTTCAGTTGGTTAGAAAGTTTAATCTTTGTATTTATCCTGGAATGTTTGCATAAAAAGAGTAACTTTTGGTATCTTCAGAGGACTTGGGGTGTTTCTGCTGCAATTTCGTGGTATCTTATTTTGTGATTCTCTGAAAACCCAGGAAAGCCTTAGGTGTGCACAGAGATGATTGAGGGCCAGGACTGATTCTGTCCTCAAGACCCCTCAGTACATTAGGGTAGATGTGCCCACCACAGTTCCTACGCTGGGCTTTTGGGGAGGAGCCCCAGTCTTGTTTAAATGTTGGCAGTGGGTTCAGAGTAAAACACAGATTTAGCTCTAGTGTGAGAGAGTTGGGATCAGACTATATCTATGGTTTCTGACCTGTCTGCAAACAAATGTGTACTGGCTCCTGGTTGTAGAGATGGAGTTAGAGGATATACATGACAGTGTGTGATAGAACAGGTGCTGTGAAGGAGTGTCCGGGGGTCGCAGCAGCTGTAACATTACTGGCTTGACTGGCAATATGTAAACTTCAAGACTTTGAAAGTTTGAGGTTTTACTATGGGTTGATTATTGTTTGGTAGAGTTTGGCCATATGATTAGTGTAATAACTGTCAGTATTAAGTTTCACGCCAAAAGATAAATCAACAAGTAACAGTGGCCCACTGGAGCTAGGACTTTGGGTTCCATTGCCCTTTGTCAACATAGCAACTTGGTTTTCTTCAAAAGGCCCTTGTTTTTCATGAGTGCTTCTGCCTTAGCATTTGTCTCTCTTTTTTTAAAGCTATTCTCTGTCTTTAGCTACGCCCACAGCTCTGACTGCTGGCACTGAAGCTGGCAGAAGGTGGAGGACAGGCACAATCCTGGTTCCTCCAGTCAAGCAGATTTTCTCTTTCCCTGGCTACCTGTAGATGTTGGGAGGCTAGGATATGTTTATCAGTGGAGCTAGCAGTGGATAGGATGACTGAAAAGGGGCTGGGGGGAATTCAGCTTTATATAGTGACTGTCGATGACATTCTTTGTAGAGTATAGGTGTGACTGGCTGGTTTGTGGTCATCCCCTTGTTAGGTAGTGGGTTAAGTTAGGGAAAGTAGGAAAAAGCAGTAGGAAAGTGCTTTGCCTGATAGGTAGGTGGTAATGGTGTTACCTTACATAGCCCCAGGTTGTCCTCCAGTTAGGACATCTGTATGGCCATCACACCTGTTTACTATTCTTTCTGCTAAGCCATCTACTCAGTTATGTGCAGGAAAATGGCAGAAAGACATTCCAGGACAAGTCTGGCTTGTCTTGTAAGGTTACACCAGGCTGTTTGTGTTTAGGACTAGATGTTCCCAGGGCCCAGGGATGTGGAATCTAGTGCCTTGTCAACTTTGATGGGTGCTAGAGGATTTGTAGGGAAGAACTAAGGAATTTGGGGATGTGGTAGAGTGTTTGTGAGTGAGGGTGTATGAGTCCACATGCACATGTATGTGTGTTTGAGGAAAGAAACTTCACCAAATAGTATAGACAAGAAGAATGCTGCTGAGGATGGAGGCAGCTTTTCTAACCAGCCTTCTCACCTCTGAGATTGCCTAGTGGTGAAGAGCTGTGTTTGGGGGATGCTAAAGAGTTCTTTGCAAAAGTTCTGGCTCCTGTGGTAGGAGAGGGGCAGGGTACAGGGTTAGGGCAGAGAGTGTGAGTTGGTGTAGGTTGTGTTCTTTGCCTTTGGTAGGCAGTGATGAGTTCCTAGAAAGCATGGAAAATATGTAGTCTCCCAGGGTGGCTCTGTAGTGGGTGAGAAGTTAATCAGCATTCTGAGCTAGTGAAGTCCATTGCATATTGAAAGAACCAGGTTGTGGATGGCAAGCTGATAAAAAAGAGAAAATATTTCCAATTAATTGCTTGTTTAACAGTGGTTTCCAGAATCAACTTGAAAAATTAAAGAATTTACATTCAGGTTCTTTAATAGCTGTAGAACAGTTTTGAAGCCTAATAGTATTAGTAGTGTTGAGCTGAAGTTTTGCATGAGCCTGACTTCTGATAACTATTTTAGTCGAAGATGAAGAAGAGACCATTGAAGAGGAGGAAGCACATGAAGGGCTTGTGGACCACCACACAGAACTTTCTAATTTGGCCAAAGAAGGTAGGTTGTCACTATCTTACTAAAAATAATTGTATTAAACATTAAACAGTCACCCAGAAACACTTATTGAAAGTAATGTTGGATACAAATGACAGCAGTACATGGAACATTGTGCTACTGAGTTCAAGGGAACAGATCTCTGGTATTGTTACTTCTATCATGTTGATCAAAGTTGACCTAGACTTTTTGTGGATGGTTTCATGAATTCTTACCTCTGTGAGTCTCCCTAGCTATTCTTTTTAGACTGAAGCAGAATTCCTTGGCAGTGGGGTTGTAAGGTGTGTCTTGTTCTTCCTGTCCAGTGGTTCTGCCCTGTAGTTTGATCTAGACTGCTGGGTATTGCTGTTAACACCATAACTCTACACACCGTTTCACACATAAACATGTCATCAGTTACTTGTTTATTCCAGAAGTGCTGCTGACGGTATTCCCTTGTTCTACAGTGTTTGTACACAAATGGCTCCACATATGTTCTGTGGTGGTAGATGATTGGTCTGTAGATTCACATAGATCATACAGTTGGCTGTGCCGGACCACATGCTGTACAGTGGTGATAGGGCCCCCTAGTGGCTAGTAGGAGCAGTTCTTTGACAGCGAGGTGCATTTTTCTCATGTCTGTCTTTGCTCATTTGGCTGTGAGGTTTTCTACCTGAGTTCCTTAAATATTTTGGACATAAATTCTTGTCTCATCTTTTATTATTTCTAATTATGTGTTGAGATGTGTCTGCATGTGGGCATGTGCATGAGTGCTAGTGACTACTTAAACTCATAGCTTTCCTGTTGGATGGCTCACTTCCCTGTCTGCCTGGGTTTATAGGTGGACTGCTTCAGCCATGTAGCATGGGTGCTGGAGATCTGAACTCCAGACCTTCTGTTTGCACAGCAAGCTCTTTGCCCACTGAACCATCTGCACCATCTTCTCATGCCTTCTAATCAGTATTCCTTAAGTTGTGTTTGAGAACACCCAATGTCCTTGTTTGACCCTCCCCACCTTCCTCTGCAAGGGTTATGGGCATGAACATCTTGCTTGATGTCCTCCTCTATTTTCCCATTGTGATAGCTGACTCATGACATTGGGTGTCCTTGGTTGGCTGGAGCAGGAGTAAATGTGGAGTTAGCACTTACAACTTCACCCCTCTGTGGCTCAGGAGTTGGGCAGCCCTCCTGGTAACTATGGCTACACCTTCTTGGTATAAGGTGAAGCCTTCAAGAGGCTTGATATGAGCATATTTGAGGAATCTCAATGGTTGATGAGGGTTTTCTAAGCCTGGACTGGTTTCCAGAGTAAGTGTTAGGACAAGCCAGCCCTGGTCAGTGTGGAGGGTGGACTATCAGGAGGGAAGCAGAGTTGCTGGGCCTTCTCTTGTCTGGATGGGGTTGAGTCTAATCTTTAAACTAAATTTATGGGTTAGACACAACACCATGGACCTCAGGAACCTGTTGGAATTTTCTTCCTAGACATGGGGCAAAGATTAATTTGAAGGTTACTTTGAACCATTTATGTCTTATCCAAAAAGGAAGGACATGCTATATATATTCGGTTTGGCCATTGTGAATGACGTTGCTTTTATGACATTAGTTAATTTTTTTCTAGGATATTTTATTGAAAGGTCATATTAACACTTTTCTGTTTTATCCACTTGTATATAGACATGGGTGATAGGGAGACAGATTTTCAGATATTCAGAAAAGTTGGGTGAACTGTATCACACACACTACACACATGCCTGTGCTTGATGTTTGATTTCATGTGGCTTACTCCACATTTGTCTGATAGTTTAGTGAGTTGGGTTTTAAAATCATGAGTGAGTGAATTCACAGAGCTGGTAATGCTGGTCTCTTTCTCAGAGTATTTCTGTGTATATTTGCCCAAGTGTTTTTGTGTCATAGTTTGACACTTAAACAAATTGCTTGTTCCCAGGAATTTTCTAAAGTGGAATATAATAAACTGTTAATCTAAAATCTCCCAGCTTTCCATGTTTCCAGAAACTCTAGCAGGTTTATCGGTTTAAGCATGTAACTCAGCATGTTTCCATACAGAGACTTAGGAGCTGCCATCAGCTGGGGAGCACACTGTTCTCCACTCATTAGATAGTCTCAGGTGGAAGAAAAACTTAGCTTTAAGTAAGTTTTTAAACTTTTAAATAAAAAATTGAAATTACATTTATTCATTTTATTATTTTACCTGTGATTGTGTATGTGTACCCCATGTACACATGTGTGCTTGGTGGCTGCTGTGGTCAGTCTTCTGGTAGCAGATCCTTGGTAATTGGGGTTATGGATGTTTGTTTACTAGTATGAGAAAGCTGGGAATCAAACTTGAATCCTCTGCAAAAGCTGTAAGTGCTCTTAGCCACTGAGCCATCATCTCTCTCTGGCCCCTATATTTAGTTATGTTTTTGAGACAAGGTCTCACTGTATAGCCATGGCTGGACTGAAACTCATGTACACTAGGCTAGTCTTGACCTTACTGAGGTTCCTTCCTTCCTTTGACTTTCAAGTTCTAAGATTAACGTTAATGTCTTTGCCTGGTCCATTCTAACCTGGAGTACATGGTAAAATCCTGTCTGAAAATTAATTAATTAGGGCTTGGAGACATGGCGCAGTAGTTAACAGCACCAACTGCTCCTCTGCAGGACAAGGATTGATTCCTAGCACCTACATGGCAGCATCTGTAATTCCAGTTTTGAGGGAATGCCCTCTTCTGGTATCTGTGGGTACCAGACCTGCATATGGTACAGACACACACACATGCAAAACACACATAAAATAAAATAGTTAAAACTAAAAATGTCAATACTAAAAAAGTTAACTGAAAAAGAAAATAGACTTTGTATTAATTATAGGCATCATTCTGGTTTTTGGAGGAAAAATAAACGTACTTTTAAAATTTGCAAGGTATAAATTTCTAATCTAAAAATTCAGAATCCAAAATACTTTAGAATTGAAAACTCTTTTGAGAAAAAATAGTGTTCTGAAGTTTGAGATTTCAGAGCATTTTAGATAGTGAATTTTTAGATGTGTGCTCAGTAGATTATATGTAGATAGATAATCTCCAATACATAAAACCAAGAGCTGTGAGAACTTCTAATTTCCTAGCCTTTCTGGATAAACAATGCCATCCTGCAGCTGCTGTTTTAGGCAGAGGAATGTATGTGACAAGATATCCATTCAGTTTTTTGCTGTGCTTTTCTGAGTAATTTCTTTCCTTTGCAGCTAAATTACAGCTATAAAATGATCTTGTTTCTTCCTGGCATTCTTTCCAGCTGAGTTGCCCTTAATTGATTTGATGAAGTTGTATGAAGGTGCCTTTCTGCCAAATTTTCAGTGGCCGCAGCCTGAATCTGATCATGAAGAGTCAAGTGAGGAAGAAGGTATGTTTTTAGTGTTGTAAAGAATTCAGGTTTACCATCGACAGACCCCTGGCTCCAGTCGTATATGTAGCAGAGGATGGCCTTGTTGGGCATCAGTGGGAGGAGAATTCCTTTGTCCTGCCAGGGCTTGATGCCCCAGTGTAGAGGGATGCCATGGTGGGGAGGCAGGAATGGATGGGTGGGGCAGCACTCTTATAGAAGCAGGGGGATGGGGGATGAGAGAGGAGGTTTATGGAGGGGAAACTGGGAAAGGGGATAACATTTGAAATGTAAATAAAAATTTTTTAAATTAATAAATCTCAAAAAAAAAAAGAATTCAAAGTAAACGTCAAAATAAGACTTAATATGATGTAAGAAATTGAAGGTATTGGATCCAAGGGCAGGTTCTTCAGTCCATGTGAGTTGTAGGGGGTTGTCTGCTTTGAATATGATAAAGCTTGCGTGTGCCTGTAAACAAAGAGTAAAAAGACTTGAGTGAGGGGAAAAATGTGTATTTTATGTGCAGCTTTCTTACTGAGTAAGCGTTAAATACTGTGGTGCTTTGTTTGTGCTGACCTAGAACTCTATCTATAGACTATGCTGGCCTCAAACTCCTGCCTGCCTCTGTCTCCAGGTTGTGGGATTAAAGGCATGCAAGCACCCCCAAGTTCTGTTATTTGTACTTAACTTGGTGCATTTACCAGAGTACTGGGTGAACTATGAAGGATGAGAGAATTTTTTTTTTAAAGATCTGTGTTGTGGTTTCTGAACCTAAGCCTCTCCTTTTTTGCCCAGGCTGTGTTGTTTTCTTGTTAACTTGCAGGGTTTTCGTGGTTAATTTTACTTACTAGGCATTCCATACAGATACACAGACCTGCAGGTTGTCCTTTCTTATTCTGAATCTTCTGTTTATTAAATAGATTTAAGAGCATATGAGAGGGAAGAGAGGGTACAAGAAGGGTTGAGCCCATTGTCAGAGGTTCTCCCATGCAATTGAGGGCTTTTTACAGTCCTCTCTATAGCAAGACCTAGGGTCAGAGACAAAAAGCTCCCTCCTTGTTTTCACACCTGGGTGTTTTTAATCCCCCTTCCACTCCCCCTTTGATGGCAGTAGAAGGGAAATCATTAAACCTGAGAAGATACTTGTATTCCTGTCCACATTATTGGCTTTCAATCAACAGAGTCATTTCCTGGATACCAGGCTGGGACAGATGTAGTTTATTGTGGTGTTTCCTAAGAGTCATTCATTTACAGCATTATGGATGCATAAAATGAATTGCAATGAAGAATATTGTGTCTATTTCATTGTTGTTGTAGATGCAGAAGACTGTCCTAGTGAAAGAGAGAGCCGAAGGGACTCAGTTCTCATTGACTCGCTCTTCATCATGGATCAGTTTAAAGCTGCAGAGAGAATGAGCATAGGAAAATCCAACACCAAGGACATCACAGAAGTTACTGCTGTGGCTGAGGCCATCCTCCCTAAGGGCAGTGCCCGAGTCACAACTGCGGTGAGGAAAGCTTTTCTGGCCTCCCAGCTCGCTCCACAGGAATTGCTAGAAAAGGCAGTTCTTGTGTCCTTAAGTTCTGTAAGTCATTTGGGATGTCTCTAGATTTAGGCTCTAAGAAGATGTGATCATTCTTCTGCTGGTCTGTCTGTCACTAGGTGAAATTTAGCGCTCCGTCCTTGCTGTATGGTGCTCTCCGAGACTATCAGAAGATAGGCCTTGACTGGTTGGCCAAGTTGTACCGCAAGAATCTCAACGGCATATTAGCTGATGAAGCAGGGCTTGGGAAAACTGTGCAGATCATTGCTTTTTTTGCTCACCTTGCCTGTAATGAAGGTAAGATTCTTTCATGTGTCAGCATGTGTTAGATCTGAGGGAAAAGACTTTGTTAGCCTCTTCTGCTCTTCTCCTTTTCTTTAGCCAAGAAATGACTTTCTTTTTTAATTTTTTATCTATTTTTTACTCTTTTCATACATTATACCTCTACCACACCATTCCATGTCCTTCCCCCACCATCCTCTCCCCAGGAGCCACTCTTCCATTACCACTCCAAAAAAAAAAAAAAAAAATCAGGCATCCTAGGAATATCCACTGTATGTGGTATAACAAATTACAATGATATGAGGCACAAACCTCATATCAAGGCGGTACTAGGCAACCCAATAGAAGGAAAAGGGTGTTAAGCATAAGCAAGAGAGTTAGAGACACCACCACTCCCACTCTCTGTTGAGGGTCCCACAATCATACTGTATATGTAGAGGAGCTGGCTCAGACCCGCACAGGATCCGGATTGTTACTTCATTCTTTGTGAGCCCCTCTGAGCCCTGCTTAGTTGATTCTTGTGGACCCTATTCTTGTAGTGCCCTACTGCTCTGGTTCCAATAACCCTGCCTCCCTCTCTTCTGTGGGATATCCCTGGCTTTGCCTAGTATTCAGCTGTGGATCTCTAGCTGAATCATTTGCTGGATGTCTTCTCTCTGATGATAGTTGGGCTAGACTATGAGTATAGCAGAGTATCATTGAAAAACTTTCTGTTGACTTTTTTTTTTTTGACAGTCATGCTTGGTTCTATCCTGGGTCTCTGGGCTGACCATCCACACAGTGTCAAGTGTGGGCTCCTTGTGTAGGCCTCAGCTTAGCTCAGTCATTGGTTGGCCACTCCTACAAGTTCTATACCTCCATTACCCCAGCACATCTTTCAGGCAGGACATATTGTAGGTCAGAGGTTTGTCACTGGGTTGCTGTCCTTGTGCCACTGCTAGGAGCCTTTCCTGGTTATAGAAGATGGGCATTTCAGGCTCCATAGCCCTCATTACTGGGAGGCTTTGATAGGATCCCTCTCTCGTAGATCCCAGATTTACCACTGCACGAGGTTTCTGCATCACTTCCCAAATGCCCCAGTTCCAGTTGTCTCCCAGTACTCTCTCCCTGCATTTTTCCGCCAATTAAACCCTCTTGTTCTATCCTCATTCATCCCAATCCACTCACAAAACCTGTTTTATTTCCCCTTCACAGAGAGATCTGTGTGTCCCCCTCAAGCCCTTCTTGTTACATGGCTGGCTTTGTGGATTACAACATAGTAATCCTTTAATAGCTAATGTCTACTTATAAGTGAATCTATACCATGTTTGTCTTTCTGGATTACCTCATCAGGATGATTTTCTTCTAGTTTCATCTATTTTCCTGCAAATGGTGTATAGATTTACTTTTGGATATTCAGTTCAATTCCTTTGAACTTTCTGTTTTTCTTTTTTTAAAGATTTATATTTTTATTATATATAAGTACACTGTAGCTGTCTTCAGACACATCAGAAGAACGAGAAGAGGGCATCAGATTTCATTACAGATGGTTGTGAGCTAGTTGCTGGGATTTGAACTCAGGACCTCTGGAAGAGCAGTTAGTGCTCCTAACCACTGAGCCATTTCTCTAGCCCCTTGTTTTTATTTTAATACTATTCAATTTTTGTTCTATAGCTCTGTCATCTTAAAATTATGGCTGGTAATACCTCCAGATATTTTTTTAGCTAGGTTTTTTTGGTTTTCCATATAAAGTTGAATATTGTGCTTTCAAGTTTGTAAAGAATTATGTTAGAGATTGCATTGAATCTGTAGATTTCTTTTGGTAAGATGGCCATTTTTACTAGGTTAATTCTACTGATCCATGAGCATGGGAGATCTTCCCATCTTCTGATGATAATCTTTAATTTCTTTCTTCAAAGAATTGAAGAAATTTGTTATATAAATCTTTCATGTGCTTGGCTAGAGTTACCCCAAGATGTCTTTTATTATTTGTGAATATTGTGAAGGGGTTGTCTCCCCAGTTTCTTTCTCGGCCCATTTGTTATTTGCTGTGGGTTGGGTGGGGTACAGGGTGCTAATCTTGAATTCAACCAGTTCACCAAAGATGTTTATTAGCTGTAAGAGTTCCTTGGTAGGATTTTTGGAGTTGCTTATATATACTATCATATCATCTGTAAATAACAATACTTTGACTTCTTCCTTTCTACTTTGTAGCCTTTAGTTGTCTTATTGTTCTAGCTAGAACTTTAATTTTTATATTGAATTTCTATATTGAATTCTTGTCTTGTTCCTGATCTTAGTGGAACTGCTTTGATTTTTCTCCTCAGTTAATTTGATGTTGGTTTGTTTCTGTTTTAGGCCTAGTATCACTAAGTGATTGATTGATTGATTGATTGATTGAGATTAGGGTTTTTGTACATAGACTTGGCTGTCATGGAACTCACTGTGTAGACCAGCAAGCAATTGATTGATTAATTGATTGGTTTATTTATTTATTGAGATTAGGGTCTACACACGTAGACCTGGCTGTCATAGAACTCACTGTGTAGACCAGCAAGTGATTTATTTATTTATTTATTTATTTATTTATTTATTTATTTACTTACTTACTTACTTACTTACTTACTTATTGAGATTAGGGTCTTTGTACATAGGCCTGGCTGTCATGGGACTCACTGTGTAGACCATCCTTGAACTCAAAGAGATCTACCTGTTTCTGCCTCCCAAGTGTTAGTCCTTCTGGTGTCATAATACCTTAAATATATTTTATTTTAAAGTAGATTCACCTACAAAGCTAAATAAAGATGTAAAAAATACTCTTATTTTTTAAAAATATTTATTTATTATATATAAGTACACTGTCACTGTCCTCAGACACACTAGAAGAGGGCATCGGATCTCATTACAGAGAGTTGTGAGCTACCATGTGGTTGCTGGGAATTGAACTCAGGACCTCTGGAAGAGCAGCCAGTGCTCTTAACTGCTGAGCCATCTCTCCAGCCCATCTTATTTTATTAAGGAAAAGGGGTATTAAACATGTTGCTATATTTACAAGTTTATCCTGTCTTCCGGAGACATGTTCTAGGACCCCCAGTGTATGCTGAAATCCTAGACTGTCCTGTGTTTCATCATAAAGTTCAGAACTTTTACTGAAAATAAGCACATGATGGCCTCTCTCTGACACACCCTAAGCACCAACTTCACTACCCTTCTTCTTTAGAACTTTTACTAGGTAATGTGTCATATGAACAAGCCCTTACCGTGACCATGGATCTGATAGCCAGTGTTTCTACCAGGTACTAGCAAGCAGATGGCATGTACAATGTGGATAAAGTAGACCAAAGGATTGCCCCATCTCCCAGACAAATTAAAATTTGTGAGTTGTTATTTTTACAATTTTCCAATTAATGTTTAAGGCAATGGTTGAAATGTTTTACTATGGAACTACATAGTTAGAAAACTGTCTATATTTCTAAAGTAGGAGTCTTCATGGTGTTACTCATGAGGGAATGAGTAGGTGTGTCCTTCATCTTTGGGGGATGACAGGTACACAGACATACAGGGAGGAGTCTCAGGCAGGGCATGGAAGCACATCACACTATATGTGAGGGAACCAGCGAACTAGAGCCATGGGTGTGGGTCTGGAATGCCATGGGATATCCAGAGATAGTGCAGTGGACAGGTACAGTTGGAAAGATGGTAGGTGGCATATGGAAGAAGGGTTGAGGTCCTTGTACAGATATGACTTTGCTTCAGCCAGAAGATAGCATCATTGCAGGCCTGGGTTTGGAGGGCTTGTCCACTTTACTGATAGCTGCTGAGGCCAGAAGAGATAGACTCTGTGAGGATTTTGTTGTGACTTGGTTCAGCAGGACACATGGAGGAGGAGGAGCTAGCTCAACCTGCCACTCCTGCTCTGCCTGGCCCCTGGGAGAACCAGTAGATACTCCTTACTTGGGACCTTTCCTATTGTCCCACTCTCTTTCTAGCCTAAATTAATGTCCGTTGAACTCATCCTTGTCCTAGATAACCATTGGTTCTCTGCAAATTGTTAATTTATTAAATAATTTATTATTTGGTTGTTGGTTTTTCAAGGGAGTGTTTGTCTGTGGAGCCCTGGCTGTTCTGCTAAGCAGGCCAACCTTGATCTCAGATCCATGTGCCTCTGCTTCCTGAGTACTAGGATCCAAGGCGAGCACCAGCCATACCCTGCTACAGTGTTTATCACAGTGTGTTGAGAAATGCACACAAAAATTGCTCATCAACCCTACATTGTTTTGTGGCTTTATCTTTGTCTTGTTTTTTTAAAGAAGAAAATAGGGGCTGGAGACATGGCTCAGCGGTTAAAAGCACTGACTGCTCTTCTAGAGGTCCTGAGTTCAATTCCCAGCAACCACATGGTAGCTCATAACCATCTGTAATGAGATTCAATGCCCTCTTCTGGTGTGTCTGGGGACAGTGACAGTGTACTTATATATCGTAAAGAAATTAGTAAGAAGAAGAAGAAGAAGAAGAAGAAAATAGAGCTGAAGATGGTTCAGTGAATAGGTACACTTGCCTTGAAGTCTGAAGACTTGAATTCAATCACCTAGACAACACAGAGTGGAAAGAACTGACTCCTCTAGAGTCCTCTCAACTTCTTATACTTACTGAGGCACACACTTCCTTCCATGTAAATATGCAAATACATAAATGCAACTTAAACAACAAGGAGGAAGAAAATAGTCTCCCTGTTACCTATTTCCTTTCCATGGTAGTGACTGTGGGATAGCCTGGTGTGTCTTGTCTAGCCTCATCTTTGCATACATGGTCACAACCATGTTGCCTGTTAGGTTTAAAAAAAAAAATAAAGAAATTTTTATTGTTCTGGTTGTACTGGTACACATACATTTAATCCTAGCACTTGGGACAGAGACAGGCTGATCTATTTTTAGTAAGTTTCAGGTCAGCCAAGATAACATAGAGAGAATCTGTCTAAAAAAGAAAGAAGATATTCATTGTGTATATTCATTGTACATGGTACTGTTACATAAGGGATTATTGACTTTTTCTTTTTTCTTTTTTTTTAAGTTTTTAAAAAACCTTTTCTAAAAAGGGGTACACAGAGACAGGGTTTCTCTGTGTACCCTTGGCTGTCCTAGAACTTGCTCTGTAGATCAGGCTGGCCTTGAACTCTTAGAGATTTCCCCCTGACTCTGCTTCCCAAGTGCTGGGCTTAAATTTGTGTGCTACCGCTGTCTGGCCTCAAGGCTAATTTTATTTTGGTCTGTCTGAAGACCAGGAGGAGTTTTTTATCCCTAGAGCTGGAATAGAGGTGGTTGTGAGGCACCTATAAGTACTGGGAACTGAACTTCGGTGCTCTGTAAGAGCAGCATGCACTCCTAGCCACTGAGCCATCTTTCAAACTTAATCTTCCTTCCTGCCCTGTATATGCTAGACAGAACCTTTACTAGTAATGCACATGCTCAACTCTACCCATTATTTTTATCTTCCATGTATGAGTATTTTGCCTCTGTGAATGTCTGTGTACCATGTGGATGCTTGGTGCCCATAGAGGCCAGAAGAGACATTAAATAACCTGAAACTGGAGTTACAGTCAACTGTGTGCTGCCCTGTGGGTGCTGGGAACCAAACCTGGATCCTCTGCAAAAGAAGTAGTGCTCTTAACTGCTAAGCCACCATTCTATCCCTAGTTTAGGTTTTTCCTTTCTGGAGAGAATATTGTTTTAGGTTTCTCCTAGATTTGGTCTCTCTCTCTCTCTCTCTTTTTTTAAACCTCTAAGGTTCTATGTTTAGATTTAAAGATTGTATTTTCACCATTTAAATTATGTGTACATATATGTGTTTGTGTGTAGAGACATGTGTGTATATGTGTGGGTGCCTATCAAAGCTAGAGTTGTTAGATATTCCTGGAGCTGAAGTTATGTGCTGAGAGTCAAACGAGTCCTCAGAAAGAGCCATTTCTTCAGCCTAGTGTTTAGAGAGGTCCTGGCTTGATCCTTAGCATCACCACTAAAGAAAGGTTTATTGACTTGTGCTGAGTATTTTTCTGAAACTTCTGCTGATGCAGTGGCTCATTTTTCTCTTGAGTAGTTCCTTTCAGCCTCAGTAGCAGTGCTGCAGCTATGGCCACAAATGTGTGAAGTGCAGCTTTATCTTAAAACCAGCCATTTCTCGTCTTTGATTCTATGTGCATTCAACTCTCTGGGTTGTACTCACTGATTTATAAAATGCAGTTTTCAGGCAAAGTGTGATCACTGGGTAAATTGAATGTGCTCTGCCAAGAAGTGGGTGCCTGTCTGTCTGAGCTGTAGGGTACTTTCTTCTGGGAAGGATTAATCGGGGCCTGAGGTCTCAAGTCAGCAGCTTTCTTGCTTTAGATAGTTGCTTGCCATAGATAAAGGGTTTGTTTGTTTGTTTGTTTGGTGGTTAGTTTGGTTTTTGAGATAAGGTCTTACTATTGCAGCTTTGGCTGACCTGGAGTTCATAAAGCTTTGCCTGCCACTGCCTCTTGAATACTGGGATAAAAGGCATGCACCACCACATCTGACCTAGACAAACACCTTTTCTCAGGCTCAAGTGATAGAAGTTCATATGCTTATCAGTGGGTCTTGGTTTTGTGTGTTTCTGGAGAGCCTGAACCCTGTTATGCAACAGGGAACATGCCTGTACCTATTCTGGATAGTGTAATTATGGTAGAGGATGGATAGGTTTTGTTTACTTGGATTCTGCATTTCTTTGTGGGCCACATATTTAATAAACTTATGATCAAACTTAGCTTTAGGTAACTGGATCTCACAGATTCTTTTTTTTTTTTTCTTTTATAGGTAATTGGGGCCCTCATCTTGTTGTCATGAGGAGTTGTAACATACTCAAGTGGGAACTCGAGTTGAAACGCTGGTGTCCTGGCCTCAAAACTCTTTCTTATGTTGGCAGCCACAGAGAACTCAAGGCAAAGAGACAGGTAGTGCCACCCCACTGCCACTGTCCCCTCTCTCTCTCTTTTTGTTTTGCAGTGCTAGAGATGTACCCAGGTTTTTTTTTTTTTTTTTCCTAGACAAGAGGTGTGCCAGGGAATTGTTCCTTTAGCCAAGTATCTTTTAGGCTTGCTGTGCAGGGGCTGGAGAGATGGCCCAGCAGATTAAAAAACACTTGCTGCGTAAGCATGACAACCTAATTTTGATCCCTAGAAGTCATTTGAAGGTACAAAAGAGAGAACCAACTCCACAGAGTTGTCTGATCCCTATAGGCATGTTTACGTACACATCTACACAGACATATCTCACATGTCCCTTAATAATAATTAAGCATGAAATAAAGCCAAACACCTTAGATTTTCTTAACATAAAATCTATATATCCCAGGCTGGCTTCAAACATTTGATCCTCCTGCTTCAGCCACTTTGAGTGTGATTGCATGTTGCTTAATGCATATTATTCACCTATTTGTAAGTTACCAAACCTATTTTCAGGTCTAGAATTTGAGCCCCATGAAGCAGAGAGGACACAGGTGGATTCCTAGTTGTTTGGGGAAATGCTGCTTATGTTTGAGGGCCCATTTTCCTTCTGGGCTACAGATGTAATAGACTGCTTTCTTGACATGTATGGACCCTGAGTTCAGTTCCCAGTACTGTAATGAAAATAGTTCAGAATGGAGTATTTGTCTGGAGAGAGAATGCAATATTTCCTACCTCAAGACTCTGCTAATGAAGTGTGTGAGACCTCCTGAGTTCTGTATGATTTCTCTGGATTAAACAGGAATATTTGTGACAGATACACATTTCTTTTAGCCCCCAGTACTTAATAGTGCCAGGTTCCAAGTGAATGTATATAGATCAGTTTCTATCATTTGAAGTTTTGGCTCATGTTAGATACCATGTCAAGCAAAATTTATTAAGAGATCCTTTATCATCTTAGTCTTTTTCTCCTGCTGTAAAAGTATAAAGAACCCCCCCCCAGAAAAAAACAAAAGAAAATTAATAAAGAACAGGAATGTATTGTTTATAGTTCTAAAGATTAAAAATCTAAGACCAAGTTCCTGATAGGTTTGGCATCTGGTGAGGGTCTGGTTTCAGTTTCTAAGATGACATATTTCTTGTTGTGTACTTACTTAGGTGAGGGTAGAAATGCAGAATAGTTTTACTTGGATCTTTGCCACCCTTTCATAAAGCACCAACTCATTCTTGGGAATTGAGAAGGTCCAAATTTTAATTCTGCCACAGTGAGGATCCCGTTCCCATGGATTTTAGAGGAGATGTATTAGACCGTAGGTTTACTTTAAAAATCTCATTGCAGTTAGTTGCAATGTAGATATCTTTTTTTTTTTTTTTTTTTTTGTCTTTTTTGCTTGGATTATACATTATAAAAGCCAGTGTCTTCTCTGGTACTCTATTTTCTTGTCTAGTTGTTCTGCAGAATGGGTTGGATTGCTGGTTGATAAGCCCAGCTTGACTGAGGTGATTGCCTAGCAATAGCCTACAGAGGGTTGCAGGGGAGACGGAGCTTCTTTCTGTATTGCAGGAGTGGACTGAGCCCAATAACTTCCACATCTGCATCACGTCCTATAAGCAGTTCTTCAGGGGCTACACTGCCTTCTCAAGAGTTCACTGGAAATGCCTTGTTGTTGATGAAATGCAGCGGGTGAAGGGCATGACTGAGCGGCACTGGGAAGCCATCTTCAAGCTGCAGAGGTCTGACCATCCTCAAGTGTTCTGTCTTCACCTAAGGAATCATCTTAAAGAAATCTAAATCACTGCATACATATATCAATTTAGTGAAAAGAAATTTCCTTTTCCTTTGTCACAGCATTGTTGGACCTAAGAGATAATCATTCCCTTTGTTCAGTCCCTTTCTTTGAAACAGGGTTTCACTATGTAGTCTTGGTTATCTTGGAGCTCTCTATGTAGACCAGGATGACCTTGAATTTAGAGGTCTGCCTGCCTCTGACCCTCCTTCCCCTTCCCCAAGTGCTGTGCGTGCCACTGTGCCTGTCTGTTCCCCAAGGATATATGTAGAGTTTCTGTCTCCACTTTTTTTATACATTGCTATAGAGAAGTTATGCAGCCTACTTATGTTTTTCAAAGTTCCAACATTGCCCCATTTTGTTTATAGCCAGCAGCGCCTGCTTCTGATCGATGTGCCTCTCCACAACACTTTTTTGGAGCTCTGGACCATGGTACACTTTCTCATTCCTGGGATCTCCAGGCCTTACCTGAGCTTTCCCTTGAAAGCCCCCAATGAGGAAAACCAGGATTACTATCACAAAATGGTCATAAGATTACACAGGGTATGTTTGCTTTTGTGACTACAGCCGACTCATTTAAAGCATATCTGCCCTCTGCTAAATACACCATGGCATATAGGCAAGAAAAATGATTATTATTTTCTTCAGGTCACACAGCCATTTATTTTGAGGAGAACCAAGAGAGATGTGGAGAAACAGCTAACCAGGAAGTATGAGCATGTTCTGAAGTGCCGCCTTTCCAGTCGACAGAAGGCCTTATATGAGGATGTCATTCTACAGCCTAGGTAAGTGCTGGTTTGCCCACCTGCCCAGTGAGAAGCAAATGTACCCTGTTGTCTTCGTAAATGTGCCTATCAGTGAGACAACCAGAAACTCTGAAACCTAGAGCATCATCTCTTTCCTTTTTCTTACTCTCCCATTATATATGCTTAATCTACACGCCTGCCTTTTGTGTATCTTGATATCTATTTCACTGCCCAGTGCTGTTGCTTGCGTGAGTTTGTTGTCTTAGTTAGGGTTCCATTCTTGTGAAGAGACACCATGACCAAGGCAACACTTATAAAGGAACTCTCATCCCACCTGGCTTAATCATTTCTTTAACACATCAAACCTTGGATGCTTCTACTTGTCTGTCAGGGCACTTTATCCTGATGTTACTGAAACATGGTCCCTTTATAAAGGAACAGCCTGTCCCTGAGATTTGCCTGTACCCACCCCTTGTCTCAGGCTCTCTGGAGTGACTCAGTAAAAACCTGTTCAGGAATGTAGACTTGGGGCAATGTAACATTTTAACCCAGTCTTGGGAAATGTGGCTAGTTCTGGTGTTTTCTGAAGTCGGGAGTCACTGATGGTGAGACTGGATGGTGAACATACACTGAGCTGTCTGTCTCTTTCCCATGAGCAGGACTCAGGAAGCTCTGAAGAGTGGCCACTTTGTCAGTGTCCTGAGTGTCCTGACACGGCTACAGCGAATCTGCAACCATCCTGGCCTAGTAGAGCCACGGGTACCAGGCTCCTCCTATGCAGCAGGCTCTCTGCAATATAGGTCGGCCTCTCTAATTCTCAGAGTTCTGGAGAGAGAGTTCTGGAAGGTAAGTAGAAGATTTAGAAAGATAGTTCAGAATCTCCAGTACTCTTTAGATACAATCCACATAGCTGTATGGATCAGTTCCTAACCCCTTTCTTGCTTGGTGGTTCTCAACCTTCCTAATGCTACAGCCCTTTGGTACAGTTCCTCGTGCTGTGGGGATTCTGACTATAAAATTATTTTCATTGTTACTTCATAACTGTAGTTTTGCTACTATGAGTTGTAATGTAAATATCTCTTTTCCAATTGTCTTAGGCAACCCCTGTGGAAGGGTCATTTGAGCCCCAGTTGCTGCTGTCTGTGGACATCCCTGTTTTGGGCAGCTCATAGAACTGTATTTAGATTCTTACACTTAGAATATTTTCAAGGTTCATCTTTTTTGTGGCTAGGTAACATTCTGCTGTGAAAGGCTATGTTTTTGTTTATCCTTTGGTTAGTTGATGCATACCTAGGTGGTTTCCACTTATGGCTGTTGTTAGTGTAGCTGATGAGAACACTACTACAGTTTGGGTTTTTCTGTTTGTGAGTGCACTTCGAGTTGCTGGCTAATGTAGCCATTCCATCTACTTCTTTAAGGAACTGCCAACTGTCCCACTGCCGCTGAACCATTTGACTTGCTGTTGCAGTATACAGGATTCCTTGACCCACTTTCTCTCTTTCATTTATTTCAGTGTGATGCTGCTTTCTTGTTATCTCAAGTTCTGAGAAATACACATTAGTGGTGCTGTAGAAAGCAGGGCACATGTTTTTTCCAGTCACGGTCATGAATCTGACTGATTCCCTTTTCTACAATGAGTGTTACAGGCATCACCACCACTAAGTGATTAGCACATAGAACCTACTGCCATCCCTTTTCCTGGGGAAGACTGCTGTTTATCCCTGCACTGTTGAATGATGACTGTTCTCTGCACTCCAGGTTGTCTCAGTGTCTGTCCACATGATGCTGGGGAGGCCCACATAGCTGTTGTCCCACTGTGAAAAGGGATTTGGCCTGAGTATTAGAAGACTTGCCACACTGTAAAACAGCTTCCTCAGTTGATTCAAGTGTTTTCCTCTGCCACCTATTACTAAATGTTTTCTTCTTCTTCTTTTTTATTTCTGTTTCTTCTTAGGAAGCTGATCTTTCTATATTTGATCTCATTGGGCTAGAAAATAAAATCACTCGACATGAGGCTGAATTACTGTATAAGAAAAAGGTGACTCGGAAACTCATGGAGGAAGTCTTTGCTTCACCTCCTCCGCCAGCCCGGCCAGCAGCAGTGAAGCTCAAGGCCAGCAGGTCTGTGCACGGGTTAGAAGCAGCATGTGGCTCCTCCCAAGACTGTCTGCTGTTTGCAAGTCAGATGCCTGGGCCATGAGCAGTCTCTTCCTCTGGCTGACCCTAGACAGTCTATTGAGATGAGAAAAGCTGTGTTCTTGAATATTCTGAATGTCCTTGTTTTCAGTGAGCACAACTACATTAATAAGAGGCAGCGAATCCCAAGAGTTACTTTTCTTGGTTATCTTTAATAAAGTAAGCTTTTGGATTTGGGGAGATGTCAGGTCCGAGAGCAGCAGCTGTCTATTGTGGCAGTAACTGGCATGGCCAAATCATACATGTCATTTGGAAGAATCCAGAGTATGCTCATGGGTTGGAGCATAGGCAGACATGGGGTCTGCTCAGCAACAGCTGATGAGAACACTACTACAGTTTGGGTTTTCCTGTTTGTGAGTGCACTTCAAGTAGAGTTGAAGTTCTACAAGTGGTAGTACAGCCAGGTAGTGGTGGTGCACATCTTTAATCCCACAACTCAGGAGGCAGAGGCTGGTGGTCAGCCTGGTCTATAGAATGTGTTCTAGGACAGCCAGGGCTGCCTGAAGAAACCCTGTCTTAAAAACAAACAAATAAAAACCAAAATAGGTAACAATAGAATGATATAAACGATGATTTGGAGTGAGGGAAATCATGAGACAGGAGGGATAGAGGATGAAATCGGTGTAATTGCTTTTGAAAAAACTAAATCCAGTGATTAAAAAAAGAAGCGAAATCCTTGGCTGAGGTGAAAAAGCAAAACAGAAAGTTGTTTTTTTTTTTTTGTTTTTTTTTTATTTTTTTTTTATTTATAAATAGGGCATTTGTACAGATCAGAGGCCCATTCTTCAAGCTTTTTTTAAACTTGGCTTCCTCATGACTGTGACCTGCTTGCCTCCTTTGCAGTTCAGCTCAAGCCCGACAGCCCATACAGGAAGTCCATAGCCCTGTGAATACAGACAAGGCCATCCACTTGTCTTCCTTGGGCTTTGTTACAAGGTTTCTATGGCTGGCTCCTTGTTTGTCCTTCCATTTTCTAGGTCAAAGAACTCATACCTCTGTGATCACACAGGTGCCTAGCTGGGCACTTTGTGCATCTTCCTAGCTGCTGTTCTTTCTGTCCATTTCATAAGCAATCTTGTCACATGTACTAGGTAGAAAATTTGCTTTTTCTTGGCTCTTACTCAAAACTGTAGTTACAACATGGATGTTATATTCCAAGCTTTTTTCTTCTTAACATTCTTTGCCATATACCTAAAAATGTGCAATAATTGTGTTATCAGTTGAGATACCTAACCTTTGAATACAGAGTTTGTTAGCATTCCCTACAGGCTTGATGCAAGATTCTTGCCAACTATATTTGTAGCCACCTTGCTCCTGCTCGATACCATTTAGCCTGCCTTCCTATCTGAGGTCTGAGGGACAGTCCTCTAGAACACATACTGTTTGCAATGTGCTGATGCTGTGTCTTCTGCTTGGGCCAATGGGCATCTAGGTTATTTCAGCCTGTGCAGTATGGCCAGAAGCCTGAGGGTCGCACCGTGGCATTCCCCAGCACACATCCACCTCGGATGGCTAACACCAATGCATCCACTGCTACTCCACAAGGCCAGGTTCGAGGACGGCCACCGATTGCTACTTTCTCTGCCAACCCAGATACAAAAGGTATCTCACATAATGAGCTTTCTTTTGTGGAAGGCTGTGGGAAAGCTCCTGACACTCTGTTCCTGGCCTACTGAGTGATAATAGCCACTGCTGGGGGTGTGGACACCTGAATGGCCTGCAAATGAGCCATCTGCCAATCTTGATGAGTTGAAGATACTGTCTTCTTTCCCCCTCTCTCTTTCTCTTTTTTGAGACAGGACCTCACTATGTAGTCCAGGATGCTCTAGAACTAGTAGTCTTCTTGCTTCCAGTCCCCAAGTGCTGGGATTTACAGGCATGTAACAAACACTGTGCCTGGATGTAGAGTTTGTTTCCTATACTGGGTTTTCCTAAAAGAAAGTTCTTCTTGACTGAACAGGTGATGGGACCTCTGCAAAGTATTTTTCTTAAAAGTATGTCAATGTTGTTGAGGGAAGTTGTGAGCCTTCCTGCTGCATTTGGTGCTATTGTTTTAGCTTCACTTAATAGTAAAGAGGCAGGGAAAGACCTAGAAGTGGTCTTGTAACCTCATCTGAAAATAGCAGTTTGAGGTTTCTGTACCGTTGACAGCAGGAGCTTTTGCGTGCTTACAGAGTGCTTTCTAACAGCTGGTAGCATTTGACAGCCCTGTCCAGTCTAGTCCAGGATGTGTGCCTTGTGTGTTCTGTCACCTCACAGGGAGCCTCACTAATTGACAACAGACAGAGCCTTAAGTTCTCTCAACCTAAGTACTGTACCAGCCCCTCCATGTTTGTGTCCTAAGAGTGGGCTTCTCATGTGAGAGACTGTGAAATAATGCTTATGTAATTTAACGTTGGGTTGTGGAATACTCCATGTTATGAAGACCCTCTAACAGCTTTGCACAACACAACCTTATTGATTACAGCAGCAGCAGCCCCGTTTCAGAGCTCGCAGGCTTCCATCGGCACGCCTCGACACCAGCCCACCTCGACCAGCACAGCAGCAGGCCCAGCCCATCCTTCGAAACTGCGGGCTCAGACCGCTGTCCAGGCCTCCACCCCAGGCCCACCCCTGCCCCCGCCCCAGGCCCCCTCGCTGGTGGCCGGGCAGAGTGCACCGCCCCAGCGGCTGGTGCTTACCTCGCAGGCCCAGGCCCGCTTGCCCAGTAAGTGGCCTTACTGTCCAGGGTCTGCTCTCACTGCCTTGGAGCAGTGTGTCAGGAACACGGGATGTCTGAAGAGCCTTTGCTGTCCACTGCCTCTGTCTGTCCCTCAATCCAGGCCTGGAGCGTGATGCCGGTCATGGTGGGGCCTTGCTTACGGTCATTGTCCAGGGCCCTGCTCTGTTCTACTCTTTCTCCTCCCCATTCAACCAGCTCTGCTTTCTTCTTGTGCTGCACTGGTGTTAAGGGCTAGCACCCTCATTTAGCCTTAGCCACAGTTCTGTTCCAGCAGTGCCAGCATTCACACTGTGGGGCAAGTGTTGAGACCACGAGAATTAGCATTAGGTTCCTAGACACTATTAGTTCTTTAGTTCCTCACACATTACCAAGTTTAAATTTGGCAGTGAGTACTTGCTCATTAGAGACTAAAACAGCTCATTGTTACTCATTTTGTCTAAACTTGTGTCCAGACTCTGAATTTTGTACTGCCAGCATGGAATTAGCAGGTTTCCCAGTCATCTACAGCCATTATCCAGGCTACCATAGAAATTATGCCAACTAAAACATTACAGATCACAAATATTTCATATTTGTTATGGAGCAGACTCACATTGAGGCCTTTTTGGAAAACTGGAAAGAGAGGAAAAAGCATCAAGGGAGACTGGGAGTCTCTTCTGTGTCCAACAGTGGGGAGTGGTTGTCCTAGGCAGTCACAATAGAGGAAAGAGCTGCATATACTGTAGGTGATGAGATTACATTAGTGTGGAGTTCCTTACATGTAGTGTGTGAGGTTAGTGATGGAGCTGGCTTTATCCATCTAGGAGGACTGGTGAGAGATTTAAGTGTCTGTGTGTAACTCTCTGTCTTTGACTTTCATTTCCCCTTCCTTGTGCACAGTTAATTCTGTGTGCAGGGCGCCTTTTAGATAGTTTACTAGTCTTTCACTAACGGTTCTCCTTATGGCACCTTTACTAACCCTGGCATGGATTTTTCTTGGGAAAGGCGCATTTGAACTTGGATAGCCACCCATTGGGTAAAAGGTCTTTAAGCTTCTGATCATTTGATATGTAATATCGAATCCCATGAGCTCATTTGAATTAACACAAACTCAAGAGTTTTATGTCTGACTTTAAGCTTCCCTAGACTTTAACAAAAAAGCATGTGTGATTGAAGTTTGTTGTTTTATATGTTGGTGATATGATCTTATTCACTGGATGTAAACTTTTTCAAATTTTGTAAGTTTTCTGAAGAGTTTCCAATTTAATGCAATAAATTTCTGAATTTTTTTAATATTTACTGTTCTTTTTCCCTTTTATTATTTGGAGAGAAAAGTAAAAATATTTCTTAAATAGTCTGATGAGTCATAGTTGATACTGAAAGTCCCTGTTGTTTATGATTAATAGATTAACCACTAAAGTCTGGTATTTAATAGTCTTTTTTTTTTTTTAATCTTAAAATAACCTATGTTGAAGATACTTGAGTATAGCATAAGCAGTTCTGGTTCATAGTGAGACAGTGTTGTACAATGGTACAGTAACTTTATTCCACAGGATGTCACTTCAGCTCCTTTTCTGTGTTTTAACAGGTGGGGAAGTAGTGAAAATAGCTCAGCTGGCGTCCATTGCAGGGCCACAGAGCCGGGTGGCCCAGCCAGAGACACCTGTGACACTGCAGTTCCAAGGGAACAAATTCACCTTGTCACATAGCCAGCTGCGGCAGCTCACAGCCGGCCAGCCTCTGCAGCTGCAAGGTAAGAGACAACCAGCTGATACTGTCACTGGCAAGGATAGAGGTACTCCACTCTTAGCACTGCACTTGAAAACCTATTTGGGTACCAGGTAAAAAGGGTCAGTTCCTATAAGGTTCAGGGTCTTCCCCAGGGAGTGACTTGAACAAGTCTGACCTGAGGGCTTATTGAGAAATGATGACATTTGTGAGTCACGTTGGCAGTTCCCTAAGCAAGTGATACTCGATTTTTATCAATTCCATTCGCTCTTTGAGATGCGTTTCCTCTCTTCTAAGTTAAGGTATAAGTGTTTGTTGCTTTCTCGTATGAATGAGTCAAATTTTCCTAAAAATGCCAAAAAGACCAGCAATTTTTGTAGGTGAAATGCTTTTGTCTATCTAGCTCCCTTCCTCTCTCCCTTCTTCCCTCTCTTCCTCTTTCCCTCCCTTCTTTCCTCTTTTCCTCCTTCTCTTCCTCCCTCCCTTTCTTTCCTCTCTTCCTCTTTTCCTCCCTCCCTTCTTCCCTCTCTCCCTCCCTTCCTCCCTCTCTTCCTCCTTTCCTTCCTACCTCCCTCCCTCCTTCCCGTTCTCCTTCCCTTCCTCTCTCCCTTCCTGTGTTTCTATCATTTAGGTTCTTACTGTGCTGCCCATGTTGACCTATGGCTTCTGAGACAAGCCATCTTTCTGCCTCAGCTTCTCAAGTAGTTGAGACTTCCAAGATATGTGTCAGTTTAAAGTTTTAATTTTAGCACCTGGATATAAACATCTCAGACGTTTGGCTAAGAACATGTAGTTTCTGCTTTCAAAGGAAAGGAGGTGGTAAGATTTGAATAGTTCGTTAAAATTAATCAATCTTAAGTGGTATGTGGTGACAACTGCAGCAGCTTTAGCTGCATCTAGCACCAGCTGCTTACCTTTAGGTTAAGGTTTCACAGGTTCTAAAGCAGCACTAGCTTCCCTGCACCTTGCCCCAGCAGCCTCTCTGAAAGACACTGCCCTAGATTCTAGATGAGTGATAGTTTCTTGTGACACTTTAATGCTTCTCTTGGTGAGATTTAGGATATCTGTCAGGGCCATCATGAGTGTAGAGGTGGTCACTTGATCTCTCACACATTTGGTAAGAAGCTTCAGGCACATAATAGACATTTGGCAGACTCTTGAAGATTAGCCACAGAGTCATGGGCACCTGAGCTAAGCCCAGCTCTTTCTGGTAGTTTTTATACCTTCAGCAATGGCTACATGGGTCTGTGAATGTTTCTGTGACCTTCACAACTCTAGGACAGCTGTGGTCACCAGTGGATATATTACCTGGGTATGTTCAGGGTTAATGGTCTTTTCTTGATTTGGTGTAAAGCACTCTTTCCCCAGATGGCTTTCTGTCTTTATCTGAGATTGTCAAATAATCCCTTCTTTGTCAGAGTTGCTGAGCTGTGCATATATTTGCTGGTATAAATGAGACTATGTGTATGCAGTATAATGGCTCATTTGTTTCTATGCCATTTGGAAGTGGCTAGTGTGTAATTATACTGTGTGCACACCTGTTACTGATGCTCCTGGTGGACATGTGGTTACAGGTAGTGTACTCCAGATCGTGTCAGCTCCTGGGCAGCCCTACCTTCGAGCCCCAGGCCCTGTGGTGATGCAGACTGTGTCTCAGGCAGGCACCGTGCATAGCACCCTGGGAAGCAAGCCCCCAACCAGTGGCCCCAGCCCTGCACCCTTGACCCCACAAGGTAGGGTGTTCCAAGCAGGAAGAAGGCTTGGTGAGAACTTCTTATGGACTGTTTTTTTTTTGGGTGGGGGTTTGGGGGTTGACTGGCAGGAGTCATGCACCTCTGGCCATTGGGCCTTATACATGTCAAAGCCTTATTTATGATAGTCTGGTTTTCACACATGTGTCATGACATCAACTTGGTATATTCTTTTTCTCTCAAATGTACTGCTTGAATATGATCAAACCCACTGTTCTAATAAAAAAAAAACTTAGGGGGTCAGTTAAGAGTACTTGTTGCACTTGGTGGCTCACAGACATTGAAAACTCTAGTCCTAGGGAACTTGTCATGTACTTATAATATCCACAGGCACCAGGCACACATGTGGCACACATACTTGCATTCAGGCAAACCACTGATACATAGTTTTTTATTTATAGACATGTATAGGTATATATATTTAAATATATTTAAATATATACACACATAAATATATTTTAAAGTTCAGTATACATATATTAAAAAATATACACATATAAGTGTTTATTTAATTTTTCTTATATATGTATGTATATGTAGGGTTAGTGGGGTCCTGCGCCTGTTCTGCCACAGGACTCAGCTGCTCAGGGAGTCAGGGCACAGGAAGTTTGACCACACTGAGGCCACACTGTTGCTGGGTGGGTGTTAGACTGTAGGACAGCCCAGGACACCTCTCTGGGGCTGGGGAAGCACAGTCTGAGGCGCGGGTTAGCTGGAGCTGGCTGGGGGTTCCCAGGCCTTCAAGGAGGTCAGGGTCGTCTGGTTCTCAGGTTCTCAGACACCCAGGCTGAGAACAGACTGCCCCCCCCCCCCCCCCCCGTCCCTTCACTGCCCTCAGGCTGAATCTAGCCCAGGGCCAAGGGGGAGAAGAGGGAAGCTCTAACTGGAGAAAGTTCTTAACTTGGTGGTAGTGGGGCTTTGGCTTGGCTTGGTGATGGCTGTGGATATAGGCAAAGGCCTTTTTCATGGCTCCCCACAGTGGATCTTAATGAAAGGAGATGGTCCGAGATTTTAAGGCATTTATTGTCATGGGAAAGTGGAAGTGTAGACCATACCCCACTTTTCAGGGTGGGCTTGAGGTTAAATACCTTTTACAGGGAGGAGTGTCTGGCAAGGAGAGTTTATTGGCTAAGTCTTCCAGGCCTTTAGGTACCTCATTAAAATGGAGATCTGTCTTGAGCTTAAGTGACTGGAGGCCATAAATCTATGGGAAGCTGTGGCTACTGACAGGGGTCTGGTGCCTGGAATCCAGGCGAAGCACCTATCATCCCTTCAGGGTCATCACCGGGAACAAGGCTACCTTTCATGATCCTACATGTATATACACATATATATACAGTTTTATTTATATTTAAGAAAGAAACCTTTGGAACCACCAAATATTTAGTAAGTGTGCCTAGAGCTCCCTGAGAGTAGAGCTATGCACTTTGTACAGGGTTTGCACACTGCTCTGGCTGGCCTATGGCTGCTGGGCTCTGAGCATCTAACCTATTCTCTGCCAGCTTCTCTTCTAAGGACCAGTCCTTACCTGCTTGCGTTCAGTGTATTAGAGCTGGTAGGCGAGTTTGATTCCTGGGCAAGCAAGGAGCCGTTCTTTATATGCTGATTACCTTTGGTGTTTTACCATTATGGGACAGGGGAGGTTATCAGGCTAACTTAGGACAGGTATGTGATTGGTCTGTGCCAGAACAGTCTTGACTCTGGTTCTGGACATAGCTGTGATGTACTAAACTTTTCTTTTTTTCTTTTTTTTAAGATTTACTTATTTTATGTATATGAGTACACTGTAGCTATCTTCAGACACCAGACGAGGGGGATCGACTCCTATTACAGATGGTTGTGAGCCACCATGTGGTTGCTGGGAATTGAACTCAGGACCTCTGGAAGAGCAGTCAGTGCTCTTAACTGCTAAGCCATCTCTCTAGTGCCCTGATGTGCCAAACTCTTAAGAGCCAGCTCCTTCTGTTTTCTTGGGATTTGAGGAGAAGCATGCTGCTACACCTCGGCCTTACAGTCTACCTTTAGGAATGGATCTGTTGAATATTGGTGTTCCTTTTTCCTTTTTTCTTTGGGAGCCAGGAGCACAAGGGTGTTAGGGATGGAACTCCTCAAGCATCCCAGGCAAGTGCTTTACTTTAAACTGCACCTATATTTCCTTCAGCTGTTTGCTTTTCCATTTGTAGTTGGTGCTCCGGGTCGAGTAGCAGTGAGTGCTATGGCTGTTGGAGAACCTGGCCTGGCTTCCAAACCAGCTTCTCCTGCTGCTGGGCCAACCCAGGTAAGGCTTAGGTGCATAGATGCAAGGGCACACACTGGCAAGTAGCTTTTCTGTGGCAGCCAAGGCGCCTGTGGGTCCTTTCTTGTTTATGCATTTCAGAGATGCACATGCTATTTGAATTAGGGCCTTGGTTTAACCCTTGTTCCCAACGAGAGAAATTGACATAGGCTTCTGACTGCAGACATTGTGGTCTTTATTCCTTTTGTTTTGTCTTATTCTCAGTGTCTTCTATATCTTAGGAGGACAGAGAAGGAAGGCTCCTTTGCTTCCTCATCTTTTCTGCCAGTAGTTTCATAGAAGTAGGTCGTGGATGTTGAGATGAATGTGTTCATAATAGTTCCCAAAAATCTTCAGTGAGGTGATTTTTGTCAGGTTGTTGCTCACATAACCTCCCCCCCCCCCCCGTCATGTTTTGTCTTTCTGGTGTGTTTTGATCAAGGAGGAGAAGAGCAGACTTTTGAAGGAACGGTTAGATCAGATTCATTTTATCAATGAGCGGCGTTGTTCCCAGAGTCCAGTGTATGGCAGAGACTTGCTGAGGATTTGTTCCTTGCCTGGAAGAAGGAAGAGGCCTTTGTGCTGGTCTAGCAACCTTGGGAAGGGTCCTAAAGGAGTAAACTATGACATGTCACTCTCAAAAAGTGAAGGTGACCTGATTTTGACATTGAGTCAGCGTCAAGAGTCTCTTCGAGATGTTCTAGACAGGTGAGTTAGTGTATTTAGGTGAGTATCTTTACCCTTATTTTCTCTTCCTTCACTCTGATGCACACCAGAAATTTTCTTTTTTCTTTTTAATTTTGGGTCTCATGTAGCTGCCCTTCAATTTTATATAGCTAGACTAGGCTTGCCTTGAACCCTTCCTGATGCTCCTGCCTCCTCCTCTCAATGCTAGTATGAGTTGCCACATCCTGTAGTTCATTTTTTGGATTTTATTTTTTAATACTGTTTATTTCCAATTACTTTTCCTCAGGTTGTCTTTTGAGTTTCTTGGGGTTTGAAGTGTTTTGGGAACAGGGGCCTGGTATTTAGGTTATTAACTAGCTCTTTTAGAAAACTGACCCACAAAACTATCTATATATTACTTGGAGACATCGAAGAGTAGAATTCAGAACAAGTTAGTAGAGCATCCTCAGTGGGCTGAACACCACAACTAGCCACACTGTTCCTGCTGGGCCTTGATATGTCTGTTGCTGTTCAGACTACTGACAGTCCATGCAAGTTTCTGTATGCCCAGCCCTGCTTCCCAGGTTCAGCTTCAGGGTCATTTTCTTTTCTAGCTGAACTACGTTGAACTACATTGTTGCTCCCTGACCAGAGAGTCCCTGATTACCCAGTGCCTGTGCTTAGTCTTCAGAGCCTGCCTTCCAGGTTTCACAGATACATAAATTAATGAAGATACATAAATTTCTAGGCTGAGCCAAGCCCGTCCCTGGCCTTCCCAGGCTGTGTGGTAGATTTGCTGCCATTTGTTCTCATGCTCTTGTTTGTCTTTGAAATGCTGGCCATCTTCACACATCACAGATGGCCACTTCAGATGAGATGTACTTGGGAACAAACCACTAAGACCCAGCTTCATACGTTGGAGAGACAACTAAGCATTTAAGAGCCCATCTTACTCCTACAGAGTGCCCAGTTTGGTTTCTAGACACTGAGTTAGGGAGTTGTGGCCTCTGCAGGTACCACATGCATATGCACAAGCATAACTCAGAATAAATGTAGTTGGGCATGGGAGTGCATGCACACCTTTAGTTCCAGCACTGGGGAGGCAGAGGCAGGCAGATGGATATCTGAGCTCCAGGCTCAGAGTTAACCAGTGAGTCTCAAAGTTTAAAACAAATGAAAAACAAAGTATAATAAGTAACATTTAAAGCAGAGCTTCAGCTAATGTCTAGAAGAGAAAGCTTTGTGTTGTGAATGACTTGAGGTCAGTGGGATCATCAGGTTGGTCATGGCCTTGCAGTTCTGTCTATAGGGTGTCCTCTGTCTCCTCTCAAGTTACATGTCACCCGTAGTATTTATTTAGAAGGTTCGTATTTAGAGACAATTTACTTCTGT
Organism: Micromys minutus; assembly: GCF_963924665.1. NCBI lineage: Eukaryota > Metazoa > Chordata > Mammalia > Rodentia > Muridae > Micromys > Micromys minutus. Next base: position 36,141,504 of record NC_137964.1, read on the forward strand.
CCCAAGAGTCCTCAAAAGAATATCTGAGCCAGTGGCTATAGTCTGGAGAAAGCCTGTGGTAGTCATGTAGGCCTGTCCTGACTGATGTTGTTTTGGGTTTGTGTCCTTGAGCTCTGAAAGATTATGCTGCTTGCAGTGACAGGATCTAGTTCTCGCTGCTTGTCTGGCAACTCACACTGTCAGAGGGTTCTGCCGTGCCCAGAAACCTCATTGCTGCCAGAGGGGCCAGAGTACCACATAGTGACCACACATGATTTCTGCTCCTCAGGGTGGCCTGTGTGATTCCTCCAGTGGTGGCTACACCACCCTCCTTGTGGGTTGCGAGGCCGCCCTCACTGTATAGCAGCAGGTTGAGAGCTCTGAGGCAGTGCCTGAGGGAACACACCGGCCCTTACCACCGGCAGCTGCAACAGCTAACAGCACTGCGCTCACTGCAGTTCCCGGAGCTGAGGCTGGTGCAGTTTGACTCAGGTATGACAGACCCTGTTGGCATAGTTTGGGATGAGAAATACTGTTTGTTCTGCAGTGCAAGACTCTTTCTCTCTCTTTCTCTCTCTCTCTCTCAGGGAAGTTAGAAGCTTTAGCAATCCTGCTACAGAAACTGAAATCTGAAGGACGTCGGGTGCTGATTTTATCTCAGATGGTTCTTATGCTGGACATTTTAGAGATGTTCTTGAACTTCCATTATCTCACCTATGTTCGGATTGATGAAAATGCCAACAGTGAACAGCGACAGGTAAGAAATAATCCTTTTGTGGTGATTCCATGGTATAACCATAAATCATTGGATTTAGGCCTCATTTTCCTACAGCTGTGAGGTTCACTGCCTCTAAATGCAGAATAGGTAGCATTTAGAACTTTTTGAGTTCCAGACTGACTACTTTCTTGATTTTTTTTTTTTCCTCACCTCATCAAGCTTCTTAGCCAGCTGGATGATGTCTGGTCCTAGGTGTCTCAGGACAAATTGGGGTCATCTGTAGTCACACTGGGATAGTACTAACATACTTTAAGAGGTGGCTATCTAGCAAAAATGTGAGTACTTTTTAGACTAACTGACAATTAAATAGAAATTAAGAAGTTTTTCCATGTTTTTGTTGGCTGTGTTTGTTAATTTAACGTTTGGTTAATGTATAGTGCTTGTAGCACACCTCCCAGAAAGCAGCATGGGTTAGCAGCCTCAGAGATGGATAGACAGTTGATGTAGTGATCCCTGTCTAGGACTTCACACAGTAGCAACAGTGCTTCATTGAATGATTTGTGCATAAGTGCACATGATAAGCGTGATTATTAACAGTGAATATCCAGCAGAAGAAAGGACACAAAGAAAGTTTGTGCCTTGGCAGTGAACCCCAACTTTCTTCAGAACTCCAAATGACAGACTAGAAAGTCCTTACCAGAAGTGTCTCAGCACAAGCATGAGTATATAGTACAGAGGTCATGAGTGGGTAAGAAAAACATGGTGCTGAAGAAGACTTGAGTTGTTCTTTTTATGTTTTAAAGCAAATGCAAAGTTTGTATACATTATGTATGCAAATAGAAAGGACCCTAGCTTTTTTGTAATATTGTAGAAAATTGGGTAGTTCTTTGAAGAGAGAGGTTGGTCAACTTTAGTTTTGGCCTGGAAATAATTTACAAAAGTACTCAACATTCATTGAAGTTTGTTATCTCGCATGGTTAGAGATGTTTTTGTGCTTCCTCAGCCTTACTCCAGGGGCTTCTTGCCTGTAGAGTGCCCTGGCATTGCCTGAGGAAAAAGGAGAAAGCACAACTCCCTCCCTAGCAAGACTCTGCTTTCTTGTGGGGCCTACAGATTGGGCTGACAGCAAGTACTAGATAGGCATGACATCTTAGGCACATGATGTCTGTGTTATCTAAACATGACGTAGAGATGCTGTGCATACAAGGAAGAGCATGCATGCAGGAGAGCCAGGCTAAGATGTTATTCATGGAACATATCAGACTGTTACAAAATAACTTGAATTGACAGATCATAGAAGGTGTCCAAGGTCTCCCATTGTTCTCCAGAAATGTTAACCTAAGTACTTTGTTTCCTCTCAGGAGCTGATGAGGAGTTTCAACAGAGACAGGCGGATTTTCTGTGCCCTTCTCTCCACCCATAGCCGTGCCACTGGCATAAACCTTGTTGAGGCTGACACTGTGGTATTTTATGATAATGACCTAAATCCAGTTATGGATGCCAAAGCCCAGGAGTGGTGTGATAGAATTGGGAGGTGCAAGGACATCCACATATACAGGTGATAATAATCCTGGCCAACTCCTAGATGTGTATGTAATGAGCTTTGTGGAAGGTGTGGGGGAATGAATTCAGTAACAAACACAGGAGGTAGAGCCAGAGGTACTATGCTGCAGTTGAACTTTAGAAGTTCCTACATAACTGAGGTTTAGTTTTCTTTTAGACATATTTCTAGTGCTGCTGTATTGTCTGGCCTTTGTACTTGATATTTACTGGACATGGTGGCAAATGCTAAAATCCATGCATTCCAGAGGCTTAGACGGAAGATGATGAGCTTGAAGCTAGTCTGGGCTACATTGTAATATCCTGTTTTAACAACACCTACCCTACTGCATGTGTGTGGTATTATTACACGAGTGTAAGGTGGTGCCATCTTGCTCTGTGCTGCAGAATGTTGATGTGCTTATAAACCTAGAAGTAGACAAAAATGCATCCTGTTTCAGTGCTATCTCGGGTTTTTCCTACCCCTAAAGCACAAACATAAGGGCACTGTGTCTTGGACCTGAGTTAACATGAGAAGAGACAGCACTGAACCTTGATTGCTCACTTCTTAATATGTTTTCTATTTAGAATTTCTTTTTCTCTTGGAAAATTCTCGTTTTTCTTTTTCATCCCTGTGAATATTTTTGTAAAAATGGTTTAACTTAAGCTTTCTTGACTTTTAGTGTTTAACATCCTTAAAGCAAGTACTCAGGGCTGGAGAGATGGCTGCTCTTACAGAAGACCCAAGTTCAATTCCTAGCACCCACATAGCAGCTCACCAACTATCTGTAACACCAGTTTCTGGAAATGAAGAGCCACCCACTGGCCTTCATGGGCACCGGGCATGCAAATAGTGCACACACATACATGCAAGCAGAACATCTATGTGCTTAAAATTTTTAAAGTATGTTTTAAAGCAAAGCAGTGAATGTTGTAGGAAAAAAAATAGACTGAATAATGAGCCCTGCTTGGGGTAGTACTCAAGACCTTCTAGGGGACTAGCAGCTTGCAGGGGACAGGTAAGAGTGGGACACCTCTTGAAAGTCAGGGAAGTTATCAGCTTTGCCTGTTGTAGTCTGTAAGGACAGACAGTAGGGATGAATCCAAAACCAGTTGAGAAAGGTCTAGGTTGATGTGGTGGGAGAAACAGTGGTAGGCAGAAGGTTGTATGGCAGACTCTAGAACCAGGATTTGAGAGGGAGTAACAGAGTGGCTTAGGTAGAAGTTGCTTCTCTGGCTATCCTTTGAACACCTGTGTCTGGTACTGGTTTGTGTTTCTAGATGATATAACTATTATTTCATATATATATATATATATATATATATATATATATATATATATATATATATATATATATATATATAGTACATTTTTTCCCCTTTATTTTATAGGCTTGTCAGTGGCAATTCTATTGAAGAGAAATTGTTGAAAAATGGAACTAAAGATTTGATCCGAGAAGTAGCTGCTCAGGGAAATGACTACTCGATGGCATTCTTAACTCAGGTAGCCTTCATATGTTAGGAATCCTTAGTGATTGGTTATGATCACACAGGGAGACTCTGTCTCACTTCCTCACAGTGAGGAATGCCACAGTGAGCAGAATCTTTTTTTTTAATGTGAATTCACTAATGAAGGTTAATTTTTGGGTGGGCTCAGGTCAGACACAGGATTGTGTCTGTTCCTGGAAGTCACTGTGCTTGTTATTTGTGTTTAGCGAACTATCCAGGAGCTGTTTGAAGTCTACTCACCTATGGATGATGCCGGCTTTCCTGTGAAAGCTGAAGAATTTGTGGTGCTGTCTCAGGAACCATCTGTCAGCGAAACTATCGCACCTAAAATTGCAAGACCTTTCATAGAGGTGAGTGAAAACCTGGTCTACCATAATGCTTGTTTGACAATGAATATTTGAGTTATGACTGCATGTGCTTTCCCAGTGTAGTTGTGTGCTTTCACTCCTCACCTGGCTTCTGAGTCTCAGCCCTTACTCTTTTTGGATTCTCCCCTTTGTTGATTCTGAAGCCTTCCTGCCTTCCTTCCTGCTCTGCCCCAACTGTAAAGAAGTATCAAGGGAATGAAGAAGAAGATGCTAGCCATTGTCCTCTTTCCATTAGGACTTTCGGAGCCATATTTGATTTCTAGTATTGACTTAAAGAGCCACACATCCCATCTGGCCCCCAAGATGTAAAATACATCTGCCTGTAAAATACACAGCTGACTTTGAAGACTTAGATGAGGCCCCAGAATGTCTCTGCTTGGTACTTCTCACGTTGATTCCTTGTTGGGGTATAATATTCTAGGTGCATGTAAGGGATATTACTGTTTGAGTTCAGGCACTGAAGGTGTGGAGTTGCACAATGGGTCTTGTGCCGTGGCCCTTGTTACAGGCACATAGCAGATACCTGTCGGGACTACGTATCCTCTTTCTCTCACTTCTGGCTTGATCAAGGCCCATTCTACCCCAGGGGCCTTGCTTGCCCCTCGATTGCTGAATATCCTTCTCTACTGCAGTCTCATGAAGGAGAGGGGTCCCTTCCTCTCCAGACCCTTTTCTCTACACCCTCTTTGAATGTCCTCCCCCTGGAAGCTGCTCCACCTCTGATTCTGCTGTTTGTCTAGGAAAACAACTGACTTGTTGCTTGCTCTTTGGCAAAAGCCATGAATGATGGAGTGCAGCAATGCCCTGGTGTGCACTGGCTTGTGTTCCATGCTATCACAGCTTTAGCAACAGTAGTGATGGTCAGCTACTTTCTAATTCTAAAGCCAAACTATTCAGAAAGTCCCTCCTTTCCAGAAGTGACTCTTCTTGTGGCCTCCTTTTACAGTTGTCCATCTTGAGTTGGGTATGAATAGAGTTCTGTGCTTTGGGACTGCTCTTAGTTTCATGTGGCAGTAGTGTATCTGCTCCCATTCTGCGTAATAGTATTTATGAACTTGCCATACTGCTCATGAGACCTACGTATGAATGACTGCTTTGAAGTTTGCTTTTGTAGTGTCTCGTGTGAACATGTACATGTATGTTTTCCTACTGAATGTAAGCCTTGAGGCAGGGGCTCTATCCAGCATGTCTTGCATGTACAACTAGGAGATGCAGCTGAGCGGTATGCTTCAGCAGCATGTGAGTGCTGCAGCAGCTATAGTCTCATGTGGTAGGTGTATTTTGCATCTTGCTGTTGAATAGTGAATCTGAACACCTTCTTCATGAGTTTAATGTCCATTTAACTGTCATCCCCCTTGCCCCAAAGCTGGCAATGAAACCCTAGGCTTCATGTAAGCCTCTACTACTGAGCCACCCCAGTGCCTGGATCATTAATGTTAATTGCCTGGTCAAGTTTTTGGATGTTAGAAACTTTAAGGATGTATTTTATTTTTGTGTGTGTGCATGTGGATGCACATGAGTATTAGTGACTGCATGGACCAGAAAAGAGAGTCAGTTTTCCTGTAACTGCAATTACAGGCTGTTGTGAACTACCCAAGGTGCTAGGAAATGAATTCAGGTCCTCTGAAAAACCAAGTGCACCATCACTCTAGCCTAGTATTTTCAAATGTATGTACTCACATGCAAGAGTGTGTGTGAGTGGGGGCGTCTGTATATGCACATGCGTGAATTTTAGAAGTTTTAGATCTACCTACATGTCTGTCATTGGAATGCCTGTCATCCAGCCTATGGGTGAAACTTAAACGAAGGGAACTACCTTTGGAGGCTTGCTGTTTGTTACGGTACAGACTCCTTCATTTGACAAGTCCGCCTTCAAGTCTCAGTGCAGACTCCCTATAGGCCCTCAAGAGCATCGAGTGTCTGGAGGAAGATGCGCAGAGGTCCACAGAGGAAGCTATGCCTGGATCCAGCACTATAGCTGTGTCCTCAGACTTAGATGGCTCTAGATATGATGAGGAACCATCACAGCTGGAGGAGCTGGCTGACTTTATGGAACAGGTTTGAGGATTTTTTTTTTTTCTCTAGAGTTAAGATTTTTAACATTTGAACCCTTGTATAAATTATGTTTTTTTTTTTTTTTTTTTTTTTTTTTTTTTTTTTTTTTTTTTTTTTGACTAAGAACAGTTACTTTTAAAATTAAATGTTGGTGAAAGATTTTATAAGGAATTATTGATCTTTATTAAGTTGCTACTAACCCAGTTCAAAAAATATATTTTTGAAATAGCTTACACCAATTGAAAAATATGCATTGAATTACTTGGAATTGTTCCATACGACCACTGAACAAGAGAAAGAGAGAAGCAGTGAGGTAAGAGAATCAAGTTTTGGTTAGTGTGACATAGTAAAAGTAAAAATTCTTGGTGTAGAATTTGATTTGAAGTGACTATGACTTTGTGAGATCAAGGGACATCCAAATCCTAGCAGTGCAGGCCTCACCGAGACTGCAATCTTGAAGTCCTGTGCAGGCAGCTGGGTTGCCGTCTTTTTACCTTGGTGTCACTGCACTTGTTTGGAAGCAGCTTGGGGCTGATCAAGGGTTATATGTTGAGGGGCAGAACATGTATAGCAGTAAGAACTGAGACATCCCTTTGGGGAGCTAGAGCTCCACTGTGTGTCCACAGTGGCTGGGTGAGTTGACCACTTGCTCTGATCTCAGAAGTTCTTTTTCCTATGCTTTGTTCTGACAGGATTTGGTGATGGCATCAATGAAGGACTGGGAAACCCGCAATGCCAGAGCCCTACAGGAAAGGGAGGCCCGGCTGCAGCTGGAGCAGGAAGAGGCAGAGCTTCTCACCTACACTCGGGAGGATGCCTACAGCATGGTAAACTAGCCTGCACTTCTTCGGAGAGCTCAGCTCTCTCCTCACCTGACTGCTGCTCTGAAGCACAGTCCTGACAGTAGACACTTCTTTGTTTTTTTAAGATAGAGTTTCTCTGTGTAGCCCTGGCTGTCTTGAATCCGGCTCTATAGACCAGGCTGGCCACAAACTCACAGAGATCTGCTGGCCTCTGTCTCCCAAGTGCTGTGATCAAAGGCTTGTGCCCCCACTGCTGGCAATAATTGACACTTTGAGATCTTAACTTGACTTAATGGATGGGATGTGACTACTAGGATTTAAATAAGACATAATTTTAAATCCATGGTCAAATATAGATTTGTGGCATATAGCATGACGATATGTTTGTGTCAGCCTTTATATGCTTTAAGTATATACTCATAGCCATATGTGCACCATCTTACTTGTGTGCAACTATCTTTTACTACACCACCCAAAAAACCAGCCTTACTCACCAAAGTTACAGTGTCAGGGAGCACAGTATGTGTGAGAGACAGCAACATGTGTGTTAAAGCCTTTGTGTGTCTCAAACTTGTCTGTGTTCCATAGGAGTATGTCTATGAAGATGCTGATGGACAAACAGAAGTCATGCCGGTATGTGACCCCTCTCCCTGAATACCTGATTAAGGGCCAACTTTCCCCACAGCTTGGCAGCTTATGGAACCTGCTTTCTCTCTACAGCTCTGGACACCGCCCACCCCTCCTCAGGATGACAATGATATCTATATTGACTCGGTTATGTGTCTCATGTATGAGACCACACCCATCCCAGAAGCTAAGCTACCTCCTGTTTATGTAAGGAAGGAGCGCAAGCGGCACAAAACAGACCCCTCAGGTGTGCACCTCACTGACTTCTGCCTCTAGGAATTGCCATGCTGATGAGAGGCTAATTCACTGTGGCTCTTCCTCCCTCTGCTGGCATGGGAGGAGGGACCCACACATTGTTTCTTGTACCTTGTTTCTGAGTTCTTCTGTTTTAGGGCAAGGGGCTTGATGCTTACAGTTAGTACTAGAAAACCACTGGGAGGTCGGGTGCCATGACATATATCTGCATTCACAGCCCTTGGGATGCTGAGGTGGAAGGATCATAAGTGTTCCAAGCCAGCCTGTGCTAAGTAGTAAGACTGTTTTGAAAACCCAAAACATAAATACTAAACTCAAGAAACTGGTTTTGCCTTCAGCAGTTGTTTCCATAGTTTCTTGGTCCACTTGCCTCTGTGTGCCTTTTTCTTTTTTCTTTATCTCACTGGGGAGGAGATATCTCAGTGTCCTGTGTTGCTGAACTCTGCTCCTGTTCAGCTGCAGGTCGGAAGAAGAAGCAGCGGCATGGCGAGGCGGTTGTCCCACCACGATCCTTGTTTGACCGGGCAACACCTGGCATGTTGAAAATTCGGCGTGAAGGCAAAGAGCAGAAGAAAAACTTGCTGCTGAAGCAGCAGACACCCTTTGCCAAACCTCTGCCCACCTATGTCAAGTCCTCAGGGGAACCTGCCCAGGACAGTCCCGACTGGCTCATTGGCGAGGACTGGGCCTTGCTACAGGTGAGTGGCTGTGTTATCTTTGGGTTGAGCATTCCTGTGGTTTGTTTGTTCCCCTACATTGGCAATTCATAGTGCTATATGGAGTGTCTTTGACACATAAAGATATCACCAATGCATTTGAAGTGTGTTGACCTATGTGCTCTGAAACCTCAACCTCCAGGCTGTAAAGCAGTTGCTTGAGCTGCCCTTGAACCTCACGATTGTGTCACCTGCCCACACTCCTAATTGGGACCTTGTCAGTGATGTTGTCAACTCCTGTAGTCGAATCTACCGTTCTTCCAAGCAGTGCCGGAATCGTTATGAGAATGTCATCATTCCCAGAGAAGAGGGGAAGGTGAGCTTGGACTCCTTGGTCTTCCTGGAAAGATCTGGCCTTTGCACTGACTAGGTCTTGCTGTGCATTGCTGGGCAGTGTAGCCGTCCCCGTGACTGTGTTGAAGTCAGCCTTCTTGACCAGTGAGGGCCACGTGTAAATAGTACCTGGCACACAGTGTGGATATTTGTGGAGCATCAGCCACCTTGCCCTTGAGACAGGGTTGGTATTAGCAGCATATGAACCAGGTGCCAGCATCTGTGCTGTTTCTGCAGTGTGGAGAACTCCGCCATCAGTCCTTTTTCATCGCTAGTTTTTGTACTTAACTTCAGATGAGTGAGGAAGAACTCTTCTTTTTATTTGGTAACCAGTTCATTTACAGAAGAGTCTGCTCATACTTTCTGTGCTGCAAGCATAGTCAGTGGTTTGACAAGCAGTCTCTTTCTGGGATAACTGAGCATTGCAAGTATTTATTGACTGATAATGTGGCCAAACCATTGTGTCTTTCATTTTAAGAAGCCTACTATGGTTTGCATCCTGGACAAAAATGAGTCGGTGCTGCTGCTCAGGGACATGCAGGCCTCTATTCAGCTTTTCTCCTTTCTGCTCTGAGTTTGTCTGTTTCTGTTTTTCCATTTGGCTTTCTTTACATAGCTCGCTTGCTCTTGCTCTTGCTCGCTCTCTCTCTCTCTCTCTCTCTCTCTCTCTCTCTCTCTCTCACCCTCACCACTTAACCCTAGTTTTTCCCACGTAATACCAACATTTGCAGATGTTCAGCTCTGTTGCCAAGGCATATGTGCAGAGAACACTGTCTTTCTGACCACCACAGTATGTTCATTAGCTTAGGAGCAACAGTAATGTTGACAAGACAGGCATCTAGTCTTTGTTTTGGTACAATTTGTGAAACTGACCTTGGCTTTGAGAGTCATGTATGCCCTCAGGATGAGGATGCCACACTCACCTTACTTCTGTGACCACTCTTTGAACCATCTCTTGTCATTTCTAAAACACTGTGTCAGAACAAAACATTCGTTTGCTTTTTTTTAAAATAAAAAAGCAAGCCTTCCTCATGATACCATTCTGTGATTCCTCTACCGTAAAACTTCCTGAAGTATCACATTCACTCTTTTATGTTCTGGAAGCATTTATAATAATAGCAGCCATTACCTTAATATTGAAAAAAATAAAGCTAAAATATTTTCTTCTCTTATAGCTGATATGTGACGCTAATCCAAAGAAAAAGGCACAAAATATTTATAAGGTACGAGGAGGCGTCTGAATGAGATGGAAAGCTTTGTGTAAGTGCCGTGCAGAGCAGCACAGTGAGACCAGGCTGAGCCTGGGCTGTAGGCCAGAGATAGCACTCAGGGTTTTCTCAAGTGCCTTTCATTCCTGTACAGTAGAACCTTTGCTTCTTCACCCGATGGAACCACACAGTGACTCACTGAGACAGACCCTCAGGGACATTGACAGCCTTCCTGTTATCCACACCCTGTTGAGGCTTGTAACATGGTGGCTAGATGCCATTTGTTGCTGAATATATGTCCTTCTTGCCTTTGGCCTTGTCTTGCCTTTGCTCTGGTGGTGGGTGTGACTCTTACTTTCCCCTCTCCCTGCTTCCCTTTGTTTAATGTTGTTGTTTAAATTGGAGAATGCTTATATAGGGGACAGTGTTCACAAAGCTGATCCATGTAACCGAAACCGTGCACATTCATTTTTTTTTTTAGTTCTGACTTTCCTTGGCATTCTCTCTGAACTTAAGGCATTCCTCCAGCAACAGACGTGTACATGTGTTTATTTGCCTAAGTATATCACAGTTATACTAGGGGTAACTGACTTCAGTAATGGAGTTAGTCAGGGTTCAGAGATACTAAGAGACAGAGTCCTGGGCCAGGCGGGGTTGTGAGCTTGTCTCTGACCTCGTACAGACTTATATCTGGACTTTGTATCTGAGAGCAGGTATTTGGGTAGCAAGTGGACAACTTTTGAATGTCCTTTTGTTCATCTACATTATAAACAGGAAAGATCATGAGGTACAAATGATGTCACAGCCTTGAAGGAATGCAGTCTTAGACATCCCTTTTGCCTTTCTGTTTACTGTGGGTAGAAGGTGTCTGTGTTAGATTGCCACTGCCCTTTAGTGTCTGTGGGTATTAGACTCAACAGTTGAAGACTTGCAGCCAGCCCTGCCCTGTCACCTGCCTTGTGTTAACTCCAGGGTGTGACCCTGAATATTTTGTGCAACAATTCTCTCCTTAGTGAAGGGGAAGGCTCAATTGAGCAAAGGTTCCTAAGGATTGGGGAACATTGCCAGGTACCAGCAAATGATGATCACTCATTGTTGCTACTGTTGTATTAGGTTATCCCAGAAAGAAAGGAAGGGAATGGGACTTGGGTGCAGCCCTTGGAGCTTAGACACAGGCTTCTGATTCAGCAAATGCTGTTTCCAGAGTAGTTGTGTATCAGGCTGATGGTCTAAACTTGATGAGCTCCTGTCATTTTTATTTCAGAGTAAGAACAACCGTCCACTCCGCACAAGCCAGATTTATGCTCAGGATGAGAACGCAACTCACACCCAGTTGTACACAAGCCACTTTGAGCTGATGAAGATGACAGCTGGCAAGAGAAGTCCCCCAATCAAGCCTCTGTATGTTCCTTGGGTTCTAATGTGTTATTTAGATTGTCAGCTTAGAGGCTGCCGACTGAAACTTGCTTCTGATTGGTTGCCCTTGTAACTGTTCTCTTGTTTCTGTTGCAGGCTTGGCATGAATCCCTTTCAGAAAAACCCCAAGCATGCCTCTGTGCTGGCAGAAAGGTACTTCTATGAATTTGACATTTTTTGCCTTTGAAATGAGTTTGTGTAGTTACTTTAGTAGGTTCAGTAGACTACTGATCTATAGTATAAAATAGCATGATCTAAGCTTTAACCATGATGATACAGAACCTTAGCTTGAGAAAACTTGAGGGCTATTACCCTTGATCAGAGTTTTTCTACAGTAGCCCCTGCCAGATAGACAGACACATTAAGAGTCATATCCTGCATTTATAAAGAGTCATCATCCATGCTTTGTGGCAGAGGCTTTGTTGCCAGGTACAGCTAATGTGTTCCAAGGCTGAGAGAGTGATTGCAAGGAAGTTTCTTAGCAGGTTCCTCTTCCCTCCCAGTACAACTTTTGTTGATTGTACCATAAAAGGACATTAAGTTTAGAGACAATTCTTGGTTATTCAATAGAGGAAAAAGAAAATAGCGGGTGGAGGGTGAAATAAGAAGCTGAAACTCTCTTTGGAATTGAGCTCTGGGCTGGATACAAACAGCACTTTTATATGTTCTCTGGGTTAACTATTAGGAAGGAGATCTGCTTGGGTGAAACAGCCACCTCTTTGTCTTCAACACTACATGTGTACACACTGGTCATTTCCTGTCTAACACCTACTTTTCTGTTAAGTCCTGTGTGTCTCCTTATCATAAAGCTGTGAGAGTGGTCATTGCCAAGAGTCAACTCATGGCACATTTGCTGAGAGCCCAGTAGCAGTTCAAGGCTCCCTTTAGCAGTGCCTGTGTGACCTGGGCTGTTCACCTCTCAGTGTTCTATATCTCAGTATTGGACCACCATGTGCAAACTCGAAAGCCCAGCCCTGTATAACTCATTGGCACCTCAGCAGCAGTGCTTATTGGTTGGGTGAAATAATCAGGTAATTCAGTTGTTGTTTTTGTTAATAGGTCAAGGGCTAGCAGAGCACATAGTGCTTAATGAACAATGTTGGTATGCCTTTCAGAGGTGTGTGTAGCATAAAGGAGGAAAGAGAGGATCTTCAGAGGTAGTTGTGTTCTGTGTATAGTATAGGACATAAAGGAGGATGCTTAGGGTTTGGGAAGCATAGTTTCAGGTGTTAGGGGGTGTTTAGTTACCTCCTAGGAAGGTAGTTTGTGAGCTGGGCCTGGAGAGAGAAGACAAAAGAGACTCAGTCACCAGAGCAGTATAGGCAGAAAACTGAGTGTGCTGTAGGGACTGTGAGACGTTCATGGGCTGAGCAGGGCACTCGTGTAGCTAGACGTGAGCAATAATGAGGTCACCTTGGTCTACTGTGTAATTGAGCTGGGTGAAAACCTTACAGCATCTACTCTGAGGTGTTAGAACAAAGGTTGTCTATTCAGCGGGAATAGGAGGTGGGGTGGCATTTGTCTGATATTCTGGGATAGCTTTCGACAGGCTTTAGGTTCTTTGGTAGGCCGTGGAAGACTTGTGGAGTTCATGGAGTACTACCTGATAGTGGATTCCTGAAACTGCAGAAAGTAGTGTATGTTGGGGAAGTGGGTGAGGTTGGTTGTATGTTTTCTTTTTGAGACAAGGCTTTAGTACAAACTGGCCTTGAATTTGGGGTAATCCTCCTGCCTCAGCCTCCAGAGTGATGGTAATCCTGTACAGGCAGTCGTGATCTACCATGTGCTGTACAATTTTTTTCTTAAGTAAAAACCTTTCACTTTTGATTTAAGCACTACATGACTCTTTTTTTTTTTTTTTTTTTTTGACATATATACATTCCCATCATTCTCTTTTTGTAAATTTGTTTATTTGGGGTTTTTGTTTGTGTCCTTTCTTTGGTTGGTGGTTTTTTGTTTATTTTATTTCTTTTTAGAAGCAGGATTTCTCTGCGTATCCCTGACCATCCTGGAACTCTGTAGACTGGTTGGCCATGAGCTTAGAGATCTGCCTGCTTCTGCCTCCTAAATGCTGGGATTAAAGGAGTGTACCACCCCTGTCTGACTGTTTTTTAACGAAAGCCTGAAATATAGTCATTCTGGTAATTGAGACTGTGACAGTTACTATAATAATTGAGTAGTGTATACAGTATACATCCTGGACCAAAACAGAGCTCACACCCTGAGCTGGAATAAGTGAGACAAAGTATGCTATTGAGAGCAACATATAGTTTAAAACTAATGATTTATAGGGCTGATGATTGGCTCAGCAGATAAGAGTAAATCTTTTTTTTAAATTAAATCTTTAAAAGCAACAAAAAACCTAATGAATTGTTTCTGGAATTTCTCAAGCAATATTTTTGACCACGGCTCATACATGTAACTGAAGCTGTAGATGAGATAGCTTTTTAACTTTGGCTTTTTACTTTTAAGTGGAATCAACTATGACAAGCCACTGCCTCCCATTCAAGTTGCATCTCTCCGTGCAGAGCGAATTGCAAAAGAAAAAAAGGTACAGTGCCTGAAACCCGGGTCTTCTCAAAAACATGCTGCTGTAACATGCTGTCATCCTACGCTGGGTCCAGTTCCTTTAGCAGCTTCTTTTCCTACCTGGTCCTTTTAGGCTTTGGCTGATCAGCAGAAGGCACAGCAGCCGCCGGTGACACAGCCACCTCCTCAGCAGCAGCAGCAGCAACAGCAACAGCCGCAGCAGCAACAGCAGCCGCAGCAACCACCACCACCTCCACAGCAGCCACCACCACCAGTGCCCCAGCCACAGGCAGCAAACAGTCAGACACCAGCAGGGCAGCCTGTTGTCCAGCCCCAGCCCCAGGTCCAGGCCCAGCCACAGCCTGTACAGACACAGTCAAAGGGACAGCCCACAATGACAACTGTGGGCAGTGCTGCTGTGCTGGTGAGAGCCTCTAAACCCACAGTCTGTACACCTCCCTCTCTGAGAACTCAGGGTGCATCCTGGGGTATGCCTGCATTTTCAGCCGGCCGAGCCATCCTGATAGCTTGGTCTGCTGAAGCCACTCTTTGGTTGAGGATCAGGACTCAGGAGACCTTGGTCCTACAGTTGGCTGTAGTCACACACACTTTTAATCCAAGCTTGAAGGAGATTAAGACAAGATTGTGAGGATGAATGCAGCCCTAGCTGTTAAACAAGACCACAACTCAGACAAAAGAGAAGCTGTGTTTTGTAAAATAAGTCAGATGTCACTCTGCAAGTGGACAGAGCAGTGCCTTCTGGGTCACTGTGCATGCACCGCTACCACCTGGGGATGGCACTCAAGCTCACCTACGTTCTCAAGCTATAAGTGCACAAACAGACAAAGGAAGTTCATAGTGTGGCCAGCACCGGTGTTAACATAAGTGCTTAAGTTCTTTTTCTGTGGTGTTCATCACACAGTCATTGAAGCCATTTGTAGTCACATTTGAAGAGAACAGACTCTGTGCTAAGTTGGATGACACTTAAGGCTGTCAGCCAGGCATGAAAGTATTTGTGTGGTGTGTACAAGTACACAGGAATGCTATTACATACAAAGGTCAAAGATTTGGGTACTGCTCTCAGAAGCCATCCACTCCTGTTTTGGGGATGGGCCTTCACCTGGTGCTGGTGCTTACAGATTTGGCTAAGTAGGCTGGCCAGTGGACCCCAGGGATCCTCTTGTCTCTGCTTCCCCAATACAGGAATTACAGGCACACACTACTTGGAGGTTTTTATATCCATGAGAGTTAAATTCAGATTCTCATACTCGCAAAGCAAGCACTTTACCGAGACATTCTTCAGACCTTTACTCCTTAGATTTGAGCTGTGGTAGGTTTTTGTATGTGGTTGGGCAGCATTCTCCCTTCACTCAGATGATACATTTACTAAACCCTATATTGTATGGGGGGGACTTTCTAAGTAAGTTTGATGGGCAATAACTCCTGCCCATTGAAGTTTGTCTTCCTATATAGGATAGAATAATAATCACAGGACGAATTTGGACAGTGATTGGTTGATAGGAAGATTCAAAAGTGACAGGGTAGCATTGGCGAGAAGGGAAGCAGCCAGTACAGAGGCTTGCATGTAGCCAGTGTGAGGGAAGGGACTCGGGGCTGAAGATAATGCATTCGGTGAGGGGCAGCATGGGAAAGGGAGACAGCCCTGATGGTGAGCAGACTAAAAGCAGCCAAGGGAATAAATATGCTCTGGACTTTGCATTGGCTGATGATAATTGATTTTGCAGAGTTTATGCAGCAGAAGGCCTGGCCTGAAGTTAACCTGAGTTTCTGTTTTCAATAGGCAGGAACCATTAAAACATCAGTCACTGGGACAAGCATCCCAACAGGTGAGGAGGGTGCAGAGGGCTTGAAAACAAGAGCTCAGTCTTTCTTTTCTCCTCTGGCCTCACGACCATGTTGTCCTCTTTAGGCACTGTAAGTGGAAATGTGATTGTGAACACAATAGCCGGTGTCCCTGCTGCTACTTTCCAGTCCATTAACAAGCGTCTGGCATCACCTGTGGCTCCTGGAGCTTTGACTGTGAGTTGTTCCCATGGTCAGAGAGCATACCATGACTTGTATTCTGGGAAGACTGCTTCTTGAACATACCATAGATGAAAAAAGTAACTGGTCTAGTTTGAATTTCTTGAATAAGCAGCTGATTAGTTTGCGAATCAGTCAGGTGTTAGGAAACTGTTTTCTTTTGTATAATTAGGGAAGGATGAATGTCCCCATAGGACAAGTTTTCAGAGAGAAGAAAGGTGGTATATAAAGAAACAGCAGCCAGTCACCTTGGCCTACTTGCCATTATAGAGAGTATGGTGTGCTCTGGTAGTGGGGCTCAGAGCTGTATGAGAGCAAGCAACCTGATTCTCCAGGGTGAAGGCAACTGGACAGGAGAGAGCCATCACAAGCACTAAGGTTGGCTGTGGGAAGATGATCCCCCTAGGTGAAGAGGAAGTGCCCTCTGTGGCATAGCACAGGGCATGTGGTCAGAAAATTTCTCTAGTGTCAGCCACCTGCTTTTCTTTTCATAGCCCACAGTCAAAATAAAACACATTACAATATACTTGATTCTCTGATACCAAGCCTGAAAAGCAGCAGCCTGCCTCTTGTATAAGAAGTGACATCTCAAAGATCTAATACTCTTACATCAGCATGCTGTTTCCCACTGCGGTTTATGATATCCTACAGAGATAGACCCAAAAATGGATGGAGTTAGGGATGGTACACATACATAGATACGCATGCTGTGTGTAGTCAATGGGATTGTTGAGCATGCCAAGAGAAGCCAGAAAGGAAAGCACTGTCCTCACCAGATGACACCAGAACAGTTGGGGAGCTATACAGTAAAAATGAATCTTGACAATTTGCACCTTTTTGTTTGTTTTCTTTTTATGCCTCTGCCTCCCGAGTGCTGGGATTAAAGGCGAGCACCACTATGCCTGGCTGAATTCATTTTGCATGTGACAAGCCATTGAAAGTATGGACTTCTGGAGGGAAAGATAATATCTTGCCTTATGGTGGGCAGCTGTGATAACATTCCTGTGTTACCTTTCTAGACGTCTGGAGGTTCTGCTCCTGCTCAGGTGGTCCACACCCAGCAACGAGCAGTTGGTTCTCCAGCCACTGCCACCACTGACCTTGTGTCCATGACAACAACTCAAGGTGTTCGAGCAGTCACTTCCGTGACAGCCTCAGCTGTGGTCACTACCAACCTGACTCCAGTGCAGACCCCAACCCGCTCTTTAGTAACCCAGGTGTCTCAAGGTAAAGGGGCTTGGTGTTTCCCTGAGCCAGTGTCTGCTATTAGAGCTTCAGTTTGCAATTATTCTCCAGAGGAGTTGAGGATACGAAGGTCTAACAAGCCAGCCTCTTTACAGCCACAGGGGTTCAGCTACCTGGAAAAACCATCACCCCTGCTGCCCATTTCCAGCTTCTTAGGCAGCAGCAGCAGCAACAGCAGCAGCAGCAGCAGCAACAGCAGCAGCAGCAGACTTCCCAGGTGCAAGTTCCACAGCTCCAGGGCCAGGCCCAGTCTCCTGCACAGATCAAAGCTGTGGGCAAGCTAGCACCGGTAAATATGTCCTTCATTATAACGTCACAAGCATGCCTAGTCTTTCTTCAATTCAGAACCTATTTTGCAAAAATCCAGCATTGCCTCTAGGTAAAGAGCCTGCTTTCTTGTATTTAAACAACTTTCCATCCAGTAAGCATGCATCAAGCTTCTAAGAAGCATTGGGAAACCTGGGTTTCCTGCTGGAGGTAATCTGGAATCCTATACAGTGTATTGCCATAGCTTGTTTTCCATAGGACTAAGATGGGAAGCGTTCTAGAAGGACAGTACAAAAGCACTCCTCGGGGCTCCTCTTCAGGAGCAGCTAGGTCACAGCACAGTAGCTTCTCTTTGTTGCTTGTTTTGAACATTGATGTTTCTTTCTAGTTTTTGCCAGTCTGCTATCTTGCTGTTTTTTGTGATAATGTGTTTCCTGTAGAAGGTAATGCTATGTTTTTGCCACAAATGCAGAATCACTAGTATGCAGCATCAAAAGAAACCAGAAAAATACATACAATGTGAACAAGGACTTTTCTGGTGATTCCTACTCACTGCTGGGCTTGATCCTTTGAGCTGCTGGTCAGAGGCTTGACACACTAGAGATGAGGTAGACCCACCTCTGTGAGGCTTAAGAAGGACCCAGAGATGTTCTTTTTTTGACTATGTCTGTTCTTGTTCTATTGTGACCTCTTGAGTGTTTATCATCACTTTAACCTTGATCCTGTTGAGAAGTGTTAATCAGGTACCTCAGTTAGGAGCTACCCTGCTATGTGTAGTTACTAGGTACATGTCTTAAATCATTTGAAATGCCACAAACTCATTCAGCTCCTCATTCAATAGTTATGTTTCAAAGCTCCCCATAGCGCCCCACCTCCTCCTGAAAAGCTGTGGCCGCTGAATTAGACAGCCTTGTCTGTCCTTTCTGTCTATAAGGCCAGCAGAGGCAGGTTGTCACTGAGGCTGCTCCAGTCAGCATGTCCTACCCACATTCTCCTAATTCAGTTTCCAAGTCATTCTCATCTCTTATACATCCAGAGAGATCTGTTAGGAACAACTCATATAGTTGGGGGATAGGAGGGTGATTTTTTTTTTTTTTTTTTTTTTTTTTTAGTGTTTTCTGAACTTGACATCTTTGTGGTTTTGAGTCTGATGGTATCATATAGTTATTGTTGGACTTTTTCTTCTACTTGCATTGTGCTAGAATTGCAGTCTCGAGCCACCATACTCAGCTCATGATCTTGTTTTCTTGATGTTTGTACTTCTTTGAAAGGCATACGGTTTATTGCCAAGTTACTACTACTATTGGTGGAGCTTAATTACAAAGTCATTAACTATTTAGACTGGTTGTGAGAAGTAAGAGCCTGGAAAGCTTGGTTTGATCTTAGTCATCTGTCAGAGTTGCTATTCTGTTTCTTCAGTGAGGTACTAAGTTTCATTCAGTGCCCACTTGGCAGTGCGGATGGTTTGCATTCTGCATCTCAGTTAATGTACCTGATTTCTCAGAGATGGATGGTGGCTTATGGTTAGCTCGTGTGGAGGACATATCTTATTTGGGTTTCAGGAACACATCATCAAGATGCAGAAACAGAAGATGCAGCTGCCACCACAGCCCCCACCACCACAGGCCCAGCCAGGTCCCCCACAGCAACCAGCGCAAGTACAAGTGCAGACTCCACAGCCCCCACAGCAACAGCAGAGTCCTCAGCTCACCACAGTCACAGCCCCACGGCCCGGGGCTTTGCTCACTGGCACCACAGTTGCCAACCTCCAAGTGGCCCGGCTTGTAAGTTCCAGTTCATATGTGTGTTGTCCAAAGTACCATCTCTGCATTTTCCCAAAGCTTTTGCTTTGTTCTTTACATTTGTGGGGGGATGTATGTCTATGTTGGAAACTCTTTTGAGTCAGTTTTCTTCCATCTTTACAAGAGTTCTAGAGACTAAACTCAAAGTGCTAGGATTGCATAGCATTCACCTTTACCTGCTGAAGATTTGGTTCTTAGAGAGGATGAGGTATTAGATTTGTGGCAAGTTGTGCTAGAGCTTCTTATAGAACCAGCGAGTGTCACCAGGCCTGTAGTGACCAAGTGGTTGGGAACAGCAGGTGAACAGCAAAGGGAGGCACAGCACATTAGCTGTCCTATTCTTTGCCAGGGAAGGGAAAGGGCAATGGCAGTACAACTAGAGCACAGGACCACTGTGTGTGTGTGTGTTGCAGACACACAGGTGCCACTTCACTGGTGATCACTTGGCAGCAGGGAGAGAGACTTTGAGGTATAAAGGAATCAAGATAGTGGTGTTTGGGGGAGATGCACACACTGTGGTTGGTGTGCTTGGAATCTTCTGTGTCACACACAGCAGCCAATGATGGGTGCTCCTTGGAGGGCTGGCAGCCATTGCTACCCCTAGGCACTCTGCACCAGTCTCTCGGTATTTTGTGTTGAGCTACATTTTACAAATGAAGGAACTGTAGCACATGGGCTAAATACCTGCTCAGATCCTGTACTTAGTAACTGTAGCTTGAGATAGGGCCTCGGTCCCAGGCACTTGGGCTCTGCTGTGTGTAGTAAGTCTTTGTCAAGGGTCCCTCCACCAAAGAGGAAGTCTGAGGATGACTTATTTCAAAAAGAAGACTGTTGTGCTTGTGTTTACAAAACTGCAAATCCGCGGAATGGTAATGGCTGTTGCAGAGAGACTGTAGTAATTTTGCCACAAACCTCACATGCTCATGAATACAACAGTGCTCTTACCTCCGATAGAAATTGTTGGTTGGGCTGTAACCTAGAGACATTCAGAAGGCTGGTTAGCAACCGGATTAGTTCCTTTCCTTTCCTCCTTGATGTGATATCATGGTGGGGAGTTGTGGCAGTGTGAGAAAGAGACAGGCAATATCGTCTCTGCAGTTGGGGAACAAAAACAAATGCTGACATCAGCTCATCAGGCTCAGTCTGGGCTCCCAGTCCACATTCAGGGCCTGTCTTCGTCTTCCCCTCAGCTGTGCAACCTCCCTTCAGTCTTTCCCCAGAGGGTTGTCTCCTGGGCAGTTCTAAATCCAGTCAGATTGACAGTGAAGGCTAACCTTTCATCAAGAGCTTTAAAAGTGGCTGTTGTAAAGGGAGAGGGTATGGAATACAAGTGACTCGTCCTACTATGTTATTTTTGTACAGATGGAAGAGATGCTTAGAAGGATGTCGTTTTCAGTTTCCTGTGTGTGGGCTTTTACTGTGGGTAGCTTTTACTTTCTTAAGTTTCTTTCTGTTCATGTGTTTGGATAATCTCTATATACAAAATTGACTAATTTCCATTGTCCTTTTGTAGAATGTAATTTTAGGAGAAAAGCACTTGGTAGCAGTGTGGAATAGCTGTAGGATCAGGTAGCCTTGAGTGGCTGTAGCAGTAATCTTGGGAGAGAAGGGAGTGGAAGCCAGAGGATGGAGAATAAGTGGCACGTGAATGGTGAGAGCTATGTCTGGAATCTTACGGACATCAGAACATGGCAGCAGGACTGACAACCCAGAGGTCTTGTACAGATCCTGTCCCCATGTATCTGTTTCTGGCAAGCAGAGGACCCTGGGCTGGCCTCACGATTTTAGATTTTCCATTTAGTCCATCCTTATCAATTTTCTTGACTTCTGGTCAAAAAATGTTTTTAAAAAATTAGGAAAGAGAAGACACACAATGTCTGAATTTCTCTGGATTCTCCTGTTATTTCTACTGTTTAGACCCGAGTCCCTACTTCTCAGCTGCAGGCACAAGGGCAGATGCAAACTCAGACGCCCCAGCCTGCTCAGGTGGCCTTGGCAAAGCCTCCGGTGGTATCTGTCCCAGCAGCTGTGGTCTCCTCGCCAGGGGTCACGACCCTGCCTATGAACGTTGCAGGGATCAGCGTGGCAATTGGACAGCCACAAAAAACAGCAGGTACCTTCCTGCAGCCTCCTCTTGCTGCATGCCTTTCCCAGGTGGCCGTGTGGTACACAGGGAGGTTTTTCTGGTGGAGATGGTCACTGCCTTGCTCTGTCCTAACATTGGCTTTACACATGTTGTCCCTAGGGCTGAGTGTAAGTTTTGGCCCTTGGTTTTAACCATTAACATTCTGATATTTTCCACGTTTCATCATTTATGAGATAGAAACACAACATACACCTAGAGTCTGCTTAGTTTGTTTGCCTTAGGACAATTTTAGTACTTAATTTTTTTCTGAACAGAACCTGGATAAGCAGGGAGCCTCTGCCAGGACCTGCCTAACTGACATATGTTCTTGTAGGGCAGACTGTTGTGGCCCAACCCGTACATGTCCAACAACTGCTGAAGCTCAAGCAGCAGGCTGTCCAGCAGCAGAAGGCCATCCAGCCACAGGTTGCCCAGGGCCAGGCTGCTGTCCAGCAGAAGGTATGGTTTCTTGTGTGAAGTTTTACTTTGTGCTGGGGGAAGGGTCCAGAGTAAATGGGCTACAGGCCTCACAAGGTGTGGGGGTGCTAATGTGGTCAGATGTAGCTGATGGTGCTAGGCTGGGTGAACTCAAGCTGGACACCAGGTATGGATTTTTTTTTTTCTCACTGGGACTGTGTGGGATCAGACAGGAGATACTGCTTCCTGTACATAGTGACTTACTGCCATAGGTATCACCTAATGGCAGAAAGGTAGGGCAATGCCAGGATCTTGGGATGGTCCTGACTGTTATCTAGCAGTTGTGGAGGCTCTGAGTAGGGAAGGAACCCAGTTGTCAACTCTGAGCCTCTGCTGTCTCTTTTCTTCAGCTAACCACCCAACAGATCACTACTCAGGGCCCGCAGCAGAAGGTTGCCTATGCTGCCCAGCCAGCCCTTAAAACCCAGTTTCTGACCACACCCATCTCCCAGGCCCAGAAATTGGCTGGGACTCAGCAGGTGCAGACTCAGATCCAGGTAAGCCTGGTACTGTGTGCAACTCCATGCCGTGGCACTGTGAGAAGTACTTGTTATTTTCAGGGACTTTCCAGGAAAGACACTGAGATGTCCCAGTCAGATTTGTATACACCCCCCACTGTTGCGGTAAATATTAAAAATGGTAGCCTTTTATCCTGTGCTATGGCTGTCACCCATGGGGCCACATGGCACTGCAGGGTATCTCTAACCTAGTGGTTCCATGCTGCCTCTAAGAACTCAGGCGTGGGTCACTCCCCCCCCCCCCTGTGTTGTTTTCATTCACTTTCTCCACAACCATTAACTTATGAAACAGGTTTGTATGTTAAATTCTCAATCCACAAACCCTCTACACAGTAAGCTTACAACCAGTGGACAAAAATATAAACTGTACATATAGTTAAGATAAATAGACGCTTAGAAACCATCATAACGACCTTATCAATCTAGAGATGCGCTGAGATAAGCATCCATGCCTGCTTCCATCTTGCTCCTCTCCAAAATTACTACTACTTTTCTGCTTTCCCAGACTTTTTATCCTGCCCCACTCTCTAATCACCTAGCACCTTGACACCACTCCCCACCCCCATACACAGAGAGCGGTGGTGGGGGAAGAGAAAACACCAAGACCAAAGTTACCAAATATATGGAATTTATTTGGAGAAGTATTTCTGGACTGCACCCTGTGGTTGATAATTCCCAGTGACACTTCATTGAAGAAAACTGATTTTTCTCTCTCCCAGCATGTTACAATTGCAGAAAGCTTCTTGGTTAGAGGTGGGATTTTGTGTCTACTTCCCACAAGTATTAATTTGTATGAGTGTTTGCACACATTTTGAACTTTTAGATTCATGAACTGCAACAGGCCTTAGGATCCCCTGTGTGCATACTTGAGGTTACAGAAATCTGAATAAAACAGGTAGTTTGAAGATGGTTTTAGGCTGGCCTTGAACATGCTGTAGATATAGTCCATGTTGACCTCAAACTGAGTGCTAGGGGTTGTAGGTGCTGCCAGTCTGTATGGTGAAGCTTCTATAATTCTGGGAATTCAACCTGCAGCTTCTGTGACAAGAGACTTGTGCAGCAAATATCTGCAGGAGGTGAACACAGGGTAGGAAGTTTTGTTTTACAGAAGTGAGCTCTTATGATGGATGAAACAACTTGGAAGTCTCAGTGCCTGTCCTGGTGAAGTCTCCTGGTCCACTTAGACACGGTGCCACTAATTTGCACTAATGTTGCAGTTCAAATTTGAAGTCCAATTTACTAAAAGAGAAAGTTAGAATATGAAACTAAAAATCCTCTTGAGTTATGGGTTATGAAGGTTGTTCTTTACCCTCCTAGGATCCAGGTGAGCACACTTGAGATTGTTTGTCCATATTACCTGCTATTGTGTTTGCTTTAAAAAAAAAAAAAAAAAAAACATGGCATTTTGAATCCTAAGTCTGCCTTGTTTTGTCAAAGGTTGCAAAACTTCCTCAAGTTGTGCAGCAACAAACACCTGTGGCCAGCATACAGCAAGTCGCATCAGCTTCTCAGCAGGTAAGCTGTGCAGAGACCTGGGGGAGGGGTGGTCACAGTTCATTGAAAAGTGATGCTAGTGATTAAGAGCTTTTGGTTTTCATAGTGCACACCACAAGATGAACTTGCAGGGAAAATGACCAGGGAATTTTCAGAGCAGGACCACTAAGCTTAAGGACTTGGCTTTTGCCTGAACCTGCCCTCGACAGGCACTTGTAGGATCCAGGTTGGAGGCAAGGTGGCAAGTGACAACACCCCTTTGTGACCCAGAGCCGTCTTTACTTTGGTGCAGCATTTGTCTCAAATATTTTCACTTTAAGCTGCCTGTGAAGAAACCAAACAATGTTACACTGGTCCAAATCCTTTGCTGTTTTTCTGAGACCATGGGGTGTATGCAGTAGTTCCTTGCTAGAAGGGGTAGGCTAGCCAGAGCTGTTCTCTGGTGATGTGTGCTTTCTGATCTTGGCTTAGGCTTCTCCACAGACAGTGACACTCACACAGGCAACAGCAGCAGGGCAACAGGTACAGATGATCCCAACGGTGACTGCAACAGCCCAGGTGGTGCAGCAGAAGCTCATCCAGCAGCAGGTGGTGACTACAGCCTCAGCATCACTGCAGACCCCTGGTGGCCCAAGCCCAGCACAGCTTCCAACCAGCTCTGATAGCCCGAGCCAGCAGCCAAAGTTACAAATGAGAGTCCCTGCTGTGAGGTTGAAGACGCCCACCAAACCTCCTTGCCAGTAGGATGGAAACTGGTGGGCGCTGTGCTAAGGCTGTCCTGGTAGAACTCTGCACTGTGGACTCTGGGATCTGCTGATGTAGGGTGGCTACACAGCTGACTTTGTCCTGTATGTATGTGACAGTCCCTGTTTAGGCAGTGCACACAGTTGAGTTTCTCTTAGTGTGCACCGCTCAGTACTTAGTAGGGCTGCATATCTTACCATTGTTGTGCACATGCATTGTAATCTTTCAACAGAAGATGTCAGACCATCAGAGATCCTCTCAAAAGTGCATATATCCTTTTCGACATGGCTTATGTTACAGGCATCCATCTTGCTCCAGTGAACATTACCTTTGATTTGAATGAAGCGCTGGGGCTAACACCATCTCTGCATATTTGTTTAGACACCTTTTACTAGGCACTTCCACGGATCCCTTACAGTTGGAACAAGCTAGTTTGGGTCTAGGATACTATACTACACTGTTTTCCTGGTCTAGGCTTAATCTGGAGGCATCATTTGGTCCACCCCACCCCTGGCAGCTGTCCTGACTGAACTGTTTTATCTGTTATGGTCGTTGCAGCTGAAGAAGGGAAAGGGGTCAGTTAGAATGAAGCCGAGTCCTATGTGTTTACTATTCTCACTACTGCAAGGTGACATGTGGCATTCATGGACATAACAAGCTAACTATGCCTTCTTACTTGCCAGAGTAGAAGGTCCATGTTCCACATCCATGCTGAAACCTATTTTATGGCTTAGGTCACCCGAGGCCTGTGCCGTCATGTCAGAACCACAGCCTGGAAGACAGAAGTGATTGTACCGTGTGCCATCTATCATGTCTGAACCGCCTTTGTGTCCTGTGTGGGCAGGAATGTGACAATATATCCCATCCTGATGCCACCCAGAACTCACTTTTGAGCTCTTAATGTGAAACTTGGGGGGGGGGGGGGAGTAGCAGGTGTTAAGAGGTCCTGTATGTGGTCTCAAACAAAGCCCCATCATTTTGTCTTGTGTGTTGGGGGTTCCTGGGTACTTGGTACCTGGCTCCCAGCAGCAGCAGTTCTGTTCCCTGTAGGTCCATGGCTTCAGTGCCCAAGCCAAGTGTTTGGTGAGAGAAGCAGAGTCTTCATTTTTGGCAGTTGCTTTTATTTTTAAACCAGATAGCTGTTGTGTTTTTTAAAAAGTGTAAGAAACAGGACTGAATTGTAAATACTTTGTAAACACAAGCATTTGTACTTGAATAGGATTTTAAAAGGACAAGATGTCCTACTAAGCAAAGGCTAATAAATAACCTTTCTACACCCTTCTTGTTCTGTCTTTTATAGACCACTGTTTGGGTTAAGGATGTGTTTAATTTACAAGGTTAATAAACAAAAGAAGCAATGTTGGCACCAAAGTTTTCCTCTTTAGCTACCTGGCAACAAGACTGCTCATTTCTACTTCCTGATACAGAGTTCCTCTTCGATCCTAGATGATCAGGTGACCAGTGCACAACCATACAAAGTCCTCTCCGGTGGGGGGGGGGGGGGGGGAGAATGCTTCATTTCTGCTTAGGACTATCAAGGGCTACTTCTAGACTCAGGTTGAATTTACATCTGACACTCCATTTGCAGATCAACACAAAGTAGCCCCAAGAACTGAAAACCAGATCCAAACACCCATTCCATAAAGGCAAGACCAGATAACTATATCAAAAACACTACCAGTGATCTCATTCCTAATACCTAGATCCCAATGCAAGAAAACTTTCTCCAGTGCCAACCATACATAAGTCTAATTTGTCTCTCAACAGATTTAGAAAAGCTGAAAACACTATGCGTGTACTTGGCTATAAAGAAACACCAAAACTCATAGAAGCTGAACAGCATGGATGAAAACTGGGTCAAGGGAGAAATCAAAAGAGCAATTAAATTCCTAGAATGAAAATGAAAACACACCAAGTAGTGGTGCCACACTTTAATGAGGCTGGCAGCTCTCAAGCCCAGCCTGGTCTATTGAACAACTAGTTCTAGGACAACTGGTGCCAGAGAAACCCTGTCTGAAACCTAAGGGAGGAGAAGAAAGAAAAATGAACAAACAATATACTACAAATACAGTCCTAAGGATGCTAGGAAGTCCTAAGAGGGAAGCTCATATCACTAAAAACCTTCCAGAAACTGGAGACCTTCAAAAACAGTCAAAAAGAGCACATTAGAAATAACCAGAATCAGAGCGAAAATTAGTGAAATTGAAACAATGAAATGGAGAGGTGGTTCTTTGAGATCATTAGCAATATTGGCAAACCCTAACCAAAAGAAACACGAGGACCCAAATTAAAACCAGTCCAGTCAAAAAGGAAAACATTGCAATAAATACTGAGAAAAAAAATGACGGAATCCTAAGAACATACTTTAAAAAAATTATATTCTACTGAGCTGGAGGATCTAAAATTGATGAATTTCTATATACATATGGCCTAGCAAAATTAAAATGAAAATACCTATAAAAACCCATGAGATAAAAGCAGTAATCAATCTCCCAAATAGAAAAGTCAAAGGTCAGATGTAGACAATGGAGAATTCTTACCAGACCTTCAACAAACTAATCCCCGTACTCTTCAAATTATTCTGGAAAGTAGGTAGTACTAAATTATTTCTTGAATTTAGCTTTAGCCTGATGCCAAAACCAACCTCTTAAATGAACATAAATGCAAAAACTCTCAAATATTAAAAGCTAAATCTAAAAAAAACTTCAAAGATACACCCTGGCCAAGCTGGCTTCATCCCAGAGATCCAGGGATTCAGCATGGGTCAGTCAGTAAACTATACCACACATAATCAGACACGAAGACAGAAACCACATGGTCATCTCACTGGATTCAGAATGGGCCTGTGACAGAATTCCCGCAAGGGGGACATACTTGAACACAATAAAGGAAAAAATAACCCTATAGCCAGTACTACTATATGCTACATGGAGAAGACCTCAAAGCATTTTCACTAAGATCAAACAAACCAAGAATGTCTGTTCTCCCTTCTCATGTTAACTAGAGTAGTGAGGCAAGGAGACAAAAGGAAAACAGGAAACGAAGTCCAAGAATTATATGATTTTATACATAAATTATATCTATGATTTTATACACAAAAATTTATGTATAAAATTATTGATTATATATATAAAATACATACTATACACACACCAGTAACCCCCCCCATCTGATAAACATTTAGCAAAGTATCAGGATACAATATTAGCACACAATAATCAGTAACCTTCCTATATATACAAATGCCAGACATAACAGAGATAAACCAGAGAAACAATCACATCAGTAATAGTCCTAAAAAAAATAAAAGCTTGCTGGTGGTGGTGGCACACAACTTTAATCCCAGCACTCAGGAGGTAGAGGCAGGGGCATCTCTGAATATGAGGCCGACCTGATCTACAGTGCAAGTTCCAGGATAGCCAGAGAGAGCTACACAGAGAAACCTATCATGATAATAATAGTAATAAATTAATAAAAAGTAAAAAGCTTAGAATAAATCTAAGGAAGTTAAAGACTTGTATGTGAAAAACTTCCAGACTCTGAAGAAACAAAAGATGGGGAAACCTCACGTGCTCATGGACTGGTAGGATTAAGATTGTGAGTGAACATCCTACTAAAAGCACTTCACAAATTGAATGCAGTCACCAACAGCATTCCAATACAGTTCTCTACAGAAGTTGAAAAGCAATCTCAAACTTCATATAGAAACAGAAAAACCATCCTGAACAGTAAAAGCTTCCAGAGTTATCACCACCCCTAATTTTAAAGTTATACTGTGGAGCTACAGTTGTAAAAGAGTGTGGCACAGACATAAAAAGACACATTAACCAATGCAATAGAACTGAGGACTCAGGTAAATGTGTAAGAAGCCTACATACATACCCACCACCACCATCTGAGTCTAATACCAGAGGAAAGACATCTTATCTTTAATAGATGGTGCTGGTCAAACTGAGCAGCAGCGTGCTGAGTAAACTGGAATCTTACCTCTCACCCTGCCCAAACCAAAGGACCTCAGTTTAAGGCATGATACCCTGACTCCAATGGAGGTGTGGAGGGTAGACTTAAAAGCACAGGAATGGACTTTCTGGTCAGGAACCCAGTACTGCAGCCAGTAAGACAAACAACTGATAAATGGAACTTCAAGAAACTAAAGTTTCGGCATAACAAAGGGACATCATTCAAGTGAAGAGAAAAGCCTACAGAAGGAGACAATGTCTATACTAGTTCCACATCTGGCAGAGAATTAGTGTCTAGAAGACACAAAAAACTAAAAAAACTTAAAACATGGGCCTGGGAGGGTGGCTCAGCTTAGCAGTTATAGCAGAGCTGTTATCAAGAACCTGGGCTCACATACCACAAACATGGACATTAAAAGTCTTAAAAAACAAAAACCTAAATCTCAAAAACAAGCAAATAAGCCAATCTTTAAAATAAAGCAAGGAACTAAACAAATTTCTCAAGAGATACAATGGGCTGGGGAGATGGCTTAGCTGTTAAGAGCACTGGCTGCTCTTTCAGAGATCCAGTTCAATTCTTAACACTAGCATGATGGCTCAAGGTTATCTGTAACTCCAGTTACAGGGGATCTGATGACCATCTTTGACCTCCATAGGCACTGCTTGGGGTGCACAAACAGGCTGACAGAACACTCATACATAATGGCACATGCCTTTAATCTCAGCACTTGAGGGGCAGAGACAGGTGGATCTTTGTGAGGTTGGTACCTGGCTCAGTGGCCCACACTTGGAGGCAGAAACAGGTGGATCTCTGATTACTAGGCCATCCTGGTCTACAGAATGAGTTCCAGGACAGCCAGAGCTACAGAGAAATCCTGTCTTCCCCCCCCCCCCAATATGTCCAAGTACAATGTGTGACTGGTGCCCTTGGAGGACATCAGAGCCTCTGGAACTGGAGTTGCAGGCAGTTGTAAGCCATGTGAGTTCTAGGAACCAGACCAAACCCTATTCAAGTAAATGCTCTTAACTGCTAAGCCTTCTCTAGTTGCTCAACCACCTTCTGATTCTAAGGCCTACTCTATGAAATAGTGGGTGCTGTTAATGGGGCCAAGAACCTGTGGCCGGATAGGTCACAGGCTTGAGAAACAAGTACTATTATTCTGTTAAACGAGCAGAATGTTAAAACGACCTTTAGTGACAATGTTAAACCCACAGGTAAGTGTACCGCTCCACTCTTGTCAGAGAAGCTGCGGATGGCAGCTGCTCAATAAATCCAGAATAAGTGTGTGTGGAGTGTCGAGCCCTACGTGGATATTTTACATCTCTCCCTCCAAGGCTCAGGGATCTCAGAGGAAGAGGGTACACAAAAATTTAAGAGCCAGAGGCGGTACATAACTTCAGGGGAAAGTGTTTTCAAGACCCAGTACGGCAGTAGGGCATATGAACTCACAGTGACTGTGATGGTACACACAAGACCCGTGTAAGCTGAGGAGCTACTGTTACTACTTACTGGGAGCAGAAGTCACTTTTCTTTGGTATTGTGTCCCCTGGTAGGCTGACCACATTGCAGGCCAGGAACCACACTCAAGAGTCAACAATACCAATCAATTCAACAGGTTTGAACAACAGAAAATCTTGGGGTCAGGTGGGTGGGGAGATAAGTGGAGAAGGGTGTATATGACCAAATTCCATTGTATGAAATGCTGAAAGCATTAGTAATACAATGTTAGTGACTCAAAAGGAAGTCTGACCTTCAGACCAGGCGCTAGCCGATTCTGAAGGGTTAGTATGAAAGATTTCTCATCAGCAAAATCAGCTGTCTGTGAAAAATACTAGCTCTAATAACTCACATTCAAACTAGATGTATCTGGCTCTAATAACTCATTCAACCAGCTGTATTTGGTTTGGAGTGGTGGTGGCACAGGCCTTTAATCTCAGCACTCAAGAGGCAGAGGCAGGTGAGTTCAAGGCTGCTGGTCTACAGAGCAACTGCCAGACTATGCAGAGAATCCTGCTCAGTCAACAGAACTTTTTGAAAAGACCGGCTATTTGAAAACTCAACCCTGACTACCCTGTGATAGATCAGTAGCTGTGTTTATCCATAAAGGCTGTGCTTTAAGGGATATAATGATGGGCTGGAGAGATGGCTCAACAGGTAAGAGCACTGGTTGCTGTTCCAAAGGACCCAGGCTCAATTCCCATCACCTCATAGTAACTCACAATAGTCTGTAACTCAGTCCCAGGGGATCTGATGCCCTCTTCTGGCTTCCATAGTGGACTGAACACACATGGTGCAAGGATAAACATACAGACATTTAAAAGGCAAAAGTTCAGGATACTACTCCCCAGTGAGCAACCACTTACACAGCAAGAGGCTAGGATCAGATGCAAATTCCACAGCGCTAACACAAGCCAGGTTCCAGGCCAGAGAATGCTGTAAGGTAACCACTACAGGTCAGGAAAACAGACAGGTGCTATGTGATTAGTGGGTTACTGTCTTCTGTCCTCCTGTGGGGCAGGGCACTGGTAAACCACTGTGTTCAGGGATCAAGGTGATAAGGTGGCTTCAGTGGCAACTGCCTGGCAGGGTTAATGCTGAGATGAGCCCATGTTTGATTGCGGTGCTTCTGCGAAAATTATTACCCCAGTTTTAAACTCTTCTGCAAAATGTGTCTGCTGCTGCCAAAGGTTCTGTGCCTCCCACAGTGGCTTTGCCTGCTTTATTCATAGTATTAGGCTGTACCTAAGATTTTGTTAGAAAACAGGCATTTCTAGTTAAAACATGCTTTGGAAAAACATTTCCTGGGCCTGATACACATGAACCAAACATTACAACTGTAATTCTCATGCACTTTAAATATGTTTGGTCTTAAAGTTATTAAGCTTGCTCTAACACTGTGAACACCCAGCCAGCTACCTTAGCACATCCCTTTTAGAATCACCAATTCAGATAGAAAGCCAGTGCAGTGGCTTTGTTGGAGTTATCGGGGAATCTGTATGGGTTCAAGTGATCCGTTTTGTTTCTTTCTGACTACAAATAAAAAGTTTATCTTTTTTGCTATATAAACTTTTTGAAAACAGGCCTTCTTATAAGCAACAGGTAAGTGCTAAGTCTCCTTGACTATGCTCAGGGAAGGACTCTCCCATCCTTTAAGAACTTAAACAGGTGGTGGCTAATTATAAAGTATGATCTGGAAGACTAGTAGCCAAGGAAATATCTTCAAGGCTGCTGCCAACCTATTCTTGGCTCTAATGACTTGCCTGACACAGACCCACCATACTTCTCTGTAGACATGAGATGCTTTAATCTGCAGTCACCATAGTTTTTGGTCACTTCTGAAGGCATACTTCAGCTTCACCTGAGCTTATTTCTGAAGATCAACTGGATGCCAGCAGTCCAACTCAAGAGCCACTACTTTTCAGGACTAGGCCACCATCTAGGCTTCCTGACCCAAGACGACGAGATGCCCACAGTGTTGGGAAGAAGGGTTGTCTCCATTGGAACCCCAAGAAACTATCTTCTGTCCACAGGGAACATTCATGTCAGCAGGGTGTTCGCTCCGGGGCCCTGTTCCCATCTAGGCTGCCTTCAGCTTCTGTTCCTCCTGTGGAGGAAAAGGGAGCTTTGCACCATTCCATCCTTACTACTAGCTGCAACCCTCTTACCCTACAACTGTGAGACAACAGCCATCATGCTAACGGAGGCATCTCCTGTGGCATGAGGCTGCTTCCTGCTGCATCCCTTTCCTGTGTGTGATAACAGTACTAGAGCAGAGGCTGAACTTGCAGAAGCCCTCACCTTGACAGTTTTCTCCAGCTGAGTCAAGGCTGTCTCGTAACGAGCAACCAGTGGCTGCAGGAGCTTCCTGGGTATCTCATGGCGTGCCAGCTCAGGCGCCCCAGCTTCTGACACCATCTGAAGGAATTTCCTTTCCTGGAATGGAGGCATTTCATGGAAAGGAATTTGGATCAGACCAGCATCTACAGCAGCTTAGATCATCTCCTGATATCTGCTGAGAACTTACCTGCACTTTCAAGAGAAGTGTGAAGGCTTGTCCAGTTTTCCCAGCTCGGGCTGTTCTCCCAACCCTGAAACCAAGCATAAGCGTTTTGGGACAGTGGCTTCTGGTCCAGAGATCTGACAGGCTAGCACCTCTTTTGGCCACACTGTACATAACTATCATGGCAAGGTGATCCTACATAGGATGACCAAGAATTCATATGTGACATCCCAATGGCCACTGCCAACTACCCCTTACCTATGCACATAGGTCCTCAGGTACTGCGGGGCATCATAGTTGATCACCAGCTCCACACCCTGCACATCAATGCCTCGAGCGGTAGCATCTGTGCTGATAAGGCTGAGAAGACACAGGCAGTGGGGCTGAGGGCCAAAAACAAACGTCCACCCCTGTGCTACCCTGCCAGGGTTAGTTCAAGTCTCTCAGAAATCAGCTGCCCAGGAACTTGAGGGACCCACCCCAACTTCATAAGGTAGGTCTTATCTGTTTTTCAAGTACTCACAGCTGGATCTTTCCCTGTTCAAACTGTTTTAAGATTCTCTTCCTTTGGCCAGGCCCATATCGGGAGGAGAATTCAGCCACGTTCACACCCCCAAAAGCTTGTGCTAACAGGAAGAGCCTGGGTAGAGAAGAAGCCAGGTGGTACTTGGGTCTAGTGTATATTGGCTACACCCACCTTAGTTCACCTCACCTGTGGGAATTCTCTCGGGAGTTGGTGAAGCAAAGAGTCCTTGAGAAGTTCATCCCCAGGACCAGGTGTAAGACAATGAGTGGCTTTGAGTTGAGTCCACACGGCACATAGTGGTGCTGTGGGAGATAAACAGACACTAGCCAGAAGCCCTAGACCAACTTGCCCCACATGCCCGCACCTGCCCCACACACCCTACTTGCTCACCGTGAGCCCCACAGGGAAGGTGTACTTTCCCAAGTTTCCATCCACCTCAACTGTATCTTTAGGGCTTTGGTGTCCCAGCCTTGTGGAGAAAAGCCTTGGCTGGTAGAGGCCAAGGCGCTGCAGCTTCTCAGGGTTCTGGGTCAGTGTGGCTGAGAACAGCAGCTTCTGCAGAGGCATTTGGGGAATGCAGGTGCTGGAAAAGGAGGCGCATGTAAGCAGGACAGGATTCCCTGTGCCACCCTGATTCCTTATTATAGAGCCAGCACGGGGGCTAGGAAACGCATGGCAGAGCCAACTGGTATGCAAGGCAGGGTACCTGGCAGCAGTCACAGCCTGGGGCTGTGTCCTCTGGAGCAGGGCACAAGAGCCTGGGGGGCCCTCGTTGTAGAAGGCTGCTGCTACCACCCGAGGCAGCCAGGACTGGTGCATGCTGTCTATCATCCGGTCAGCCTCATCAATGATCTAGAGCAGACAGGAGCAAGGGCCACATGAAGACTTCCTACCAAGACCATTCCAGCTGGAAGTCCAATGTCCAGAAGGTGGCCTACCAGGAAGCGAAGCTGCTGGAGGCTGAATCCTGGGGTCTGGTCAATGTGGTCCACCAAGCGGCCAGGTGTGGCCACCACAATGTCAGCCAGGCAACGGAAGCCATCCGTTCTGCAAACCAGAGAGACTAAGAGAAAGGAAGCACCTCCCAGAGTCATCTAACTCAAAGCTCGTGTGTAAAGTACTGATACCAACCACCCCAACCACAGGACACCAGCTGGGCTGAGGGGGTGGGGCATATCGAAGAGCCTGCCACCTTGCACACCTACGTCTTTTGGACAAGGCTCTCCTGCTCCTTGGCCAGTGACTTCTGTCCAGTCACCAAGGCAACCCGCAGTGGTGTGGTGTCCGTGTAGATGTTGAACACTTTGCTCACCTACAAAAAGCAACCTGTTACTGGCCTGAGGTAGATGATGGCCCTGCAAAGACCCAAGTGGATTACAGCTGGTCAAGATATAAGCATGGACATGCAGGACAACTAAAGCTGGGCATACAGTCCTCCGGATGCAGAGCTGACACACCTGTTGGGCCAGCTCCTTCGTGGGAAGAACAACCAGTGCTCGGATGTGGCAGACCACTCGATGCAACAGGGCCTGCAGAGACAGAGACCATGTGTGCCACCCAGACCCTGCCTGCTGTGCTCCAGCTGGAAACCTGTGCCCTCAAACTTACCTGAACCACAGGGATTACAAAGGCCAGTGTTTTCCCACTGCCTGTTGGGGCAGAAACACAGAGGTCACTAGGCTGGTAGCCACCTCTGCCTATGAGAAACCCATTGTCAGCGCTCTCAAGGAGGGCGGGAATCACAGCTGCCTGAACTGGAAGGAAGGAAGGAACATGTCAAGTGTATGTCGTGATACACTGTTTCACCTAGGAATTCTTCTGGTCAAAGATGGCACCAGGACTAGATAAGGCCTCAGATAATCCTCAAGAACCTGAACCCAAGAATACAGAAGCTCATGAATCTGGTATGCAGTAGGGACCCCTAAGTCACTACCCTGACACTGCAGCTCAGCCCAGGGAAGGCTGCTGTGAGTCCACCCCATCATCTGCCCAGGGCTGAAGCACCTGGAAAGTATGAAGAGATGCCATTAGCCCTCAACTGCTTCTGCAAGTCAGGATGAACCTCCGGGATGTCCTCAATAGGAGTAAGATCCTCAGTGACACTCTTCTTGACACAGCTTGGCTTAGCCAACCATGCTGGAAGGAAAGGCTGAACCTGGAAGCAAGAAAAAGACCACAAGAGTTCTGCAGAAAGTTCCAGGCAGGCTGGGGAGATGGCTCAGTGGTTAAGAGCACTGACTGCTCTTCCAGAGGTCCTGAGTTCAAATCCCAGCAACCACACAGTGACTCATAACTATTTGTAATGAGATCTGATGCCCTCTTCTGATGTGTCTGAAGACAGCTATAGTGTACTTACATACAATAAACAAATAAATACATCTTTAAACAGAAAAGAGAAGAAAGCTCCAGGCTTGTGGAGTTATTACTAACCAGGAACAACAAGAGAGACCCCTAACCAGTCTTTCTTCAACCCTTCACCACCACCCAATTTAGCAACCTTTGGACAAGACACCTGGACCAGCAGACACCTTACCCTGGTGCACTGAACACCCTGCATTAAGTACTTTGCCCTTAAGCATACCAACCCAGCAAATGTCTTCATGCACCAAGAAATGTTGCTTTCAATGGAGGCAGACAAGCACACCACAGGGCTTATCCCAGTAGTTCTTACCCGTCTTTGGATTTCAGTTCCAAGAGCGTCCATGCATACCCAAAGAACTCTATAAGACTCCCGCTTTCTGTAGTTAAAGCCACACAATGGCAAACTCTCCTCTAAGACTGGAGAGTCCCGGGAGGACAACAAGAACCGCCAACAGGCTCACTCACCTTTGGTATCTTCTTCCTTGCAAAGTCCCCCAGCACCCGGTCTGGAGCCAGGGGTCTCTGGATATCCTCCTGAGGGTTCTCACTTGGGTCCTCTGAGCTGGCACTGAGCTCCCCCGGCGACTCCTCACCTCTCCCTGAGCAACACAACACAACGTAAGAGACGTCAACCCCGCCGCGCACGCGGGGAACCTCCATGCCCTATCCACATCGCGGACTCATGGCCCACCTGCGTCCACGTCGTCTTCCGCTTTCTGCCTCTTCGCCTTCGGAGCGTCCGGGTTCAGAGCCACCGAGCCGCTTACCCCACGCCGCCGTCGGGGCCGCCGTCGCCGCCTGACAGGCGCTTCCCCAGCCGTCTCGGTGGACTCGAGCTCCGGCTCCCGCTGCTGCCGCTCACGGGCTCGATTCTGCAGCCGCTCGAGCAGCACTCGAGCCCGGCTGCCCGCCTCTGCCTCATTATCTCCTAGCCCCGCAGCCTCCGGGTCCGAGTACCGCGCTATGTGGAACAGCGCCATAGCAGCCGCACGCCGTGGTTCCTCTTCGGCGCTCTTTGATGACGTCTGCTAGGCCTGCGACCTAGCGGCGCCGGTGACGTCACGAGCGCGCCTACACTCGGCGCAGAAGTCGGTTCCCGGGAGCAGTTAGCAGCGGCATGGAGCGCCACCCGGCTTCGGCGGGCTCCAGGCAAGAGCTCGGTCGCCTGCTGGAGGCGGTACTGACGAGTCGTGGCCAGGCGAACGCGGTGTTCGACATCTTGGCTGTGCTTCAGGTGAGCTTCGCGGTCGGCAGGGGCGGACCTGGGGCGGCAAGTGGGAATCACGGCGCGGGACCCAGCGTCACTTTGTCGGCCCTCTGGTCTCAGTCCGAGGACCCTGAAGAGATCAAGGAAGGAGTGCGCACATGCAGCCGACTCTTCGGTACCTTGCTGGAGCGGGAAGAGTTGTTCGTGGGCTCGCTGCCATGCGAAGACACGGTCCTAGCAGGTGAGTGACCCGGAGGGCGTCGGGTGCTCTCCACCAGACAGTTCCGGTGGGACACCTTGTCAACATAGAAACGCCCCCGATCCAGGGCCCTGTCATAGACCGTGCAGTCTAGTTAGAGGACGCAGTCAATTCACTGTGGCTCAGGAAGTCAAATCCGTGTACTTGCCAGGACTGAATGGATTCGTATACATAGCCCCCCCCCCCCCACACACACGTGTTTTATTTGCAGCATTTCCAGTTTGATACTGTTGCTGCCCTAGTGTTTGGGAGATCCAGATCCTGAGGCAAAGTGAGAGGAACTGCTTTTCAATACCCCCTCCCAGTTTGCAGGGCTCAAAAATTGTCTTTTCCAAACCCTGGTCTAGGATCTTGTAGTACAGGTTTACAACTGAAGATGGCAGTAGGAAGTTGGGGCTGGGTTTGGGACGTTGGTCTAGCTTGGCACACATAAACATCAGTGTGAGTTAGCTCTCCCAACTCTGTCCCCAGGATCCCAGGGAGCCACATACAAATACAAGGTGTGGATGAGACACCGCTACCACAGCTGCTGTAACCGCCTGGAGGAACTCCTGACCCATTCCTCCTTCCAGGTCAAGGTGAGTCTTGAAGTCTTTGGTCCAGCTTCTCCCCTCATCTCTAAAGCAGGGGTAGGACCCTTTGATTCGAGCATCTCTTCCCTCACTTGTCTGTGAGGCCTCTACCTAGACATTTTTATCACTGATTTTTTTTGTCTTGTGTTTTTTCACTGTGTGCTGTGACTCATCTGGCCCTGAAGACAAAGTCTGTAAACCTAGTTCTAAGCAGCATATCTACTTTGTACATTGTTACATTTGCTGAGGCACCTCCAAAATTGCCAGACAGGGGAACAGTTACACGGCCTCCCCTGCAGGCCCAGCTTGTGTACATGCCTAGGTCAAGTCCTGTTACAAGTTGGCAAGAGCATGTCACCATCATCACTTACATATAACACAGAGCAAGATAAGCTGGGGTCTGGTCTCCTTGCTTTCCTGGTTCTTTGCCAGGTCTAAGCGTGGTTGTGAAAGAGTCTCCCAGAGGCTATATGAGCTTTGGGGGGCCTCCTGCAGGGTGGAGGCCTCATGATCATTCTTCTCTGCATCCCAGGAACTGGCCCTCAAGACACTCATGAAGTTCGTGCAGCTGGAAGGAGCGAAGCCCCTGGAGAAGCCCCAGTGGGACAGCCACTACCTCTTTCCCCGCACACTCTTGAGGGTGAGGCCTTGGTGGGACCTGGAGGGCTGTGGTGGCCACAGCCTAAGGCCGTTCCATGAGCCAGCAGGCTGAAAAGGTAGCTGGGGGAATTATTCCTGTCTTGCCTTGACCTG
Source organism: Micromys minutus (assembly GCF_963924665.1). Classification (NCBI taxonomy): domain Eukaryota; kingdom Metazoa; phylum Chordata; class Mammalia; order Rodentia; family Muridae; genus Micromys; species Micromys minutus. Next base: position 36,179,912 of record NC_137964.1, read on the forward strand.
GGAGCTGAGCAAGGCGACTGCTTACTGGTCTTTGAGTATCTTGTCCGTTGGAGAGGAAATGGCAGACAACTTGGTGGTATGAGGCCTGAGGCACTCTTCTTGGCCATGTGAGAACAGCTCTGTGGGACAAAGTCATTTACCCTGTCTCTGTCCCCAGGCAGTGGTAGGAGGCCTGCTCACACCAGAGGATGACCACAGCCTGCTTATCTCCCAGTTCGGTGAATACTTGGAATATGATGACATCCGGTACCACACGATGCAGGTGGCCACTAGCATCGTGTCCCCGGCCACCAGCCAGCAACCTGAGGTAAAACTGGGTTTACTTGAGACCATGCTGTGCCCTAGCACCTCAGGGAGGCGGGTAGGTGGCAGCAGCCTGGCCAGCTGCTTAGGCTAGGCTCCCTACAGGTGTCACTCCCTTTCTGGAACAATGCCTTCACATTGCTATCTGCTGTGAACCTACCCCTCCAAGAGCGTGAATTCACCAACTTCTATGTGAAGCATGCACGTGAGTTCTGGACATGTTAAGGCCCACAGGAGCCTGTCCCCTGTCCCCTAGTAGGTGGGCTGCTGAAGAGAGTCCTGATCTGTCAGCCTGGTTGGCCACTCCCTGTCTTATAAGTTGGTGACCTCTCTTTGCTGTAATTACAGAGACATCAAACAAGTGGAAGGTTGTTCACTTGAAGGTGAGATGCTTTCAGACTTGAGGACCTTCCTTGGTATAGACTTTTCCTTTCTGTAGATTATAGACAATGTGTGTACTCTGTGTCAGGCGATGTCCCTTTTATGTGTCTCTATGACCAGCTTTCAGACCTGAGTCCCTAACCTCTCTGTACCTTGTCTCTCCTTATGCTGAGACATGGCATTGCACACTGCCTGTCGGGGTAAAAGGTCCAGCAGGGCCAGGTGGGTCAGTGTTAGCAAGGAGGGGCTGGTGTGTCAGGAGACATGTACCGCCTGGTCCCATTACAGGAGCACAGGAAAGTTTTCCAGGAGATGTGGCTTGGTTTCCTCAAACACAAGGTGGGTGAAAGTGCCCAGATTGGGTGTGGGGATTGGGACAAGGGAAATTGGTTCCCTGACTAACACAATCTCTGCAGCTGCCCCTCAGTCTATATAAGAAGGTGCTGGTGGCCATGCATGACTCCATCCTGCCCCACCTGGCTCAGCCTACCCTCATGATCGACTTCCTCACAAGTGCTTGTGATGTTGGTAAGTGGGACCCAACTAGGCTGTTTGGCAAGGGCCACTCAGCATGCATGGGCCGAGCTGCAGCCTGACAGACTGGAGCTAAGTGTCATGCTCTTCTTGCGTGTGGCCTTATGTAGTCACACAATGGGCCGGTCATCTGCAACTACAGCCTTGCTTAGGCTCAGTGTGTGCCAGTGTGGCCTCATGTCTTCCTGTGTTCCCGCAGGTGGTGCCATCAGCCTCCTGGCCTTGAACGGGCTTTTCATCCTAATCCATAAGCATAACCTGTGAGTATCGGATGGGATCGCATTGGTCTGCTCTCTAGCTTCTCGATGCACCTGTGTTGCTCACCTGGGGCGGTTGAAGCAGAAAAGGTGCAAGAGGAGGAGGGATAAAGTCTCGGTTGCCTGGGGTCCTGTCCCTTTAACCAGCTCACCTCGTGGATCCTCTCTGGTCTCTCCCTCAGGGAGTACCCTGACTTTTACCAAAAGCTCTATGGTCTCCTGGATCCATCCATCTATCACGTGAAGTACAGAGCTCGTTTCTTTCATTTGGTTGACCTCTTCCTTTCGTCCTCGTGAGTATGGGGGTTAACCAGCTCTCTTATCCCTGGGGGCTGTAGTCCTGTTTGGGGGGGAGGAAAATGTTGGGGGCCTATCTTCTCATACTTGTTGCTCTCCCAGCCACCTCCCTGCCTACCTGGTGGCTGCCTTTGCCAAACGCCTGGCCCGGCTGGCGCTAACAGCACCTCCTGAGGCCCTGCTTATGGTCCTGCCCTTAATCTGCAACCTGCTGCGTAGACACCCTGCCTGCCGAGTTATGGTGCACCGCCCACAGGGCCCTGGTGAGCACATAAGTAGCTGGACATGGTAACACACCCTGTCAAGAATCCTACCTGCCTCCTGTGGCCCGAAAGGCTGGGTGGCAAATGGAAATGGCAGAAGCCTTGATCTGTTTCTAGACCTAGACGCTGACCCATATGACGCAGCGGAGAAGGACCCAGCCAAGAGCCGTGCCTTGGAAAGCTGCTTGTGGGAACTGCAGGTGAGTCACCTCACACTGGCTCAGGGCTTGAAGTTCATCCCAAGGTCCTGCCGGTGTGTCACATGAGGTCCCTGTTAACATCACTGTGTGCTACTCCTAGACCCTCCAGCAACACTATCACCCTGAGGTGTCCAGAGCTGCCAGTGTCATCAACCAGGTGCTGTCTGTCCCCGAGGTCAGCATCGCACCACTCCTGGAGCTTACTGCATATGAGGTGAGTGTCGTACGCAGGACTGTTGGGGTACACGCCACGGGGGCCACTGCATGCAGTTCCGGGTCACCATCTGTCCTTTGCAGATCTTTGAGCAGGACCTGAAGAAGAAGATGCCTGAGTCAGTACCCCTGGAGTTCATCCCAGCTAAAGGCCTGTTAGGTCGACAGGATGACCTCTGTACCCAGCTCTTCTGTCTTAGCTGACCTGACTGTCACCCCTTTTAAGAATTGTTTTTGTGTATGTATATCTGAGATAGGATCTCACTATGTGAGGCTGGCCTGTATCTTTGTGGTACTCCTGCCTAAGCCTTTTCAGTTCCAAGGTTACAAAGGTGCACCACAATAACTAGGTTCAAATAAATGGTTTGGTTTGGTTTTTGGTGTGGTTTGGTTTTGTTTTCCCAGTGTTTCTCTATGTAGCCCTGTCTGTCTTGGAACTCTGTCTAGCCTTGAACCCATTCAGATATCTGCCTCCCTCTGCCTCCCAAGTGCGGTGGTTAAAGGTATGCATCAGGCATCAGCATGTATTGGGGACATCCTTTTAGTATTCAGTCAGGTGTGGCTGGAGAGTCAACTGCAGGAGGCAAGAGGAGAGGTTCTGGTTTTAAATGACACTGGCCCCAGCATCACCTGCATAGCACTGGTGGTAAGGGTTGGTATTAGGGTTACAGTTGCTGTGACTATGACCAAAACAACTTGGAGAGATAAAGATTTGGTTTACACTTCCATATTAACTCTTCATCAATGGATGTCAGGACAGGAACTCAAATAGGGCAGGAGCTAACAGTAGAGGCCAAGAAAGTAACCCTGGCTGTCTTGGAACTCACTCTGTAGACTAGGCTGGCTTTGAACTCAGCAAAATCCACCTGCCTCACAAGTGCTGGGACTAAAGACATGTGGCACCACCATCCCCAGCTAAGCATGCTTTCTAACATAACTCAGAACCACCAGCCAAAGGAGGCCCCACCCACAATGAGCTAAGCCCTGTTCCAGTCAACAATCAAGAAAATGCCCTACAGGCTTGCCTACAACCCCATCTTATGAATGCATTTCCCCCATTGAGGCACCCTCTCTGATGACTCTAGCTTGTATCAAGTTGATTTAAAACTAGCCAGAACTGACTTCAACTTGACACACAAATGCATCAAATAGCAGCTTTATTCATAGTAGCCAGAAACTGGAAACAACCTAGATGTCCCTCAACTCAACTAAAGAACAGATAAAATGTTGTACATCTGGGCAGTGGAGTTATATTACTCAACTGTTTTAAAAAAAAAAAAAAAATCAAGCTGCAGAGATGGGTAGTGGTTAAGAGCACTGACTGCTCTTCCAGAGGTCCCAAGTTCAATTCCCAGCAACCACATGGTGGTTCACAACCATCTGTAATGGGATCTGATGCCCACTTCTGGTCTGTCTGAAAACAGTGTACTTGTGCTCATATAAATGACATGTCTTTTTTTAAAAAATAGCATCATGAGTTACAGATATTTACAAGCTGACATGTGGGTCTTAAAAATCAAACCTGGGTTCTGAACCATTTCTCCAGCCCCAACAAAATCATTTAATAGATGCATGTCCATGAAACATTTGGGACATACTAAACTTAGAAAATTATAGTAAAACGTCATATAGCCATTTTTTTTTCTTCCTGGTATGTGGACATGTATGTAAAGGCCAGAGGTCAATGCTGGGTGCCTTCCTTAGTCATTCACCACCATTTTTTTTTTTTTTTAAAGACAAATGCTCTTACCAAAGCTAGAGCCCACTAATTGAGTTAGGCTGGCTGGCCAGTGTGCCCAGGAACCCTCTTGTCCTGTTATAGGCATTTGCACTGCACTTGGCTTGCTTTGTTTGCTTGGGTGCTTAGGCTTCAAAGTAAGGTTCTTATGCTTGTGTAGTAGGGATTTGCCAATGGAGCCATCTCAGTTGAGAGGTCTCCTGTAACTCGGGTGGTCTCAAACTCACTGTGTAACCAAAAGCATGCCTGATCCTTGCTACTCTTGGGGTTGTGAGGTCTCCTGAATCCAGAAGCTGCAAGCTATCCTGAGCAATAGAATATTACTACTACAGTCTCAAGAAATAAGCCAAATGTGGTGGATCACATCCAGGAGGCTGAGTTCAAGAAAAGACACACAATCCATATATTTTAATTATAAGCCATATGCCTAGATTGGGCAGATCTAATACATAGTAACTTATCCCCCAGCTATAAGACCCCTTGCTACTTGCAGTTTCTCCTGGACATTCAGTTCTGGTCCATCAAGGCTTTTTCCTCTCTCTCCTCCCTCCCACCACCTCTCAAGCCTCCAGAGTCCCACCTTTCCCCTCCACTGCCCAATCACAGGCTCTGGCCTTTTATTGACCAGTTAAAGTGGGAAGAAGGTTCACATGGCATCAACTGAGTAGGTGATGGTCTGCTTGTGGGGGCAACAATCTTGAGGAACCAGTACAAACATTAGAATACAAACACCATCAGGCCAACACACTAAATTTCCTCCTTTGTGTCCAATTAAAAAGACTCTTATAGTAACAAACAGTACATAGTAGGAAATATTTTTGAAATAATTATGAAGATTAACCAGTATGAATTATTCAAAAGTCCGGCCTGTTTGTATTTTGTAAGTAGATGAGGTACTTTACCACCTATCTTAATGAGTTTACAATTTTGTACCTAACATCTATTTTAACCTGTATTACCATCCTAAAACCATCTTTTCAAATCTAGAATATCTTCAATGCTAAACAACTTAACTGTGAGACTGTAACTATCTTCAACTCTATCAGAGACCTGAGAAGGAAAATATATTACTTGAATATATGGGAAGCACAAGAATGCAGCTTCCAAACTTAAAAAAAAAAAAAGACAAAGACAGCTGGATGCCTAGACAGCCCCAGCATATTTAATAATGTTAGAGCATTTATCCTCAGCCTTCTGGCTCAGACCATCTGACAAACCTTAAGTGAAGCAGGAATTATGAATTGCAGAGCTTAGCAGTCAACTATCCTGTGTCTGCTTGTCATTTTTGGACAGCATTTGTCTGCAGATATACTTAGGGCATCTCTTGCCCAATGGCTAGCTTGCCACAGCTGAAGCAACTCCATGTGGAGGAATTGATGTTCATCACTTCCGAAGTAGAATGTGGGTACTATCAGGAGCAGACCTGTCTTATAGGATCTTTTAATAATGAAATTATTTTAAGTGCCATATTCTGTAGATCTTTGACATTTTTGGAGACTACCTATTTATATTTAGCCTAACTTAATTGTTAAACATTATTTTTAGCTACTTACTATTTGAATAACCTTGAAAACATCTTATTAACTAAATTACCATCTAATGAGACCATGAGTTTGACTATCTGATTATTAACTTGTTGCATTGCCTAATTATTTTAAACAATTTGTAATAGCAGCTATTAAAAGGACTGGGGCCTAAGCCTTGTACACTTAAGTTGTATAGGCATAATGCCTATAAGAGTAATTCTGACATTAGGACATTTTAAAAATAAACAGGTTCATTTGGTGCATCAGTTTTTGCCCACTGTCCGATGTTTCCACAGCCATAGTTTTTGTTCATTAGCATTTAAAATTTAACGTTGACAAAGTACTATGTAATCCATCTCTGGGTGTCTCTGTTGCCCCACTTTGTCTTTAAGCATCTCTCTACAACTGCTTGTCCTGTAGGATTATGTGATAAAAGGTACCACAACCTCAGCTGCATAGATTCCAGCTAATTGATGAATTCTCATTTTTCCTTTTAGTATGTAGGATTTAAATTTATTACTGTGTGCTAAAATATGTATTCTAAGACATAATCTTCCTTCTGCATGAGAATTCCCACAGCGGGGTGAGTAGAAGGTAAGAGGACTAAGATTCGGGCCATCTTTGGACCAACACGATCTAGACCTGGGGACAGGTGACTCTTCCCAAAATAGCTGCACAGGTCATGGTTGGGCTCCCCTGAAGCTCCTGCATCTGCAGCAGCTGCTGGCTGTCCACTCAAACCTAGAAGGCTATGGCTGACATCTAGCCATAAGGAGATGTAGAGGCAGCTGGAGTGACAGCCACAAGGGGGCCTTACAACCATCAAAGGGGGCTGGTCACAACCAGTCCCACTTACAAAGCAGGTTTGGTTTTAGCCAGTGACAGTTACTGGAACCTATTCCCTCTTGGGTCAGTGTCCCCCTGAAGTTCCTATCTTCCCATACCTCTTTACCGTCCATTGCTTTCTGAGCTGTGGTGACAGTGACCCCTAGACCTGTGCAAGTCAGCTTGTGGCCTCCAACTCAGGATGGACAGTAGTTCCTAGGAACTTGCAATGTGTGCTTCCAGATCCTCTTTTGAAGTATTTGACCACCCCACTGCTGTTTCCTTTATCAGCCACCAGATTTAAAATGCTCTTTCTGGGCTGAAGGGATTTGCAACCCTATAAGAACAGTACCAACCAGAGTTCCAGGGACTAAACCACTAACCAAAGAGTACACATGGATGGACCCATGGCTCCAGCTGTAGCAGAGGATGGCCTTGTTGGGCATCAATGGGAGGAGAAACCCTGGATCCTGCCAAGGCTCAATGCCCCAATGTACGGGAATGTCAGGGTGGGGAACACACTCATAGAAGCAGGGGGAGGGGGAAAAGGGGGCTTATGGAGGGGAAACAGGGAAAGGAGATAACATTTGAAATGTAAATAAAATATATCTAAAAAAATTCAAAAAATGCTCTTTTCTGGGGTGGGTCATTTATCTATATTGGCCCTTTGATCTTGCCTTTATAAAATATCCTTTGAATATGAGTAATATCTCAGTCCCACATGACTGGGACCACCAGGCAGGTAGGAATCCAGCTCACACACAAGGCTTTCTTTTCTTTTTTCTTTCTTTCTTTTTTTAATCCAAGAGTTCTCAGCTTGTGTCAAACAAAGTAGAAGCTCCTTCCTGGGCTCCTGCTCCTTAATCCTGGGTGGGCCTCTGTGATGTCTGCTCTCCTCACCGACATCTGACATCTGCCTGTCTCCCAGAGTCACTGCTTTATCTATTTCAACTTGATTCTATGTGCAGGCATTTGCTTCATTTCCTGGTTGTTCCTTTCTGGTTTATTGGAAACAAGATTCTTGGACATGGATTGAAGGTTAAAGATGTGACAGAGGTGTGAGCCTGCGGCCACCAGATGGGGGCTCATTCTTCATCTTCACAGTTCGTGGGCCTACAGGAGAGGGCACAGGTCTGCACGGGCCAGGAATGAAGTCAAGACAAGAGTCCTGTGAGCTCAGTTTGTTCACGACAGAATTGTCCCGTGTTCTCCTGCTTCTTCCAGGTGTAGCAGATAGTTCCCTTCAGGTTACTCATTGTTGCTTTGCTGCTGTTAATTCAATTAAATGTCTATACGCCACTATAAGACACGTACGTGGCATATCCATGTGATTGTATGCAGCTTGCCCAAGAACTTTATTCATGTACTCATGTGGCCTCTCTTTAGGGGATGACATTTCAGGTCAGGGTTTCTCTGTGCAGCCCTTGCCCTGATGTCCTGAAACTCTCCCTGTAGACCAGGGTGTACACCACCACAGGCTTTTTTTCAACATTTTTTTTTTAACCCTCAGGGTATAAATATCTGAGGCTCTGAATAGAGTTGGCTACCCTGCATGGGCCATTTGTTGGCCTCGTTTATCTGCTCCATTCTACCTCTAGAACAGCCAGTTCTGCACAGTGGCACAAGACAGCCAATATCCCATTCAATATCCTGTTGGGGAGGAAAATTAACACTTCCCCAGCCTTATCCATAGGCTCCATCAAAGACCTGGAATGTGCCTAATGTGACTGGCACAGGTCCCTCAGATCCTGAGCCAGCCGAGTGGCAGAGAGAGGGACTCCCAGGATAGACACACATTGAGAGTAATCCTTTCAGTACTAGCTAGAGAAACTCTACCTCACAAGCCGCCAGTTAGTGGTTCCTAGTTTTCTTTAGAGTCATTTTGCTTTGTGAACACTAGGTGGCGCTTTAAAACCAGATCTGCCTCAATTTTGCGTAGCCTTAGTACCTTTATAATTTAAAAAAAAAAAAAAAAAAGTAAAAATAAACAGAACAAGACTTGATGCATGAGAGAGGTTGGTGAGTTGGGGAGACTGAAGCAGTTGGTATCTGTCCATCACCCTGTAAAGTCAGTTTGCCACGCTGGACTTGAGTTGGTTTCTGACTCAGGAAATTGGCCCAGGGAATTTCAATATGTCTGCAGAGGAAAGTGGGCCAACAAGCATCTGCTGGCCACAGGTCCTTGACTACCAGACAGTCAGAGTCAAGCTCAGCGCGGCCTGCCTCTCTTCATGAGACGTTAGGACCAGGAGAATGTGCTTAACTTGCTATAAATCACCCCCCTTGGTGATTGTGTCTGCACAAAGCCTCAGCCATGTTCTGCTGGCTAACCTGAATCCTGGCAGTCATCTAGAGCGGGGTAGCCTAATACTAATTTGGGGGCTTCAAGGCTGGCTGCCTCAGAGGCAAGGGATTCCCCCCCAAAAAATATTTCTAATTGATAAAGATGCTGACAGCCAAAAGCTGGGCTGAAGAGAGATAGATGGGATTTAGGTTTTGAGGCTAGAAGACACAAGTTTCTGACCTGGATTTTGGCATGGAGATCTTGAGGCACAGTGGCCATGAAAAGCTTAGGCCCAGGCAAGGTAGTACACACCTTTAATCCCAGGAGACTGAGGCAAGGAGATTTCTGAGTTCAAGATCAGCCTGAGACAAGTCGCAAATCCAGGTGGACAGTACACACCTGCTGGAGGCCTACATAAGGACACTGGAAGAAAGATGTGCTCTCCTTTGCCTGCTTGCACTTACTAGCCAGCACATCTGTTGGCACTTCTACAAAGAGCAGCTGAAACAACCAGCCCTGTGGGACTGAGCAACGACTAGGTTCTTGAACTTCCTATCCACAGCTGACCATTGTTGGGGAGTCGGACTCCAGTCATCATAGTAAATTCCCTCAATATAGACATTCCATAAGTTCTGTGACTCTAGAGAACCCTGACTAACACCCCCCAATAAAAAACAAACATGCCATACATTAATATACAATATTTTTAAAAAAGAAATGACGGGAGACACAGTTCTTTGCCTTGTCACAACCTGCCTCCTCGGGACCTGGTTGAGACTGTCTGAATCTTGCACTTGAGAGACTGAAGTAGGATTCTCTGAGTTTGAGGCCAGGCTGGGTTACACAGTGAGATGCCATGATACCTCCACTCAGAAGAGAATGTTCAATTATCAGCAACACTGTGAATCATGGGGTCAGAGAAGTGGGGTCAGCGGTTGGAGCTGTTCTCTTGGGACGCACACTGGTCCTGCTGTTTATGGGTGGGATGAGTGAATGGTGCTGAGAATCTTACATCTGTTGAGCATCCCTGATACTCCTCCTGGGCATTAGTTGGGATCATTCCATCCCAGAGTTGATGCCATATGAGAGACAAGAGTTGGGGCAGTGGCCCAGAAGCAGGATGCAGCCTGAAATACTTATGTCACCATTTTATCCCAGGACTGATACCCACTGGGGTATTGGTGAGACCTGACTTGTTGAGAATGGGTGGGAATTCTGGCTCTCTAGACCTGCTTAAGCTTGCCATTTCTCAGATATAGGAGCCTGAGGACTTACTTCAGCCACCCTGACAGAAGAACCCCAGCTGATGGAGAACTCAGACAGTGGGGTCATCTTTCAACATTAGTGGTGATGGCAATCTTATTCAGGCCTTGCTATAAGCCGATTCCGGATTAAACTGTTCCCCCTTCCAGATCTAAAGGTGGGAGCAAGTTCCAATCAGACAAAATAAAAAATAACTAAGGCCTCCTGCTGCTCGTGTCTCCCGGGCTCACCCCTTCCCACAGTCTCTAAGTGCCATTAATTGGTCTTCTTGGCTGTTACAGGATTGTTTAACTGATCGTCTATTTCCTTCCTTTCCCTGCTCCACACTCCCAGCTCCTATACCACAGAGTCCCGGGATCAATGAATAGAATTACACAGAATGCAAATTACTGACCTAATGAGCAGGCAAGTACTCAGCCACGCAGGAGATCAGTTCCTTGGCTGATTACCTCTAACTGCACATAGAGATCTGCCCTCCCAAGGAGAAGAGCCACAGACAGGGACCTGGCCCATTTTATCCCCAGTATATGCCTCTCCTTATCTGGTGGCCAGTTCCTCCCAATCCCTGGGACTCCAGCCAGCCCTCAAAGGCCAGTCCCTTCACTACTTAAAACATCACAGTTGGGGCTGTGTAGCTCAGTAGTTAAGAGCATTTGCTGTTCTTGCCGAGGACCAAAGTTAGGTTCCCAGCAATCTTGTGAGGTGGCTCACAACTGGTAACTCCAGTTCCAGGGCATCTGACGACTTCTGGACTCTTAACACACATTCACAGTCTCGCCCACATAAAAATAATGCAAATAAGGGCTGGAGAGATTGCTTAGTGGTTAGAGCACTGGCTGCTCCTCCAGAGGTCCCTAGTTCAAGTCCCAGCAGCCACATGCTGGTTCACAGCCATCTGTAATGGGATCTGGGGCCTCTTTTGGTCCACAAGTGTATATGCAGTCAGAACACTGTATACAGAACATTAAAAATAATAATAATGCAAAGTAACTGTTCTTTAAATCTCAGTTGGTGCTCCTGTGTTGTGTAGGTCAGACATCCACGGCAGGTCCTTGTGGAGACCCAGGGAACAATTTGTCCCTTTCTTTTCAGTTCTAGAGGTGTGAGATCCCTGGGTCTATAACCAATATCTCCTATTCTCAAGGCTGTTGGTGTTTTCACCTTCCAGATTCCAATGCCTCCTTCCAGCCAGGCCCCCTTATTTTAATTTTAACCTTTTCTTTGTGATCCAGGGAATGCAACACAGGACCTCAGACGTACTCAGCAAACATTCTGCTGGTGGAGCCACACCCCCAACTCCCTGCCTTCATTGATTAAGTCTCTGTTCTAGGTTTCTATTGCTGTGACCAAACACCATGACCAGAGAAACCTGGGGCTGAAAGGATTTTGGTTTATAGTTCTGTGTCACTGCCCATCACTGAAGGAGCTCAGAACTAGAACTCAAGTAGGCCAGGAACCTGGAGACAGAAGCTGAAGCTGAGGCCACAAAGGGGACGCTGTTTACTGCGTTGGTTTCCATGGCTTGCTCTTTCTTTCTTTTTTAATAAACTCAGAACCACCAGCCAAGGAATAGCACTGTCCACACTGTGCTGGGCCCTCTCATATCATGAATAAGAAAATGCACCACAGATTTGTCTACAGCACTCTGGTGGAAGCATTTACCCAATTGAGGTTCCCTCTTCCAAAATGACTCTAGCTTGCATCAATTTGCCAAAACTAGCTAGGATAGGTTCTTAGGAATAAGCTCTGGGTCCAGCCACAACCCAGGACTTTTACCCACACAACTCCTTTATATGTCTCCAGATGAACATGGCCTTGCAGGGCATGTCTCAGAGCATCCTACTTTCTCCCTATGACCTATGACCTCCAACCCCGCCTCCATGCCCTGGCAGAAGCCTTTGCTTGGAACTGGGTATCAGCAGAGGTTGAAACTCACCCTTTACAGTAAATGTAGAATTTAATAAAATTACAATCCATGTTCCGAGCACGGCAGGAAAGGCTGGTCTGAACAGGGAGGAAGGACAGGCTGCTGGGCTGCAGAGAGCTCACTGTCAGGACCATGGCCTGCAGCTTCTCAGGGTCAGTGAGCTGGTCTACAAGGCCCCTGACTAGAGGAGGGGGACCGTGGGTGGGGGTGGACAATGGTTCTTTCCTTTTGTAGATTTATTCTTCATGTGTATGACTGCTTAGCTTGCACTAATGTGTATGTGGAAGCTGAAAGTATTTGATCCTCTGAGCTGAAGTTATGTATGGTTGGCTGCGATTCGGCTGTTAGGTATAGAAACCAGACCCACTTCAAGATCAAGTGCCCCTCTTTTTAGTCCCAACAGAGGGTTTCAGTTAGGACCTACATCTGCCTTCTGGGCCTCTGAGCAGGTGTCTCATTCCCAACTTCTGAACTTTCCCAATACAAGATGAGCGAGTATTAGAAACCCAGGTGTGTATCCATAGGATTTGAGGGGAGGGGTCCTGTACCCACAGCCTTATGCAGACGGATTCCAGGTACTCTCTAGGACTCCTTCAGCCCAATAAAGACTCCTGGACTTTATCCCATTCATCATTATTTTAAAACCACTTTGTGTGTGTGTGTGTGTGTGTGTGTGTGTGTGTGTGTGTGTGTGTGCTTTTTTTTTCTCTTAAGACAGGTGTTGCTAGGTAGCCCAGCCTTCAAACTTACTATGTAAATTAGTCTGGATTCAAATTAACTCTGTAGTCCAAGGCCATCCTCAAATTCATAGCAATCCTCTTACCTTGGCCTTCCAGATGCTGGTGAGCCATCATGCCAAGCTAATTCTTACTTGGTTTAGTCACATGTGAGGAAGCAGCATCTCACTCTCCAGGGCTGGCCTCAAACACGCTAGACAGAGGAGGGTCATGACTCTTCTGCCTCATGAAGTAGATACACATCACCGAGAGTGTAAGGGTTGGGCCTAGAGCTTCACACAGGGTAGGAAAGCAGTCTCCAGAGCGACGCCCTCACAAAGCGTCTTCTTATTCCAGAATGGCCGTGTAAAGTGTAATTTTAGTTACCCTTAGCATTGGAATGGCTGAAACAGTTGCCAATGATACTACCATGTGGTTATTGATTACGATGACAATCCTAACTGTCCTAATTGTGGAGAGACGATAGACTAGTGACTCTATTACAGAAATCCCAGGCTCGAGAGATGGCTCAGTGGTTAGAGCACTGGCTGCTCTTCCAGAGGTCCCGAGTTCAAATCCCAGCAACCACATGGCATCTCACAACCATCTGTAATGAGATCTGATGCCCTCTTCTGGTGTGTCTGGAGACAGCTACAGTGTACTTACATATAAAATAAATCTTCTAAAAAGACAAAGAAACCCCAGAAGCAAAATGAAGCTGTGAGAAATCTCTGGCAAAGTCCTGAGGAAGGCACACCACAGGGGTTGATGCCAAACTTTCCCCATATTTGTGTGACATGCCTTATTTATGACAAACATATCATTGCTCTTTAAGTGTACTCTGGTCAAAACTGCAGGCAAGATTTACATAAAATAAATGTGCCTTAATCTTGTCCCAGCGTTTGGTAGCCTTCATTTAGAATGATTGGCACCACAGAGTTGTACCTTCACTATGTGGATCCCAGGGATTTGAACTTAGGTTGCCGAGTTTGGAGGCAAATGCTTTACCTGTGAAGTCATCTTGTTGGCCCATGTGATGGCTAATCTTGGTTTTCAACCTACCTACATCTGGAATAAATTAAAGCCTGAACAGTTGAGCACACTGGAAGGGGAGACCTACCCCAAGTCTAGGTCACTAGAATGGGAGATAAACATGTCCAATTGCCTTCGCTCTTGCTGGCAGGTACATCTCATTGTTGCTGAGGTAACCCTTCCCTGATATTAGAACCCACCTCTTCAGGATCCTGCTGTAGACTGAAGACCAGCAGCTCTTGAAGAACCCCCTGAGACTTCAGTACTGGACTGCCAAGACAACCAGTCCTGTGGACTGAGTAACTATTGGATTCTTAGCATCACTTTCCAGAAACAGACATTATTGGGCTACCTGAATCACAGTCCTTAAGTCACTGCAACAATAAATCCCATTTAATGTATACATATCCTTACATATAGATAGTTATAGGGGTGTTGAGAATGAGAGTCATAGATAATATTGAGGGGGTGCTTTTGCTTTGTTTTGTTTCAGTTTGAGACAGAGTCTCTTCGTGTAACCCTGACTATCTTAGAACTGACTCTGTAAACCAGGCTGGCCTCAAACTCAGATCTGCCTGCCTCCCTGCCAAGTGCTGGGATCAAAGGTGTGCCCCACCACAGACACCACCACACAGCTAGAGATAGTTATTTGATCAATTCTGTTCTTTTAGAAAACACTAACATAGCCTTTAAGATTTCATGTTCTCCTTAATGGTGGGTGTGTGCACATGCGGCACATGCATACTTGTGTGCAAGCCAGAAGACAGCCTTGAGGGTCATTCATTCAGGGGAAATTTGGCTTTTTGAGACAGGCTCTCAATGGCCTGAAGCTCACTGAAGCTCATTTCCCCTGGGATGGGAGTATAAGTTCAAGTTACTGTCTTAGTCAAGGTTTCTATTGGTGTGAGGAAACACCAGGACCAAAAGCAAGCTGTGGAGAAAAGGAATTATTTGGCTGACACTTCTAAGCCACAGCCCATCACTGAAAGGAGTAGGGCAGGAACTCAAGGCAGGAACCTGGAGGCAGGAGCTGAGGCCATGAAAGGGTGCTGCTTACTTGCTAACTTGTTCCCTATGGCTTGCTGAGTCTGCTTTTCTCATAGACCCCAGGGCCACCAGTTCAGTGATGGCCCCACCCCCAGTGGGTGAGGCTCTTTTATCAACCACTAATTAAGAGAATGCCCTGCAGGCTTGTCCACAGCTCAGTTTTGCTGAGGCCTTCTTTTCAACTGGGGTTCTCTCAGGTGATCCTAGCCTGTGTCAAGATGACTTAAAATTAGCCAGCACAATTGGCCCCGTGCCAGCTTTGCACCCAACACTTAAAAACATTACTTTCAGCTGTGCAGTGGTGGCACATGCCTTTAACACCAGCAGTCAGGAGGCAGAGGCAAGTAGATCTCTAAGTTTCAGGCCATCCTGGTCTACAAGGTGAGTTCCAGGACAGTTGGGGCTACACAGAGAAACCCTCTTTTGAAAAACAACAAAAACCCAAACCAAGCAAACAAACAACCCACAACTTTTCCTTTGTGTGTGTGTGTGTGTGTGTGTGTGTGTGTGTGTGTGTGTGTGTGTGGTCATTCCCAAGATCTCAGATTAATACATATCACAAATGTTAAACATTATAAACTTAAAAGATCCACAGTATTTACTAATTCAAACACTTTAAAACTCCAGTCTCTGTAAAAACCCAAAGTCTCAAATGGGCATAGTGGCACATGTCTTTAATCCCAGCACTCAGGAGACAGACGAAGGCAGATCTCTCTGTGTTTGAGCCCTGCCTGGTCTACAGAGTGACTTCCAGGTCAGCCAGGGCTGTTACATGCAGAAACCATGTCTCAAAAAACAAATTAAAACAAAAGAAATCCAAAGTCTCTCAACTGTGGGATCCTATAAAACCAAAGTTAAATACTTTCATACTTCAAGAGGGAAGGAACCGGGGTACAGTAACAGTCTGAACAAAGCAACACATACAACAACTGTATAAATAAGCCAATGTACAATACTTGAGATTTATTACACTCACGATTTTCTGGGCTCCTACACGGGGCTTGGGCCACTTCTCCAGCTCCATCTTTCCATCACACACACCTTGTCTTCCAAGTTGCAGTCTGCTGATCTTGGTGGTCATCCCAGGGTACTGGAATCTCCAAAATGCTGGGGTCTTCTAAAACTGGCTGAACCTTCACCAGTAGCCTCTCCTGGGCTCTCTGCACGGTGCAAAGCCTCAGGTTTTCCCCAAGCTCCTTCATAGTTTCAGTAACACTTGGGAGCCCTTACACATGACCACGTTTGAATGCCACAACAAGGCACAACCTTAGAACTCTTGAACACAGCTTTCTGTGTGCTGACTCTGAGGAAAAACTTCCTAGAAGACTTCAATAATGCTGGTCTTTTTTTAATCACAGTTGATTCTTCAGCCCCAGCTGACCGGCCTCCACTGTTCCAAAAAACAAAGGTTTTCCTTTAGTAGTTTTGGTTTCTTTCTGTTTTAGATAAATCTCTTTTAAAAAGATTTATGTATATGAGTACACTGTTGGTGTCTTCAGACACACCAGAGTAGGGTGTCAGATCCCATTCCAGATGGTTGTGAACCACCACATGGTTGCTGGGAATTGAACTTAGGACCTCTGGAAGAGCAGTAAGTGCTTTTAACCATTAAGCCATCTCTCCAGCCCCATAGTTTTGGTTTCTTGTTAATCACAGCTGACTAAAACCCTAGATTCTTCATACACAAGCCCCAGTAGAGTCTTTGCTTCCTTCATCTGCCCTCAAAATTCTTCTCTTCCAAGTTCCTAGAGAACACCTCAATGAATTCTCAGCACTCAATGGCTTTTTTTAACTCAAAGTTCTATATTTCTTCCATATTCTTCCCCAAATTTCATGTTCAGGTCTCCTTCAGCAATACTTTACTATTTTGGTAACAATTTATCTTAGTTGGGGTTTACTATTGCTCTGGAAACATGAGCAAAAGCAAGCTGGTGAGGAAAGGGTTTATTTGGCTTATACCTACAGGTCACTGTTCAAATCACTGAAGGAAGTCAGGACAGGAACTCACACAGGGCAGGAACCTGGAGGCAGGAGCTGATGCAGAGGCCATGGAGGGTGCTTGTTCCTCGTGGCTTGCTCAATCTGCTTTCTTATAGAATCTAGGGTCACCAGCCAGGGGATGGCCCAGCCCACCACGGGCTGGGGTCTCCCATCAATCACTAATTAAGACAATGTCCTTCAGGTTTGTCTACAGCCCAATCTTATGGACGAATTTTTTCTCGGTTGGGATTCCCTCCTCTCAGATGGTTCTAGATGATCCTCAGGTGTCAAGTTGACATAAAGTTAGCCAGCACAGCTACCATGCCTGGCTTTCTTGTGTGATTCTAAGTCTTCAATGTGAGTCCTTAGGCCGGCTCTGTATTGATGGAGCCATCTCTTCAGCCTTGTGTTGGAGTTTTCTATGTTAGTTTGAGACACATTTCTTTAATCTGCAATTTGCTTTTATTTCATTCTCTGCATCCTTTCTCAGAAGTCTACCCACACAAACCCTCCTGGGGGATTTCTTCGCTTCTGCGGGATGTGTTTTCTTCCAGCTTGGTTCTTCCTCTGTTTTGGTCAGCAGCACTGCCTACCCTCACTCCCGACCAGGGTTCAAGTCTCTCTTTCTGCCATCTCCCCTCTCCTGCTTTTATTTACTGAAGAGAATTCAAATCACTGTGGTGCCATAGTAAAACCTGTGGTGAAGTTTGTCCCACCCTAGCCCAGCCCTGTGCAGTCCTAGTGTCTCAGCGCGGGCGCCACGGGGGTCAGGGAGCAGCTACTGCAAACAGTGCCCTCTTGGAGGGAGAGTGTGCTGTTCCTTCGCTTTCCTGGCGTCCAGGGAGGTAGGTCCCTGGTGCAGGAGTGTGTGTGTGTGTGTGTGTGTGTGTGTGTGTGTGTGTGTGTGTGTGTGTGTGTGTGTCTGCGCACGCGTCACGCCGAACCGCTGGAGCTGATCGTGGGTCTCTGGGACATCTGGCTCCAGCCACCAAGCACGCTCCCTGCAGTCTCTCTAGGTTTCAGTGTGAGCGCCAATGAGCAAGGGGCAGCAAGCTCTACCAGAGCTCAGCGCTCGCCCCCTACCCGCGCGGGAAAGCGAGGGCGACCCCGGGGACAGGGTTAGAGTTAGTCCGGGAAGCCCAGCATTGCTTCTAGTGTTGCTCTATCTTGCTTCAAAGGGGCCAAGCTCGGCGGTGAGATGTATGAGAAAGTCCCTATTGCCAAAGTTACAAACTACAAAAACAAGACAAAGCCTTCCTGCTAGTCTGTCTTTGGACAGAAGCATCACATGTTCAATTAGAGAGGCCTACTTTGGTTGTCCATCAGATCAGTCATTGAGATGTGCTAGACTGTTTTCTTCCGTCCTTGTCCTCTGTTAAAAATTGTTTGGACTTGGTTGTCTTTGTCCTAAAAAAATTACTAAGCTGAAAACAAACAACAGCAACAGCAAAAACCCCACAACAAACCCCACAAAACAAACACACAAACAAAAAACCCAAACCACCGCGGTGGAATTTAACAAAAATTTTTAACAAACAAAAACTGTGGCCTGGCCAAGTCACGCCTCCCCGGGGAGTGTAGGTCGGAACCACTCAGCCGCTGAAGAAAGATGGCTTGTCGATTTGTGTGAGCACAGATAAACCATTTAATTTAATTTAAAAAATGACTATCAGGTACTTAAAAGAGCAAGAAGAAATAGCCAACAAGCCTTCTCATCTTATTTCTCCCCAGGCAGTTAACTGAGGGACTTATCGGGATTGTCAACTTAATTAACTCTGGCCATGTGGAAGCTGTCCTCATCAGCGTGAGGAGGCCGCACCACCGCGCAGGCGCCAAGTCCTAAGAGTCCTGCACATGCAGCTTCTCTAGGGTATTAGGGGCTTTGGGGAGTCTTGCCCCAGGTGCAGCCCCAGCTCTACTCAGGTTTCTGAGCTCGGAAACACAACAGCACAGGTGCCAGGCCTTAACCTTGACCGTCCTGCATGCCGGTTACTTGGGAAATGCCACCGTGTCCCTTTAAACTCTTAACTGGCAAGGCCCAGTCCTCTGCATGCGGAAGTATAGCTCAGCTCTGTCAGGGAACCTCCTCAGGGTCCAAGGTCCCTGTTCCAGTGGCCCCTTCGGCTTCTCTTCATCAAACGACCATCTGATTGAGGGACAGAAGAGAGGCACCAAGAGATTCCTCCTGGACACTTGGGTGCCAGGTGCCAGTGGGGTTTCTCATTGGATTCCCTTGTGCTCACCCTGAGTTTGGTTGCGTCCCCTGGGGTCCACTCCCGAACACAGCTGGAGTCTTCAGAGAGGCCTTGCTGGCAAGTTGAACATTTTTATTAGGCAGAATTAAATTCTGACACATTGTGTCTACCAAGAGCAGAAGAAAACAGCAGCGCCCTAGTGTAAGGGGCCTCTCCAGGGAGTCCTCCAAGTTCTGTTGCCAGAGCAGCCGGAGCTCTGGCTACAGATGAGCTGTTTTCTGCCCAGACCACACGGATTCTTCTACATTGGCTATGAAGCCAATTTTACAATTGAATTTAATGAAAGAAACAGACACGTTCAGTCTTATTACATTCTATTTGTTTGATTATTACTGTTTATAACATCACTGTTGTCCAAGAAAGAAAGAAAGAAAGACAGAAGGAAGGAAAAGAAAGGAAGGAAGAAGGAGTGAGGGGGGAGGGAGTGAGGGAGGGAGGAAAAAAAGGAAGGAAGGAACTATGAGAGGCCACTAGGCAAGATATGAAAGAACCCAGTTTGGGCACGGAGAGGTGTACCCAACTAACCCTGTGACTGGATTTTTTTTTAAGATTTATTTATTCATTATAAGTATACCATTGCTATCTTCAGACACACCAGAAGAGAGGCATCAGATCTCACTATAGATGGTTGTGAGCCACCATGTGGTTACTGAGATTTGAACTCAGGACTTCTGGAAGAGCAGTCAGTGCTTTTAACCACTGAGCCATCTCTCCAGCCCGACTGTGGATATCTTACACAGTCACTTTCTTCCTATGTTTGGCCAGCTATGAACTGTGGTCACATGTTCTCAGTGGTAATTAAATGTGGCTAGAGAACTGAGCCTCACATCGACATAAATGGCTTCCTTCCTTTTCTTTCTCTTTCTCCCCCTTCTTTCCCTCTCCCTCACTGGCTTTAGCACAGCCCACAATGATGGTATTAGACTCCATTCTGAACTCAAGATTTCTGGCGGAAGAACCAATGCATGTGTAAGCCACACACACCACCATGAATTCGACTTGCAAGCTGATCCCAGTACGGAACATCTCCGGGACAGACAGACAGGGTCTAGGGCAGCAAGAACATCCTGTTGGCCATGGGCAGTACCGACGGCAGAGAAACATAAAGCACTAACCTAGAACAGAGCCCCTGCCTCACGACACACACACACACACACACACACACACACACACCCTTTCTTCATCTTTGGCCTGAACTTCCCCCTAGCATTCCCAAACAGGATGGCATCAGAGACATATGTACCCATTTGTGAGCAGGTGAGGACTATAAGACATAAAGGTATCTCACAAAGCAGGTGCTTTATTATGCCCGTGTTGTAGCAGATGGAAGGCCTCAGACCAGGGACACAGATGCCTTGGCTCCTGCCTCACAGTCTGTCCCAGGCTAGGAAGACTCTGAGGAAGACAGGTGTGGGGTTTGTCAAGGTTTGAGAATGGTTCTCTGTGAGATCCTCTATGGCTATGGCCCCATGGTCTCACCTGTCACTTGCCTGTAAGATGCTGTCCTTATGCAGGTGAAGGCTGACTCAAGATAAACGAAGCCTGTCATTGGACGAGAAGGAAGGTAGGCAGGAAAAAAGTTTTAGAAAGACAGGGAGAAACTGGAAGGAGGAGGAGTCAACATGGAGGCAGATGTAGATACCTTATAAGGGATGGATGCGCACAGGATGATTTGACTTGTCTGGGTGGGCAAATTATATCATACCAATCGGATCAGAGTTTATTGTGTGGTGTTTTCCTTACGCAGAACTCGATGCCAAGGGAGTTGTGAGAGGGTAGCCACCGCTGGGACCAGGGGATGGCTGCAGAGCATATGGCTAACAGAGACACTAACCGGAGGACGGCAGCACACGAGGTAAATTAAAGCTAGTTCCATGGCCCACTGGGGCTGGAACTAAAGCCAGGGAGCATTGTGGCAAGGTGCAATGCTAGACCAGCTAGCAGACTGCCCGGGTCAGAGACTACCAGGGACTGGCTTGGAGCAGTGACCCGCTGGAACCAGCCGCAGCATTTAAAAATATTTACTGCAACACTTGCCCGGTGGTTACACATCGAGACAGCTCTGTGGCTGTGGCTTGCAACGTTCTCCGAGTGAAGGCACAGGCCATATTTACCCGCTGATGGATGAGATCTCACACCTGTGGACTTATTCCCGAGTCCTCCTAGGAGGGGTACAGGGGGAGGGGTGTCCCACGGGAGCTTCGGAAGGAAAAATGGAGACATGTGTTCTGTGTCTCCCCCATAGTGAGAGAGCATCATGGAACACCTCTGGAAATAGCTCTGTTCGTTCCTCCAAGAGGCCAAGAGCCTGAACTGTGGAACTTAGCCCACATCGGGGCAGTTAGGGGTGGGGTGGGTAGCCTGTCATTTACTGGCTCTTTCAGCAGTTTCCTTCCTGAGCGGTCAAGGTTGTGACACTTCCTTTCCTGGGAAGAACAAGCCAGAAGAGGGACTGTCAAGCTCTGGGCCCCTAAAGTCGAGGCTGCTCGGCTAATACAAGAATAGGGCAGGCCTGTGGCAGATGGAGACTCTGTTGTACAGAAACTAACGTGCTGTCTCTGTGGATAGACATGGGAAGCCAGCAACTGGTCCATAGTTCCACCCTTGGGAGACCATCAGAGGGGTCAGGAGGCTTCTACGTGGGCAGAGCTGGCTGGTTTTCAGCAGCCACCAGTGAGTAGTGAGTTCTGATGTCTGGTAGGTGTTAAGACTTCAGTCACAGTTAATCTTCAGTGTACTTCCTCCTAGTGAGGACAATAAGGGACAACCGGTCTTTGGTATACTTCTTCCTATCAAGGGACGAGTTGCCCTCACTGCCCTTTGTTAGGAAGCTTTGCTGCTCAGTTTGGCAGCCCTGGAATGGCCAGGGTTTTAGGGTAGTGGACACAGCCAGAACCCCACAAGCACACCTACCTCCAGCTGCTTAGCTTCCAAGGCTGGTGCCCCCACGTCTATCTTCCCCCTCCACAGCTGGGCAGCAACTCAGCGAGGCCAGCCCTCCTGAACTACAAGAGCGTGCACATCCTAGCAAAGACATCTGGAAGCATCCCATAAAATCCAAGACATTAAGAGCCATGCAGCATGGTCTTCACCTTGCTGCAGCTCAGCCACTGCAGCCGCACATTATCTCAGACAATAGGTATGGCTGTGTGCCAATAAAACTTTATTTATAAAACAAGTGAGGGGCCGGAGGGATCATTTGATGATGTGCTGCAGAAATGGCAGAGCAACGAGAGACTCACACTTCCCAGGCTGAGACCTGGGAAGAAAGATGTGCTGGGTCTCATCCCTGTGATCTCTTCCTGTTGCCTTGCTACCAGAGCACAAGTGGCCGCTCTCTAAGTTCACCCTAGGTTATGGTGAGGTTGAGCAGGTGAGCGAGGGCAGCTGAGCTGAGAGGTCCAAACCTTCGAGGACACGGTGCCCTCAGCACTGAATAGCTGAGTCTGTTTCCATATGGGTTATGTACAGGGACATGGCACATGCATGATGGCTATCCTCGCAGTCAGTTGGGGAACACTGTAGAAAAGGCACGTGATTTGGCATGTGTGTGCACTGTCCTCAGGTGTCCTCCCTCAGGCAGAGCTGCCTGTTCCACAAAAGTTTGGTTCCAAAGTCTTGGCTACCCCTGGTGACAGGGCCCAGCCCTGAGATGTGCAGGGCCCACATTCCTCTAGGGTCTGTGGGGGTGGGCAAGAAGTTCCCATCCTGGCTCCAGCCCAGGATATTCTGAGTTCTGCAGCATTCAAGAGTCCAATGGCCCAAATGTGTGGTGGAGGTGGGCAGGGGCTGAGGTCAGGGCTTGGCGTGTTTAATCCAGTTTCTGATTATCCACTTCTGCCCCGAGCAGCGCTGTACCACCAACCGCAGCCCAAAGTTGGCATCTTTAGACATCTCTACCTCCAGACACCGACCTGTGTCTCGGCTCACGATGGGGCCACTCTGTAGGTCAGGAGAAACATGTCAGCCTGGGGGACCAGGACTTGTTGCTGATGAGGGATGATCCTAGCCCCATCCTGGTTCCTGCACTAGCACCATAAAGACGTAGGGACCTGTCTCTTTGGATTGCTTGCATCTCCTCTTCCCCCCTTCAGCCAGGTGCTGGCCACTCTCTTCAGTTTTCTTGGAAGTTCTTTGAACCCCAGAGCACATCTAGGGTCACCCAAGACTGTCCTTTTCCTGGATGCCCATTGATCCTTTTAATTACTTGGTATCTTTGTGGCCCCCAAACACTGTAGAGCCTGGCTTACGTCTGGTGACTTTGGAGTCATCTTCAGCAGGTTCTGTGTCCTCACACTGTCCGCTCAGCTAGGCTCCTGGGAACCTCAGTGCTCAGCAAGCAACAGTGGCAGCTCATCCCTACAGCCAGAGTAGCTAGACCCCACCTTTCTGCTCCTACAAACTGTGTGGGATTCCTAGAGGCTGAGGGCCAGAAGATCAGAGGATATGTGACCCGTAGAGGCTAGTGCTGAGTAGATCGGGGTACACAGAAAGGGATGGTGAGGGGTGCTGGACCTGGCTCAGGGCCCAGAGACCCAGAGGAGCAGAGCTTGACATAAATGAAGGGCACTGTGGAAAAGAGTCAGAACCCAACGCATCAGAGCCCTGAGGAATTCTAGTGGCCAGGGCTTGTCTTAAACTCATCCCCCCCTCTCTCTGAGACCAGGTGCTGGGACAGGCAAAGCTGTGCCCCTCTCTTCCTATGTGGCTCAGGGCCAGTTTTATAAACTTTCCGTGTGACAGGGCATGAGGTGATCAGTCTTAACTACCAACCTGATTTGATTGAGAGGTGTCTACCAGTGGCAAAGCACACTTTTGAGTGTGTCTGTGAAGGGTACTTGCAGAGGTTAGACAGAGGTCACGTCTTATACCCCTAGCTAGGGGCAGGGTCCAGGTGAAATAGTAAGGAGGAAGCCAGCAGGTATAGGCTAGCTCTCTCTCTCTCCCTCCTTCCCTCCTTCCTTTCCTCCTCCTTCCCCTCTCTCCCACCATGATGAGTGGTGAGCTGCCCTGCTCTGCCACTATGGTGAGCCCTCTGAAACCATGAACCAAAACAAATCTTTCCCTTAAGTGGTTTCTCTCAGTATTTGCCACAGCCATGAAGTCCGACTTTCCAGGGCTGTCAGCCCCATCCACTGACCTGAGTGAAGTCCCATAGCCTCTGCGTAGGCCTGGCTACATCCTCACACTTCTTCAGGGTGGGCATGCGTCCCCGGCCATCATCTACCAGACACTTGGAGTCTGGCAGAAAGGCGGTAGAGCCCAGAGGGCCCAGCTGCAGGAGGCCTTCAGCATTGTAGCGCACCAGCTGGGGAGACAGTGGGAGCTGTGAGTGAAACTTAGGTTCAGGCTCAAGGTGCCCTGAGCCTGAAACCAAAGTATCTATGCCCAGGCCTTCATCATTTATTTCCCAGGCCCACAACTTTCCTCTCTAGCAGGAGAATGTGATTTTGGTGTGGCCATGTCTACCCTGGTCACGGCATGAGGCACCTTTGCAGGGACTCCTGTCCCAATAGTACAAGCTTCCTCATCTTGGACTTGGGAAAATGGTGTCAGCCCTAGATGTTGACAAGAGACTGGAGAGACAGCTTTTACATCTTCACTGAAAGCTCCCTTTGTCCTCAAGCAGAGGTCATTGTGCTGAAAATCTACTGGGAGAGGTCCATTCAGAGTGCTTAACAGTGGTGGGTCATGGAGGACAGTCCTCTTCTACTCCCTGGGGCCACTGTCTCAAAGCAGGCATCTTGCAGTCTGAAATTAAGAAGCACCAGAGACTGGCTGTCTCTATCCATATTGGAGGCAGCAAAACCAGAGGCTCACAGAAATCCAGGTCTACCCACATGGATGTTCATGAATGAGGCTCAGGTTCAGAACTCAGAAGCTGCTGGGGAGATGCTATTATCAACAGCAGCAAAACTGGATTCACTTGTGGTTGGAACTAGCCACCTAGAGGTATGCAACCCCAGCTCTGAGCTGCATACAGTTCTTAGTCGAGTCTGAAAAGCCTTGGGGGCTCCCCTAACAAAAATGGAATGGAAACAACTGTTTCCCCCATGACTAGGCAGCACCTTGCAACTCCTGTTTAACCCACAAGACCATGGGAGAAAGTAATTGCTGCCTCCGCCCCATTCAAATGGTAGAGAAACTGAGGCATAGGACTGCTCATGACTTGCTAAGGCCCATTTGACCCAAAGACCTTTTCTGTTTTGTTTTTTTTTTTTTTGTTGTTGTTGTTGTTGTTTCTGTTATGTGTTTTATCACAATTAAAAGTAAATAATACAAATACAAATTTATCAATGTATTTCAAAAACTAAGTTTAAATTTGGTACTGTGGTTAAATGACATTTCACAAAGTAGTTTTTCTTGTGGGGCTAAGGACTGGATCCAGGGTCTTGTACATTAGGCAAGTGCTCTACTGAGAGCAGCCCCTGGGACGTATTTGTTGAAATAAAGGCCACAGGCAGCTGACCACAGCCCCACAGTAGGATCCTAAAGTAGTTCCATCGTTCAATAAGTCAGTCAGTTAATGAAATGTCCTTAGAGCATCATACATATTTATACATACCTATTTATTATAAACATATTAGGAACAGAGTCAATGTAAAAATATAAATTTATATAGACTATTTTCTGATTATGCTTTACTATGAGTAATTAGGAAAGTGAAGCAGCTAACATTTTAAAAACACAACACAACCATAACTGCTCAAGACTCGGGGGGGGGGCTACTCCTCCTCTTCTTCATCAGTCTCAAAGAACAGAGAGCACAGGGCTGCATTAGGGCGGCAAACAAAAGCATCCCCTCCCAACTCAGACAGCTGCTCCAGGGAACACACAGAAGGGTCATGAAGACCTTGTTTTAAAACTTATGGCACCCACTGCCTCCAGAGTCTCAAGATGCCCCAGCCTCTTCTGAGCTTGGCTCCAACAGCACAGCGACTTTCTGTGACCTATTCTGTGCCAACCTACCCTCCTTCACTGTGAGGTCTAGATGCTACCTACCTGTGAAGACATGCCATGGCAGGGGTAGAGGATGGCTCGGTCATCATCTTCTGACCCCTGGTCCAAGCAGTAACCACTGGCTTTGCTGTTTCTCACCTATATCCAGAAGTAACAGAGAAACCACAGGTCACTGAGGAGGGTCCCAGGGCTGAGGGAAGGTCTCTGGGAGCTCTCCCACCCCTGTCCCCACTTTGTAGCTGACTGTGGACTGCCTGTATGAGACAGGCATGAACTTTAAATCCACAGTTCCTCTCTTGGGATAAAACCCTGGGGCTTGGCATCTGCCTGGGGTGGGCAGAAGATATGCTGCCTAAGGAGGAGGTGGGGGGAAACAGGTGTGGCAATTCTGGCTCCTTAAGCAGCCTGGAAAGAGATGACTGTGTTTGTCACATAAGCGTGTGCTCTGTGAGTATATGGACAGTTGGCTGGCCCCCAGTAGATGAGGCTGGATTTGGTCAATAGGATGGCTTGTGTTACTAGCTCAGGGACACCCCTGTGCTGACATCTCCTGTGCAGATGCAGAAGCTCTTCTGCCTCCAGGACACCTTGGCTAAGGACTACAGTGAAAGTGACCGTGTATAGCCATGAACGCAGAAGACAATTGCAGGTTCCTCAGAGGACCTACTAGGAGCTCACTGTAGCTCCCAGCCAGTGACAAGGTCATATCACCCAGCCAACGGCCAGCTGATCTCTAGTCTACGTAACAAGCAAGGGGCGGGGGCACCAATGCAGCCCCTGCGCATCAGAACAGTGGTGACCTTGGGCTCTGACCCAGGAGAGCTGTGTTCTGTTTCATCTCACTGGGTTTCAGGCTGTGGATTTTGCAATAAGTCAACCACAAAGCACAATGCCCCAAAAGGGCACATGGGCCTGGCCCTAGGACGGAAAAAGTCCTAGGGTCACAGCATTCTGGCTGGGTATGGGTCCCACAGTTGGCACAAGTGGGAAGGACAACACAGGAGAGCAGAGAACACTACTCTCTACTTGAACTTACAGAAAAGCTTCGTGTCCATAGGCTGGATCTGACTAAGGGGTTAGTTACCAAGGGGTGATGGTTCTGCAAGGACCACCCACCAGGCTCCTCACCCCTACCCCTGAGTGCTGTCCCAGGGCTAGCCTGTTATAGGGAGTAGAGAAGCTGGGAGCAGGGGGTTGCTGCTGTCTGTGGAAATGCTTTCCGTTCTCCTTGTCAGTTCTGTAGTGAGAGACCTTAGATTCCCAACCTGGGTCAAGGTAGGGGAGCACAGTACATTCTCTCCAGATTCAGAGAGAGCCCTGTGCACAGCTGTGCATTTGGGAGCTCAGAATAATACATGGTACAGCCGATGTGCCAGCACTCAAGTGTACATGTATACACGTTTCTGTGTGTACTCAGAGTGTATGGACTGTGGTGTGAATGTGGCTATGTGGTACTGGTGCACAAATGTGTGTGTGTTCTTCCATGTTTCAAGGGGGGTTTGTATAGGATGAAAATGAATGTTTTGGAGAGCTCCATGTACACGAACAGGAACAGTGTGCACGTGTGTGTGTGTGTGTGTGTGTGCACCTGTATCCATAGGTGCAGACATGCATCAGTATGTGTTTGTATGACACATGTATGCATGTTATGAACTTCTGTATAATATACACACATGAGTGAGCACAGGCTGCACATATGTATCTGTGTAAGTTCATTTATTTACAAATGTATGAATTCGAGCTCATGTGTAATCATGCATTTACGCACACGTTATCTTAATATGAATGCATGTGAATTCATTTGTGTGTGATGGGCACACTTGTGATTTTATGTGTCTGTCAGCATGTGTGAGACTGCATGTCTACATACACATGGGTATGCATGTGTGGATGTCTGTTTATACATGTGTATATAACAGTCCTATCTATTTGGGTATATTTATTATAAAAGTTTATTTTTCCAGGCACTGTAGTATACATCTTTAACCCCAGCAGGAGGATCTCTGTGAGTTTGATACCAGCATGGTCTGCATTGAAAGCTCCAGGACATCCAGGGCTATATTGAAAATTTTTGTTTAAAAAAACTCAGTTAATTAATATTCATCTCATGTGTGGGCACACACTTGTTATGGCATGCATGTGGAGGTCAGAGGGCAACTTGAGGGAGTTGGTTTTCTGCTCCTACCTTATAGGTCTCAGGGATCAAACTCAGTCATCAGGCTTGGCAGCAAGCACCTTCACCTGCCTAGCTGCCTCACTGGTCCATTTATTTGGGTATTTATTTTTTTGCATGCAAATGTGTAAGTATACTCCTGTGTGGACTCAATAGTAATTCTGCTCACAAACAGGATATAACTGTGTCATCTGGGTATACCCCAATGTCCCAGAATGTGCACAAGAATATATGCATTTATGCTGTTGAGTTTCTGGTGTCAGGGCACAGGATGATGGGGCCCACCACCCCAGCAGGGCCCTGTGCAGAGGCGGTACCTCTCCGTACGTGAGGGTGTTGTTGTAGATCCTCATCTCGGGGTACACGTTCTCCAGGTACCATTTGAAGCTTCGGCATTTCAGCTTCTGGCGCAGGGCCAACCTCTCAGACACATCGCCAAAGTCCACTCCTGGGTTCTATGTATGGCACACAAGCGCAGGACACTGTAAGTGTTGCAGATCCTTGCCCCCCCCCCCCCCCGTGGTTAGATCTTTCCCTGTGGTAAGGTCTCTTGGGCTTACGAATGGTCCCAGTTGTAGACTTGGGCCACCAGGGCCTCATCTTGGCTTCCTAACCTGGAACTCATGGAGGCTTCTGGCTGTGTGTGCAGACTGCCCTGAGCTTTAGTCTTTCTGCCTGATCTGCGTGGGGTTTGCCTGTGCTTCAGTGATACTCATGGTGGGGCCCTGGACCATAAAGCATCAGCTGGACTCAGTTTAACTTCGGGGCTTGGGGTTGTCATCACAACTGAGCCCCAGACAGAGAAGCTCAGGTTACATATTAGTACTGGGAAGGCTCAGTAGCAGATTCATGGGCCCTGCAAATTCATGCATCTCCTTCCTATGTATGCTTACACAGAAGCTCTGCTGAGTTTGTGGTCCTTCAGGTGAATTGTGGAGGCTGTGTTGCTGTAGAGCTTGGTACCCTTTCTGGGCCCTGAACCATCATGTGCTTTTTCCCTTCCAGCTTGACTGGGTAGAGCTGGGGTAGTAGACCTTGTGCATGTGGCTCCCATGATTGGCTGTGATGTCCTATGCTCCCTTCCAGTGTTAACAGAGATATAGTTGTGTGTTCTTGAAATCGGCCTGTGTTACAGTCAACAGGATCTTAGGGGTTTTGCCTCTACGATATTAAGACTACATTCTAACAGGATCCTGATCCTCGAGGCTGGAGGGAAACCTGAAAGCAGACTTTTCAGGTCCTGGGGAAAGGTGGTCCATTTCCTGCATCTCAGCAGGGTTGGCAAGGGATGCGGGTGGTCCACTAGAGACACTCCACATGGTTATCCAAATGACAGCTGTGCTGCCTTAGTGAAGGTGAGCCAGCATGGGAGAATGAAGAGAGATGTTTGAAAAATTCTAAGTAGGCCTGTGACCCCAGCCCAACAGGGGAAGAAGCAGTCTACTGCGGGTGAAGGCCAATAGCAGACTATGGCAGAGCGAGACCCCACTTAAAAAAAACATAAACATGAGCCCTGATGGGGATGGAAGGAGAAAAAGAGAGGTTGTTTCCAAGAGGCTGGACCAGCTGGAGAAGACTGACTTGGGAACATTGGGGTGAGACTTGGGGCATGGCTGAGCTTTGCTTACAACCTTTGGTGGCCACTTGCAGCTTGGAATAGTTACCTATAGGGAGGAGAAGGTTGTGGCCACAGAGGTTGAGCCAACGCAATGAGAGGAAGCCTTTCCTGTATGAGCTACCTACCTACCATGCGGGGGAGGCTGCCTGGATGTGGCCCAGAATTCCAGAATACTTCACGTCAACTCCTTCCCTAAGGCCTACAAGCTTCCCTGTATCTGTCCACCCCACCCAGTCACCGCCTTACTGTCATGGGGATATTCCATGCCATGTACACGTGGGACTTGAAATCATCCATCCACACCTCGGCAGCCCTCAGTGCATTACGCTTGGCGTAGTAGTCGATGTCATTGTTATATGGCTTTTTGGTACGCTCAATGTGGGCCACGCGGGAGCAGGGGAGTACCTCCATGCTGCCACCACACTGCCACACCTGGGGAGAGAGGAACGGGCCTGGTTAGAGGCCACCCGACATGCTAGGTAACAACATACAATGGGAGGGCACCTGAGCCACTGGAACCCAGACAGTTTGATTTGTTAGAGAAAGGTGTCTAAGGAGAAGTCATGGACTATAGCCTGTACCTACCAGGGCTTCAGCATGAGGCTACCTCCCTTTTGGATTTTGTCATGCCTGATTTATGGTATGACCATGGATTTGTGCCCATCCACCTCACTCAGTGCTGAGTAGGAATTCTCAATAACTACCTTCCCAGCCCAGTTTGCCAGTCAGTCTAAAGCTAATTTGGGTTGAGTAAAAAGTTTTATCAGTTGCATAACAGCAGCCAAATTGGAAACCACCCCTCCCTCTACCCTGCCCTAAGCATTTTTAGATGCTTTCTTCCCAGTGTTTGGTGCTGTCTTTGGCAGCCTGGAAATACCAAGAGGAGGAAGTGGAATGCAGGTCAGGTGTGAAGCCTGCTTCCTGTTATACTGACCACTTCCTCATCAGCCAGGATGTGACATGTTCCTGACGCCAAGCCTTCTCCAACATGAGGGATGGAGCCTATGAAACTGTGCATCCAAGTAAATGTTACCTTACGCAGGCTGTTGCTATTGAGTGTTTTGGTCACAGTAAACTGAAGACAGCACACAGCCTCTGGTACCATAAGCAAACACACGTATCCAATAGAAGGTGGAGTAGTTTGCTTCCTCCCTTCACCATCTGCTGCTCTGCAGTAGAAATGGGTTTCACACTGGGTCCAAGCACAGACTTTCTCCATTCATTTCGATTAAGCTTAGCTCCCCCAGCTGATCTCCATGATTATCTCCAGCTGGGCTAGCACGTGACTCATTCATGCTGCTCTCTGTCTGCTCAGGAGTGGGATGGTTACACAAGTGTTATTTGGATCTACTTCCTCCAGCCTTTCCCACTAGCTGGGGACCGAGCCCTCAATACACAAACCTGTAGGGGACATTTTATTTTCAAACTGTGACACAGTAATAAAAACAAGAGAATAGCCGAGAAAATTCTAGATAGAAAACGAGGACATAGTCAGTTGTTAGACATTAAGTATCTTATAAACCAGTGAAGTAATGGCTAAAAGTAGAAAGCTCAAGACAGAGACAACACACACATATATAGACATATACATAGAGACATTCATATATACACAGAACCACACACACACACACACACATATATATACACAAAATACACACATAGATACACACATACACATACACATATTTATGGACAAACTCATTATATACAAAACCACACATGCACATGTATATACACACCAACGTATACAATTACATATATATAGACACACATATGTACACAAAACCACACATGCACATGTTTATACACAAACACACACACACATATTACTCACACACCAACACAGACATGCATATATACCACACACCAAATGCATACCACACACTGAAACACATGCATACACACCACACATACAAACACACATATGCATACACACATGCAGAGCATATGGCAGAGGCTGTTGTTCTTGTGGCAAAGGATGGAGGAGCCTCTATCTTAAAACAGTGGAAAGGTAATTAGAACCTCACTTCTGTACAAGTGCACTGCACACTGACCAAGCTCTTAGAGTGGGAACTCTGTAGTGCCAACAGGAAGGTATTTAAAGAGCTGATGGTTTCAAGTTATCCCTCCAGAAAACACCAGGAAAAGCCCAGTGCCCAGAATGTAAGCCAGATGCAACAGGAAGTAGCTTCCCAACCACACACGGAGCTCATGTCCCTGAGGGCAGAACAGCTCTTCAACCAGCCAGAGAAGGAGGGGCAAGCAAGCAGAGCCAGCCAGGGAGGGAAAAACATATGGTGAGCACTTGTACACAGTGCTCAGACTCATTCAAAACCACAAAGCTATGTCCCCAGTGTCTGTCATGGTTGCAGAAAATAAAAAATGACAGCTGATCAGCCCCCACAAGTCACAAGACCTGAACAATGGCTTCCCTCAGGCATCACTGCCAAAGAAAACATTCCATACACCATACACATATATACCATGCACAAACACAACACATTCCACACACATACACAAATATCACAACACATGTATGCCATACACATACACATACCACACACACAAATATGCATTACACACAACATATACACATAAATGCATATATGCACAAATACCACACCGTACACCATAAGTATCCACATGCATAGACATATATATCACATATATGTAGACATATCACACATGTATACATACAACATACATACAGATACCACACTCATTCCATATGTGTACATATCACACTCACATATACACATAGATGTATAATCTATATATAACACACATACAAATACCAAATGCACACGCACATGTGCACATTGAAATATACCATACGAATAAACATACGAATATCCTTCTAGGGGCAGAAAAAGGGGCTAACATTTGTATCAAAAGCTGTACAAATAGAAGCCTCATTTGACCGGACAATTCCATTTTCAGAGAAGTATTACAAGGGGTTACTGAGACGGTTACTTGTTGGAACAAGCTGTCCCTCCCAGGCTGGTGACAGAAGCCACAAGAGCCTGCCAGGAAGGTACCATGAGTCTGAGGATGTGGAAGAGGATGAGGAACTATGGATACATGTCTGCAGTAGATATGGTGTTTCAGGATATCTGCAGAACCACACCAAAGACACCACATAAATAACACATGGCAAAGCTCATCACGAATGACCTGCCACATGCAAGAGCGCACGCATATCCACAGGCAGGCTCTGACTGGGAAGCACCCCTGCCGCTGACAAACTGGGCAATTCTGATTCTCTGAGCTAGTGTGCCTCTTCCCGCCCCCACCCAACCCCTGCCACATCAGGCCGATTTCATAAAAAGAAGTGAAACCATCAACACTCACAGCGGTTAATCCTTAAACTGTTCCAGGGTAAGTTCTCCAGTGGACTGGGAAACAGGCTGAGAGAGCTGGTGGTGCAGATGAATGAGCAGAGACTTGAATGCAAGTCTCAGGGAACCTTTGAAGACACCGTACCTGTGATGCCTCTGCTCATGAGGCAGCAGGTACCCTTCACCCTCCCCTCCCCCGGCAATGCCTGCACCCCACAGCTGGAGCTCGTGGACATGTTGATAGCTGTCAGGGAGGACACTCAGCTTGTGGCTACTCCTGCCCGACACCCAGACAGCAAAGGGCCCCTCTGCCCTGTCTCACACGGGCGTTCTTAGTGAGGTCTGCAGCTGCATGGCAGCCATAGTTGGCCCACAGGACGTGTCCAGGTTAGCCCTGCTCCTTGCATGGTTGAGTTACCACGTAGCCAGTGCCCCTAGAAAACTCTTGGCAGCCTGCAGCAGTTAATGTCAGAGTTGGTGGAAGCAGGCTCCTTCTAGGCCACCCACTTGCAGGGGAGCAGTCGAGACACCCCAATATAAATAGAGACAGTGTGGTAATGGCCACAGGTCTGGCACAACTCTGAGTTGCTCTCTCAGCCTGGTCACCTTGAATTGAGGTCTGACACCCAGGACTCAAATGAACTCTCCCCATGCAGTCTGTGTGTGCTTTGGCTAAACAGAAGAATGGAGGGGCTGAGGGACTTCCACGAGGAAGGCTGGGAAGATGGGAGGAGGGCTCTAAGGCTGACACCTGAACAGAGACATGAAGGCTCCCGTTTGGTGGGAGCCAGGCTAGCTGGGGGCCAGCAGGGTAAAGTGGCCCCGGTAGAGAAAAAGCAACTCTGAGGGAGAGCGGGCTGTGTGCACCTGTTCAGGACGCTGGTTTGCAGCCACAGGTCTATGCTGTTCCCTGTTCTCACCGTCTCTGACCTGTGATTAATATGATGGCCCACACAGCCTTTCTAATCGGCTCAATCCAATTAGAGGGGACTCCGAGGTCTCAAGGTCAATTTTCATCCCTCTGATTGTAGAAATACCAGCTGCACG
Organism: Micromys minutus; assembly: GCF_963924665.1. Lineage (NCBI taxonomy): Eukaryota > Metazoa > Chordata > Mammalia > Rodentia > Muridae > Micromys > Micromys minutus. The sequence goes on from NC_137964.1 coordinate 36,214,089, forward strand.
TCCCCTAATGAGGAATGTCCTGGAGCCAATTAGGGGGAAATGATTCTGCTGCGTACATTAGGTTTAATAAAGGTCAGGATGAAATCGAATGACACCTGCGTTGGGAAGCCAGCGGCAGAGCGAACGCTCAGATGCTTGCTCCAGTGTTGTAAGTCACCTACGGCTCGAGGAGCAGGGCAGATGCTCCGTCCTGTACTGAGAATCACCGCTGGCCCGGGACCCCCACCCCATGGGGACTGGCCTTATGGCTTGGTTTGCAAGACGGGGTTTCTCTGTGTAGCCTTGGCTGTCCTGGAACTCTAGACCAGGCCAGCCTCAAACTCACAGAAATCCATCTGTTTCTTCTTCCCCAGCTCTGGGATTAAAGGTGTGAGCAGCTACCCAGCTGAAACCCTGTTCTTATTCTGTAGATCCACTTTCAAAAAGTGCGGTCTAGGGGCTGGAAAGATAACTCAGTGGCTGAGAGCATTGTATAGGCAAGAAGACCATGGTTGGAGTGAACACCCTTAGACGGATGACTGGTGAAAAGGAGCTATGCCATGGCTGGGGAACGGTCTGTCGGTTTGTACAAAGGATCGCAGTAATGGGTGCAAACACCCTGGCCCCACCCGCTTTCTGCCTATATAAGCAAACTGTTCATCTCTGTGAGTCACTGGGAGACGCCCTCCTTTGCTGCACGTCCCACCCTGCCCCAGGTGAACTGGTAACAAGAAGAAAAGGCTATGGTAGTGGAACAGCAAGGGCAGCAGCAGCAGTGACTAGAGGCAGGAACAAGGGTAAAGAGACAAGAGGCAGAAACAATATGGCGGGGGTTGGGAGTCAGAGGTAGTGAGCAAGTCAGAGCGGGTGAAGAGTGGAGACTGGAAAAAAAAACAAAACAGAGAGCCCTAGACAAGAAAGCATGGGTCCAGGCTGCTGGAAGAATTGCACAGAGCTGCACAGCTTTAAGGGCTAAAGATCCTGACATCCAAAGCCTGAGAGCTGTAAGTCTGTCCCTCCAGGCCAAAGGGTCCCAGCACCTAAGGCTTGCTCCAGAGCTATGTCACTGCAGTTGGCACTCCAGCTGCTCCGAGCTGTCTGTCTGCTGCCGCCATTTATTTTCTGTGGCTAGAAGCTGAGAGGATCACAGGAGCTGCCAAGTATTTGGGCTACTGGTAGTTAAGGCCCAGGACAATAAGCCTCTAGCTGGGGTGTCCAGAGAAATGCATTTCTGCCATCTGGAGGGCCTGGAGCCACAGGCATCTGGGTCCTCAGGAAATATAGGGCCCAGGACGCCCTGGAAGAGCATCTCTTTCTTCTTAGGATTCCTATCTGGGTGGAGCAGGAGGAGGAGCCAGCTGTTGGCAACACAGTGAAGCTTTCCCCTGTGTGTGCATTCATGCATGTGTTCCCATTGCCTCTCAGGATGGGGCTTCATATGGTTAGATGAGCATCTCGATTGAGGTGTCATGGCCCTCCCCAGCATGCCTCGGACATCAATCACACCAGAGCCCATGAATGTCAGCTGCGACAGAACCCCCTCCCCCACCATATCCATGTTCTCACAGAGGGTGTCAGCACTCATCCAGTGGGGTGGATACTGGGACATTTAGACTTAAGAGGTGGATGGCTAATCTGGATTGTTGACTTGATAAGACTTAGAATCACCCCCGAGCCTGTCTATGGGGAAGTTTCTCCATTGGGTTAACTGAGGAGGGAAGGCAGCACCTGACCTCGGACACAGTATCATCCTCTGCCTCACACTCCTGCCGCCATGATAGGTTGCACTTTCAAGCTACAAGCCAAAACAAACCTTTCCTCCCTCCCTCCCTTAGGTTGTTTTGTTGGGTATTTGGTCACAGAAATAAGAAAAGTGACTGAGCCTGAAGCCAATACAGCATCCGGGGTCACAGCATGGGAGTCCACCGAGACTGAGGTGTAGCAGCTGCTGTCAAAGATGGCAAAGGTCAACTCTTCTGAGCCATCATGGAGATGGGCTTCCATACCTGGTTACCTCTGCTTACTCCTGACTTCTTCTGTCTTTATTTCCAAGTGCTCAGTGGCAGCTTTCTCTCTTTAAAAAGCTGCTTTATGCTCACCTACTTTAGGAATGATTTTTTTTTTTAAAAAGCCAAAAGACACCAACCCTCACCCCATAGGCAGTTCCCAATAGCCGCTAGCCATTCCCGTCCTGTCTGTCCCCTTCCAGACTAAACCACAGGCATCCTGTGATGCACCAGCCACATCCGCTGACTTGCCATCTCTAGCTTGGGTCTGTCCTGACTCCTTGCTTGCTTCCAGATCATCAGGGCACTATGGGTGAGGGTGGTGGAGCGAGCGCCCTGGATCTCTGTGCTCGAGGGTCCTTTTTGTCATCTCAGGGTCGCTGTGGAGAGCAGGAGCATAGCCTGAAGGGTCAGATCTACATCGATCTGGGCAAAACAGCTTCCATGATCGCTACTGACTGCAGAGACACCTGTCCATTGCCGCTTTCTAGAACCACCCACCTTGGGGGAGCCATTTTCCATCAGTTATGCTAGAGCCATGTTCAGAGGACACTCATTCGGGAAGACAGAGATCTGTGGAATTCTCTGAGATTAAGTACCTCAGTAGGGGCTGCCCCCCACAGTTAAAGAGACCTGCAGCCACACGGGTGTCAGGTGAAAGCAAATTTGGTACCTTGGTGGGGAGGGCAGCTCACCTTGCTTCCTATCCATGGATCAGGCCTCTTGCCTGGCTCCCACACACTCTACCCTGTTTGGGCTCCTGGTTTTGGGTTCTTCCCAGGACTCTGGGTCCCTGGATAAGTAGAGTTCCTCCCTGCAGAGCCCTTTGGAATTCAGACTCCAGTCTTTGACAATGAAAACAGAGGGTCCTGGGTTCAACCTTCCAAGCCTCAGGGTTGGACAGAAAAACAGAGCTTCTTGGCAGTGGCCTGGCTCAGAGGACTGCCGGCTTTCCTCCTACCCAGCTCCGCAGGGCTGTATAAGTATGCTGTGTCAGCCCCTCCCTCCTCCCTCCCTCCCTCCTTCTCTGATTTATTTTATCTTGCTGGAACTGTCTGCTTCCATGCAAGTTCCCCTAACTGCGGTCAGAAATAAAAATAGAAAATACACGCTCGGCTCCCTCATGTGAGTGACACGCAGCCTTGCAGCCTGTGCGCCTGTGATGTGCACCCTCCTCAGTCCTGTGTGCAGATCTCCACAAAGAATAAAATTTACCTGCAGGTGGAGCCACACTCTTGTCTCTTCCCTTACTGGCTAATCTAGGGGGGCAGGTCAGGACTGCCCCTAGGAAGGTGGGTTCACCTTAAAGATGACGTACTTTCCTGATGTAGAAAAAACTCAAAGCAGTAAAATTGATGTTACAAAGGATTTGTTGTTAATAGATTGGCCTTGTAAACATAAAATTGCAAAAAGTGGAATTTTAGTTGAGGGGTACTGCTCCCCAGATACCCTAAAGATATGTAGTATGCCAGCTAGGCCTGTTAGAGATAATCAAATTTACAATGCCAGAGTATAAACATTTGTTCACCAAGGTTGACCATGCCTCTGACATGCTCAAGGGGGCAGTGCAGAGCCACAGCCAGTGTTAAGTCCTGGTCTGACACAAGCCCCCTGCTCCCTTCTGGGGAAAACACAATTCTGCCAAATGGGAAAAACGAACCCAGATCTTTAAAAAGATCTGGTTTACTTAAATTGTTCTGGGGCTGGAGAGATGGCTCAGTGGTTAGAGCACTGACTGCTCTTCCAGAGGTCCTGAGTTCAATTCCCAGCAACCACATGGTGGCTCACAACCATCTCTAATTGGATCTGAAGCCCTCTTCCGGTGTGTCTGAAGATAGTGAAAGTGCACTCATATACATAAAATAAATAAATCTGAAAAACAAAAAAGAAATGATTCTGGTGACATCTTTGCTATGGAGAATCTCTCATCTGCCCAAGTGGCCAGACTTGCAGTCTTCTGTGTCTGTTTACATTGTTTCAAGTGTAACCTGGGGCCTGGACCTAAAAAAAATTTAAGAATGACTGTAACATGCATGAGCCCAAGTTTGACACAGATTTTCACTAACTTATTAAAATCTATTAGTGGCCAACTTGTATTTGGCCATCAGCCCCAGTAGGCCATGCGCTTTTTTCCTTCATTTCTAAGTATGCAGAGAGATTTCCCAATGAAAGGGGTTATTATTTCTGTGACATCCCTTCCCAGAATTCCAGCCCCTTAGTGCAGCCCCTATGAACCTCAAATTCTGCTGGGTCTGCCTGCCTTTGGGCATTCTGACTCAGAAAGATCCAACAATTCCCTTTCTCCTTTTTATCTGGGATGCTGGTTAGAGCCTAACTATGCATTTCAACTCCCTAATGCAGGCTTGGGATTTCCTTCCTCACAGTCTGGCTGCCTGCAGCCCCACTGCTGACCTTTGTGCATGTTTAACTCCTCCTCCTGATGGTGCAGGTCACAACTTACCTGTCCTTGGGTTTTCCTGTAAACTCTAAATCAACTTGAAGCTTTCCTGTGAGTCTGCTCTTTGTCTTCCAGGAAGTCAGAGCATGGCACAGGTGGGCTGCACACAGCCTCCTCCCCTGAGCCTTTACTAGCACAAGCAGAGCCTTGGCTGCTAGCTTCCAAGTCCAACCTGATTGTTTTCGTTTTGTGAACAAAACAAAGCACTGAACAACTGTTCTCTCCACAAGATACTGGGAACACAGACAGAGAGAGCAACTGAGGCTTGGGAAGGCTTCGGTGAGGTCTCTCCCAGTAACAGAGCTGCAGGGATGCTGAACTTGGGAGGGACTTCAGGATCTGTGGCATGCACCCATAGTCAGTCTCCATACTCCTGAGACACCTCTGTCCTTCCAGATGCTCAAAACCAATAAGGCAGGGAAGGGGCTTTCCATCCCCTCCTCCACCGCCCACCATCAGACATGGCTGGTCTCTTTCAGGATATCTCAGTCTGAGGAGCAAGCCCACTCCCCATCACTACCTCCTCAATTCTTCCCTCAGCTACGTCTTGTCCTCTCTGTGTAGTCTCTCCCATCCCACAAGTCAGAGGCATCCTGGAAGAAGGTATCAGGAACCTTGGAGTCTGGTGTTCCATGTCCTGCTCCATCAACTAGGTGAGTACCCCTCCCATCTCTGAGGTATACAAACCTTGGGAGTGCCTCAAGCTGCGCCAGAGCCTTGTACTGGTCAGTCCCTTTCCTGCCACATCTTGCCTTGCTGATCAGGCTCCTGTGGCTCACTAGAGTGTTTCCCTAGATGTCTTTGTTGTGATTAATGCTCCTGCCTCAGCCCCTCCCTGCTTCATTTCCTACTCCATCTTCCCCTCTGAAGGACAGGCTTCCTTTACTCTAGTCAGCACTTTCCCTAGAAGGCAGGATACAGGAAGGCAGGCCGTCCTCTCCAAGAGGCCCAGTGCTCGAGGGATACAGAGGCAAAAGCTCCAGGCAAGCCTATGCTCACATCTGGCTCACCTGGGTTGCATAAGGGCTCATGGCTCTTTAATCTCTACTTCACAACCTCTCTGCCTGAGGTCACAGTCTACCCTGTGCAAAGACCCTGTGCCCAGTTCCCCCTGTCATCTCTGCAGCAGGCTGTCCTGATGCTCTCCTCATAGGGGCAGCTGTGCCTTCTGTGGGTGCTCTGTTTCCCCTGTAACCAGGGTGATAGGTGCACGAGCTGTATCCAGTTAGCTGGAGAACCAATTTCCCCCCACTGCATCCACCTGGGCTCTAAGGACAAGACTTTCCCAGGCAACCCCACCAGCTAATGTGCATAGCATGGGGAAAATGACAGTTTGAGACACAAACAGACATAGGGCTCCATCTGCTTTGATGGGCTCAGAGGCAGAGCTTCACTTTCAAAGTGCTAGCAAGGACTCCCACTGGGCCTTTGTCTTGTCTGAGCTAACATAGTCTTCTAGGCAGCTTGAGTCCTCAGGGCCACCCCTATAGACTGTCTTGACTCCCCAAATCATGCCAGCCTTGTGCCCACTCACCCGCATCCCCAGCTCAATGTTCTCTGCACCGTACACCTCCATGCCTGGGTCCAGCAGGCCAATGTCCCCGAAGTACTCCCGGTCCACCACAAATGAACAGCCAATCATGGCAGGTGTCCTGGGGAAGGAGAGATGCAGAATGAGGCTATCACCAGGGTCTAGCTCGGAGCCCTAACTGCCCTCTCTGCCCCTTCAGTATCCCCACACCTCTTGTTCTTATGGACATCACTGCCCCCTGGGTACAGTGGGAAGCCATTGCTCCAGCTGCCACAGACCTTCCTTGTATGCCTCAGGCTCTGGTAGAACAGGCCAGGCCAGAGTCTAAGAGCTTGGCTTGGGTTGTGTGACTCCAACAGACACTGCTTTCCACAGGTCACACCTAGTCTTCCTCATTTAGTGTTGTGCTTGTTGGAGTAATGGATTCAGGGTTACATGGGACAACTGTGTAAGCTGTGTGCTACTCAGCTCCATGAACCTTTACTGATGTCAGTCCGAGCAACAAGCTCTGAAGTTCTGGAGTACACAGCTAGCTATGTAGCTGCAGTGAGTAGACCGCCAGCTACCATGTAATATTTCAGTTTAAATGCACACACTCAAAAATGGCAGCAAAAAGCCTTTCAGAGTTTTGTTGAAATCATGAATGAATAGGCTCGTTACCTAGGTACCAAAAATCCATCAATGTCAGCCAGGCAATGGTGATGCATGACTTTAATCCCAGAAGCATTTGGGGGCAGAGGCAGGTGGATCTCTGAGTTCAAGGCCAGCCCGGATTTACATACCCTGTTTCAAAATCAAACAAACAAAACGGAAAAACAAAACAAAACAACCCATTAATGTGCATACCCCCAGGAAACAGGACATAGAGAAGCAAGGTCATAAAGGACCAGATGGCATGGAGAGTAGGGGCCACCATCTTGATGACATTTGCATGTGTGGATGTATTGGTACAGGGTGGAGTGCCCTGAGCCTGCCAGGCAGGATGAAGAAGACTGTAGAGATGGAGTAAAGGCAGTGATCTATGTAGACCACAGGGACTGTGAGCCACATAACACACTCTGGCCTGCAGACCACAGGGGGCATGAAGACTGTGAGCCAAGTACTCTTTCATACTCTGCATGAAAGACTTTGCCTCAGAACAAAGGCATCCCTCGGCATCCAGAGCTTAGTCTCTCCTAGGCCATGGCACTGGTGCTAAAGCCAGTGGAGGCTGCTAATGCTTTCTCCAGGCCTCAATTTTTCCAATAAAAAGAATAAAAAGACGTCAGTGGTGTGCATTAAATTTAACAGAAACATTCTGCTCTTGTTGACTGAAAAGCAGTGGTGAACACAGTAGTATTAAAAAGCAGTTGTCCTTTTATGTGAGCAAAGATTATTTTTGTTATTGTTCACAAAGCTCACAGTAACAAAATCTTAATAGCACCCTTGAATTTTGATAGCAAGTACTCAATTTAATAGCAAGTACTTGATTGGTTAAGGTAAGATCCCAATGTCCAACAGGTATGTCTCTCATCTTAACAACAATCCCAGGATGATTTCGGATGAAGAGAGGCACCAAATTCCCCACCAAGGCTATCATAGCCAGTAATGACTTCTTATTGCTCTGCTCCAAAATAAACAGAAACTCAGGAGGCCTCTGTGCACAAGTCAGATGCACTGATTTTATTTGCATGAGGAATCCTTGCTGTGATTACAGAAGAGCAGAACCAAGCAATACCTCAGATGAGGTCTCCTCAGGTTGGGGGCGTGTCCTGGTCATTAGAGTGACCCCTACTTCTCCAGCATTCAGAGGACACTGAGACACAGCAACAGGTCCCCATGAGGGCTAGAGGATCTGTTCCAATACCAGATCATTTGCCTCTAACCCCATCTTCTGGGCCTGTAGGGTCCACTAGAACCCAGATGTTTCTGTTGTAGAGTAAAAAGTGGATTGACCCAAATGGCTGCTGCAGTTGATTGATAAACAATGGCCTGTGCACAGCAGAATATTATTTGGCTATTACAGGAGTCTATCAGGCCACCAACAGTCAGGACACACCAAGGAATGGCCTCCACCTTTTCTGACTCTTCTGCATTTCTCTTTCATTTCTGGTAGCTTTATCATTTGTGTAAGACTTGACTCCAGTATCCTGTTCCAGTTACATATCTGGAGGGTGCACAGGTGATTCTGGAGACCCAATGGAGCTATGGTGTATCGATGAGTCGGAAGCATATTCCATGGGCTTGCAGAAGCCGTGGCTCTGCGTGGGGGTCACAGGCAGTCAGTTCAGAATCAGGGTCCAAAACTGGGAAATTTCTGATCTGCAGCACAGCCTGTTAAATGAACTCCAGTTTTCCAAGGGAGGTTATAGAGGTCGGACATGGTAGTGTTTGACTGTGTGGGGAAGGTGCTTTCTCTTTAGGAACTGGTCAGTGTGTGTGTGTGTGTGTGTGTGTGTGTGTGTGTGTGTGTGTGTGTGTGTTTGAGCTTGAAGACAAATCTCAGGGCAGACAAATGCCCTTAATCCCAACACTGAGGAAGCACAAGCAGGTGGAGCTCTGTGAGAACAAGGCTGTCCTTGATCTACTTGTCAAGTTCCAGGCCAGCCAGAGTTGCATAGTGGGACTCTGTCTCAAAAGGGTGCTGTGGAGGAGGAGGAAGAGGAAGAGGAAGAGGGGGAGCAGAAGGAGGAAGAGGAGGAGAAAAGGAAGAGAAAGAGCAGAAGGAGGAAGAACAGGAAGAGAAATGAGAGATGGAGGAAGACAGAGGAAAGGGAAGAGAGGGGAAGGAGGGAGGGGAGGAGGGAGGAGAAGGAGAGGGGAAGGAGGAAGAAGAGGGAGGAAATGGAGGGGAGGAGGAGGTGGAGAAGGAGGGAAGGGAGGAAGGGGAAAGCCATGTCTCTTGGCCATTTGAGTTAAGACAGCATGATAGCAAAGCAGCCACTTGGTGAGAAAGGCTTCGAGGAAGATCTAAAAAGCCCAAAGAGAGAAAGGACACCCTTAGGCTTAGGCCAGTATCAGAAAGAGAGAGAAAAGAAGATGGTGGGCAGACCTGATAGAACCTCACAGTAGTTCTGTTATGACCATATCAGGCTCAGGCTTGCCAGGAAGGGAAAACGCATTATCTCATTAAAGAAGAATTATTCCTCTCCTCTCTTTAGCCTGGTGTTAGGTGAATCTACATTCCTGAAGGGTGGTCCCTTTAGCCAGGTCATTGACTGGCCCAGCTGGCTTAATTAAGGAAGGAGATCATATTGTGTTCCACCCACGGGCAGATTCCATTCTTTTGCTGGTCTCTCCTTTGAGGAATCAGCATAGATCTTCTGGTGTGAGAGAAATCAGTCTTGGTTAGAAGCAATAATTACTCCAGATCCTCAGCTGTGAGAAGCCACACTTGACCTGACAACATAGAGTAAATGCTGCCTCATCGGGCTCTAGATTTCTGATCCTCCAAAGTGAGCCGGATTCCTCGCTGTTACTCCTGATACCGTAGAGTGGGTGAGGTGACAAGCGAGGGCTCTTCCTCCTCTGTTGTGCCTGTGGCAGCACTGTGAGGAAGGTGAGACCTGCCCCCATCCCAGAGTGAGGGAGCTGAGGACTGACAGGATTCTCCTCTGTTGCTCTTGCTCAGACACTGTGAAGGAGGAAACCTGACAGGATTCTCTCCCACACTTCCTCGTATTCCAGAGGGAGGCAGGCAGTTTCTGACTGGATTCCCTGTCTCTCCTTGCTCCTCATACTCCAGAGTTTAGGGAGATGAAGCCTAACTGAATTCTCCCTTGTGCTCTCAGGCAGGAGAAACAATAATATCAAGACAGCGATGCAAACCAGATGTAACCACCTCTAACAGCAAATCCTCAAGGGAGAGGATGTCTGTCAGGATCCTCTTCTCTGCCACTTCCTGTCCTCCGAAATAAGGGAGGCTGTGTCTGCCAGGACACACCAGGCCAAAATGCTTGGCTTGTTTCTACAGGGAGCATTTTAAAATTCATCATCCCAAGCCTTTTTGTGGGCTGTGTGTACATTCGTTTGGTAAAACCTTCCAGGAATAGAATGTACAGAGGACACAGGAATCTCTTGCGTCTTCACAGGAGACAGCAGTTCTCTAAAGTGGCTTCCACCAGATAGGCACTAGCTTCCGTGTGCTCCGGCCCCTTAAACTATAACTAGTTTTCCATGTGCATTTTTAAAAATGTGATATCTGTTAAGTCAGCCCCATTAGTTAGCTGGGTTTTGGCAGCAGGGTTAACAGCTCTGGTGTGATTTTGTTAATTTTTATTTATATGAGTATGCTGTAGCTGTCTTCAGACACACCAGAAGAGGGCATCAGATCCCATTACAGATGGTTGTGAGCCACCATGTGGTTGCTGAGATTTGAACTCAGGACCTCTGGAAATGCAGTCAGTGCTCTTAACCACTGAGCCATCTCTCCAGCTCTCCGGTGTGGTTCTAATAAAGGGGTTTGGGAATCAGCACCCCTCAAGACTCAACCAGACTGTCAGGGTTGTTCCGCAGTGTCTCTTGCATGTCCAGAGCCTGGCACAAACTGTGGGAGATGTCTCCCATTGGGCCTCAGACTTCTTCTGATTTCTAAAATGTCACACACGAAGCATTTATCTTGCTACTAATTGGGATCATGAAGTGAATCTCAAATGAAGAAAAATAACCTTCAGACTGTCACTCTCTGCTTCAATGGGCCCCTTGGGACCCATCTGTGGGCCCGTGCCTTGGGAAGCGCCATGTGCCGGTCTTGCCGCAAAGCCCCGGAGCCCAGAGCCCTGCCCAGGAAATCACTGAAGCCCGAGCAACTCCAAGATTCCCAGTCCATCTCTAAGAAAACCTTATGGAGCTAAGAGATTTGGGATATGGCACTTTGCCAGTTTCGGAAGCTGCTTAGTCTTGGCATTGTAAAACCGTTTCCTCTGGGCTGATGGTTTTGTTTTGCTTTGCTTTTTTTTTTTTGGTCCCCACCCCCACCCCGCTTCCGTGCCAAATGATTTCATCTCACAGTGCTGAGTTCTGGATTTACTACCAATAGCTCTTTGCCAGTGGAGAGGAGATAAGCAAGGCATTTGGATGAGATAGCTCTTCAGTGTGCAGGGTCAAGCTGTTCACCAGCTCCTAGGAGGCCTCAGGAGACCCTCCTGCGGGAGCAGCAGGTCCAAGGGATTGCAGCTGCTCACAGCATTCTAGCCAGAAGGTGCCATTTTTATTAGGAGGCAAGGAGGCATCTCACCACATCCTACACTCTGTAGGGAGATAGGACAAGGTGCAAAACAACACCCGGGGGCCTGGAGATGTCCATTCATTCCAAAGACAGTTGAGCCCCCAGGAGAAAGTGGAGCAAGCCACTAGATATAAAGGGACAGATTTCCCAGGGGCTCATCGGGTGGTGTGGCGGGAGGTGGGCGTTACCTGAGGAAGAGCCTGAAAGCTACAGAAGATTGTACCGTCAGGAGCAAGCAGGTGGAAGGAAACTGAGTGGGAGTGACGTCAGGTAGCAGGATGTCAGGTAACAGGAGGGTCTCCCACAAACACGCTCCCATGGCCCCTGTTGGGCAGAGTCCATAATTCTTTTGGATGAATGGGGTTCCCAGATCTTATGAAATGGTCGAACTTCCTCTCCTCAAGTTTAAAGTACCAATTCACACTAAAGGAAAATGTTCCACAGGGTAGTGTGAGGTGAGGGTATTATCCTTACTGAGCACAGTTCACAGCCATGGGCTGTCCTCTCTGCCCATACTCGGGGCTTCTCCATGGCTGCCTCCCCTCCTCTCCACTGCCATCTGTGTCTCTGTGTCTCTATGTCTCCCCTTCTCTGTCTCTTCCAGTCTCTTTTCTCGCTGTCCCAGTCTCTCTGTCTGTTTCCATCTGCGTTTTTATGTCTCTGACCTTCACTCTTTGTCTCAGCCTTTTGTCTCCCTCTGTTGCTGTCTCTGTCTTGTTTTTCTGTTTCTGTCTCAGTCTGCGTCACTCAATCAGCCAATCTGCCTCTGACCCCGCCTCTCCATTGCTGCCTCTTCTAGTCTCTCTTCTATCTGCCTCTCCTTTTCCCAACACCACACAGCCAGACCACAATCTAATCAACCTGGTCATCATTCTAGACTTGGATCTGAGCCATCCCTGTCCATGTTCCCTGACTATGGCTATTCTGTAGTCTTGGCACTCCCTGCTCCTGTGAGGTAGGGACACATTTTTAAAATCTGGGGCCAGGCTAGGGCTTCTTCAAGGAAACAATCCTCCCTCTGGTCCTGAGCCGTCTTTGGTGGAACTTCCCAACCCTCACACTGATCCGGCTCACCTGATGGGTGCTGCCTCGTCGCCTCGGTCCAGCCAGTCCTGTGGAGGGATGATGTACATGCACCACAGGCCCCAGTTGTACCCATGGGCTGCACTGGCGTACTGCTGCACCTCAAATGTGCTGTACTTGATGTTGTCGATGGCTGGCAGGATGATGCGCCGGCGGTCCTCCTGGATCCGTGCAAGGGCAGGCTCAGCCCTGGGAAAGGTACTGTCAATGAGCAAGAGCCTCCCCAAACCCTCAGAAACCCAAGGAAGAAGCCCCACTGGCCATGAGTTCAGACCCCGCAGCTGGGCCTGATATCTAGCTGAACACAGGACCCAGTCACGGCAGACTTGGACTGCTAGGAATGGCTAAACCACAATACTGCCCTGAAGAAGCCTGGGACTCCTTGACTGGTTAGTGCTAGGCACAGGGACATCTGAAGATCCTTCATGGGTCAGCTAGGGTCCTGGGGCTACACAGAGAGACTTCTTAGCCTAACCCTTCGCTTCCCCCAATTCCTGTACCTGTGGCAAATACATCTGTTAACTGAAGATCTGTCTCGGGCCACACTTATTGTAACAGATTGCATTCATAAAATTAAAAATAAAAAAAAAATACATGCTTCATGGTGCTTACATATACTGCACACAATGCACAGCCTACACAGCAGACCGTGGTGAAAGGGAGTGAGGATGATGAGGCTTGGGTAGAGGACGTGTGGGGGGAAGGTACTGTGGAAAACAGGAAGCGTTGAGTGGGGTGTGCTCTGCATTCTAGATGATATTCAGTGTGGAGTGTTCTGGGTACTGCGTGGGAGGATGCTAGGAGTGTGGATGGACAGTTTATAGACAGAGCATCTTTACCAGCTGTCTGCACATGCTCAGTATAAACATAGAGCATGTCATGAGGCCATAGGAGAGAGGGGCAAGAGAGCCTCTAAAGGCAGAGGTTAAGGGCCAAAGTAGGAGAAATTCGCTCTGTAACATCAGCTGGGCTGTTGACTGTGTACTGTCTTGGAGGTGAAAGGGACAGCCCTAGCCTTTAAAGACGTTATCTGCCACAAGGTAGAGGGCTGTATCCAAACTGGGGTTCACTGAAGATCTGAGATTGAGGTGACTGGTGGGTCAAGGGTCTATGTGCTACAGCAACGAAAGGATCAAGAGTCAGGGCATTGTGGGCCTATCCCCTTATCCTGTCAGGAGCAGCTTTGTCCCTCTGGGTGAGCCTTTATTGATCAGTGAATAAACAAAGCCCACCAAAGACATTGCAAGTGCTGTTTCTGCCAATATGTAGGATCTGCAATTTGCATATAGCAGGGTTTCCGATTATGAAAATGAGTCATGTAGGCACACACACACACAAAAAAAGTTGCATTCTGACTGATAATTTCAGCTCTCCCAAGTGCCTACTATACTCACGGAGCTGATGGTAGACAGTGCCGGCTGTAGTGAAGGGCACAACCCACACTGCAGTACAAGGTGATTCCAGTGGTTGGAGGGTAGCTGATGACATGATTGACAAATGGTATAGGATATGAGGAGGTGACAGAAAGATGAAAAAATAAAAGGAAGAGCTGCATCACAGAGCTGCAGAGGAGGGAGGCGTAGGAGTATTGAGAACAGGAGGAGGCAGGTCTGTCAGACACCCGTTGAGCATAACCAACCAAGTTGTAGTTGTAGGGTACCTAAGATAACTGGGGTATCACAGTAGCTGCACAAAAGAAGATGCCTCCAAGACATGTCTGTCTGACAGGCCAAACCCTGGTGAGTCAGGAAACGCTGTTCCATTACTAGGAGCTAAGAGCTGTCCTGAAACTCTCAGTACCTGGGGACCCTCAGTGGCTCTGAGACCACACATGGGTGGGTGGATAGTTCCACACACTAGTGCACTGAGCCCTCCTGTAGCTCTCAGGCCCCCAACTCCCAGGTTGACACCATGACAAACTTCTCTATTTAAAAAGCAAGTTGGTGGGCTAGTGAGATGGCTCAGAGGGGAGAGGTACTTGCTGCCAAGCCTCAATTCTATCCCTGGGACCCACAAGGAAGAAAGAGAGAATCGTTCCTTCTAATTTATACTCTGATTTCCACACGTACACTGTGGCATGCTCTTGTGTATATGTTCACAATAAACAACAACAACAAAACAACTTAAATTTCTTTTTAAAAGGTGAGAGAAGGACTGGAGAGATGGTTCAGTGGTTAAGAGCATTGGCTACTCTTCCAAGGGTCTTGGGGTTAGTACCCAGCAATCACACACGGTGGCTCACATCATCTATAGTAGAATCTGATGCCCTCTCTGGCCTGCAGGTGTACATGCAGATAGAGCACTTATATACATAAATATTTTTTTAAAGGGTGGGAGAAGTGATACAAAACTCTGAGTTTTTGTTTTTCTTGAAAGTGGACAACTGGATTTTCCGTGGTAACCTGGTTCTGGGTGGGTCCTTCACTGTCGTTTTAGTTAGGGTTTTACTGCTGTGAGGATGACATTTAATTGGGCTGGCTCACAGGGTCAGAGGGTCAGTCCATTATCATCAAGGCAGGAACGTGGCAGCGTCCAGGCAGACATGGGGCTGGAAGAGCTGAGTTCCACCTCTTGTTCTGCAGGCAGCTAGCAGAAGACTGACTTCCAGACAGCTGGGATAAGGGTCTCAAAGCCCACAGTGACACACCTCCTCCAACAAGGCTACATCCACCCCAACAAGGCTACACCTTCTAATAGTGTCACTCCCTTGGCCAAGCACAAGCAAACCATCACATTCCACTCCATGACCCCCATAGACTTGTTCAAACACATGAGTCTATGGGGGGGGCATACCTACCCATAGCATAATAAAAAATACATTTAGTCCAATTTCAAAGCTGCCATAGTCTTCACAATGTTAAAAGTCCAAAGTTCAATAATCACTTCACTGTAATCCCCAAAGCAAGACAGGAAACCAGCTGGGCAATCTCTGCATCTCTATGCCAGTCTGATAGCAAAGTGCTTTTCAGATCTCCAACTCCTTTTTCATCTTTCTTGACTGCAACAAACCTCTTTCTCCTGGGCTGGTTCCACTCCCTGTTAGCAGCTTTCCTTAGCCCATGGCTCTGGCATCTTGAACCTTTTGGGATCTCTAAGGAAACATCAGTGTTACAGCTTTTTGTTTCATTGTCTGAGATCCACACATGATCTTCTGAGCTCCTGCAAAGGGCTGGCATCACTTCTCCAGCTCTGACTCTGTAGAACTCTAAGCTCAGGTTGATCCACTCCACTGCTGCTGCTGTTCTTGATGGTCATCCCATGGTACTGGCATTTCCAATACAATGGGGTCTTCCACTACGACTAGGCTTCACCAATAGCCTCTCACAGGCTCTCTCCATGGTGCCAAGCCTCAAATCCTTTGTATGACCCCTTCAGTCCTGGGCCATCAACTGCAACTGGGCTGCACCTTCACCATGGCTTCTCACAGTGCCAAGCCTCAGCTGTTCTCCATGACCCCTTCATCCCTTCACAACCAGTACCAGCTGGGTGACTCTTACACATTACCAAGTCCAGCAGCAGCGGGAGGTACAACGTTGACCATCTCTGGAACACAGCTTCACTGTGCTCTCAGAAAACACTTTCCAGATTTCACCTCAGCGGTGCTGATCTCTTCTCAATCACTGTTAATTTCTTAGCTCCAGCTGACCAGCATCAATAGTCCCAGTAGTCCCTTCTATTCTTGACTAAAGCCAGAGCCAAATGGCTGAAGCTGCCGATTTCTGCTGCTTGCTAGGGCTGGAACATGGCCCCTTGTTCTATTCTATTATCACTTCCTGTTTTTCAACCCCTTCACCACCTAAGCTTGGCTGACCTGGAACTTTCTCTGTAGATGGATCTTGAACTCAGAGATCTGCATGGCTCTGTCTCCTGAATGCTGGGAGTAAAGGTGTGGCCCCCCACACCTGGACTTTAGCTTTTCTCCACCTAGAACCTGCTCTGTTTTAGGCTTGAACTCAAAAAACTGCTTGCCTTTCCCTCCTGGGATTAAGCCTGGACCTACACTTAGCTGGGTTGGAACTTGCCCAAGGTTCCCTTAATTCAATTTAATATCCTTGAACACAGGATTCAGCTCCATTTCACTTCCTAGTGCTCCTTTAATACTCTAGCCATATATTTTATATCTTTCCTTCCTCGGCTTGCTATGCTTGTTTAAAATGCTCTTCATGAGATTTAACCAGAGAACAAAGTCTATGATGAGTGTTTTCTGAGACTTCCTTTGTCAATGCAATTAATCTGAGTCTCTTCACCTTAGCCTTAGGCAGACTCTTCAGATAATGGCAAAAAGCAGCCACATTCTTCATGGAAGCACAACAAAAAGTCTTTACTCCAGATACTGGAATTCTCCTCTGAAACCTCTTGGGTTAAGTCTGCACAATTCAAATCACTCTCAGCAATAAAGTCTTCCATATTCCTACTAGAATGGGCCCATTAAGCCCCATTAAAGCATCCCACCACTTTCCAAATCCAAAGTCCCAAAATCCATGTTCTTCCAAACAAAAGTATGGTCAGGCCTATCACAACAGTACCCTAACTCCTGGTACCAACTTCTGTCTTAGGGTTTTATTGCTATGAAGAGACACCATGACCAAGGCAAGTCTTCTAAGGACAACATTTAATTGGGGCTGGTTTACAGGGTCAGAGGTTCAGTTCATTATCATCAAGGTGGGAGCATGGCAGCATCCAGGCAGGCATGGTGCAGGAGGAGCCGAGAGTTCTACATCATCTGAAGGCTGCTCGCAGAATTGGGACTTCCAGACAGCTAGGATGAGGGTTTTAAAGCCACATTCACAGTGACACACCCACTCCAACAAGGCCACATCTCTTAATAGTGCCACTCCCTAGGCCAAGCACATGCAAACCATCACAACTTAGAGAAGCTCTAAGGCTCAGGTTTGGCACAGACCTTCTTGGTAGAGCCAGTGACCAGGGTTCTAACAAGGGACAGGAAGCCAGTAGAGTGATGCAGCCACATATTGAGGGACATCTGGCTACCAGGAGCTGAGAGAGGGCAAGACCCCCTCTAGAGCCTCAGAGGGACCAGCCCGAAAGCACCTTGATCAGAGTGCCTGAGCTGGCATTGGACAAACCTCAGCTGTCTTCAGCAACTAGTGAGGGGCTTTGGTGGTGGCAGCCCTGGGGCAGCACTATTCCAGGCCACCTTCCCTCTGCTCCACCCTGCTCTCTGCACCCTCTGGTACCCACTCTCACTTCTCACAACACCTTGCCCTGAAGTGGTCTTGGCATCTTGGCTTATGGTTCCAGATGCTCATGTGGCATGCACATATATGTGACAGCAGGTACCACTCTGTGATCTTGACAAGCACAGAGACTGAGTCCCAGAGTAGAGCTACAAGCAGGGATTCTAATGCCCCCTTCTCCATATGAGAAAAAAAAACATAGGAGATCTCTGCCAGCCACACCCATAGGAACAGCACAGCCACCATAGACACCATGGATTAGTAGCTGGGGACCCTGGTCACCAGAGGAGAGCATTGCTGAAGCACATAGCTGCCCAGGTTCAGCAGGACTGACATGCTCTTTTCTAGCAGCATGGGACAAGGAACAGCTCTGGCCCCATTGCTTCTCCGGGATGTGTCACTTGCTGGACAAAAGACACTGTACTTGCTGTCCTCAAGGTGTTTTTTTGCTGAACAAATATGAGAAATCCCAGGACAAAGATGCTAAATCATTTAGCCCCTGTGGATGTCTTGGTCTTACACAGCCCTGCCTCCATGGACCACAGGATCCCAATCAGTACTGAAGTGATAGATTGCTCCTGTAATGGAAATCTTCATGCTTGCTGACTTATGACCACAGGATGGGGATGCCTCTTCATCTCCTGGCCACTGGGCCCCATTGTTTTCTCATTTGAGCCCTGAATGAGAAGTAGTTCTAGAACTAGCATTTCCCACAAGGTCAAGAAGATA
Organism: Micromys minutus; assembly: GCF_963924665.1. Classification (NCBI taxonomy): domain Eukaryota; kingdom Metazoa; phylum Chordata; class Mammalia; order Rodentia; family Muridae; genus Micromys; species Micromys minutus. Next base: position 36,232,279 of record NC_137964.1, read on the forward strand.
CTTCCTCTTGTGCCAAAGAGCCATCAGCAGAGACCATTTCTGGAAACCTCCAGAGACCCAGCCGCCACCCAGCCTTATATGCTGTCTGATCTGAATCCATACAGAATGTTCACACACCCCAGTCCTTACCAACCAGTGTTGAACTCGACGTGGGCATCAAAGAAGCCAACGATGGGAGCCGTGGCCACCTTCCATCCCTGCAGCCGGGCACGGATCAGACCTTCCCGACGGCTGTTGCGAACAACCTTCACGAGGCCTGGGTACCTTTTGTGAACATACTGGTCCAGATTGAACTTGAGTTCCACTGAAGGGGAAAGACACATGTGTTAGCATGCTGCCCTGGCAAGAGCCCAAGCCATGTCTGGGATGTTTGAGCTCTGCTCCCAAACTGGGATTTCAAAAAGGTACTGTGAAGTCACATTGGGTTGAGTGAGATCCAAAATACTGGACAGGACCCGCAGTCCCATGAATCTGGGAAAGTTAGCAAAAGAAAAAAATAAGAACAGCTCAGATAAAAGTGATTGAGGCAGAGTAGGCACAGCAGGATCCCAGTTGCGCTACAAGCAAGAATGAGGACCTTGTGCAGAAGAGGGTATGGCCCACCACATCTCTACACACAGGAATGAACTCCTGTGTAGATGAAGGGGCAGCCAGCAAGATCCCTCCACACAAGGGAGTCACTTGGTGATGATGAGACAGGCACCATGATACTGCTGCAATACGCAGGGACTATGACAGTATAAAGTGACACACACCAGACACTAACAGATAGTGTGTTTTGGTTGTCTTTTCGACATGTCTACAGGTGCCAAATCCTCGCAGGGGCAGTAGGAAGGTGCTGGCTGCTGGAGCAGGTAAACAACTGGTTTCCAAGAGAACATGTTCTGTTTTGGACAATGAAAGAAGAATTTTGTGGCCACAGCATGGTGGCCTATGACTGTGATCCCAGAACTCCAGCAGGTGAGGCAGGAGGATCTCTGTGAGTCTGGGATTAGCTTGGGCTATGTAAATGAGTCCCAAGCTAGCCTAGGTTACAGAAAGAGGCTCAAAAGACCCCCTCCCCCAACAGTTCTGAAGTAGAGGTGATGGTTGTCCAACATGGATATCCTCCATATCATCAAACCACACACTTGAAGATAGTTAAAATGGTTAAAGTGGCAAATGAAGAAGGTTTTAGACTGGGTTAGTTGAGGTGGGAGGCCCATTCTAACCGTGGGCGGCACCACCTATGAACAGGAGAAATGATCAGAGCACCAGCATTGATCTTCTGTTTTCTGAATGTGGATGTGACTAGCTGCCTACTGTGCCTTCTGCCATGCCAGCCCCATCATGATGCACCAAACCCTCAAACTGTGAACCAAAACAGACCCTCCCTTGAGTTGATTTTGTTAGATACTTCCTCCCAGCCATCTGTAAAGTAATTAAAGCAGGCCCATTGGCTGAAGTTTGAGAGAGGTGTAGAGGACTGGGTGCCAACAACACAAAGACAGAACAAAGGGTCACAGCCTAGAACCTGTGTGCTGCTGGTGGTGGCAGCTGAAGATGGGACGAGGCTCAGCAGGGTGCTTTCCCAGGCTGCACCTCCAGGCTGTTGCCTCTTAACCTAGCAATTCAACTCTATGGCTTCAAGCCCCTAATTAGAAGCCCTTAGCTGGAACAGCCACAGGAATCCATACACACTGAGAGCTAATCCACAGCTGCAAAGCCTTGTACTCCACAGCACTGCCCTTAAGGCATCAAAGCCATATGCTTGCCCAACATAGATATCCTTAATATCAATGGATATCTGCTCACCATTGAGTGGGGATATCAACGGATAGCCACTCACCATTGTCGCTGTTGTCATCCACCAGGATGACTTCCTTCAGGAGCTGGGAGGGTGTGTGGTTGACCACACTGTGTACGGATCGAAGGATGACTGAAAGAGCCTCGTTGACAAAGATGAAGACCACGGAGATCTGAGGCAGGTCTTCCGAATATGTTATCTGTCTGCACCTGTGGGAGGCATGGTGGTCACCAGGGCATGCTTTGGGAAGCTGGGACGGCGGTGGTCACTGTGGGGTGCTGACCTGGTGGGTTCTAGACCCTGAAGCCAGCAGAAGGGCAAAAATAAGGCAGTCGCTGGAAAGCAAGCAATGCTACAGAGGGGCCAACCTTTGGAAGCTGCAGCTTCTCACACACTGAGCCTGTGCCAACCCACTTTAAGCCTTTTATACTGAAGGCTGTTTAATGGGTTAGGGATTTGGGTTAGGGTTAGGGGTTAGGAGTTAGGGTTATGTAGGGTTAGAGGACAGAAGTTCATGAGGTCTATTGGAGGGTAAGGGTTTAGGGTTAGGGTTAGGGGTTAGGGTTTGAGTTAGGGTTTAGGGTTAGGGTTAGAGTTTATGGTTAGGGTTTAGGGATAGGGTTAGGGTTAGAGTTAGAGTTTATGGTTAGGGTTAGGGTTAGGGTTTAGGGTTAGGGTTAGGGTTTAGGGATAGGGTTAGGGTTAGGGGTTAGGATTAGAGTTAGGGTTAGGGTTAGGGTTTAGGGTTAGGGTTAGGGTTTAGGGATAGGGTTAGGGTTAGGGGTTAGGATTAGAGTTAGGGTTAGGGTTTAGGGTTAGGGTTAGGGTTAGAGTTAGGGTTAGGGTTAGGGTTAGAATTAGGGTTTAGGGTTAGGGTTAGAGAGGGTTAGTGTTAGGGTTAGGGTTAGCGGTTAGGGTTTGAGTTAGGGTTTAGGGATAGGGTTAGGGTTAGGGGTTAGGATTAGAGTTAGGATTTAGGGTTAGGGTTTAGGGTTAGGGTTAGGGTTTAGGGATAGGGTTAGGGTTAGGGGTTAGGATTAGAGTTAGGGTTAGGGTTAGGGTTAGAGTTAGGGTTAGGGTTAGGGTTAGAATTAGGGTTTAGGGTTAGGGTTAGAGAGGGTTAGTGTTAGGGTTAGGGTTAGCGGTTAGGGTTTGAGTTAGGGTTTAGGGATAGGGTTAGGGTTAGGGGTTAGGATTAGAGTTAGGATTTAGGGTTAGGGTTAGGGTTAGAGTTAGGGTTAGGGTTAGGGTTAGAATTAGGGTTTAGGGTTAGGGTTAGAGAGGGTTAGGGTTAGTGTTAGGGTTTGAGTTAGGGTTTAGGGATAGGGTTAGGGTTAGGGGTTAGGATTAGAGTTAGGATTTAGGGTTAGGGTTAGAATTAGGGTTTAGTGTTAGGGTTAGGGTTAGAGAACAGAAGTTCCTGAGTCTATTGGAAGGAGCTCTGCTGCTCACCCTCAGTGTAGTTCTAGGGTTGTCCATTGTCTCAGAGCAGGAGGAACAGGTTACAGTCTCTAGATAAACTGTATAGATTCTGCTCAACAGTAGCATATGCCATGAACAGCTGGGTACAACTCTCCAACAATCTCTGCTGAGCTAGGGGAAGCATGCAGGAGCCACTTGGCTTTTGGGAACAAATGTGCTGTGGAACCACAAGGGTCCAGTGTGAAAGACATAAGGAGGAAGCCTCATGTCTCTGGGACTACAGAGGGAAGGTCAAAGCTGGGAGGGCCAGGGCTCTGCGGTTGGAATCCAGGACCCGAGACAGAGAGTCTGGTGACAAAATTGAGCAGGGAAAGTCATGTTTCCAGCAGAAGCAAACACAGCTGAGAAACACACAAGGGTGTGACAAACAAACCCAAGGGCAGGGATGGAAGGGTCAGGAATTCAAGGTCATCCTCGGCTACTCTGCAAGCTTAACCTGAGCGTGCCAGCCAGTGTTATGTTAACTTGACACAAGCGAGAGTTATCAGACAACCACAATGGCAAATTTTTCTTTATGAGACTGGCCTGTAGGAAAGGCTATGGGATACTGACTTGATTAATTATTGGTGTGGGGGATCCAGATCACTGTGGGTGGTACCATTCCTGGGCAGGTGGTCCTGGGATCTATAACAAATCAGGCTGAGGAGCCATGAGGAGAAAGCCAGTAAGCAGCACCCCTCTATGGCCTTTGTGTCAGTTTGTCCCTCCAGGCCTCTGCCTTGTTTGAGTTCCTGCCCCAGTTTTTCATTTAGACATTACCTGGAAGCTTAAGATGAAATAAATCTTTTCCTCTCCAAGTTACTTTTGGTCATGGTGGTTTATGACACCCTAAGATACTGGGATACTTAAGATTCTGTCTCAAAAAAAAAAAAAAAATCGAACTCAGGGCTACAGACATGGATGATTGTTAAGAGAACCAGCTGCTCTTCCAGAGGACCCAGGTTTGATTCCCAGCACCCACATGGTGGCTCACTACCTTCCGTACCTCTAGTTCTAGGGGATCTGATGCCCTTTTCTCGCCAGCATGAGAAATGCACATGGTACACAGACATATATACATATATGTAGGTAGATCATCCACAAACATGAAATAAAATCCAAATAAGAAAGTGAAGGATCTAGGGAAGTCAGGTGGTTGACACTAGTAATCCCAGCACCCAGGAGGATGAGGCAGGAGGATTGCAGTGAGTTTGAGGCTAGCCTGGACACACAGAGAGTTCCAGACCAATCTGTGCAAGAATGAGATCCTATCTCAAAACAACAACAAATAAACAGATGGAGGAAGAAATGAAACTCAGGAAATTAGGTGAAGTGAGGGATGGAGCCCACTGGAAGCTGTTAGACTCTGCACAGAAGTAAATAAGGTTTCCTTCCTAATGGAAAAGCCGTTTGAACTTAGACATACCTACCTTTGTGTGATACAGGATGCTACAGGAGAGACGTGCTGGGTGGGTACCACCTAACCCTTTCAGAAGCAGGAGTGTAAAGAGCAATGTGACAATACTGGACGTAAGGGTAGCTAACACTTCGGAAGACAAAACTGTTACAAGACCCTATCACCAAGGGGGGGGAAAGACTGGAGGGGAGCTAGGCAAGCTCAGTATCAGCATCCAGGATGGAGTCAGGAGACTACAGGAATTACACAGCATCTCCCTAATGCTTCCAGGGCATGTTCCTATTTGTTCTGATGTCCAGCATCTAAAGACACTTGCCAAATCCGACAACCTGAGTTTAGTCCCTAAGACCCAAAAAGCAGAGGAAAGAAATGATTTTTACAAGTTGTCCTCTGACTGCCAGACATGTGCCGTGGCATGCGTGCTCCCCAAACCCACAAATAAATAGACAAATAAAAATGTAATTTAAATGTAATATAAATAAAGAAAACCACAGGGGTGCACAACAGGCAGTGTCCTATCCAACCTCTGCCTCCTCCTTACATGGGATTTGGGGGGGGGGCACCCTTGATTAATCATGCTCATAGTAGCTCTGCTTCCAGGTGAAGCATATGAAGTCCTGTAGGTTAATGTTTCAAAGCGAATTCAGGGGACAGAGATCAGCCTGTGACACCAGAAGCTGCTAGCAATGTTCACTCTGGACACCCTGTACACAGCACAGCTAAGGATCCAGCCTCCCCCAGCAGTCACCGCCTTCACGGCCAGGCTGCACACATCCTAAGCTGCCTGTGTGACTTTCAAGGGACAAGCACCGCGCAGCAGCCCTGCATTGACATGGATTGTGTGTGCTTAGCGATGGAGATTTCATCACTCAGACAAACGCTTCCTGACAAGAAGACCTGGGCCCGTTTATTTATCCGTGGAGGGAGAAAGTTAAATGTGTGATTTTCATGAACTTGCAGAGCATGTAAAACAGAAATCATCAGCGGGCTTGCAGGAGCTGCAGCCACCTGGAAGGGACCCCATGCCTCCCCACGGGAGGAGTGTAACTGTTTCCTGCACTAGGAAACTGTAGGCGGCTGTCACTGAATCCATCATTAGAGTCCCTATCCATGATTTACCCTTATGGCAGCTGAAGTTCCTTCCTGAGGAGAAGATGCAGGGTGTAAATCAAGTCTATTTCTCCTCCTAGGGTCCCAACAACAAACAGGTGCAATTCCACTAACCAGCCACGCTTTCATACGGAGCACAGGTTACTTACGAGGTTGTGAGTGCTACTGGAGAAAGCTACACTGGAAAGTCTTTCATCAGCAGGGATGTTGATTTCCCCACAGCCTCAGATGAAGCCTCTCTCACTTCGTCTTCTCGGGCCTATATACTTTAGCCCCTTCCTGGGGCCACATGGAATCACAGCATATTGCAAGTGGTAGAGAGATGCTAGATACTCAGGTAGCCATCGTGAAATCACTCCTACCTCTCTATTAGTGGATGTAAGCAGTCAAGAAGCCCAGATGGGATGATCTTCTGCATGTGGGATGGTGGTTGGTCTGCTTTGAGGATAGTTATGTAGAATACGCACCCAGCACAGACCTCATGACTGTGTCCCTCCATATGTCCTGTGTTAGGGTCTTCTCCTCTACTCCTTCACAAGAGAATGATGGTGGATATCCAGGCCAAATACCATTGCAGCATCTAAAAAAGCCCTGCTGTGTAGCTGGCTGGACCGGGGTAGACTCTACCAATTCTCCTTCTGTTTCTGGGTTAGTTGTCTAGAAGCCCACAGACTTGGCCATGGACATGTGCACTTGTTCCAAAGAACCTTCCAGCCACAAGGACTGGTTTATTAGGGTGAGTGCTTTTAGAGTGTCCTGTCTCTGGCCCTTAACCTGTCAAGGGATGTTGAGAGGGAAAGATCCTATCTCCTGGTCCGTGGGGTCCAGCCTTGACTTACCACTTCCACTGAGGAAGGCTAGACTTTCCTCATATTCGCTGTCCACTGGGCTGGAATGTAGGCATAGGAGACTGTCCCTGATCTCCTACAGAAGAGCCATGGTTTCCCAGGAGTGGAAGAGTAATGGGCCTTCCCCAGACACTGATAAATGTCTGTCCAACAGAAGCCCAGTGAAATGGCCTACAGGATTGCACAGGGACCCTGCTTGCCAGAGCCTGGCCTCATGGTCAGGAGACCCCAGGAGATGGTGGGAGTGTCTTCATTCTGGCTCGGACCTAATTTTATAATTCTCTCCAAGAAAGACATAGTCAGAGACAAAGACAAGGTAACAGAGTCAAAAAGAGAGAAAGATAGAGACAGAGGGAACTACAGACATGAAAACAGACGGACAGGGACAGCAGACAGACAGTGTCATGAGTCCTTTAAACAAATACAGAATGCGTAGTTGCTGGCTCATACTTCACACTTTGTCTCACACACTCCTGAGCTTTTGTTGTTTGGCTCATCTTTCGGCTTCCATATCCCATTCTGAAAGCTCAGATATGACACAGAGTTGACCCCATCCTGCTCTTGTTCTGCCCCTTCCTTATGGACACTGATGTCCTCACGACTGTGTGTTACAGAGGGCCATGTGTCATGTTTCCTGGAGGTACATTGTCCCTCTTCAGACAAATGATGGCTGAATATGGAGTCAGTGCAGCACGCAGCACTCTGGGCTGCATGTGTGAAAATCATTCATGAAGTAATGTCTCAATCACCCTGTGCCCCCTCCTGACCTTGGGTTCCCTAGGGTACTATGTATGCTGAGATAATGCTCAGAACCATTCAAGACTCCAAGACTCAGAGAAGAAAAGAGTGAACCACAACTCATAGCCCCACAGTGTACAGGAAGGAGGCTCCTCCCAACTTCAGTAGTATCACATCTGTCAGGGAGGAAATAAACCAAAGCTTAGGTCTTTTCATGGTTAGCCACACTGCCTTTCTGGCCTGCCATGCACCACGATGTGATGGCTATGTTTTGTTCCTACTCCTGGGCTCAGTGACGTGCTGTCCCTAAGCAGAATAAAGCAGTGCATTCAACCATAAGAACTGATAGACAATCAACCAACTAGTTTGCCCATCATGGCTTTTCTGTGCACAGAGTCCCCTCCCATTGCTGGCACAGAGTAGGGTTTCTGCAAAGGCACAGTTGAGCATGAGTTTGACAGGAGGGTGATGTCAAGGCTGGGAAGTACACTAAAGGTACCATGTGCCACGGAGATTCAAGCTTATAACCAGGAGATAGGAGAATCCTGCCTGAGAGATGGCGGTGTGGCGCCCTTGACAAGAACCCGAGCTCCTCTCCCCAGATGCCCAGATCATCGGTGCTAATGGAAATGTACAAGGCTGCCCCTTGTGCCCTGGAAAAATGACTATGGAAATGACAGGAAGTGAAGTGGTGGCATGTCCCTGAGAGCTGCTGGCTGCGAGACAATGGGACCCGTGTCTCATGCCAAGCTGGGCCTCAGTGGACAGAAAGTTGCTCATTTCTGGGAATATTGTTTGGGGAGATTCTTAAAAGGCAGGTCCTTGGGGACTGCGCTGCTGCCATGCTTCATGTGGCAGAATCCTGCTTTGCTCGGAAACACATGCTCATGCAAGCAGAACGTGCACATGAGTTCAAAACCATGAACTGGGCAGCCACCTGTGCTACTGCCTTCTTGCTGCTATCTGAGAAGCAGTGGAGGAGTGCCCTCCATGGCCAGTAAGATAGTAAAGACCCAGAAACTAGGGGTCCCTCCTGTATCAAATTGTCTTTCACAGACTGAATGAATCCATCCATCCATCCATCCATCCATCCATCCATCCATCATCCATCCATCCATGTTGCTAGAGACAAGCCTGCCCTACAATATACCCACACCTACGCACAACACACATTTCCATACACGCATGTTCACATTCACACATGCATACCCAGCATTTTGTCTGGAGACCCACACACATCCCACCAAGCCCCCTCTAGTTGGCATGCTGATGACATGTGGGGCACATACACTGATTGACACAGTGCCTGTCCCTACAGTTATAGCCACATGGCCATATGGCCACAGACAATATCCATGCACAGACTGAAAGCCACAAGCAAAAAGCTGAAAGCAAGCCTTCACACTCTGCCTACCAGCCCTCTTTTCACAGGTCCAAACTCCCTTTTGGAGACATAGACATACTTCAACCACATATCAGAAGCAAGACACATAGATGTAATAGGCACACACAGAACACTCTCATAACACCTCCTGTCAAAGGGACTTCAAACTAGTTATAGGGTCACAACCAGAGTGAACCAGCCACTCAGAGACAGGCGGCCTCCCGGGACCCCATGGGGTGTTGGTATGTCCCCTATTCTTCAGGCAGTGACAACACTCAAACCATTTGTGGGTCACTGGTGTTGGCAGATCTCCCAGGTCTGGGAGACACACTACGTTCTGGGCCAACTCAGCTCACGATGTTCTCTGTTGACTTTAAGCAGCTGTTATTAGCTCCTTGCTGCCTTAGCCCAGGGCCCTCTACAGGGGCCTGTGGGTGCTCAGTGGGCTCTGGTCAGAACTCACACAGCAGGAGAGGGGACAGTCACACTGTAGGCCTAAGGTGGAAGGTAAACCACAGTCAATGTGCTCTGTGTCCAGCTCTGCCTACTGAGAGGCCTAGAGCCAGCCCTGAGCTCTAACTCCATTTAAGGATGTAAGGACAGTGGCTTTCATTGTCAGATTAGGTTTCATAGCTCCTATCGGTGGTATCAAGGACAGGTCTGGAGCACCACAGACAGTTGCTGGGTTGAATTCTCCTGGAAGCAAGGCCTTCATCTGTCCTTCACAGTCCTACAAGCATATAAACCTAGGCGGAGAGAAATGGTAAGGACCAGCTATGCATTCAGGACAAGGGCTTGCTGTCCACAGCTCCACACCTGGTAAAAGCCAGGACCAGGAGTCAAGGCACAGACCTGTCACCCCAGTACCCAGAAGGCTGAAGCAGGAGGACTGTGAATTTCAGCCCAACCTGGACTCCATGAAGACACCCTCCAGAAAACCGCCACCGAACGAAAACTGACAAAACTACTGTGCCACAAAACACAGGTCAAGGATCATGTGGTCGGGGGACCCCAGCAGTCCTGAGATCCAAAGTGCTCAAAATTCTTCTCTTCCTCACAAGGACCAAGAGCACAAGGGGATGGAAGTGGGGTTCACCCAGTAGACGGTGCAGCTTGAATCCAAGGAACTAGCTCAGCCTTCCGCTACCACGCACTCGATCCACACTTATCGGAGCTGACAGCCACGCTGTTCCTGGCTCAGTCGATGAATATGCATGGAGACCGCAGACACGAGGCGAGGGACGTCGCAGTGGAGGCTTCTGGGGAACACTGTTCGTTTTGATGACACTGTTTAATTTGGATTTACCGGCCTCCTTTCGTCATCCCAGGGGCAGGCTTAGTAATCAACATCTATGTGATGTGCTTTGTGCCATAATTAAAGCTGCCGCCTAATTAGAAAAACTGTCCACCCCCAGACAAAAGGCATCCAAGGATGACACCAACTAGAAAGTGTGAGAAATCATTTGTGTGGGTGGTGTCGCCTGTGGGTGCCGGAACACACTCACATGTATGCACACACACACACACACACACACACACACACACACACACACACACATATCTCTGCAGCCCAGTTTCTGATGACCATGTTTGCTGGTCCTGGAGGCATGTTCTGGCCATGCTGGGAGGGTAAAGCCCTTGAAGAAATCATAGAAAGCTTTGGGGGAGCCTGGACTGAGCCTGTAATGGTCAGTTTTCCCACTTAGCTATCCTCACACACCTGTCACTAAGACCAGGTGTGAAAGTTTGCCGAGTAGGACAATGCTCAAAGGTGCTGACAAAACCGCCCGTGTGTTTGCTCTTCACCGGATGTCCTACTACAGGCTGCACACAGCAACCTAAACTTATGATTCATACAATAGCCATTTCTTGTCATGGTTCTGGGGTCACAGGGTTGGGACAGGAATTTGGAGACCTCTTCAAAGATTATAGATTGGGGGCTGTCATGTGGTATGGTCATATGAGGAATAAAGAGGATGTGAAGGGGCTGAGCCCCCAGGAGGTGTGGGTGTCTCTTTTAAGCAGCACCTCAGAGCCTGCCCACAGCACACTGACTATCCGCTTGCTCAGACGTACCACTTGTTCCTGTTTTACTTCTCAGCAGCTCCAACATGCTTGTGGTTCAGTCTCTCTGGGCTGTTGCCCATCCTGCCTGTGCTCTGATTGGCCGGGCCTGGCAAACATGCCTCACCTAGTATGCCTTCTGCCATACTTCATGGAACTAGACATGGGAAAAGGGGATCCACGGGCTGAGTGACGAAGTTCTGAATGCGCTTGTCCTTGATTCACTCTCTGGGAAGGGGAATGTCCGTCGGGGAGAATCCCATTGTGGGACTGTCCATTGGGGAGAGACCATCGTGGGAATGTCACTGTTCCTTGGCAAGACAAGTGGTGACACTTTGATGCCGGTGGACTGCCCAGGTCAGGATCTTACCCACATAGCCCTTTCTTACCTTCCCAACCCAGGTCAGCAGGCTGGGAGAAAGAATCTAACAGGGGCCCGCCAGGCTCTGTTAAAGCAGCTCATAAACCTTTGTGTAACCTCAAACTTAAAGGCAGCAGCTAGCTTCCTGGGTCTGTCTCAGGATGTAAATAATTCAACTTCTGAATTTCAGAAGATACCCAAAAATAAAAGGATCAAGCATGAAAAATACAGGTTATTTTGGGACTTAAAAAATAGCACAGCTACCAGGGTAATCCGAGAGGTGCAGTCTCCATTCCATGCTGGGAGGCTCACCCAGCCCAGGCACCATCCTGCAAGTGATTCAAGCACAGCCCCAGAAAACTGTTCCAGATTCTGGGCATTCACAGCCGGCTGGGACTCTGGGCTTTGGCCATCTTACTACCTTGGCTCATGCACAGAGCAAACTGGGGGTGAGGAATGAAGGACCTCAAAAGCAATTTGAAGATTGAGACTCAGGAACTTGGTAGATGGTGGGGTGGTCCCACCTTTCTTCTCCATCAGAGCACCCACTGCTCTGGTGAGGTACCTCCCTGAGCTTCTTGTTTCACCATCCTGGCTCCACCGTCCTTGGCAAGCTCCTAGTCCTTAGGTCTACTGGGCAGTAGAGCTACAAACAGACCTTCTCCGGTTCCAAGAACACTCTAGCAGATGCTGAGCCCTAAGCTCAGCTATCAGGAGTTGCAGAGTTTCTCTATTGAGGCTTTCTGTCCTGGTGGTCTGGGATGGAGTTGCTGTTGGCAACTCCAAGTCTTGGAATTCTAGATGCTGGGACTAGCTGGTTCTCATATCAAGATATTTGTTCAAGCTCAGCCCTGATCAGCCCGCTTGTGTGCTTTTGGAATGAGATAATAATCAGGGGCAAGAACCCAGTCCTGAGATACAAGCAAGGCCATAGCAATGAGCATCTTGGTGGTGAGAAACAAGATGGCCACACCCTCTGAAGGACTGCTGAAACCTTTCGGACACCGAAGGCTCACTGGGCAATAACAGCACTAGAACATCAGCGATAGCTGAAAACGCCATCGAGAACATACTTAGCAGGAACCAAGGCCACTAGCTCAGGTGTTTGAGTCCATCTGCATGCCTATGTGCACGTTTGTATACACAGCTACAGCTGGGCTCATAGAGATAGCCTAGCCACCTCTAGCCTGCTAGCCTCTAAGACCAAAGAAAAAGGGGACTGATCCTGTGTGAGGTGTGGGGCTCAAAAAGATGAACATAGCAGACAGTAGAGGGGCAAGAGAGACAGAGATAGGAAGGGGGCAGAGACAGGGAAAGAGACAGAGAGAAAAACAGAAAGAAATAGAGATAGAAACAGAAAGAGAGAGATGGGTAGACAGAGAGAGTCAGAGACATGGAGGGAGAGACAGAGAGACAGATAGGGAAAGAGACATGGAGAAGACATTGACAGAAAAAACAGAGAGACAGAGACAGGGAAAGAGAGATAGAGAGATAGAGATAGAAAAAAACAGAGATAGACAGGGAAGGAGAGAGACAGAGAGATAGAGAGACAGACAGAAAGAGATAGAGACAGATAGAGGCAGAGACAGGGAGGGAGAGAGAAGGGAAAGACAGAGAGACAGAAAGAAGCAGAGACATAGAGTCAGAGATAGGGAGGGAGAGACAGAGACAGGGAGAGTCAGATACAGGAAGAGAGGAAACAAGAGAGACAGAAACAGGGAGAGAGACAGCAAGAGAAAGAGACAATGAGAGAGACAGAAAGACAGAGACAGGAGGCACAGAGAGAGAGACAGAGACAGGAAGAAAGTCAGAGAGAGATAGAGAGACATACAGAAAGGAAGATTGAAGGAGACAGAAGAGAAACAGAGAGATGCAGAGACAGAGGGGTCAAGGGAGACAGAACCACAAAGAGACCGAGGGATGTTCTACAGCATCACTCCCCTGTACAGCAGAATCCCACCTCCAGTCCTCAGGGACTAAGGCCAGGCTGCTCACCTCTTGGGCCTGTAGTCAGGGATGGTCCTATCCAGGGAGATGCGGTCACTGAGCTGTGCATTGTACCCAAAGTCCTCGAACTTGCCCTCGGTCTCTTGGCTGTCATCTTGTAGAGTGGCAGCCACTCCTCCCTGGCCCAGGCCACCTGGCCCCTCCACCAGCCCAATGGGCTTTGCAAGGCCTAGAGAAGACAAGAAAAGACAGGTCAGGAGATCCTTGAAGTTGCTCCCAGCATCCCCACCCCCTGTGCCGTGTACCCTGGAATGAGACTGGCAGTGAGGTCAGAGACACAGTCTGGCAAGGTTATACAAGGGTGAACAAGGGAAGCATGAGCCAAGGCAGAGGGACTACTCTACAGTTCACCATGACGTCAAGAGTGAGTCTGTAATCAGTAAAGAGAGTCTGAGAGGCATTTGGGAAGTGAGGGACCCTATCAAAGCCTCCCAGTAATGAGGGCTATGGAGCCTGAAATACCCATCTTCTATAACCAGGAAAGGCTCCTAGCAGTGGCACAAGGACAGCAACCCAGTGACAAACCTCTGACCTACAATATGTCCTGCCTGAAAGATGTGCTGGGGTAATGGAGGTATAGAACTTGTAGGAGTGGCCAACCAATGACTGAGCTAAGCCGAGGCCTACACAAGGAGCCCACACTTGACACTGTGTGGATGGTCAGCCCAGAGACCCAGGATAGAACCAAGCATGACTGTCAAAAAAAAAAAAAAAAAAAAAAAAACCAATAGAATGTTTTTTCAATGATACTCTGCTATACTCATAGATTAGTGCCTAGCCCAATTGTCATCAGAGAGGCATTGTCCAGCACTTGAGAGGAGCAGATACAGAGAACCCCAACAAAACACTATGCAAAGCCAGGGGAAGAAGAGGGGGAAAAGGATTCTAGGAGCCAGAGGGGTCAAGGACATCATGAGAACATGACCCACAGAATCAACTAAGCAGGGCTCATAGAGGCTCACAGAGACTGAAATCACAGTCATGACCCTGGATGGTTCAGAGCTAGGTCCTCTGCATGTACACTGTGGTTGCATTGCTTGGTGTTCTTTTGGGATCCCTAATAGCAAGAGTGGGAGGTATCTCTGACTCTTTTTGCCTGCACTTAGGACCCTTCTCCTGCCGGGTTACCTCATCCATTCTTAATAGGAGGGTGTTTGCCTAGTCATACTGTAATTTGTTATGCTGTTTTGGTTGATACTCCTAGGAGGCCCCCCCCTCTTCCCCCAGCCCCATCTCTCTTCCTCCCTCCCTCCCTCCCTCTTTTGAAGGGAAACAGGAACAGTAGATTTGGATCTAAAGGAGAGGAGAGGTTGGGAGGGGGGACTGGGAAAATAAACATAGGTAGGAAGGAAAGAAGGAAGGAAGGAAGGAAGGAAGGAAGGAGGGAAGGAAGGAGGGAAGGAAGGGAGGGAGGGAAGGAGGAAGGAAGGAAGGAAGGAAGGAAGGAAGGAAGGAATGAGGGAAGGAAGGAAGGAAGGAGGGAAGGAAGGGAGGGAGGGAGGGAGGGAAGGAAGGAGGGAAGGAAAGAAGAAAGGTTCAGAGGATAAGGGTGCTACTGTGTGGAGTTCAACCCCTAGAAACCACACGGTATAAGGGGAGAAACGGCTCCTGAAAATTGTCCTCTGGGTTCCACCCACATGCTGTGGCATACATAAGCATGAACACACACACACAAAGAGACAGACACACACACACACACACTAAATAAGTAAATAAATAAATGTAATAAAATTTACAATAAAGAATAAAGTTAATTAATATATAAAATTTTAATATGTGGCTGGGTAGTAGTGGCACACACCCTTAATCCCAGCACCTAGGAGGCAGAGGCAGGCAGATCTGAGTTCAAGGCCAGCCTGGTCTACAGAGTGAGTTCCAGGACAGCCAGGGCTATAATATAGAAAGACCCTGTCTAAAAAAACTAAAAATAAATAAAAACAAGTGGTGAAAAGTAAACATATTGCAAAGAACTAAAATAAATTAAACTTTTAAATACAAAATCATCGTTTGTGCCCTGGGCATGGGTAGTGCTTGTCTTTGAGACCAATTGCAAATTGCTGCCGTATATTGTTCCAACCGGAGGACACCGGTGGTAACTCAGGAAACAAGGCATTAGAGAAGAGAAGCCAGGGACTCTTCAGAGAGCTAAGACAGAAGCCTGCTCTGCTCCAAGCCTTAGATGGGGCAGTGGCTGTGGAACCTGGGGACCCCAGCTACGGAGGTTCTCAACAGTCACTGGGGTCATAACACTGGACGTGACTCCATCTTCGGAGTTTCCATCCTAGAGGAGCTGTTGTCCATGGCAACAACTACACAAGAGACCCTTTGCTCTCCTTGGTCCACCAAGGTCCTCTAGGTCCAGCTGGGTAATGTGAGGCATCAACCGCCACACTCCAAATAGCCAGCAGGGGAGTGGAGGCTCTTGTTCCTAAATCTCTGTGTTCTGTAACATTCCATTTAATTTTTTTCTTATTTTACAGAATTATTTATTTATTTAATATATGTGAGTACACTGTCACTGTCTTCAGACACACCAGAAGAAGGAATCAGGTCTCATTACAGATGGTTATGTGGTTGCTGGGGATTTGAACTCAGGGTCCTTTGGAAGAACAGTCAGTGCTCTTTAACTGCTGAGCCATCTCTCCAGCCCCAATATCCCATTTTAATTGTTCAAACATAGAGCTGGTGTTTGTATAGGACTGGAGGGTATGCACTGAATATAAAACAGAAAAATCATGAGACATATCACTTCACCTGCTTGGTTTTTTTTATTCACTTGCCTTTTTTTTTTTTTTTTTTTAATCTTAGTACTGCAACATATCTAAAAACCATGCTGTAGACATGTTGTCTCCTGTAGCCCAGGCTGGTCTAGAGTTCACTGTGTCATCCCTGCAGAACCCCTCCTGCCTTACCACCACATATGGCAAAATCCTACTATTTTTAAACACGGTACACTTTGTGCCTTTCATTAAGACAGGCTTCCCACAGGGCAGACACACAGTAGCCTCCAAGCTGGCAAGAGAGCAGCCCTGATACCTTCTGAGTACTTGTCCTCAGAGCCTGCTGCCTGGCTGACGTGTGGCTGGGGGCTGTCCAGGGGTGCTAGGACCCAGCTTTGTAAAAGCAAAATATCCACTTGATGAACTGTTCAGTCAATCCAGAAAACACCACTTGTGCTCACTTCCTGCAACCCCACCCTTGGAAGCACTTGGCTCTCTGTGGGGTGGCCTGCTACATTCTTTCCACACCAGCAGTATATGAACACTGTAGCAGCAAGTATATGAACATTGTAGCGGCAAGTATGTGAACATTGTAGCCCTCATAGCCGGATGGATCTGGTTCCTGCTTTGTGAGCCAGAGACAAGTCCCAGGGCTCCTCAGACTGAAAAATGAGTGGAGTCTGTTTCCACCTCCGCCTACATCCCCTCCCCTGCGCCTGCCTTCCCCCGATTTTTCTCAGCTCTGTTTTATTTTTAGTGATTCTGGTGGTTGCCCTGTGACTTCAAGAAGAGTATTGAATGCTCTATCTCCGGGAATGTCAACTTTTGCCATGTCCCTCGATGCCTAACATGTAAAATGAGGGACATATGGCTTCTTGCCCACAGCACCACAGTGTCCCCCAAGGTTGTCTCCAGCAGCCCTTCTATGCTGTGCAGAAGCAGGAAAAATCCCATGAGATTTTAAAACAAGATATGGATCAGTATTTATCCTGTGAAGTTATGTGAACAGAACTCGCTCCAGAATCCACCTGGATCAAAATGTAATAATTCCATCACAAACCAATCTCAGGCCACATAATGAATTTTCAAATATCAAGGCAATATTTCTTCCTTCCTTCTTTTTTTTCTCTCTTTCTTTCTCTCTTTCTTTCTTTGTCTCCTTCTTTCTTTCTTTCTTTCTTTCTTTCTTTCTCCCTCTCCCCTTCTCTTTCCTTTGAGACAGGGTCTCTCTATGAAGTATTAGCTGTCCTGGAATCGACCCTGTAGACCAGTCTAGCCTCAAACTCACCAAGACCCACATGCCTTTTCCTTCCACATTCTGGGGGTAAAGGCATGGGCCAGCACTGCTTAGCTGGCAATATTGATTTCTATTGCCTGTGCTCTAAATTTCCAGAACCACATGTACTTTGGTTGTTTTATATTAGGTCAAGACCATCTTGCTCTAGCATGGGCATGTAAGTGTGGTAGTGACAGTATTGTATGTCTGCAGACATATCCATTCCCTCATTCTCTACAGCACCTCTAGGAGGTCATAGGGGCATTTCCATCTGCAGAAGAGGAAACTGAGGCTCAGAGTCAGGTGACACCTGAGTTTGTGGTGTTAGGGAGCACATGACCAGAAACAGCTGGTCTCCATGCTGTATCTCAGGCCTGTTAATGAGGTGATTGTGAGGTAGACTCCAGCCTGTCTCACTGGAGAGCGGGGACCATGAGCAGTGTTCAGCACCCAGGGACTTTTACCTCCTACATCATTTGTATTGTCTTTCTTAGACACCATCCTTGGTTTCTTATGCTCAGCCTGGGTAAGGCTCTCCAATTTTGTGATTTCCACGTCTCTTTAGATGCTCAGGAACCTCTACTGTGAAATGACAAAGTGGAGTCCTGGTGGCTCTGCTGGTCCAGGCCTGGCCCCCAACTTCCTTCCTACATATGACCCCACTGAATACACTACACATGTGGAAGTCTTGTATATCAGTTGTCTTTACCACTGCTGGGATAAAACACCTAACAAAGGGATGTAAGGAAGGACAAATTGGGGCCGGAACATGAGGCAGCTGGGCATTCTGCATGCACAGTCAGGAAGTAGGGAGATGAGCATGCTGGCACTCAGCTTGACCTCTCCTTTTGGTTCAGTCCAGGACCCCAGCCCATGAAATGTAATCACCTATTCTGGGCGAGCCTTCCCGTCTTAAATAACCTAACCTAGAGACTCTTTCAAACACGGAGCTTTTGTCTCCTAGGTAACTCTAGATCAGCCTGAGTTCACAATCAGCACTATCACACCTTGTTTTCAAAGTGTGCCCAAGGGCCGCAGGAGAAGTTCAGGGTGGTACACGTCTATCAGTCCTTAAGGACACACCTGTTTCTCGACATTCTCTAGGTTTCTGTGGAGCCCCAAAAGAGAATATGGGACATGAATGCTATTTGGGGGGGGGGAGATTCACATGTGGGTTCCACACAGACTTGCTTCTGAGGTGCACTGGGTTAGGGGCTGCCAGTGGAGAGGGGTTAGCACAGGCAAAGCAAAACTCCAGAACCAGCCTTGGAGTGGGGCCTGAAATCAGAGCTTCCTGCCTGTGGCTCAGTCCCCCTCACAGTTCTCTGGAGCTGGAATCTGTACCAGCAACACTGACTGAAAACTCCAGACTGGATTTGCCTTTAAGGAAAGGCCAATCTGCCGTCAGATCCTGGCCCCTAACCTTTCTTCACTTCCCAGATTTTACTTCACAAAGACTTTTTTCTGTAAAGAGATGTTTGATCTCACCAGGAAACAGGGGCAAACCTGGAAGGGCACCAAGATGGCCTCTTGGTGATAGAAATGTCATGAGGCCTGTTTTACCAAGTTAACTGTCTGTAGGGCTGCCCATACTCTGAGGCTCTGCCAAAAAACATGCTGAGCTGAGAAGCCCCTTCTACTCGGACTGTGGAACTTCTGGGCAGCAGCTGTGGGTTTTCCCTGTCTTCACTGTAGGCCAAGCTCCAGACACCATACAGACTGGGTGGGAGGTGCGTGGTTCTGAGTAGGTGCTGCTGTTTCATTCTTTCCTGGTTCTCAGGATCCCCAGTTCCAAGGGGGCAGAACAAGTATTATACCCACTAGACACACAAGATCAGACTACAGACCCTACTGACTGCATCCTCCAAATATGTGTAAGGTCAATGTGCTTAAATTCTCATTTCAAGAGTCATGAATGGAGCCCAGTTTGGAAATAGTTGTGATTAGAGTAAAATGAAGTCACACTGGGTGAGGCTGGACCCCAAGTCTAGCATAGCTGGTGTCCTCAGAACTGGGGAATCTGGATGTCTACTCACAGGGAAGACCATCTGTGTACAAGGCAGAGAGAGTTGATGCCACAAGACAGGGATACCTGAAACTTCCAACGGCTGGACGGGGTGGAAAGGGTTTCCCTGGAACTGTGAGAAGTGAAACCTACAGACTCCTTGACTTCAGAGCTTGTTGTTATAGCTGGTCTGTGGTGTTTCCTGCACAGTCCCAGCCTGCACCACCTACTCAGACCTGACCAAGGCCCACTGGCATCTGGGACAGGAGATCCTGATATGTGTGGACTGTGCTTCACAAAGGGTGACCCAGTGTGTGTCCATCCCAGGGAGCTGAGATGTGAGAAAAGGGAGACATGGTTTACAATAGCACAGCAGTTCCAGGAGAAGCTAGGATGAAGTGCTTTCTAGTTTCTGGTCCAGAAATCGCCCCTAGCTGAACGATACTGTAGCATGTGTTATGTCCTCCAAGTCATGTGACTCTAAGAACAATGGGAAATGTACACTCCTTAGCTCAGTTTAAAACATCTTCTCATCTTTCCTAGAAGACGGAAACCAACATCCTGTCCATATGACAGCTCATATGTCCACATGAGGCAGTCTAACAGCCGGCCTCCCACGCTCAATCCAAGGTCACCCTCCAAGGATCTGGAGCCCTGCAGAAAAGATGGAGCCACTCAGGGCCCAGGATCATCATATAACCCAGCCAGTCACTCAATATTGAGCACAGATGTGCTCAATAGAAAACAGAAAGTCAATAGTTAACCTATCAACCAAAAGCATTGTCTTTAATCCCACCAGGCCAGTGAAGGAGAGATAACCGATAAAGGTCAGCTTTTTGGTGAACACTCTTGAGGGATTATCACCACATTGCCTTCACATTGGCAGGGAGACCATGAATGCAGAATCATTCAAGGGTCTCATCTCAGAGACAAAATCAATATACACGGCTTAGTGCCCTACATTATTTTTGTAAGATTATGACCATGGGGGACATAGGGGACAGATCAAGTTCACATTTGCCCTCCTCACTCTACTTTAACACTCACTTCCCTGCTACTGAAGATTCCTTTAAAAGTTCAGTTGGATATCGATAGGGATTAAAAACCCAGTGTGGAACAGCATCTCTTATTTCTTTGTCCATTTGTCAAAATGACCATGAAGAGGGACTAGAGAAATGACCAAAAGCATTTGCTTCTAGGGAACCAAAGTTTGGTTCTGATGGCCTCCTGTGGACCCGTGTGCACATGGCGTTCATTCATGCTCCTGTACACAAACACACACACACATGCACACATGCATGCCTGCACACATGAATTATGTGTAGCCCCATACCAATGGGCAGGCACATGCTGTCATCAGGAAACTCGGCAGGGGCAGGAAACCAAGTGTGGTGCAAACCATGGTAACCGTGAGCACCAGCAGTGGGGTCCAGCTGTGATTGGCTGCTCCACACCTGGAGTCAGTACAGGGAGAAGAGTATTGTGGGGCAAGGCATGCTGGGAAGAGATCAGGAAAGACCCTGAAAGGTTGGTATGGGAGTTATAATGGGGCGGGGGAGCTTAATCCTCAGTGTAATCCAAAGCTACAAATGGGTCTGTGCCGGGCACTGGGGGTGACTGTTCAGTCTCACACATGGGGAAACTACTGAGGTAAGCATGGTGGGGACTCAGGGACAGGGCAGGGAGCAGGTGAGAAAAGCAGGCTGAGCATGTTGGGGACTCAGGGACGGTGCAGGGAGCAGGTGAGAAAAGCAGGCTTTCTGTTCTAGGGAGAGGGGAGAGAGTAGGTGCAGGGAGAGCTAGACACAGGAATAAGAAGTTTGGTTTTTCTCCCCAAACCCCTGGGAGGCAGCAGCTGGAAGGCAAAGGAGCTTAGAGTTGAGCTTAACATTTAACAGGTCTTAACAGTTAAGACCTGGCTGCACGGAGGAGCAGCTCTGCTTAGGACAGAGGACATTCAGAGCCACCATAAAAGTGACTACAGCAAACATAGGATCCATTTGGAAGGTTGTTTTCTCATCTTAATTCCTGTTCCATTAATTTCTGTTTATTGTCTCCCTCTTTCCAATTTATTTAACCACTGTGTGCTTTCCTCAAGACCTGAGGTAATACAGTTTGACCTTACTTGTTTCCCAGTATATTACTATAAACCATAAAGTTAAATACAGACCAGGCTGAACCTAACAATTCTTAAATCATTTGGTTTCTGAGTCTTTTATGATGTTCAGTGTCCTACCCGTTCTAGTTCACAGAACACATAAGGTTAGAGCTTTATGTGAGCATATGTAACTTGCTGGCGTCTCTTTTCTACAGAGTCTACCTTCCATGTGTCCAGCAGAAAACGTGATGTACACGGTGGGCTGCACTTGGGGCTTGCCTGTGGTCTGGTGCAGGCTCAAATTTTGTTTTGTTTTGAGATAATGTCTCTCTGCATACCCTTGGCTGTCCTGGAACTCACTATGTAGACCAGGCTAGCCTCCAATTCACAGAGATTCACCTGCCTTTGCCTCCCAAATGTTTGGTTCAAAGGAATGTGCCACTATACCTGGCTCGGGCTTATTCTAATTAAAAAACTTTTTTTACATTATTGCATATATACATACATGTACATGTCACAGCACATGTGTGAAAGACAGGATAATTTTCAGGAGTGGGTTATATCCTTCCACCACGTGGGTTCTGGGTATCAAACTCAAGCTTTAGACTTGACAGCAATTCTTTTGACCCTCTGAGCCATCTAGTTGGCCCTGCCAACTCAGGTCTTGAGAACAGTCTGTGCATCACCTAAGAAAGCAGGATGTTTGATCCGACAGAGCTGAGAGGCCTCCCCTCGCTCAGTTTCCCAAGATGCTCCATTTCTTCTTAGTTCTTTCAATGTTTTCCCTTATGGGGACATGGGAGGACACTGAAGCACTTCCCTGGTGAGTCATCCGTCACCTTGGTTTTTACTGTTAGAAACACCTGTGTTGCACTCCTCTGGCATGCTGCTTTTAATGATAGCTCCTGAGTTTCCTGCAGGCACACTTGCCTCTTACCGCCAATGATCACCATCTCTGCTCTCCTCAATACCTCAGATCCTATGTGATGATGACGGATAGACTTTGTGTTCTTAGAGTGGCCCTTGTCCTAAATGTGGCTCAAACAGCCAGGTGCTGCAGACCTGTCCCAAGCTTGCCTGGTTTATTTTCCAAGCCCATCTCCCAGTCTTCTCTTCAGGGGTCTGTCTCTTTCTGCTCTCAGGACATAGTAGGATGCTGTTGCCTTTCCAGGTGCCCTCCCCCATCCCATCCACACAATGCCTTTCCTCTTCCTCAACATAATTGGCCCAGGCTATCTTCTCAAGAACATCTTCCAGGTCTACATCTTTTCTTCAGCAGCATCTAGTTCCTTTGTAACTTTGTAATCTTCCATTTTAATGGCAACAATGTACTTCAAATTTGGAAGTTTGTATATATTTGTCTTTACTTTTCTTTTCAAATTGTTGAAACAAGGCTCAGTAGTCTGGGCTGACCTCAAATTTGCAACCCACTTGCTACTACACCAGTGTTACTACATATTTTTCTAACCTATACTTTCTTGTTTTACAATATAATCTCCTTATAATTTTCATCCCTGTTCTCTTTTAAGTACTTCACAGAGAACAGCTGATTGTCTCTCAAAACATCCATCATCCCTGTCCTAGGTGTGTCTCTCGGCCACACCCATCAGTTCTCAGGAGTGGTTAGCTCCTCTTTCACTACAAGGTTTGTCAATTTCCATGTGAAATGATCCTCAGAGGGGGCCTTTTGATCTGGGAAGATTCTGATGGTCCACAGTACAGAGGGAAATGTCTAGAGCACTCCCACACTGGCTAGGAAGCACCAGACAGAGCTAGCCCTCCCCTTTGAGTAATCAGTCAGGGCCATGCATATGAGTCAAACGACCCTGGTTCCTTCCTCAGAAGGCCAATTTCCCAGGATGACCTGGAATCACCCTGCCACTGAGGTGGGGCTCACCTCAGCCCCATTGGAGTCTTGTCAGACATCTATCTATATATGAAACTAGTTCCCTTGTTGGGCATCAAGAAGTCTCTGTGGCTTTGGCCAAATGTTGATAAGAGGCACAGGTTTTAAAAGTAAGTGTTGGGAATACTCACTACAGACTAGCAATGAGGGAAGCAGAAACCAGGCTTACCTGGCTGACCTCTTGGGCTCCAGATAAGTGATGTCTGTCTGAGGCTCAAGAGTCCAGGGGAGAGGTGAACAAAGGGCTATTATAGGAGAAGATAGCAGAGTAGCAGATACAGGTGTGGCTTTGAGACAGGGCGTTTCTCCACAAATTCCTCAGATTATGACAAAGAGCCACAAGGAAGGTTCTAGTCCAGAAGAAGGAGGATGGGGATAGCATCTCACACTGGTTCTGGAAATAGGGTCTCAGGGTCAGTGGCATCCAGTCACCTGGGAGTGTGAGAGGAAGGCCCAAGTACCACAGCCCAGCACACTAAGTCAGAGGACGCAGAGCCAGGTGGAGACATGGCTCAGCAGTTAAGAACATTTGCTCCTCTTAGAGAAGAGCCAGGTTCTGTTTGGAGCACCCACATAGCAGCTCATAATTGCCTGCAACTCCAGTTCCAGGGAATCCAGTGTCTTTTTCTGGCCTCTGCAGGCACAAGTTATACATATGGTGCACACATATACATGCAGGGAAACACATGTGAGAATAAAAAAAAGGGGGGGGGGCAGGGCTTAGGCCCTGAACAGCACACAGCTAACATAGAAGACTGCTGCTCTAGGTCCCTGAACCACTGACTGACCTCACCCAGGAGTCTGAAAAGCACTAGTTAGAATCTAAAAACCAGCACCCAGCCCCTCCTCAGAGCTGCACCTGACTCGTCAGGGCGGGAGTTGGGGGGATGGGGTCGGGAACGACAGGATCCTCAATGTTGTACTCCTCCTGTCTCAGCTTCCAACTGTTGGGATTACGGAGGCCTGCCACTGTACCCAGCTGGTTTCTGGAATCCTTAACAACCCCCAGATCATTCTCATAAGTGAATGGGTGCTCTGGTTCTGGCCTTCAGGTATCACTGAATCTCAGGTGTCACCTCCTAGCAGGTGAATTAGAGCTGGACCAACTTGGCAGAGGTGAAACCAGGACTCCTAGGGCTGGGGAACAGTTCAGTGTTTGGGTACAAATAGATATCAGCTGGTCCTGGCTATGGGGAGCAAGTATCCAGAGCAAAGGCCAAGAGCTGGAGGAACCACACATTTGTACCTCTACCCGTCCCCATGGAGGCAGGTCACATGACAACAGGAGCAAGCTACTCCATGCCACTGCTCTAGCCCAGGGCCCAGGCCCTCGTCTGGTTTGGGGCAGTGGTCTGACTTGCAAGTGGCAAGCAGCCTTAGCATGAAACTCACGCAAGCTACCTCCCCATCCAATCCAATGGCAACAGAGCCACCGAAGGCAATGGCTCGGTGATGTGCAAAGCTAGCAGTAATCCCACCTTTCTAGAATAATACTTCAAAGTTCTTGTCCTGTGACCTGGGGCAGGGAACACACCCCTCTAATTATCATGAGATCACCGTGGGTGGAGCTGTTGCCAGAGGGTGGGTGTGAGGTTGTTTAACACAAGGAGGTGACTCAGTTTGAAAGCAGGGTGGCAGGCAAGGGTGACTCAGGAGTTGTTATGATTTGGATCCATTTCCACACATCCCTTCAAACTGCACTCTGAGGACAATCATGGCAGAAGTCCCAGGATAAACATGCCATTCACTGTGGTGCTGAGAGCTACAGACGACGGTAAGGGCTGGGGTTGACGGCTACACCGCCAGCCAGAATTGGGACCAAGAGTTCCAGGTCATCTAAGATTTCCAGAGAAGCATCAA
The DNA here is from genome assembly GCF_963924665.1 of Micromys minutus. NCBI lineage: Eukaryota > Metazoa > Chordata > Mammalia > Rodentia > Muridae > Micromys > Micromys minutus. The sequence continues at coordinate 36,257,320 of NC_137964.1, forward strand.
TACATAGGTTCCTACCATTGACATGGTTTTGGAAGAAATAGTTAAAAGACAAACATAAAAAGTCTGTGTGCCAGGCTGGGTTTTGGCTGGCTAAGTACTGGACACTAGGAAGCTGGCGTGGCTGTATCCAGTCTGTGAGAGTGACTAAGTCCAGCAGATTGAGATGAGACACGTTTCATGAGGGATGGCGTGGAGGCTGAATGCAGCCATAGGTAGTATACAAAATGGGTGTTATAACCAGGCAGTCCCTATAGCAACACCGCCAGGAATCGTGGATGCTGGGGTGGTGGTGGATTTCTCAAGAATACGAGTGGCAGGGAGACACCAGCCCCAGTGTCTGCACAGGCAGTGCAGCCTCCGGACACCTAGGTTTTGGTTCAGTGACACCCACTCTGGACTTCTACAATCCAGACCATCATTTGTGGTGACTTCTTCCCACAGGCCCAAGAAGAGAGTCAGGCAAAAACTCAGTGTTTAGACCCCGGATGCTAATGTCTACTGTCCTTCCCATGGGACCCTTGGACTTTGAGGCCCCTGGAGATAGCTGCAGTGGGGTTGGGGTGTACGGGAGCTGAGCACTCCCTGTGGGCCTGGACTGGAAGAGATGGTGGCTGCAGCCTACACAGCAGCCAAAGGTATGCTACAACCTGTTGCTTCTCTGTTTCTGTCAAGTGGGTCTGTGCACGAGAGCAGTGAGCCAGAGTAGCAACCAACTCTGCAGGGAGTGGTGAGGACAGGAAGCAGTGTTTCAGGCCTATCCACCAGGCCCATGCATATCTTTGCTGCAGAGGCTGCTTAGAAATCTGGCTGCTGCGATTATTCAAGGCCTGGAGATTCTCAGTTTAAGTATGGACATTCGGCCTCTTCAGGGGACACAAATTTGGACACATAGATCTGCTTCCCGCAGGGTAGGGATGGGCTCTTATGAGGACTGTCTGTGCCCACCGTAAGCAGCTCCCAGAAGCTGCCTGAGGGCCCAAACTGTACCTTAGACTGTGGATATATCCCTTGAAGACTGCAAATGGGGCCTTGTCTGCAAAAGGGGTTGTTGTTGGCACTGTTAAGTGTGAATGTGGAGATGAAAGGGGTCTGGGTTGAGAAGTCCTAAATCCAGTAGGCAGTATCCTCATGACAGGCACAGCAAGTAGGCAGAGAAACGATGGCAAGTCTAGGTCACTGGATGTCTAGAACCATCAAGAGAAAGGTCAAGGGAGGCAAAGCTACCTGTGCCTCCACGTTGGAACCTTCAGACTTGTCATTTGTTACACCAACCCCAGGAAATAAGAAATTAAAGACAGAAGGGAAGTAACAGTGGAGGACCTGTAGTGAGGTCTGGCATCCACTGCTTCCTGCAGAGCCACTGTTTGCTTCAGGGAGAATGGTTTGAATGGCCCTGGTGAGTCACCTCCATGAGGGCCATGCAGGCTGGAATGAGTCTGAACCTAGGCTGTCCTCAGTATTCAAATTGGACCCGATGAATGCCACTCTGAGAGACATACCTAAGGGGCATGTCCATCCCCATAACATGTGAGCTTTGCTTTTTATCTAGTCCTGGGCCTCTTTCCTGCTTGGAACTAGGACTCAATTTCTGGGGCAAGAGTAGCCATGGTGTCAGCATCAAATGATGTCAGCATCAAATGATGTCAGCATCAAATGATGTCAGCATCAAATGATGTCAGCATCAAGTGCAATGCCACATGGCAGGGCTTCAGAGAGTGTTGGATCTGAAAGATTTCCACCATCCCCGTGGATCCCGTGTGCCACAGAAAACCCACAGTGCAGGTGTTCTCTTTAGCTGTGCTTTGGAAGCATGCAGAGACAAAGAACCCAAGCCTCTGATAATCAGACTGAATTCTCTCCCATGCAAGAAAGACAAGATCTCAGCACAGGAAAATCCACACTGCCAACTTATCAATGGCCCTGCCAAGAAGAACTCCACTAGCGTCTCCTGGCTAGGCAAGAGCCCCCGCAGGAACGGAAGGGCTGCCAGCTCCCAGAAAACTTCTCTGTCTCCCCCCTCACCCCCCGCCACAGTGGCAGTTCACACACGCCCAGCCCACCTCTTCCGCACAGAGTACCTGGGCTCGTGGGCGGCTGTGATTTTCGACTTGGAAGGCAGTGTGGCTCTGGAGCTCCCTGCTTCCCTTTGAGTCACCACCGGCTTTCCATCTGTCACCACAGCATCAGCCAGCATTCTGAGACAGGAAACAGCCCTGAGGTCCCAGGCTGCCAGCCACAAATCCATTGCAGAGGAAGAAGCAGAGGGAAAGGCCTCTGGGAAGAAGGGTGTTTGGCCTTGAAGGTGAAGGTGCTGGATATGACAACCAGGTCCTAGGGTCAGCTTTCCCTAGCTGGAGTCTTAGCCTGCCATGACAACTAGGGTTCCCAATAGCCCAGAGAACAGACTCACTGTTACCCAAAGCATCAGGAGGTCAGAAAAAACCGTGCTCACTGAAAACAGCCAAGAATGTAACAGTCAGCAGAACCAACTTCTAAAAAGCAATAAGCGGGGCTAGGATAGATTGCTCCATGGTGAGGAGCATTAACTGCCCTTCCAGAGAACCCAGGTTTGATTCCCAGAACCTACATGGCAGCTCAAAACCATCTATAATTCCAGTCCCAAAGGGTATGACACCACTTTCTGGGCACCCTGGACCTGGGCACACACACAATACATAGATTTACATGCAGGCCAAGCACCTATACACATAAAATAAATACATTTTAAAACATAATAAACACTCAATGAAGAGGTAAGAAGTATATGAGCCAGAGAGAGGGCCAGCAGAGCAGGAGTGTGAGACAGGACAGCTGGGTAGCACTTGTTCCTTGCCCTGATGGGGGCTCCCAATGCTACAAATCTGACATTGCAGGTGGAAGAAATCAGCAGGGTTATTTAATCTCTCTATAGCAGGCGAGCATGAAACCCGTGTGCCCCACCATATAAGGACACGGTTTGGGCCTGAACGTTCATGAGGGTAGACTAAAGGACCGAGCCCAGAGAACCAGCCTTGGTCCCCTTCAAGGGAATCTCTCCATTCACACTGCAAAGCTTGCAGATCAGACTGCACCACAACAGCCAGAGCCCGTACAAAAAGGCACAAAGACAGACCTGCGAGTGCACGTCACAGAGCAGTGGAGGCTGGCTTCAGACACCAGTCCTTAGTTTCCCTTTGGTCCCAAAAGTACCAGCTGTCTCCACCTTTGTCTAACAAGCAAAACCTCACCATCTGCAGGAGGAAATGGTCACTGTTACCTGCCAGGGTCTATCAAAGCCTCCCCCATGATTCTGAGATGTTTGCTGCCAATCTTGTGGAGTATATAGATGGGAACAAGAAGAGTGGGGACAAAGAGAACACCACTCCAGCCCCCCTTGCTCCTCTGTCTCATTCTAGAAATGCAAACTGATTTAACGTGCCTGGCTAATTCATTTCGATGACCACAGAATCTGGATAATAATGGCCGCCCCTGGTTTGCCTCTGTGGATGATGTCTCTCACACAACTTCTATTCCATCCACTCTCTTCAAATATAACAGTTCTTTTCATTATGGTTAGTTGAGTCTTTTAAGATTCCCTGGGGACCCACACCAATAACAGGTTGTAAATAGCATAGACCAATGTCCTTAAATGATGAGGTCACTAACATTTTGCAGGCTCTGGCAGTAACAGGAAGGTGCCCTTGGAGGCTGTTATCTGATAAATCCTCCCATGGAGTTCCTAGAAAGCAACTGAGAGCACAGAAGGCAAGATGGGGTGAATTGGAGTTTCTAGAACTTGGGGCTTCATAGCTCTTCCCTATACAGTAAACCCACAATGGCTAAACAGCCTCAATGCATAGCAACCAGTGCCCACAAACCCAGGCTGCATCTAAGGATCATTGACAGTAAGGACAGGGCAGTCTAGAGTGACCTCAACAGTAACACCTGAGTTAAGTGAGGGTGGAAATCACAACACAGAGATCCATCCACATATTCATCCATCCATTCATCCTCCCACCCACACCCATCTACTTGCTCATCTGTCTGTTTGTCCATCTGTCCATCCTTCTATCACCTCTGTAGTCATCCAAATGTCCCACCAAACAATATTTATCTACTGCATGACTGGCATCCTACCCATTTATCCACATCCTCCCTCATCTTAACTGTTCCTTCCACGTCTTCATTAACATTTCTGAGAACCAGCTTGGCTTCATCACGCCCTCCACAGGCATCTGACGTAATCCCCGTGATCCTATGACAGGGACTGATAACTTACATTTCATAAGTGTGGAAACCAAGGTTCAAAGAGAAACAATGACTTCCCATTGGAATTGGTGCCCAGACAGATCCATCCAACACCAAATGTGTAGCTTGAATGCCTCCCCTCCATGAAACCATCTGACTTGTCATTAAACCATTCCTTCCTTGTACCCCTGTGGGTTTTCACACCCTGATAGCACACTATCCTAGATAGTAGTGACACTTGCTACTGCCTCCCATACCTGAGTGGAGACTCTCAGAGAAAGCCAGGGTGCAGAGCTCAGCATTGCTCTTGGACTTAGAGCACACACAGGGCTTACACCCACCACCTCCTCCCCAGCTTCCTGTGGAAGCACAAGACTCATGACTTTTAGTTACATGCATCAGAGAAGAACTGCACTGGGCTGGAGAGACGAGTCGGTGGCTAAGTGCACTGGTTGTTCTTGCAGAGGACCTGGGTCTAGTTTCAAGCACCAATGCAGTTTCTAGCTCACAACTCTCTGTAACTCCAGTTCCAGGGGGATTTGATGCCCTCTTCTGGCTTCTATAGGCACTGCACACATTTGTTGCACATACACATAAAATAAAAATAAATGAATCTTTTAAAAAATAATCTTTAAAAACACAACAGCTGATCCCTATGAAGTTGGGTGAGAAGATCAAGTGGACAGTGCAGGGCAGAAATGACAGAACTGAGGAAATGGTGACCAGAAATGGGAAACACCTCACTCCAGGCATTGCTCCCAAAGTTTTCCATTCTTCCAGAGGTGAGCACCTACACTCTCATTCAGAGGAAGACACTGAGGAAAAAAGGCATCAGGCGTGTGACTGAGGCTGTATTAGCAAGGGTTGGGGCCAGCCCAGCTCTTCAACCTGCTTGAGTCATGCACTCCCCTCCTGCCAATCAAGACCATCTCTGTGTGCCCAGCAACTGCCTAGTGCTTCAGAACTGGTGTGCAAACAGGCATTTCCCACAGCCTTCTCAGAAAGTGTGATAACTCTGCTTACATAAGGCAGTCCTTGCCTATGATCCTCTTACTTAAGAATAAAATCAAGACCCGCTTGGTTTTAGACTGGGGCATACGCAGAGTAACTGGCTGAGCCATATGTTCAAACAAAACCAGTTACAGGATGGCAAGACGACTCAGTGGTAAAGGCATTTGCTGTTAAGCCTGACCTGAGTTTGATCCCCAGAACCCAGATGGTAAAAGGAGAGAATTATCCCTCAGGTTGTCCTCTGACCTCCGTGTGTGCACAGAAGGGACCACATGCATGTGCCTGTACACATATATATGCAATAAATATAATTTTTAAGATAACAAAAATTTAAAACTTCCTTCTTACCATGAGAAGTGGAAGATATGACACCTATCCCTGATCCAAATGAGTCATGTCTCCTTGGCCAAGCTCAGTGAGGTATGGAGGTCATGCCTGGGTTCAAATCCCACCTCTGCCATCACTGAGCTGTGAGGTTTCTTGGGTCCTGGTATCCTTTGGGCAAAGTCTTTAAAGAACCAGTGCCATCACAGGTGTGTGTAGGACCAAGAGTGAAAACACACATCTCTGTGTTTACGGTAGCTCGGTTTTATTTTGTGTGTGTGCCCTCTATTATTAACCTTAATCCTGAGGCCTCACTCAGAACTGAGAGGACTTGGGACATATGAAGTAAGTAGGCTGGTCTGACCCTAAGACTTTCTCCGAGATGCTAGTACTCACCAGTGAGGATGATGGGAATGGTGTCAAAGAGAGTCATACTAACCCTGCAATCTATCTGCTCAGTGAATCATTGCTTCCATTTGTCTCTCCATCTCTCTCCTTCTCAGGAAAAGGCCTAGCTGAGGACCGTGGACTGTGCAGAAACACTTAAGGGTTGTAGCTATTCTGCTGTGCTCAGCAGCCCCTGGGGATCAGAGGTAGTGCCACAACTTAAAAGCACACACCATGGGGCTGGAGAAATTGCTCAGTGGTTATGAGTACAAACTGCTCTTCCACAAGACCAAACAACCCTGGCTCTATTCCCAGCAACCACAGGGCAGCTCACAACCGTTTATAACTACTTTCTGGGAGGCTCATGTTATCTTCCGGCATCCATGGACACCAGGCATGCAAGTGACACATGAACAGTCATACAGGAAAAGCATAAAAATACACATAAAAATAAAAATTCAATTAAAGAAAAAGAGAGGGGCCACACTTCACCTTATAGACTGATGGTCTCAGTAAAATTATACCTAATGTTCTCACCTGAGTGTAAGGTGCATCCTATAACACCCCTATGTGCATTCTTACACATACTTTAAAGCACTGTCTAGTCAGTCGTGCTGAGGAATATCTTTAATCTCAGTTTTCAGTAGACAGAAGCAAGCAAATTTCTGAGTTCCTGCATACCAAGGCTACACAGAGAGACTCTATCTCAACCAAATTAAAAAAAAAAAAAGACAAACTGTCTAGTGTTATAGAGGAGAGAGAGAGAGAGAGAGAGAGAGAGAGAGAGAGAGAGAGAGAGAGAGAAGAGAGAGAGAGAGAGAGAGAGAGAGAGAGAGAGAGAGAGAGAGAGAGAGAGAGAGAACTATGGGAAGAGTAAGGGAGAAGGGAAGAGAGAGACAGGGAGAGGAAGGAAGAGAGGGAGAGGCAGAGAGGGAAAGAGGAGTGGGGAGAGAGGGAGGGAGCAGCGGAGAGCGGAGGAGGAGAGAGAGGACAGGAAGGTAATTTGCAGTTAACTTCAGCCTCATGACCTGTTTCTTGCCTCCCTAGGAAAACGGAAAATCCCTGGAGAAAAGCCAGCTGGCATGATCAGCTCTCCTGACAAACTTCCACGGGGAGCTGTCCATGGTGTTAGCGAGCCGTGCGATCTCCTTGACCTTGTTCCCACTCAAGGACAGGGCACTAATCCCGTCCTCCTGTCTTCCCAAAAGCCCTGTCTTTCTTAGCAGTCTGAGCCAATACACATAGTGCCTCCTTCCATCTTAAAGGCATATGCCCTTTAGCCATTGAATACCTGTACTGAACTGGTTCTCAGGAGTGTCTGTCCTCAGGGAGATCATTGTAGTTTTTACAACCAAGAGATAGCATGAATCAGTATCTACCCCTATCAGAATAGGGCTCAGGGTTGCAGCCCACCCATGCAACAAACAGCACACAAGCATCCTGAACTATATTCTGCATTCTGCTCTGGTCCGTGTGCACCCTGACTCTAACAACACTGGATAGATAATACAGACTCATTGTCCCCATAACCCTATTGATCACACTCCTGGCCTTTTCTGGATACCCCTGGCCCCTGCTGCCCCCAGGACATTTGCACTGGTTAAGTCTGAGCATGCTGCCTCAGACACTATTGATTCTTCTTCTCACTTCAGGCTGTCCTTAAGCTGGTTTTCTACAGAACTAGGTCCCAAAAGTAAGTGTAAGCAGGCGAAGAAGGAGTCTTCCTTCTTCCAATGTCCTTATGTAGGCCTCTACAGAAGGTGTGGCCCAGATTAAAAATATGTACCAGCACGCCTGGATCTAAAATTTGCTTTGTCCCAGGCTGACCTTGAACTCAGATCTCCTTGCCTCAGTCTCCAGGGATTAAAGGCGTGTACTACCTTGCCTGAATCTAAGCTTTTCATGGCCACTGTGCCTCAAGGTCTCCATGCCAAGATCCAGGTCAGAAACTTGTGTCTTCCAGCCTCAAGATGTGAATCACAGGTGACCCCCCCCCCATTTCTGGATTGTGGTCCAGATACAGTCAAGTTGACAACTAGAAATAGCCATCATATGTGAGAAGTCACTGCCATGCAAGGCCCTCTCTGGGCACCTTAGAAAATGCCAAGACCTTCAACTCCTCCTTCAGCCTACTGTTTATCTGCTTCCTCCTGAACACTGAACACTGCTGAGCAGTCTGCGTATGTTGCTGACTGACAAGAAAGTAGCAGCGTCTCCTCAAATCTTGGCATGTTCACCCTAAACCTTGGGAGTAAGGGGACAGATGACTCCTAAAGAGAGAGAGAGAGGAGGAGGGGAAGAGGAGGAGGGGGAGGAAAGGGGAAGGGGTAGAGTGAGAGAGCAAACTCTGGCTGTACTGATCGGTGTCCCAGTGTAATCCTGGGGCCTTGGAGGCAGTATATTGACACGCAGGCTGACAATATGAAGTAATCAGGGGCTTCAGGTGGCACCTCTAGGGCACAGGACAGTGACCAGCTCTGGGCTTCCACACCTGGGTCTGAGCCTTCACTGGACTCTAGAAATTAACCACCTCTGTCTTTGCCACTCTGGTCTCCATCAAGACTTGGGGACCACGGAGCTCTCTCAGCACACTCTCCTCTCTGGGCAGCGTCTTGCACCCTGAGCGTGGCCAGGAGCACAGTGGACAGTGGATGTTATAAAAAGATGAATGAGACTGAGTAGACCACTGTGTGGAACACATCTGGGGAGGACCACGCAGAGGCAGGATGGAGGTGAGGAGGTGACAGAAGAGACTCGGGGCTGACTCTGCTGCCTGTAGATACCCCAGAGGACACTCCGAACCCACACTATAACTGAGTTTGCATATTTTGAACAAGATACATATGTATCTTCTTAGGATTTACTCTGGTTGATTGTATAAAAATTCCAGTGAAAATTTATCAGGTTTACGTGAAAAAAAGAGAATGGGCTCAGCTTGTCACACAGACGGCTGGGCAGGTCTCTGGTATGAGCCCAGCCTGCCTTCTCTCAGCTCTGCTTTCTCAAAAGCATCAACACATAGGCAGAACGGCCCTCCCTATCCTCTCTCTCAGGGTGAGCTACCTCAGGGGCAACACTGGGCTACCAAAATGATGCTAGGGCCCTCCCCAAAGAGCTCACAGAGGGATAGCAGGAGGCCCTCAGACATAAGCTTCATGGTATCACGTGAGAGGCACCAATGGACTCAGCAGCTGTCTCACCACACAGCATTGCATCCACATGTGCCGTCGGGCCTTCCACAGCTGGCATTAGTGATCTCACGAACTCCATTATCGTGTGGTGAAGAGCTATGTGTACCATGTCCCATGCATCTGCCAAAGACATTAACTAAATGTATAGACTCTATGCTGTATCACAAATCTGGTGGCTTACTAAACTTGAGTTAAACTTTCTTTTTTCCAGTTGGGTGGTGGTGCACACACCTCTGATCCCAGTGCTCAGGAAGCAGAGGCAGGCAGATCTCTGAGCTAGAGGCTAGCCTGGTTTACAGAGCAAGTTCCAGGACAACCAAGGCTACATAAAGAAACCCTGCCTCGAAAAACCAAAATGACCTTAAGGCCTGCAGCCATATGGGCCCTGGGAAGTATCTAGTTCTCTTAAACTTATTCCCACCCTCCTGAACAGCAGTTCAGACTTTTCCTCAGGAGGGCAGGGAAGCCCAGCAGGAAGAGCTCTAACTGGGCTACATGGACTATGGAGCAGGAAGCCCAAGCTCCCTGTGAGGTCCTGGGACAAGGGTTCGTTTATTTTCCTGGTACAACAGCAAGGCCTGGGCAAGCCTTGAAGAGCATTTGCACTTAGAATGTGTATTTAAATACACACCAGCAGCCGAGGCATCCAAGGGGGCGTGTGGCCCAATTAGTCAGTCAGAGCTTCCAGGATACATGCCGTGGGCTCCAGGTGGACCTGACCCAGAAAGAGAGATACTGTGGGGCCTCACAGTTGCTATGCCTTCCTTTCATGGTCTGGGAAAAAGGTGAAAGCCATCCAATTTTCCCTGGGCCAAAGGTCCAGCCCCTAACACCAGGTATTCATACCAGTGGGGTTACCAGTCAGCATGCGGCAGTACAAAGAGCACTCACAGTGTGCTCAGTGTGTGAGCCACAGAGAAATGCAGACTCTGGGACCACCCAGCAGGCAGGGAGGGTGGTCAGTCATCCTCCCTACACTGACATGGTGACACCCTGACCTGTACCCCCAACCAAGCATCACAAATACCTAGGCTGTTACCTGTTCTCAGTGGACTGAGAACATAGGATGCTCGGGCCAGGACCTGGGATCGGGAGGTAGGTGTCGCCCTCTACCAACTCTGGTCACGCTGGAGCCCCAAAGATCACCATCCTCTGGCTTCCTCCCATCCCACTGTACATTCTTTGCAAACTGGTCAAGTTTATATTATTCTGAAGATTTCCTGAAGTTGACTCATCTTTTGAATTAAGTAAGTTTGTCTCTCTCTCTCTTCTTTAAGATTCAAGGGTACAGCCAGGCAAGGAGCTTGGTTTACAATCACTCCCGTGAAATGCTTCAAAAAAAAAAAAAAAAAAAAAAAATACGACCAATTTCTCTGCAGATTGCACATACTTCAGCGACGATGACCTAATTTTTGTGAATACGTGTGTATGATTAGGCAAAAGTAAGGTAGCTCACACTGTAAGATTTATAGAGTCCTGTGGTAAGATTTTTGAGTGCTTGTGAGAAAACTCGAAGAAACCAAGGCCAGAATCTTGTGACCTCAGTTTCTTCAGATAGCGTTAGACTTTTCTTGGACGGCGCTCTCGTGCCCTCCCAGGTGTAGCAGATCGGAGTGAGTTCGCTTTGTACTGTTTATCACAACTGGCTATTGTTCATCTGCCTCGATGGAAAAAGTATGTTTTAGCCGTTGGCTGCTGGTCTGCCTCCTGGGGCTTACCCTTGTGACTGTGCACGTTACTCATCGACTGAGAACAATCCAATTCTCACACTCCATTTATGGCCCCCACTTCTTGATCAGTGCCTCTTGGGTAAGTAATGTGTCGCTACCAATGAAAGACAAACTACATCATTTGTCAGAAAAAAAATGCTAGTAAATAGAAAATGAAGACATACAGCATCGACAGCCAGTCACATCTTCACACATGCACACACGCACAATGTGCACACGCATACACGCGTGCTCACGGATGGCCTCTTGAAGGTCACTAGGGAGTCAGGCTCAGAATCTGCTATGGACGACACAGTTGCTGGCTTTGACTGGAAGTTGGAGACAGTGGCAAGGGGGCATGCCCACACTTTACTTAAAAAAAGGTGCATACATCACAGAGTCCCTTCCCCTACAAAACATATGGTAAGACTCCAGCCTATAATAACACCTTCAGTCCCTACCAGACCCCCACATCCACCTCACAAGTGGAGAATTTAAATCTCAGATAGGCAGATGCTGCCCACGGGAAAGGTAGAGCTAGAGAGGAACCCAGCTGGTCAATGGCCACACTCCTAATGAAAACAGGGGAGCTGGGCCAGGCAGACCTTCCCTGGGGACATAGCTAGAGTAGCAGCTATTAAGGGGTTGCCTCTGGCAGATGGCAGGATCAGACCCAGTATTCAACATCTCATAATCCATAAATCAATAAACTAGACACATAGGACACCTGGGACAAAGTAGCCGGGCCTCATGTCTGAAACATTGAATTTAAAAGCCCTGATTAGGACTTGGTCAGGTCATAGGCAGTGTGGGTCACCCTTCAGAATGGACAGAGGGACGGTCCAGCTCTTGGGTTGCCTGGAAACCTTGTTCTTTCTCCTCTGATAATTGACAAATGCATTATTTCCCAGGTCACACTCGTCTGGTCCGAAACATCCAAGCGAAATCATTGGTGCTTTTCAAAAACAGCCAGCAAGGCAGAGGCGGCATCCTGGCTAAAGTCCAGGTCTCTGACCTGAAGAAATGGTTCAGTAGGTAAAGGCACCTTGTGCTCTTTCAGAGGGCCCAACTTCAGTTCCCAACACTCATATCAGGAGGCTCACAAACCACCTGTGACTCCAGGTCTAGAGGATCCAAAGTCTTCTTTAACCTCTGTAGGTAACTAACACACACACATACACACACACAAGCAGACATTCACATACACAAATACACACCCATGCACACACTCTCACACACATACATTCGCACACTCACAAAGACACACACAAAATCAAACAAAATGTTTAAGAAAAAAAACCTCAGGCATTTCTCAGTTCACTTTGATTACCCACTCTCTCCATAGGAACCTCCTAGAAGCCAAGGAACACAGATGATACCTGCTGACCTAACAAGCCACTGAGGAGACCACTACTCACTAGGACCCTCATGACACAGGACAGTGGTTGGGGCCCCTCTGGCAAACCTCTGTCTCCAAAAACATTATGATTCATATCAGTAGCAAAAATTACACTTATGAAGTAGCAACAAAAATGCTTTTATAGTGGGGGTCACCACAACATGAGGAACTATATTAAAAGGCCACTGCATTAGGAAGGTTGAAACTCACTGCTATGGATGAGGCCTTTGCATCTGCTGACACACACTCTGTTTCCTAGGATGCTCCTAGGTCACACTTGCCGTTCTTTTACATCTCAGTTCAAACACTGACTGGATAGAATCCCTGGCTGTACCTTTCTAAGAGTCCTCAGCTGCTCAGCATGCCACCTGGGGGCCCGACATATGGTCGTCTTGGATTCTATCCAGTTGGGAGTGCACAAGTTTAAGATTTAGGCATATCGAATAGAGCCCTGTCCCTGGAAGTTCTAAGGAAGGCACCCTGCCTTTCTCTGCTCCTGAACCATCCCAGATTCCCTTGGCTTGTGGCCACACTGCTCCGGCTCTGCCTCTGACCTTATAAGCCACTTCCTGTATCTTCTTTCCAGTTTTAAAAAGATCTATTTTTATCGCTGTGTGCGCGCATGTGTATGCAGGTGCCCACCGAGGCCTGATGTGGAAATCGGATCCCTGGGGGCTGGAATTACTGACAGCTGTGAGATACCTGATGTGGGCAGTAGGAGCCAAACCCCAGTTCCCTGAAAGAACAGGAAGTGCTCTTAACTGCTGAGCTATCTCTCCAGCACTTTTCTCCACTCCCCACAGAGACAGATGTCACTAGATTTAGGCTCACCCCAGAATGCATACGTTCAATATCTGCACAGAACTTTTCTCCATATAAGACCACATTCTAAGTGTTGGGGGATGAAAAATTTTGGAACACATAGTTCAAGCCATGTCAAGTAACTCTCAAATCCCTCATCTACCTACTTGCTCTGTCTGTCACCCCTTCTCTATATCATCTCTGCTGAAAATGCTTTACCTGGGCTCTGTATCCACCCTGTACCTCAGGGAGGTCACTATGTCCAGCAATAAAGGTGCATAAGGAAAGCTGCTACCTGGGTGGAGACTTTCAGCGCAGTGTTGGGCATCACCAGAGCCCGGCCAGTACAGGGTGGGCTTACAAATGCTTATGTTTTCCCCTCACACATCTCACAGGCCGCCCATTCTTCCCCAGTGTGAACATCCCATGGAACAGGGATGTTAGCTTGGTCCGCAAGGGCTGTAGAACAAGAGCCCATGAGCAATCCTGGGATGCTCCACAGAGGAGGAGGCAGCAGAGAGCCTGGGAAAGTGCTGATGACCACTGTATCCTGTGTTAGAATCCAAAGCCATCTTCCTCCTGGGGAAAAACTCTTGAAACTTGCAAAGCAGTTTTCTCCTTTTGAAAAAGTTTCAAAAGACTGTTCACACCCATCTTCACAGGGGTCAAGGACCCCGCTGAGGAGGTGGGAAGATGCTGTCCTTAACTCTTCCTGCTGGTAACACCTGTTTCCCCTCTCAAAGCATCTCTGAGACAGTGAGGATGAGGTGCAGAGCCTAGTTGCATTTCTTTGAGGACTACTCCTCCTCCCCCTCCTCCCCCTTTTTAATGTGTATGTTTTCCCTGCACGTATGTCTGCAGCTGTGTGCCACATGCCAACAGTGCCTATGGATGCCCTGGAACTGTACTTACAGATAACTGGGAGCCACCATATGGGTGCTGAAAATTAAACTCTGGTCCTCTGGAAGAGACTAGTATTCTCAACCACTCCAGCCCTCACCCACATGTCTCTGGAGGCAGATATGGTAAAGGAATTCACAGAAGCTTACTATGTCCAGTTTCCAACCAACACGTGGTAAACCATTTGTTACAGTTCTCTAATCTATCCCCAACAGACTAAAACAGACTGAGGGGAAGCCAGATTATAAACATAACCATTCCGCCCCAGCACCCCAAGGCTGGGGCTGCCACCTGTGAGTGCTTTCCAACAGATTACCCTCCTTCCCATCCCCACATTCAGGTCCGCTATTCACAGGAAAATAACATGGCAGTATGCTTTGGCTTCATGTCACGTGGTTGCTTGTCATATGTGGGCTCAGGGGTCCCCATACAACTATAGTCAAGGGCAATCAGTGTCTCTGATGATGGAGGATGTCCAGAAGACTGCATCCCACCCATGAGAAGCAACGTAGAGCCAAATTGCTTCCAAACTGAAGAAACCAAAACCAAAACAAACAAACAAAATCATTGCCACAGCTTCTCCAAGAGCCGTGCACATAGCAGACAGCACAGTCAGAATGGCAGCCATCACACACACACACACACACACACACACACACACACCCTGAATTCGCCCAGCTACGGAGCTGGGGCCATACTCAAGTGAGACACTCATCTTTTGTGGCTATTTGTCAGTGGTAGGCAAGCTGTAAAGGGGGAGAGGGTGGGTGGAAGTCAGCCAGTGCAACAAGTGCAGCTCTTTTCCCAGCCACCATGACTCTTGCCACCGAAGGGGGCCGTGCAGGACCATATACTCTGAGAAGGGAAAAACCAACAGGCTTGAGCTGAGAAGGCCTGGAGCCAGCAGTGAGCGGCTTTGGTAAGTAAAACTTGCAAGGGAACAAGAACGTTCCTACAGTCAGTCAATCATGTTCCCTGCAAATGAGGCGTCCTTCCTGTTTCTCCAGTGTGCAGAGATGCTCCAAACAGGCCCCTTTCTGGAAGCTAATGCCCTGATCTATCCAGAGGCTCAAGAGGGAATGTGTGCTGGACCTGTCAACGGAGAAGGAAGCCATCCTCAGGCCCAACACACACTCCTCCAACTGCATTACCTTCTTGCTCCTGAGAGTGTTGCCACCTGTCTGGTTACCTGCATGACAGAAGTGACTAAAAAGGGGCCACTCCTCGAGCGGACATCTGAAAGAGAGGCTCACTACGCTCAGCTTGTGTTCTAGGGACACCAGCTGCACTCTGAGCAAATGCTCTTGGTAGGGCCGAGATCTAGGGCGTGTCGTCACACCTGGCACAGCACCTGCTACGTTCCTCAGCCCTAGGATCAAGTCACCCTTACCTCCAACACCTGGTCTTAGGCTCAGTACTCACTACTCTGAAGTCAAAGGTTACAAGGGAAAGCCATACCCTTGCTGACATTTCAACATCCTTCCCTCGCCCTCCTTCCAGCCTCTGCTTCAGCTCTCAAAGTTCTTTATAGATGGAAACTCACTGCACCCAACATGAGCTGGCTGGGAGGGCGTTGCTGCCATGAAGGCGTCTCAGAACCCCACGCCCTATGTCAATTGCCTCAGTTTTCCCACCTGGCCTCCAGCACCTCCATCTTAACCCTAGATGGGGGCTTCTGAAACCTACTTCTAAAGCTGTATGCACTGTTTAGCTTCAGCTGCAGGAAGCAGGAAAGGTCTGAGTAACCCAGGCTCACAATGTGAGAACAATCATGCCCCTGCATCAGAGCTCTGCATCGTGGCTCACTCCACATCTCACTCCTCCTCACTGGAGCTGCTTCTTTTGATTCCTGATAGCAGTGCAACCGTGTGTGATCTTCCAGAACACTTTCATTCAGTGCTTCCACCAGCAAGCATGGCAGCGGGGCATGATGGCCCAGAATAAACTTATTCTGAGCCATGTGGCACCACAAGCCTTTGATCCCAGTATCTGAGGCAAAGGCGAGTGAATCCTGTGAGTTCAGCCTGGTATACATAGCCCAAGACAGCCAGTGCTATACAGAGAAAGACTTTGTTAAAACAAAGAAACTTATCTATCAAAAGCAATGTACAGCCCACCTACTCAAATATTCAATGGTGTGTCACTCTTCCTGAGTGTAGGACAATAGAGATGGAACCACAGACAAAAGTATTTAAAGGGGACCAAAGGAGCTGGGCGTGGTGGAGCACTCCTTTTGATCCCAGCACTTAGAAGGCAGGGGGAGGCAGGTCTCTGTAAATTTGAGGCTAACCTGGTCTACACACTAGAGAGACAAGACATTCAGTACTTGGTTAGGAAAACTAGGCCAGCATCCCAGAGAAGGGGAAGCAAGCCTTTATGAAGCAGATAGACACCATCTATTCCAGGACTTCTAGGGCCAGCATCTGGGGCCCACATTAAAATCTTCTGTTTTGTTTCTGTTTTTAACTTGAACTTGTGGTAATGTCAGAAATGCAGGTTCTGCATGTTCTTCAAGTGGCTGCGCCACCAGTTTCTTATGCAACCCTAGAAAGTCATTCCATTTCCTGGTTCCTAGTTCTGTCCCAACCCTAAGACCAATTGCAGCTTTGAATGTTACCAACAGTATGATGAACGGACATGGGGGAGGGGTCAGCACAAATTGGAGGGAATCTACATTTGCACATGCTCTGGTTTTAGAAACAACCCTTCAAGAGTGACCACCTACCCAGGTGTGAGACCCTGGGCCAAGTGGTCCTCTCCATCGTACAAAGCTCTCTGCAGCAGAGGGATGTGCCTCTGCTCTGCTGAGCCTTCACACAGACAGTAGAGAGGCACCCATTATGTATAAAAGCCCTGGTTGTCCCCACACACATCATTAGGGGAAAGGGGCTAAATTCCCAGCATCAGACTGGAAACAGCACCAACAGCTTGGAGGATTTGAATTTACTGCTCCTGAGAACCTGGGTCAGCCGCTCACACAGCCTTGGGCACCAGGCTTTATGTGCAATTTAAGGTATTCAGAGGATGAGTTTTTCCCATAAACATTTTTTCTTGCCTTGAGCGCTGAATTCAGGAGCAATTCTCAAGCACATATAAGAGGGACTGCGCACCCTTTCCCATGGTGACTTCTGGGTCCTATGAGCCTGAGTCTGCACCACGTTGGGGTGCTCTGACAGGGTAAGACATGCCACAGGGTCACAGGGCCAAAGAGAATGGCATACCACCCACACCAAAGCACCCTCCTGTGCCTCCTGCCTCTCCAGGACTTCCTCTTCTCCTGGGGAGCCAGGAAAGTGTTCAAAGGAAGAGTCTGGGCTCAGGGGATGTAAGCAATTGCTTCCTCTTACTGTTTTAATGCAACTGAGATAGTATCAGGTAGAAACCCTTGGGGATCAAGCCCACATCTCTAGGATCTAAAATAGAACAAGCAATAACAGGGAGAGGAGCCAGCCTCCTCCAGGAAGCTCTCATGGCTTTCCTCCATCCCCTCAGTCAGAGAGGCCTTAAGCCAAACCTGGAGTAAGGGTATCTCAAATGACTTCCCTTAGACAGCCCCTGGATACTCTTGCTCTCCCCAGAGGAGCCCACCTGAGACCATTGTTTTGTTTCCTTCCTAGGACAAATACTGAATGACAACTGAGTTTAGATTCTGCTAAGTTTATGAATCAAAGAGAGAGGCATAGCTGTTTCAGCACAGAGGAGGAAAAGGAAAGGGAAGGGATTTAGTGAGGGGTGAAGGAAGTTATAAAGGAAAGGTGGAGAAAGGGAGGGAATGAGAGAAGAGAAACAGGAAGAAGCTGTCAGGAGCATAGAAGCAGGGAGGAGATGGGCCAGAGGGAAGAACTTTACTCTGTCCAGCTCAATGTCAGGAAAGGTGATTGAGGGTCTCAGCTTTTACTTCCACCAAATATTGGCCCCTCTTGTCCTTGGGGAACTAGGGAAGGAAACAGCTCATGAGGCCAGCCGGCATGATGTTACACAAGCGCCAACAGTGCCAATGTTTTTATATAATCCTCTGGTCCGCCCCATAAAACAGACCATAACACCCTGGCAAATACACTTCAATAAAGCTCCGAGCTATTACGGGACCCAGCGTCTTCCAGAAGATGAATCATACGGACGGCAAGGCCAAGCCACTGCTCCAACTCAACTTTCTTCCTCTGTGCATTTGGCTGAATGGCTGATGGAGAAGCCTCAAAGCTGGTTGGGGTTGCTGTGGGTTCCTGGAGCTCCGTGGGTGGTGAGGGTTTTGCTATGAGGATACCTGAGCCATCTGGAACCCAGATGGCACTTTCCTGGAACCCAGTTCTCTTAGGAGACCCCAGTGACCCTTACACAGCAAGCAGACAACTTATAACCTGAGCCCTGCTGAATCTGCCCACCCAACCTAGTTACTGCCTAGTGAAGCCAGTTCCTAGCACTTGTAGAAAGTGGTTTGCTTGGGGCTGTTTCTGCTGAGAACCACACAGTACAGAAGCCTGCTGGAGCTGCAGGCATGCACCAATTATCTCCTTCCTGAAACCTAACAAAGCTGTCCTCCGGGACAGAGATGGTGCATTCATCCTACACTCAAAATGTAAAATATTCCATTCCCAACAGCAACAACCCTCCACTGTGACCAACTGTGACAAAGATGCTGAGTGCCCCTTTCCTCACGGAAAAGCAGATAGGCCACCAGAAGCAGAAACTTTCATGCCTCAGGGGTTCCCAGGCACTTGACCTCAGGCCACCGGAGCACTTGGCTCCTACCCAGTTCTGCTGAACACTGGAATCCATCTGTCCACACAGTATTGGTGTGGTGTCTTACATTTCTCCCATAACAGAACTTTCTATAGGAGCTTTGAGCATCCTTGAAAGGTGACTATGAGGCCAGAGGTCACACTTTAACGGACAGGACACCCTCGGTGCCATACAGTGAGGAAGATGGGATCAATCATTTTTAAAGAGGCAACAATCACCCCTCCTTCCATATCTCCAGGAAGAGGACTGGGACTAGTCTAAACCCACAGCTCGGAAGGATTCTCTGAGTCCTTGATGTGGACATAGGTGTCACCTCCACCCTCACAGCTCTGTAAAGTACCTCCGGTCCCTGGATGTGAATCTAGGCACTGTCTGGACCTCCCTCACTGTGGATCTAGGCATTGCCTGAGCCCCTCACTACCCTCCTGGCAACTCCTCAGAGGCTCTTCCTTGAGAAGTTCGAGTTCTCTCGGGTAGTAAGTTTGGAGGCATTGTGGGAGAAGCAGGGGACATTCCCAAGTGTTCACAGGATGAGTGGATAATGCAGTCACCCTATCAATGCCCTCTGCCAATGAAGGCCTCCCAACATTCCCTCTGCAGGACCCAGAGTAGCTTCCACTCCAGACCCCTTCGGATGGGTGTGGACAGTCACTCCTGGATACAGTAATGTCCTGACATGGGGCCCTGCCTTTCCATCCATCCCGCGACTCACCATTCAGCTGGTTGTAGACCACCTCTTCCAAATGGTCCAGGCGCTGAAGGATGGCCTCACGGTCGGCCAGAGCACTCGCCTTGGAGAGCCGATTGCGCATCCGGCGGTCAGCGCCTCGCACGACCTGCACCAGTGCCTCAGAACGGTCCTGCAGGCGGCAGTACACCGAGAAGAGAATGATGCCCACGAACACCAGGATGTTGACCGTCAGCAAAGTTTTGATCTTCCTGGCCACCGCCATGAGCGCGGCTCGGACGGGGCCGCTTCACCCGCCGGGCATTCCCGGGGCCCCGGGGCCGCAGGAGCCTGGGAACGGCCGGCCGCGGTCGGGACCATGGGCCGGGCAAGGGCGGGAGCTGTTCTTTCAGCACCGCCGCGCGGGCTCCAAGCTCCAGGCCGCCGCGACCCGCCCTTCTCCAGCGCACTGAAACCGCCTGGGGATGCGGGCACAGGGCACCGCCTGCATAGTCAGCAGGGCCCGCCCGCAGGAGCTTCCTGAGCCAGGAGGCAGCGCGAGGCCTTGGCTGCTGCGCCCCGTTCCTGCGCGCCCCACTCGCTCCTGCGCGCCCCGCTCCTGTGCGCTCGGCTCCTGCGCGCCCCGCTCCTGCGCGCCCCGAAACCACGGCGCCGGTGCGCAGTGACGCGGCCTGCGCTCATCAGCATGCACGCGGCGCCCGCTGCCCCGCCCGCCGCCCCAAACCGATCCCGCGCTCCACCCCTGGCCAGGATAGGCCGGCTTGGAGCGAGGTCCAGGGCGCGGCACCACTCAGAGCTTCGGACCGCCTTCCACGCCTGGGCTTATTTTAGGGGACAAAATCCACACTTGACCCCGGTGGACACGAAGCCTTAAGGAACGCCGGTCGGGACCGAGCTGTGGGTGCACGCCGGGGTGTGGTGGAGTGCCTTTGTGCGGTACTGAGTCAGAGCTACCTAGATTTGCCTGCCCACCGCGCCTGGCCAAACCCAATCTGATTGATTGCCCCCTCCTCTGGGTCCGAAGGATAAGAAAGGAGAGTAGGCAGGAGATTGAGCAATCCTATTGTAGTATCAGGCCAAACAAATACAGGAAAAACAAATCTTGACCAGGTTTCTCAAGTTCTCAGTGTTCAGGTGCATGCTCAGCCAAAAGAAAACAACAAACACCTGCCTCTTCCTCTCTAATTCAGTCCCAAACAGTTGTAGATGAGACGGTTGGAATGGGGGGGGGGGAATGGCAGAAGTCGCACAACCTGGGTTGTGAGCCTGAATCACAGGCAGTGAGCTCCTCCTGTATACCTGGTTACCGCTGACTTTACAGTGTCTGAAACGGTTTCTGACACGTAGCTGGTATTTATCAAATATTAACGAAATGAATAAACGATGGAGCATTTATGAGGAGTTTACTTTGTGGTGGGCCCATCTCACAAAAGAACAAGGTCTGTGGGACTTTATAGCTCTTGGTTCTGCCTGAGTATCTGTGCATGCATGTATCTGTCTTGTGTGTGCATATATCATGTGTAAGCATGTATGTTTATGTGTGCATTGTGTGTGCATGTGCCCATGTCTTTGCATATGTATTTGTGCATGATTATGGATATGTCCCTGTGTCTATGTTACACGTGTTTCTGTGTTCATAAGTCTCCTTTGTGTGTGAATATGCACATGTACAAAGGGTGTATGATATGTCTCTACGTGTTGTATATGTTTGTGCATATATGTGATATGTCTTCATAATGTACAAGCACATGAGTAGTGTGTGATGTGTCTGCATGTGTGTGTATATATATGCATGCATGTGCTGTGTCCTTGTGATTATGCATGTGTGCAATGTGTATGTGATGCGTGTGTGTGTGTTTGTATGTATTTGTGTGTGCAGTTTCTGTGTATGTGTGTGTCTGTATCATGTCTGTTCCAATTCGGAGGAGTGGACAAAGACTTAGAGACACTTGACTTCTGGTTGGAAGCAGGAGGAATGAAAGTCACACTGCTTTTTTTTCTAGCTAAGCCTCTCCTTCCTGTCACAGAAAATGTGGCCAGTGTGGATTTGCCAAAGGAGGCAGAGGCAGGAGAATCATGAGTTTAAGGCCAGCCAGGTCTACAGAGTGAGTTCCCAAACAGCCGGAGCTACACAGAGAAACCCTGTCTCCAAAGATTAAAAAGGAAAAGGAAATTGCCGGAGTCTAGCGCCAGCCGGTTTCAAATCCCCAGGGACGCAGATGTGGTGTCTGCACAGTGAAGATGACCACAACCTTGTACAGGAGAGAGCCCTGGAAGCTTCAAGCTTCTCTGTATTTATTTCATTTCAAAGTCATAAAGCATACAGCTTCAACTTTATTTCCTCAAACATGTTCCAAGAAACCAGATCAAAATTCTCTGCAGTTTTCTCTGTAAGTTTCTCTCCCACATTCTTTATTACCGCCAGGCGGGTATTTAACCTTATGGGCTTATAATTAAGCACATCTCTGTGATCACTGTGGCTGGCACTCTGTCTTAAACACCTACTACAAACTTTTATCTGAATCTACAAGGACAATATCTTTATTTCTGTCCCGCACAACCACAGAGCCATAGTAAGAAAATTTATTCCATTGGCACTAAATCTGGTTGACTCTTGACCAATCTTTTCTATTTTTCTAACTGCTCCGGGTTTTGGCATCTACATAGATGAGTTCCTGAACTAATGTCTTTATATTCATGTGTATTCATTAACTTCCCTAATCCATTTTTGCAAGGGCTACTCTCTCAGTCAGTGTGTGTTGTGTACCATTCCGAGGATAATTATGTGCCCCAGGGAGACTGCGTGATTTCTAGTCCATTTGTCACAAAGATTTCTCTAAGTTTTAAGTTGATTGAATAATCATTATTTCAATTCCATCGTATATTTTAAGTAAATCCACCTTAGAATTATTAAGAAATTTCTATTATGCCATTACCTCACCCAAGTACAGACAAAATGACAGGAAAAGTTGCCAAGAGCACATGCAGTGTTACACTAGAGGAAAGGGGTCACCCCTCAGCCAGTCCCAGGAAAGACAGCTGAGACTGCAGAGTGGTCTGTGCCGGGGGTACAGGAGCTGTTCCTCGGGTGTTTCCTACAAGGAGAGCCAACCTTGAAGCATTCAGATGCTTCTGCCTGGAACCAAGCAGGGTTTTACCAGAAAATATGTCTCTGAGACTCAGAGGACACTGCCACCACTGGGACTGTGGCCAGGGCTCTCACCAGAGACATGGTGCCTACTGAGATGGAACCTGACACACCTCACACCTCAGGAGTCTAGTACAGCAGCGTGGCTCACAGACACTGGTCTCTTTCCATAAACTGTCATCCCTGTGTCCTGATATAATGTGTTGTTCTGTGGGTGACACACCAGGGTCTGAGATGGCTACAAGTTTACAAGGGCAGCCTTTGAGTCACAGAACAGAACTCGCTTTGGTATAGGCACTGTTCTGGGCTGGGAGGACTACTGACTCGTTATTTCTAACATTAATTGGATGGGGGGGCAGAAGTGGGTATAGCCTAACTTCCCACCAGAGAAAACTGAGGCTCCAAGAAGAATGTATCTATACCCAAGGTCACGCTGGCAGCGAAGTCTCAGTCTGGATTTAAGCCCAGACAACTTGGCTCCAGAATCAAATTGATTAGCCACTGATGCTCAAATTTAAAAAAATCAAAAACTTTTCATTATATGTTTATGGAAAGTGATGTGAATGTGGTTCATGTGAATATCCAGCAGCAGGTCCTGAGTCAGTCTTTGGCTGAGTTCCACTGGCAGTGTGAGCAGACAGAACCTGGGGCGAGCAAGAGAAGGCTCCAACGGGCCTGGGAGAGATGCTGAATGCTTAGTGTTGAATGTGGCTTGGGGTCCCAGGACATACATCCCACTGTTGGGGAACAGAGAGCCCAAGAATGCTCTCCTCGTCCCCAAGCACTTCCTTCTACTGGCTCCCATGATGCTAAGTCTGTCCTTAGTATCTCTGCCAATTGCACACAGATCACCTGGAGAGGCCCAACAGTTCATGGGAGCCTCAGTCACACTTTGAGTGCAGGCTGCAGGAAGATTGATAGGGCAGTGGGAGGTCAGGGTGCATCTGGAGAGACACTAGGGTCATCTTTCAGGAAGATGGGTCTCTATGGGGTGCTTGACCTCAGACATCTCCCACAACTTTGCACTGAATGTAGCCAGCCTGGAAACACCGAGAGATGCTGCCACCGGGCATCTCGCTTCTGAACTGGCTGTTCCCGGTCCAGGAAAAAAAGACCATTGGAACTGTGGTATCATGAAAAGGGAAATGGATCTGGCCCAGGTTGGAATGAAAGCTGGAAGCGTAGGGATGAGAGGAATGCTCTCTGTCAGTGAAACATGCTCCATCAGGTTCTATTCCAAACTCACTGTATTGGTTACGTTTCTCTCAAGTACCCTACAAAAGATGGGTTTGTTTTGATTTACCATTTGAAGGTACAAAGCAGTCCATCAGAGTAGGAGTCATGGCGTCAGGGGTGTGAGACTGCTGGTCACACTGCATCTACAGTCAGGAAGCAGAGAGATAGGGATGAATGCTAGTACTAACCTAGCCTAGAACACACTGCATAGACAAGGCTAGCCTAGAACTCAATGTAGACCAGGCTGGCCTAGAACTCACAGAGATCTGCTTGCCTCACTCTCCAGAGTGCTTGGATTTAAAGGCAAATATAACAGCACCCAGCTTCACTCTCCTTTTATTCAATCTGGGACCCTAGTTCACAGAAAGGTGCTGCCCACACTCAGGGTGGGTCTTCTTGCTTTAATTAACCTAATCTAGAACTTCCTCATAGACATGCCAGAGGTCAGGGAGGGGAGAATGCTGAGAGCAGTAGGCAGGCTCTGTGGCATAGGCCCAGTGCAGGGTGGTAGTAGATTCACCTGCTCAGGGGAGTGATCCGTAAGGTATAAGTGCCAGGCTGGAGAGAGAGCTCGGCAGTCAAGCAGTTGCTGCTCTCACAGAGAACACTTGCTCAGTCCCAAGCACACACATAGCAAAGGAGATCTGACACCCTCTCTGGCCTCTGCAGGGACGAGGCACACATGTGGTATACAGACATGCACTGAAGCCAAAACACTCACATACACAAAAATAATAACAAAATGAAGTTAAGGGCTGGAGAGATGGCTCAGTGGTTAAGAGCACTGACTGCTCTTCCAGAGGTCCTGAGTTCAAATTCCAGCAAATACATGGTGGCTCCCAATCATCTGTAATGGAATCTGATGCCCTCTTCTGGTGTGTCTGAAGACAGCTGCAATGTACTTACATGTAATAAATTAATATTTTTAAAAAATGAAGCTAAAACTACGCAAAAGTGATGTTACGAGCTAGAGTAACTTTCCTGGTCCCATGAGCCAGGCTATTTCTCTGCTCTCAGAGCTGCCTCAGCGGATGGGGGCTCTTAACCTGGAGAGATAGTCAATACATGCTCCTGAAGGCTCTGGGTTATCCATCACCCTGCTCGGATCAAGTGTGGTGGTTCACATTATCCTTAATCATGGTCACTATGAGACATCTTGACAGCTCCCCTGCCCTCCCAACCTTCTTTCCTCATGGCTATCCAGGGCCAACCATTTCCTTCCACTGAGATGGATCAGTCACCCATCATTATGAGCCATATCTGCACCTATGGACACAGGCACTGGAGCCGGAGGCAGGTGTCACCTTCAAGGAAGGGCTCGCTTGCCAATCAGAGGGGGCATAGAGTGGGGCTGAGGGATGCTGGGAAGAGCAGTTGGTGTCAGTGATGGTTAAATGTACAGGACTCTACTGTCACCGCACAGTGTTCACCCATCTTCTTCACAGGTCACATAAGAGCAATCAATGGAGCCCATGGGGACACTGCCCCAACACCCTTTCAGTCCTTAGTGGCACCAATCTCTGTGATTCTCTATGTTTGCCATGATGATCCTGACTGACCAGTTTCTCAGACAAGGGTGGTTCTAGTGGGTTACACAGGTCAGGACCCACGTGGAGACTCTGCCAGCTGCTTGTCTACCCCAGTGATGCATTCTGGGACGGAACAGTAGCACAGGATGAATCTGAGGACTGAGACACACTGAGCCTCTCCTGGATCACCAAGGACACTGGTACCCCCTGATAACTTTATTTCTTGGGGCTCCGGTAAGAAGCCCTTTATCCTGCTAGATGGCAAGAGTCTCATGTGACAAACCTAATCCAATGTCCCTGTCGAAGTACTTGGAGCCTTGCAGAGCTGAGGCTAGTGGAAGGCCAGGAGGGTCACAGACACAACCTTTCGTTTCTACAGTAGTGGTGAGGCCTAGGGACGAGCTGAGCCACAGGACACCGAGAAGGGCATTGTCTCCCGGCAGACCCCATAGCCATAGCTCCTAGGTCTTGCCCTTTCAGGCTTCTGAGCTCAAAGAGAACAAATATCAATTATTTTTAAACTGCAATCTGTCCTATAAGCCCCTGAAAGAAAATTCAAAGCCTTTAAAATAAAGCTCAGCTCTCAATTGCAGCCATGATCAATAGGGATTTAAAAAGAAAAAAAAAACTTATTAGACTATACCAAATATTAGGGTTCTGAAGTCTCAATGAGCCCATAAGGTGAAATGGAGGCTCAGGAGAATTATCTCTCTTTGATGCCATTGGCATCACATGACATTCCATTGGCATCACATGACATTTCATTGGCATCACATGACATTCCATTGGCATCACATGACATTCCATTGGCATCACATGACATTCCATTGGCATCACATGACATTTGCTGCAAGTCAGGCATATGTCCAGATACCTCATCTCCAGACAGCTATGGCAAGATGGGAATGTCACCCACTTCTGTCAGCTCTTCTGCAGGTGTTCAAAAACCTGTATTCCATGAGGGCATCTCTAGACTTAAGAGTTGGCAGGACTGGGAAGCCATGGGGCCACCCCCACCAAGCTTCCCATGGGAGTTGTGCTTACTTCAATGCTTTTTACTGAGGCTTGGCAGGAGCAGATGTGGGAACATGAGCTGAGCCCCCCCCCCCCATCTCAGGCTAAATGTCACACGGGTCATGGAGAATGTGTGTGCAGCTCAGGTGAGGCAGAAGTTCCAGGCTGGGCTCCCCATTCACCACATCCCCTGTTGTAGCTGAGCACCATTTAGACACATCCTTCATCTTCTCCTGAAATGATGCTCTTTCTTTTAAGAAGGGCTGAGATGGAAAGAAAGCTACAAACTCCACTGAGAATTACATCAAAATATTTACAGCCCAATTCACAAGGCCATGGGGGAGCAGTGTTCTGGTTTGTGGGCAGATTTAAAAAGCAGAAGGGGCCTTACCCAACTCAGCTGAGGACACTTGTGTCAGGATTTTTGTACCTGTGGTGTGTGGCTGCAGAACCTAATCAGGTGGGCTGACCATATTGCTAAGACAGCTTATGCCC
Organism: Micromys minutus; assembly: GCF_963924665.1. Classification (NCBI taxonomy): domain Eukaryota; kingdom Metazoa; phylum Chordata; class Mammalia; order Rodentia; family Muridae; genus Micromys; species Micromys minutus. The sequence continues at coordinate 36,284,119 of NC_137964.1, forward strand.
CACAGCAACCTCCTGCTACACAGGCTTGAAGTCAGTACTAATATGCATTAGTATATTAGCATATTAGAATAGCTAACAGTACCAAAATAGTGTCTTTCAATAAAAACACACATAAGCCAGGGTAACGTATTGGTGGGCGGATGAAAAGGCCACACTAGAGGCTTGAAGGAACCTGTTTTCATCACAGCAATCGGTTCCCAGTCAAGGTGGAGATGTCTCCTGGGGATAGTGGAAAACCCAAATACTGACACACATCAAGGACCCCTGTGACATCACTGGGTCCAGATATGCCTAGAGCATGACATTCATATCACAACTCCTGGTTATATCAACCAATATATTCTCTTTTCTAATTAAACTGGTTTGGGTTTAGTCTCTGCTGTTTACTAATAAAATCTGCCTTACTAACTCCAAATCCAATTTAGCCAGAATGTCTAAGCTGGCAGAGGGTGGGGAGGAGAGGGAAAGATCTTTCTTGTGAGATCTCCCCAGGCAACAGAAAAGGACTTTCATATTGTGACCCGCCATTGGAGCCTGGCCTTATTTTCCCTTCCCCCACTTGTTTTGCTAAAAATTCCTTCCCTGTATCTGTTGTGGTTCTTAACCACGCCCCAGAACATTCTGTCCAAGCTACCCTGAAAACATTTTGTTTTGCACACTCTTAACTGCACCTAGCTTCCCCAGGCTTCCTTGTTTACTCCTTATAAAAACAGTCCCGATTAAAGTCTAGGTGGCATTCACCCATTACTGAATGACCCATGTGTGTGTGTGTTTCTTTTTCAATCCCCCAGGCCTCTGTCTGAGGCTCGGTGACAGTGGCGGTTCGGGCACCATCACTTTCATGGACTTGGCAAGGATTATCATGTCCACTGCCTAGTCAGGTAGCCAGGCTCAGCATGCAGGACAAACTGGGACATGCAGGAGTCACTGAGAACAGCAGAATAGCAACAGGGCACGCTGGCTCTCCAAGGCCATCTTTCTCTGTCTTCAAAATGATATTCACATTGTCTCCTCCCATCTCCCCTCCTGGCAATCTTTCCAACCCTTGCTTCTTCAAAAAACTCCCCAAAGATAAGCCACAAAGCACAGTTGTCATAAGGAAGATCCATGGCTGCGCTGGAGACGTGCGGAGCTCGCAGACACTGCGCCTGGTGCCGTCTTTTCATTTTATTTAGTACCTAGGAGCAAGCTGGTCCCGAATCACATTTATGCTTTCTTCATCAATCAGCTGGTGTGGAGCAGCCGCACCTGGCTGGGTGTCCTTGGCCTGCTCTCCGACTGGGTGGTGAGTGCTCAGGACAACAGGCACCTTCGGGGCTCTAGTCTTTGCTCTCACACCAAGGAACTGGTGATCAGGAGTGTCTGGGAAAAGGAGCTTCAGCAAACAGGGATTTCTGGCTCATATCTTCACCAGGTTGCAGGGTTCTCTCGTTGTCTGCATCCATACGGCTGAGATTCAGTGCCCTTGAGCCAGCAGCCTCCTGAAGCTCACAGAGACTGGCCCTGTGTGCCAGCATCTTTGTCTGCACAAGGCACTGATGTTTGCCATTCAGGGCTGTTCTCCAGTACCTGATTCCAATCCCTGATGCACCCACCGTGTGCTCCACGCCTGTTTATAGTGAACCTGTGAGTCTGTGCTCCACACTGGGGACAGAGGGTCAGGCCAGGGACCAGGTGACCAACTGTGTCCTGAGAGTGATTCTGGCATTTGTGTAGAAACAGAGAATTGTTTCAGAGATGCTGGGCCTTCCCTGGCTGGGACAGCGGGTCACCAGGCTGTGTGCATACAAGGACTATATAGTGAGTCTGAGTTACTTGGGAAGGAAGGGAGGAAGGAAGGGAGAAAGAAAGGAGGGAGGGAGGGAAGGAGGGAGGGAGGGAAGGAGGGAGGGAGGGAGGGAGGGGGAGGAGGAGGAGGGAGGAGTGGGAGAGGCTTGCCATGTCATGTCAAACCATAAGACAAATATAACGGAGGATGCTACCTTTCTAACGACCTTCACTCTATGAATTAATTTTTAGAGGAAGAATCCTAGTTTTTTTTTTTTTTTTTTTGTACCAAAGGAAACATTTTTAAGCTTTATTTTCTATGCTGTGTGCGGTAGCCCTTAGTCCTGGCACCTGGGAAGCAGAGACAGACAAATCTCTGTGAGTCTAAAGATAGTCTGGTCTACATACTAAGTTCTAGACCACCCAGAACTACATAGTAAGACTCTGTCTAAAAAATTTAAATATATCTTATTTGTGTGTATGAGCACGTGTATGTGGGGGGGGGGGACCCAGAAAAGCCAGAAAGGGCATTGGCTCCTGTGCAGCTGAAGTTACAGTTAGCCTGACATGAGAACTGAACTTAAGTCTTCCGAAAGAGCAGCAAGTGCTCGTAACTCCCAAGGCATCTCTCCAGCTCCAAATAAAAACATAAACAAAAACAAAAAAACAAAACAAAACAAAACAAAAAACCCAGTAGGATTTGATGGGTCCAATTGGTACATTGGAATTAAGACTAAACTCATTAAGGGTCCAACCTCACCTTGCCTTGAGTACACGTAGCCATGCACAAGAACACAGTACAGACCCTTGCAGACACACAAGCCCTCCTGTCACATTCATCATTAGAACTGCCCGATCTAGGTTTCCATGTGCTGAGGCTCTGTTGAGGTGACTTACAGACATTTTCTGATGTGCCCTAGCCCTCTGGGCCATCATATGTAAAGTTGCTTTTCTTACAAATACAAACAGAAGGAAGCTGACTTCTTTGGTCTTAACCCTTCACTGCTTTCTGGTATTTTATGGGTTGGTTGCCTATGGGGTAGAAAATAGAGACTAAATGGAGTTAGAATGTGGGCAAGGCTGGGAACATCCCTTCAGGATTCATGGAGCCAGAGACGCAGCCACATCACCTGACTCACTGCTGTAAACCATTAGAATAACTTGTCACAGTTTCATTTAAAAAAGAGAAAAACAAAGGATGAAGGGATTACTCCATGGCCGAGAATACCTGCTGCTCTTGCAGAGACCCAGAGCTCAGTTCCTAGCACTGACATTGGGTTGTTCACAATATCGATTGCAAACCTGACCTGTAGGGCTTACAGTGCCCTCTTCTGGCCTCCATAGGTACCTGCATTCATAAACACACGCACACAAAGACATGCACACACAATTTTTTGTTTGGAGACCAGCTTTCTTTGTGCAGTTTTAGCTGTCCTGGAACTCACTCTGTAGACCAAGCTGGCCTTGAACTCACAGACATCCACCTGCCTCTGTTTCTTAAGTGCTGAGATTAAAGACAAGTGCCATCACCACCACTACCACCACTTTAATTTTTTTTTAATCTAAAAGAAAAAAAAAATGTGTTTGATATCAGGTTTCAGCGCCAGGACTGTGTGCCGTTCAAATTCCACCAGTGCTGGCCTGGGCTTTTGCCAACTTTCACTACTATATAATTTAATCTAATTGATCAATTAAATCCGAATAATTTTTAAACAACTCATAATAACAGTTATATAATTTCAGTAGTACATATAATTTTCTTAGCAACTTTATCAAAGGAAATTGCTCGTGAGGCTGTGCTGCCTGCCTCATGAAATCTGTCGCCTCCAGCATTCTTTCTAAGGTGCTTAGTAGCACGGGATCCCACAGGAAAGGAGACAGCTTACTGGTGGTCAGACTCCCACGGATCTCCTGGTCACCTCTCCACACTAAGGGACTCACTGGAGACCCCACAGGAAAGTCATGGTTCTCCTGTGCAGTGAAAAGGAGAAACTGCAGCTCCTGAGTTGCATGCCCACTCACCCTGGAGCTGCTCTGGGTAGATATTGCCATACTCAGACATTAATGACACACAGGAAACATCTCAGCTACCTTTGCTTGTGTGACTGCCTGAGGTCCTTCTGTGTTCTGTGAGTGGTTCTCTTGCATCCCTCCGGAGATGTCTAACCTCAGTTGAGATGCTGTATCCTCCTGTAGGCAGGCTGGGCTCACTGCACCCAGACGAGAGAACACATGTGCTAAAATCAGCTTTCAAAAAATGCCTTCCAAGGAAGAAAGGCTGTTTGGGCTCGTGATCTTTGAGGTTTCATTACAAGGCTGTTTTGCCCAGTTGCTTAGGACCAGTAAAGGGGCAGCACATCATTAGGAAGACTGGGGCAGAGGAAATTGCTCACCTTATAGCTGACAGGAAGCAAAAAAGACAGGAAGGGAGGAAGGGAGAAGAAAAGAAAAAAGAAGAGAAAGAGGCAGATACCTGAGTCCCGATGTTTCCTTCTCTCCCTGACAGTACTAGACGCCGAAGACCAAAGCTTTAACATAGGTACTCTTAAAAATCTATTTACATTTCTGCTGCCACTAGAGAAGTCACAGCACCCGGAGGAAGGGACCTGTAAAATCCCAATTGGAGGGCTGAGGGCTGGGTACAGGCACCTTCAGCAAGCCCAAAGTCTTCAGCCACAGATAACAGGAACCAACCAGAGCAACCTGATTGGAAACTAGGCTTATGGGTGGATACATCAGATCATCTAAGAGGAAATGAACTTGAAAATGCAGAAAATGAAATGAAGAGGCCCGCCCCAGGGACAGAAAGCCTAAGGCCTGGAATGGGTGTGGCCTTTCTGAGCCTTGGTTACACTGTGCAGGTTTGGGCAGGCTGGTCAGCTTCTCTTTGGTGTTGTTTGACTGAAGAGTTCCTCCAAGTCCCCTCAGAGCAGGGACCAGCCACCTCCTGGCTGGCCATGTGGCACCAGCAGCCCTGAGGAGCACTCACCATGGCTCATTCCTATGTAGAACACACCAGCTGACTGCCCCTCTGTGTGCTGGGCATTCTCATATCATTGTCCCTCTTGCTGTGTGACAGTTCCTGCCATCTCACACTGACTCCGGGAGATGCCAACACCCTGGCCCCGTTACACAGGTGTTACAGGTTAAAGGTTCCCCAAAACTTGCATGATACAGTCCTGCCCTCCACAACACCTCAAAATGTGACCACATTGTGAAGACCATTGGCTACAGCAGATGGGACAATGTCATGCTGGAGTGGGGTTCCCTAATCCACAGCCTCATAGAGGAGGGAAATCTGAGCACAAAATCCCACTAAGAAAATCATGAAAGTACACAGAGAAGATGTGTCCACAGACCCATAAGAGCAGCTTGGGCGGAGCCAACAACCTGATTTCTGTTACTGAATCGTGACCTCCTGTGGCATTGCAGCCACTTTGGGAGGTAGGACCAGCAGAGGAGGTCTCCAAGGTTCAGACACTGCAAGATTAAGCCACTAACAGTTAGGGCACACAGAGGGCCTGGTCCCACCAATCATAAGCAGGAGCTGGGATTGTAGGTCAGCATGCTACCTCCTGCTCTGTTGCTGCCTCTACTAGAGCTTTGACTAGTGTAGTAGTCAGGGTCCGAGGAGAGTGGAAGATGGCCAATCCTGAGAGTGAAGCAACCCTGGAGAAGAGCCAGGAATGGGGAGTCACAAAGCAGGGCCCTGTCAGATGTAAAGGCTGGTGTCTCAGAAGCAGCATCAGAACAGGTAAGAGAAGATAGAAGGCAGAGCCCATGTAAGCCAGGGCAACATGGGAACTGGGCAGGTCCTAGAAGTGAGCCTGGCCCCTGACTCTGTGCGTGCATCCATGTTTGCCTGAATACATATATGTGCTTGCATGTGTGTTTATATGTATATATCTGCATTTTTGTGTTAACACGTATGGTCTGCATGTATATGCCTATGTTGTGTTTCTGTGTGTATACATGTATATATGCCTGCATATATAAGTTCTTGCATGAGTACCCCTGCATGTGTGCCCCTGTATATATGTATTTGTGTATGTGTATATTAATATATATTATATATGAATATGTATTCATATATATGAATGAAATAGGAATATATACATAAATGTATTCCTTTACTTGAGTGGTTGTATTATAGTCTGTCATGTGTGTACTTAGTATGTATATATGTGCATGAGCATGCCTTCATGTGTATTCATCATTGTGTACATGTGCTTGCATCTGTGGTCCTGCTTATACTGTGTGTCTGCATGTACATTCCAACATTGTGTGCCTGAATAGATAAGTATGCATAGGTATGCTTGCATGTGTATGCATCTGTATATATCATTTGTATATGTGTGCCTGCATGTATATATCTCCATGTGCGTGTCTCAGTTTATGTGTTTCTTCATATATGCATGCTATATGTGTGCATTTCCTTGTATGTGTGCAGGGAGATGTCCTTTTGCATGTATATGTTTGTGTGTATGTGACTATGTGTGACTTGGCATGTATATATGGTATATTGTGCCATAAGCATGTCTCTGCGTGTGTTCAGTCATGCATTGCACTAAAAATGCTGTGCTATCAGTCAACAGCAAATCACATACACAACAAGGACCCATGATTACATAATTACACCACCTTATGATGTCATAACCATCTTAGTTTGTCTACACATGTGGTATATTCACAAAGCAGAGGAATTGTTTGGTAATGCATTTTTTCAGAAGATAACCTGTGGCTAGTGTCTGTCAATGTGACACAAACTAGAGTCACTTGGGAAGAAGGAATCTCAGTAAAAGGATTTCCTCCATCAGATTAGCCTATGGGCATTTTCTTAGGTGACTTAGGTGAGCATTTTGTGGAAAACTTGGGCAAAGAGGAATAACAGCGTCTTGCCACCAGACATTATTACTGTTGATCAGAGCCTGGCTCCACATGTTCAGCTGTTTCTCTATACTTCCTCCCTGCCCCTTCTTGGATCCATGTTCTGCATCAGAATTCCATGACCAAGGTCCAAAGATGGCCGTCTACTTTCTACAGACCCCCACCAAATGGAGAGCCACCTGTGGCTCTGTCTCCTTCATTGTCTCCTTGAAGAACTGTGTGCCTGGTGCTGGTGGTGAAACTCCCAAGATTTCTGCTTAAATGCAGCAACAAAGTTTTCATTAATTCTCCATAAGTGTAAATGTTCCCACGGGCACCAATTAAAGTCTTCTGTGGAGCTGAGCTTTCCCAAACAAGCACAATTTGAATTTGAATATCAAACACTTTGCGCAGCAGGGCTGCTGAGAGCCTCACAGAGCCAGGCCCTGAGAGGGAGAGCTACCCTGGCCCTGTTCACCCCACCTCCTCTGAGTTTCTCTCCCACTGGGGTCCTTCTTACCTTCTCAATAACTCCCACCTGCCTTCTCCAAGAAAGTGCCTGAGACCCAGAATTCTCCAGGCCTTGGAAATATGGGTACATGTATTTGGAAGGCTTAGAGGTTGAAGCCTTGGTTGGTCATTTAGGAACTCACACTGAAGGGGTAGGAAGGTCCCACACTCTCAGTCTTTCTGTCCATTACCTGCTTGTCACCCAAAGAGCGCTTCCTTGTCCCCAGTAGATAAACCTTGTGCCCACCAATGCTTCTTCAAATATTCAAGTTGTCAGAAATTGCCAATATCTACGACTTTTGTTGTGTGTACACTGTGTGCATCATGCACGTATGCATGCATTTGCATGCATGTGCATGCAGGTAGAGGCCCTCGGTCAGTATAAGGTATCTTGCCACATTGTTCTCTACTTTATATTTTGAGACGGGGTCTCTCATTGTACCCAGTGTTAACCAACTGGCTTAGACCAAATTACCAGCAAGCCCCAGGAATCTGCATGTCTCCCTGATACTGAGGTTACAGATTTGTGCCGCCCTGCCTTGCTGGGAATCTAAACCCAGGTCCTCAGGCCTTTGTGGCAAGCACTTCACTGAGTGAGCTATCTCCCCATCCCCAATATCTGCGCATCTTAGTCATCATCCACCTAAAGTATCTCTGGTATCCCTGTGGGTGTCCAGCAATGTAGCAAAGTGGGTCTGAGCTACAGAAGCTGCTTCTAAAATAACTTGGTGCAGATTCAGTTTGCAGCAAACTCTGTTCAGCCCAATTTGGCCATTTGTATTTCTTCCCTGCCATGTGGTCAAATTTTTGGTAGTGTTTGTACAGATTTCTTATCTTCAGACCTCCTAGACTGGTAACAATGTAATGGCACCATGATCAACATCTACAGAAGCATCATCATCACCACCACCATCACCACCACTGCCATCACCTTTATCACCATCATCATCACCATGACCACCATCACCATCACTACCATCACCATGACTACCATCATTACCACCATCACTGCCATCACCTTCATCACCATCACTATCATCATCATCATCACCACCATGATTATCAGCACACCTACACAATAGAGTCTTCTTCAGGATGATTTGGGTACCTCTGGCTCCATGAGAGGTCTCTCTATAACATGCCTAGTATTGTCAGTCCATATAAGTACATTTGGGGTGGAGCTGGATCATGAAGAGGTGGCTCAGAACCCACTGTTAATAATGTCCAGTTGGCACAGCTCTGAAGCTGTTGGTAAGACGTGGGTCACTCACCCTGCTCAGCTTTGCCTGCACATCTAGCTGAGAACGGATATTTTATTTTGTTTTGCTTTTTGATTTTTGGAACAGGGTTTCTCTGTGTAGACCAGGCTATCCTGGAACTCTTAGAGATCCTCTGTCTGCCTCTGTCTCCCATGTGTTGGGATTAAAGGTATACACCACCACCTCCTGGCTTCCCTCTTACTGAACTGTAAGATTTCTTTGAGGATCCACTCACTCTAAACCCATTGGTGGGGGTAACATTAACCAACTCCAAGCTCCAAGGATGATTTATGCATCTACCACAGCCCATTAACATTAACATTAATGTAGCCCCCACCCCCACCCTGACAGCCCTTGCCCAAACCAGGGAAGCCCATGGCTCAAACCAGGCAAATCTGAATTACTTCATGGCCTTTTTAAAGAAATGCCAAATGCACCCTTCTACCATCAGTTTTGTGTGCCATAAAGAAGATGGGTAAGGAGTTTCTGGGTATGTCTTCCCTAGCAACAGACAGCTAGACTAAGGAGCTAGTAGCAGGAGACAGCTGAGCTCTTGGGAGGCCTCCTAGCCTGGGGCAGCTGTGCCTGAGGCAGCTGCACAACCGAAGTGCTTGCTCTGGTGTATTTGGCTGAGTTTTACCACATTCAATCAAAACAGTCTTGGCACATTCGTCTTGTGTGGAGGACTTTCCAGGGAAAGTCCCCACCAGGCTGACTTATACAGCACTTGAGCATCATTTGAACATCTGCTCAGCTTCGGTCCCCTTCTCCCTGAAGTGGGATGAATGTCCCCACTTCTATCAGCTAAGGCACAGGCTGTGTCAGCCAAATAAGCCTCTTTGGAATCAGCAGGATATGCATCCTCAGAGGCCTATGCTCTGCCTGTTCATCAATCTAGCTGGCCCTGTGTTGGAGACACTAGAAAACAGAATGACCCATGTTCTCCCTATTGGGGTTCTCCCCAGTAGACTTAACTTTTGAGATTATAAAATAAGCCGGGAGAATCTGAGGATGGATGGTCTGGGCCTAGTCACTGGTCTCTTGAGGGTCAGGCCTGACAGCATGTGTCCTATCAGAGACCTTGTTCTACCCCTGGGACCCACTGCTCAGGGACGCCTCTAGGCAAGCAAGTCCTTCAGCCTCATGAATCTTTTGTGCTCTTGTCCCCTGATCCTCTGCCAATGAGCCCTGCCCGGCACATATTGAGTAGGGTGGGGGTCTGGATATGGTTTCCGTGAGCCCCTCATGTCTGCCTCCCTTCATGCGGTGGGACTCAGGAGAATGGAGCTGATAAATGAGGTGAATTGAAGTCTTGTGTGGAAGTGTTAAACTTTGTTCAGAACATCAGACAATTTATACATTGAGGGTTAAGTGGAGCCACTTGAGTAAAGTGTGCCATCGCCAGGGCACGCCGCGCATGGCAGGCAAGCGGCATATGGGTTTTCTGTAGAAGTATATAAACAAATAATAGCCAGTTATTATGAATAATATGAAGTAAACTCACTCCTATCTGCTACGTGTGGGAAGAGTATGAAAGCATAATCCAACAACAATTTTGTGGCTTTGAAGAAACTGAAATCACAAGTTTCTTGTCTTGGTTTCTTGGAGTTTTCTCATGAGCACTCAGAATCCTCCTCATACAACTCCATTCTTGGACTGTGATCTGACCCCAAACTTCATGTTCTACAAGGTTGGTCCCCAATCTAAAGTGGCAGGAACTTTAAGAGTCAGGATCTAATGGAAAGTGATTGAGCTAGCACCATATCCTTGAGCATGCAGAACTATCATCTACATAAACTGTTTTGTTATGAAGTGCTCTGCCCCGAGTGTTTTGTTACAGCATCAGAAGATAAAGATGCTATGTTATAGTTAAAAGATGGTCTTCTCCCCTGTGTGCTACCTCACAGTCTCACTTCCATTTCTCACTACCCAGTGACTGAAACGAGCATTCAATTTTCTTGTCTGTGAAGACGTGATCTGAAGGTGAGAAGCTACATGTGTACCTCAGTGGTAGAGCACTCGTCTAGCCCAAGTAAGATCCCAGGTTTGATGCATAGCTTCATAATTAATTAAAGGAGCTTTCGGTTAAAATATCTGATTGAAAAAATATTCAGAAACTAGGAGGTGTCCAGCCCAGGCTTCAGGATCCCCTTAACCATTCCTGTTTCTGCTCTTCATCTATTGGCAACCAAATAGGAGAAGTTGTCCCCTGCGTCCCCGGCATTCCACTGTGTCAAGTCGTCCTTAGATGCCTGGTGTCTCTTCAGTGAAAGCTGAGCACAAGAAAGTATGGGGGATATAGGAAGAGGTGATGCACATATGCACACACATGCTTGCACATACATGTGAATGCACACGCACACATGCACACCTGTGCACACATGCATGTACACATGCACACACACACACACACACACACGGCTCTTTATTCTCATGAATACTTTCTGGATATGTCAGACACTATAGTAGCCCCGAAATGAAAAGCATTCTGAATTTCTGCATCTCTAAGCACCAGGGAGAAGGGCTGGAGCTTCTCTTGGAAGAATTCATCTCCAGTTCAACTCTGCCTGTGTCATTCCTCACCTTGGAATTCCAAGTACAGTCTGCCTCTCAGTCACTACATGAACATCATCTGAGACCCTCCAGCTGGCTACTGGCAAGACATGTTTTCCCTACAAACCCATAGCTGTGGTCAGAGGCTCTTTATCTGGACCTGCCTCCTATGTTTTCAAACATAATCCTGTGAGCCACCTCGACAGCACTTGTCACACACAGCCTTTCTAACATAGTGCCACAATCTCCCAAACAGAGTGGGACAGGCATCATCATAGCAGTTCTGGGCAATTGCTGGCACCCAGGACAGACCTGCAGATGACTAGGAAGAGAACTGAAAGAGCCAACATCCCAAGGTGAGCCTCTTGTCCCATCATGGGACAGAGCCCCTGACCCCAAGTGTCACAATTCTAGTTCTTAAACCCAACAGGAAGAGCTCACTGCTGCTTCAAATACACCTTTGTGGGACCTTTAACCTTCTGCCCTTGCTCTCCTCCCTCTGCTGTCCCCAGTTCAAGACTTGGCTGCTAGTGGAAAATGCTGGAAGGGTTGGTGCCCTCAATCGGGTCTAGCCATATGCTCCTTCTCAAACACTCACTTCTCAAGTGGATGGATTTAAAGTCCCTCTCTTTCTGCCAATACCGAATGCCTCTCTTTTCCAGGAGGCTGGTCCAAGTGCTTCCTCCCCTGCCTTTCCAACACGGGGGAGGAAAGCAATCAGAATATATGAATAAGACAAGTTTTCTTGGATACTCTCTTCCTCCACAGGATGGGTCTGAAGATAAGATGAGGCTGCCAGGAACTGACTTCCAAAAACCAGAGGAGGATGGTCATGCTCAGATCATAGCTGCTCAGTATGCAGTCACCCAGACCCTGTTCCTGAGCTAATACTTGGGATCTACCCAGACCTCTGCAGGGACTCTATTGAGCTTTCCCTCAGTCCCAGGAAAGTCCCCAAAGACTAAACTGCTCCCCTTAAAAACATTCCACCATGGCTTATTTGTAAGGACAGCTTTTCTCTGGCTCAGCCTTAAAAGCAGGAGCCAGAACTTTCCAGAACAAAGCAGTTAAGTCCTGATCTCAGACACAGTATGAAAAAACATGCATCTCCAAAGCGGGGCCTCACTCACCGGCACCCCATGATGAGAAGAGTGTTGAATTACATGGGCCTCTATGGGTAAGAGATACTGCCTAGCTTGGGGGTCTCAGAAGTACCCTTGGGAGCACCTCTTTGCATCCTGACACAAGGTGCCTAAGCTGTCACCAATCCTAGCCTCCCACACTGACTTCCACAGCAGGAGCAGCAATGAGCTTCTCTAGGGATATCCTAGGAGCCCTGAGAAAGAGCCATATGGGAGTGTATGTGTCCATTTGTGGTGAAAGCCAGGCTGGGGAAAAAAATCAGTGAACCCCAGAGCCCTACAGCTGGCTGTGTGCTCCTCCCCACCACCACAGCTTCTTCCAGTGTTCAATGGCAGCAGGAACAATTTGAAAAACTGCTGCTCACAGGCAGGTCTTTCTTCAGAACTATGATAGCCACCCCACCCGGTGTCTACCCAGAGCTTCTCCTCTTGACTATGTCCCTGAAGGCAACTTTCCAATGCCCAGGAACAAACCCTTCCTGGGCAACCAGAATGAGAACCATTCCCTTAACCAGCCTCAAGAACATGCTAGACCCTTGGATCCCTCCCATTCCTTGAGCCTCGTGATCTGCTATTAATCAGCAGTGATCATGAACTTCCCATGAACAGTCGACGTCTCATCAACTTTACATTATAAAGGTGAAATGTAGCTTCAGAAACTGTGATGAGTTGCTGTGGTCTAGACGTCACTGCAGTGTCCCTCCAGAAGTTCATGTGCTGGAGCAAGTCCCTATGTAGTAAAGAAACTGAAGGGCAAAAGGTGACTGCCCACCCTACCCTCACTGTCTATTCCTGAACCCCAGGGACATCTGAATAGGTGGAGGCAAAAGAAGAGAGCAAGGAGCTCCCAGCCCTGTGTGTCCCAGCCTTCTCGCACCATTTCTACATCTCCGCCCACCATCTGGCACTCCGCTTGGATCTGCAGTGTTTACTTTCTGGAACTCTGCAGTCATGGGGTCTGAGACGGGAGGCGACTGTGTGTGGAAAACGGCGCTTCCTTTCATATGTTCTGGTGGCACAGAACAGCTTGCTTTCTGTACTTTAAAAACAAACCAGAAAGGAAGAACGTAAAGGGCTTGCCAAACCCCTTTCCCCCACTGAAGCAGGAAGCCTAGAGACTCCAGAAAGTGAGGAACCTCTCTTTCTTTCTCTGAAAGGTGGGTCACCTGGTGTAATGGGACAGTGTCGTCATGTACAGAAAAAAAAAGCCTCAGGACAAATGCCTTGTCTCATTCAGGGTGCCCTCTGAACCTCTTGGTTCTTCTGGGATCTGCAGATGAGCTGGGACATGACACCTGTGTTGTATAGTAGAGAGCACTAGGAACCCCAAAAATGTGCCAATGGAAGTCCCGAGCACTAGTTGGTTCTCTGTTCCCAGTATTTACACTGTCGGTGGGGTGCAACGGAAACCCTCTATTCTATAACAAAGCTTTGGGATTGAGAACAGGGGACCCTGTAAGCTCTGCTCTACATCAACTGTGTTGCTTCTGTCTCTTCCGCCAACCCAGTCCTCACCTGCTTCTTTCTTGATGTTCTCCTGGAAGCCCCCAGACCCACACCCTGAGCCATGTCTGCACTTTCTGTACCCACCCCAGAGAGTGGTAGACCCCATGTGGAACCTTGTCAGCCTCTCTTGCAGTGGACATAAGCTCCCTGGAGGAGAACATGCAGTATGTGGTACCCATGAGTAAAGCAGACATGGAGGAGGGATGGTGAGCCAGATGATGCCCCCAGCTAAATGGCTATGGGGGCTACCAAGACCAGTGGCTATGGGTGCGACTATATTGTCTTCGGCTCTCAGGTCTCAAGTTCAAAGACCCTAGGGCTCTGGTTGGCCTTTTGTGGGTCAGGGCCATCAAGGATCTCTTCCAATGTCAGGAAATCAGGACTGAATGAGAACCTGGCACCTCCAAGCAGCCAGATCCAGAGAAACAGGCCTGTCTCACAAATGACAAAAACTATTCTGATTAAAGAGGTAACACTCAGCCCCAGGCCTGCACAAAGCCCTAACTATTTACAGCACACAGTTAGATCTGTATAGGTCTCTGTTTTTCCACACAGTAGGACCCCTGTCCTAGCTTCTCACTCTCAGCACCACAGTCTACTGAAGCTGTTGGTGGTCGTGTCTCTTGTCAAGGTGACAGGACTTTTCCCTGTCTTCAGAGTGCACCAAAGGTGCAGAAGGCTCTCAGGTGTGCAGCCACAGGGAATGGTTCACCTCCGGGTCTCAGCAGGTCCCTCAACAACTTCAAATCTCTCCAATTGGCAGATCTTACTAGTACGTCCCTTAGGAGTTGTCTCTGTCAGTGCTGGGCGCAGACCTTCTGTGGGTCCAGAATCCCCTAAATTATCCATGAGACCAGCTATCATGGATGAGAACAGGCAGCTGTCCTAGATATTACGGATGGATATGAGCCTAGCTATTATGGATGGAAGTAGGCCCGGTGTACTCACCCAGCTATCATGGATGGGAGCAGGCTTAGTGTACTCACCCAGCTATCATGGATGGGAGAAGGCCCAGTGTACTCACCCAGCTATCATGGATGGGAGAAGGCCCAGTGTACTCACCCAGCTATCATAGATGGGAGAAGGCCCAGTGTACTCACCCAACTATCATGGATGGAAGCAGGCTTAGTGTACTCACCCAGCTATCATGGATGGGAGCAGGCCCAGTGTACTCACCCAGTCCCACCACCCTTGCTCAGAGAAGCTGGTCTGTCCTATGAGACACCTGTCAGCATCTGGAAGCCAGACTGCTGTTTTCAAAAGCCAGGCAGCCTGACCATGCTGCCTCCCCCATCTCCTCGATCATTCCTCTGTTCTCGTCTCACCACCCATTCCTGTCCTCTAGCCTCCTCTCTTGTCTTGGGGCCTTTGCAGAGAGTGCTACCATGCTCAGTATTCTGCACCCCTCAACCCCCCCCACACACACACCTTGAAGTCCTTTCTAGCTCATCCTTTACATGTCAGCCTTTCTCACTCCCAGAATGTGTCAGGACTCTGGTCCCTCTAACAGTCACAAAGTAGCACTTACCAACAGTCATAGCAACACAGATGTGCTTGTTTGATATCTTCCCAGCGGTCAAAAGCCCTGGTGAAGAGACACCTTGTCCCCTGAGAGGCTGTGGCAGAGCCTGACCTATACAGATGCAGATGCTCACAGCCAACCATGACACTGGACCCCAATGGAGGAGTTAGGGGAAGGACAGGACTCAAGGAGGTGAAGGGGATTGCAACCCCATAGGAAGAACAATAATACCACCCACCCACCCAACCAACCACACACACACACACACACACACACACACACACACACACACACCATAGCTCCCAGGGACTAAACCACCAATCAAAGAGCACACATGGAGGGACCCATGTTTCCAGCTGCATATGTAGCAGAGGATGGCCTTATCTGGTATCAATGGAAGGGGAGGCCCTTGGTCCTGTAGAGGCTCGATGCCTCGGTGTCGGGGAAATGCCAGGGGGGTGAGGTAGGAATGGGTGAGTGAATCATGGAGCATCCTCATAGAAGCCCGGGGGGGGGGGGGCTGGGGGAGGGGATAGGGGGATTGTGGAGAAGAAACTGGGAAGGGGAATAACATTTGAAATGTAAATAAATTAAAAAATGAATAAATGAGGGGGGGGGAGAGAGAGAGAGAGCACGCTTGCATAGCCCAGCCCATCCACCTCCACAGCTGCCACCTAGAAGTGTCCCCTGCTGAAGCCCAGTTCTTTGTCTTCATCTCGGCTGTTTCTGACTCTCCCTGTGGCCTGGCCCAGAAGGAAAGGAAGAATGTCAGACACCTGTCCTTCTCTAGGACAAAGTAGCTTAATTGTTCCCATTATCTTTGAGCTTTTACTATTGGCGATGCTGACCTTCCTTTTCAAAGACTGCGCCCCCCCCCCCCCCGTGG
This sequence comes from Micromys minutus, assembly GCF_963924665.1. NCBI lineage: Eukaryota > Metazoa > Chordata > Mammalia > Rodentia > Muridae > Micromys > Micromys minutus. The sequence continues at coordinate 36,300,130 of NC_137964.1, forward strand.
CTCCTAGTGAGCATGCGCACGGGCTTGTCTCAGCCAGCTGTGAAGAGGAAACCCTGTCTGGTCCTTTTATCTAGTTGGTATGAGAAAGGTGGGGTAGAGGGAGCTATGTGTGGCGGGCACCTTTGTGTGCTCCAGAAGCAGAGGCCCAGGCTCAGGAGACTGAGAAGGCTCTTCTCCCCCTGAGGTGCAAACAGAGATGGGAGCCCCAAGCAGGCTTCCTGGGTTCCCATTCCTGAGTGCTCCCCGCCGCCCCAGTTCTCTAGGAGTCAGTGCAACTTCCAGCGCCTAGTTGTCGGTGAATTGATCTGTCTGCTTCCGCGGCAAACATCTGGCGTTGTCATTCCGGCCTGCTCCACAGACTGACTAGGCAACGTGGTATTCAAGTCCCGGATTTTTAATCCAACTATCTAAAGAGGGGTTCCTGGAGGCCAGCTCACAGAGATCTATTGTGTAGATGAGACAGGCAAAACAGGGCAAAAGTGAAGGAAGAAGGGGACCTGAACTGTGATTAAAGCACTTGGGTACAGTTTCGCCTGGAGCTTCCTGCTCCTGAATTTTCAGTTACAAAAAGCCTCTGTATAAATTGCATCTCTGTCCATTAAGATTAAAATAGAAAAAAAATTTTAATAAACAAAGGACAGTGCCAGGTATGGTGGCTCATACCTCATGCTGAGGCAGGAGGATTACCATGACTTTGTTACCTAAGCTACACTGTGAAACACAGTCTTGGGACTGTCCTGTAGTACCAGTCCACATCCTGGAAGTGGCAGCAATAAGGCTGTGATTTCAGCTCCTGTCCCCTGTCCAGACTTCATAAACTATTATAGACTTGATCCTTTGACTGACCACCCAGCTGCATGGGGACAGCCTTGAGATGTCTGTCTAGCTAGCAAACCTAGCATGAATAAAAGACTGAGTTTGGTCCCAGCATAGCATAAACCAGGAGTGGTGCTCTCTGATAACCTAAGCACTCAGAAGGTAGAGTCAGGCAGTTCCAGATCATCTTCAGGCTAGGGCAAGTTTGAGGACATTGTGAACCGTAGAGAACTGTCTCAATAGAAGGAAAGAAAAGAAGGAAGGGAGGGGAGGAAGGAGAGAGGAAAATATCAAGAAGGATGAAAGGAAATAAAAAGAAAATGTATTCTGCTGCAAAGGATCTGGGTAACCATGAACCTTAGAAAAGGTTCTGGTACTGGAGAAAGAAGCCCAGAAGGTGCCGGCCACAGCCTGGGTCCAGAATGGGCTGGGGAGACCAGTATCTTTAGTGGGTAGGAAACAGTGCCTGGTGCTGGCACACATTGCCTTCTCCATGGTCCTCCATATAGATTTCAGGATCTAGAAACAAGCCATGTATGCTGTTTAGTGGGTCACACCTTGAAGAAAGTACCATACAATCTTCTACTGTCCTGACCACCCACCCATCAGTCCTCCCCAAGGTCAGCTCAGAGCAGACACCAGATCCTTCTACCAGAGGGCTCTGGGACCTCTGGGCTCCAGGGGGTGGTCCTGCTTGACCCTCCCTGGGACTGGAGGCCATCTATTTTTATTCACACGCCAAGACCTTCATGGCTTCCTCCATTGCTTGTCTACCTCCAACAGGCAACTGGTTTTTTTCTTTTTCTTTTTTTTTTTTTTGATTCTGAAAACATGACACTTGGACCAACCACATGGCATCAGAAACCAGTAGCAAGTTCAGTCAGGTGGCCCTTGGGACAGGGCCCAGCAGGGTTGCCAGTGGTGAAGCTCCTCACCCCAGTGGAATTTCAGAGAGCAGCCCAGATGGTGGGACAACGCACACAAGGGAACCCACTATCCTCCAAGAGCTCAACATCTCTGCAGCAAACAAGAGTCAGTGCATCCAAGAGTCTCCTGAAAACTCGAGGCAGATGCAGGATCACTTCCCTTCTCAGATCCTGGGTGATTACACCTGGACTTGGTGCGGGCAATGGCCTCATGCTTCCTCGGCAAGCCTGCCCTCCACGGGGAGGCAGGAGTCACACAGAAAAAGGAACTCTGGCTGAATCTTCTCCATTCAGCCCTTGCAAGGAAGCACCCAGGCTGCTGGATGCAGCTGTCCTCAGATCCTGCTGGGGATCCAGCAGACCTGAAGTTCAGTAAACAGCATTTACCTTAGAGCTGGGAGTTAGCCTGAGGGTGCAGGGTGGCAGATACATAACCGTACATCTTCTACCACATGCATCGCATGACACAGAGCAACCCTTCTGTGATCCCTGCGAGAAATTGACTGACTCGTAACAACTCATCACTAGTCGTTCACCAGTAGCGACATACCCTCTCACACAGCTGGCTAATAGTGGGGGGTGTTGCTCAAGGCCAACACGCTTTCTGCTCTGTTTCCTCTCTATAAAGTGTAGTACCTTTTAAAGCCAACACAGATTGTTTTCACACCCAAGCCTGTCAGGTTATGTCTCCTACCTACCCACTGCCTCCCACAGATGGCAGGGTCCCTGATCTGCGCACAAAGACATTTCTCCTGGATCTGTCAGAGTCTGCAGACATCAGCTGTCTACCCGATCCATCTCTGTCTTCTCACACAACCCAACATAGTTCGATGTTTGGTGCCTCTGTGAATTCAGCTGTAAATAATGACATCTTCCTGGTGCCCTGAAATGAGGTTACCCATCAGAATCTAAGCCCCACAGCATGAAAGGAGACATCTCTGGAGGATTTCTGGGAAAGCTTTGCCCTGATGAAGAAATCTCTATTTTTTTTCTTCTTTCTATTTTGAATGTCGATGTGGTAGTTAGGGAATAGTGCCCAATTCTTAGCAATGAAGTCTAAGGGTAGTCACTCTAAAGATAGCAACTCAGGAAGCAAGTCTGAGTTCTCCCTGACATTCTTCAGCCACTCTTTGAGGCTCACATTCTCTATCTGTCCCACATTTGCTTAAGTTATTATACTCAGGCTTCTGTTTGGTGCAGCTGAATTTACTCTCAAGTGGGATTAAACCCCCCCCCTTAGATACGTCAACCATGATTCGTAGAAAATAGCCCTAACTCCATGCCTAGGCCCAAGGACCCCCCAGTGACTCAGGTTTCAAGCCAGATTACTTGGACGTACCAGATGATCCAAAATCCACAGAGAAAGCTTCCAGCAGTGGGAGCTCTCCGTGGAGCTGAGGGTGGAGGAATGTGGATGAGCATCTCAGGAGGACCGCAGCCAGTTCTTGACAAAGGAAGGACTCACCTTCCTCAGCTGAGTAGTGTGGAAATGCCGGGCTTTGGATTATCAAAAGCAGAATCAGAGAGAGAGAGGCTGTACCCAGGCTCCAAACCTGCTCTCCTCTTGATGCGGTGGGCGGATCTCCTCTGTAGGTACCCAATTAGTGCAAATGGCACCAGCAGATGGGTGCCATCCCTATTTCCTCTTAATTTGCTTAGTTTAAACAAAAAGGAACTTCACATTTTCCAGGATATTTTGCCTCTCAGCACCCTGCTGGGCCCCGGAGCCTATCCTGGGTCTCTGGCTCAGCCTTTCTGGCCTCTCCCAGGTGTCAGGTCCTTTTTAAAGCATTACGAAGGGGGTTTGACTATAACAGCTGGAGGTCAGTTCTGCACAAAAGTGACTTCAGAAAACTGTCCAGCTGAAAACAAGGCTCCAAGGATGCTATTTGAAGAAGGAAGAACCTCCCATCTCCTTCAGGAGGCCACTGGCAGGTGGCCTCAACCACTCCATGGCTCTGGGAATAGGCCATCCACAGCCCAGAATGGTACTACCCTCATCACCCCTCATCCCTAGCCAATAAGACAGAGGGCACAGTCAGGAAGCCAGGATTCTGCTTGCTGATCCAGCACTGACTCACCATGTAACCCTGAGCCTCTGCACCCTTCTCTCAGAATGTAGTCGCTTCTCCTAGGACGGTGTCCACAGAGGCTGAGATGGCTCAGTTTCCAGCACCTGCATGGTGGCTTGCAACCATTCATAATTCCAGTTCTGAAGGATCTGACACTTTTTTTTCCGAACTTGAGGCATACATGTAGGACACATATATGCATGCAGGCATATGCACATGAAATGCATGCACATGAAATAAAAATATAATAACTTTGAAATTTTTGTAAAAGCATGGTGTCTGCAATAGTCAGGGTTTATTCGGTACTGACTAGGAATGGTGTAAATCAGAGAAGGGGGATCTACTGGTGCTCAGGAGTAGTGTGAACTTCAGGCACATCAAAATCAAGAGTAAGCCTCTCCCTCTCCTGGCTGTTTCCAGACTCCTTGCCTGTTCTGGTGGCAAGATGGTGCCAGCTGTCCAGATTCTTTCTTAACAGCTCCAAGCACTTGGCTCAGAGAACATTCTCTTCTCCTCACTTGCAGTGGATTAACTTTCTTTTCCTGTGACCAAGTGCCTGAGAGAAACAATGTAAGAGGAAGAGCTAACTGCTGGGTTGGCTCATTTCAGAGAGCCTGGGTCAAGGCTGCTTTTTAACCACTCAGTCTTCTTTCCATCCCTTTCTGTGGCATTCTTTAGTTTTTTTAGACTTATTTATTTTATATATATGAGCACACTGTAGCTGTCTTTAGACACACCAGAAGTGGGCATCAGATCCCATAATAGATGGCTGTGAGCCACTATGTGGTTGCTGGGTATTGAACTTAGGGCCTTTGAAAGAAGAGTCAGTGCTCTAACCACTTAGCCATCTCTCTGGCCCTCTGTGGCATTCTTGAAGTCACTGTAGGGCAAACCTTGCTGCCAAAATGACTGGCAATGAAAACAGGAAAGCCACACAGCTTCCTCAGTGAGCAGAGACTGTGAACAGAGCCTTGGCCCTTAATAGTGCACGAACATTCCCAGCCGCTGCCCACAGAGTGACAGAGGGGCTCTGTGGGAAAGGCCACAAGTACCTGAAATCCTCACTTTGGGCAGAGATATCATGGGTCTCCAAAACATTGCCCAGAAGCACTAAAAATGCCTGGACTGGTCACTCCTGAAGAGGAAAAAAGAGAGAAATGCCCCCAGCTCGTGCCGTGGGGCAGCATCTCCTTCACAGAGCAGCTGGACAGGTTGTCAGGCACAAACTCTTTGATTCAGACTGGGTATGAAATCCCAGACATCCTTGTACACTCTCAGCTGCAACAACAACAACAACAAAATGACCATCCTAGAGCAACAGGGGTAGGTTATCTCCATTCTCCAGGGGTTCTGCACACAGCTGCTGAGACAGGATGTGTTTAGCAACGTGCTTCTTGAGACGGCATCCAATGCCCCAGCAACCCATATTGGCAACATCACCTATGGCTTCCTGTGTTTATTTCTGGGATAAGGACCATTTCTGTAGCCCTGCCATGCCCTTTCTGAGTCCCTCCACTGGGGATGCCTGGCCAGTTCCACCCACCTGCTGCCTGGGGAGCCCCAGGATTGGTTGAGCTATTTGGAAGGTCAAGGAGTCCAATAGCTCTGGTTGCCTTAGTAACAAGCACAGTCACTCCATCCCCACAAGTCCTGAGCTGTTGCTGCCAGTCACAGCCAAAGATGGAAAGGAGGAAGGGGAGATACACAGAAGGTCACCAGCTAGGAGGACAGTAAGCCACGATTCTCTGAGGAAGCCTCTTGATGTACCCAGCCACACTGGACTGGTCATGCTGTCCCTAAAGCCCAAAGCTGAACAGGTTTCCAGTACATGTGAACTACTGAGTCCCTCCACTGGGGATGCCTGGCCAGTTCCAGTCACCTTCCCTGTGTCTACACCACATCCAGATTCTAACCTCTGGTGCCACAAGAGGCCAAGCCACAGCCTATACATGCAGAGTGCTGTGGGTTCTCCCTATCTTAAACAAGCAGGGATGCAGAGGGAACTTTAGTCAGTGACTATCTACTGCCTGGCACATACATAAATACATACATGAAAGTGTGCAGCATGTGCACACATAAACACATATATACCTATATACATATGTATGCATACACATGTGTATACACACATGGATACATACGTAAACATGTGTAGCATATGCACATATGAACACATACATATGAATGTATACATATGTGCATGCACAAATTTATGCTCATACACACATATACAAAATGCTCTATACATATGTGCATATACATATTTATCCACACATATCTGCATACCTATGCATGCATTTGCACATGTAGTTCTTACACTATCCTACTTTCTTTTTTATGTTGTTGTTGTTGTGTGTGTGTGTAGGTTGTTTCAAAATGTATTTGTTGTATATGAATTTTTCTGCATATATATATATACATACATACATACATACATACATATATATGAACCATGTGTGTTCCTGGTACCAGTGGAGGCCAAACAAAAAAGAATATTGGATCTCTGTGAGCTGCCATGTGTTTGCTGAATGTAAAACCTATGTCCTAAGTGCTCTTTCCTGCTAAGCCATCTCTCTGGCCCTTGTCTATTTATTTATTTGATTTTAGACAGAGTCTCACTCGTGGACCAGTCAAGTCTTTAACTCTGAGAGCTCCAACTTCCTCAGCCTCTCAAGTGCTGATATCAAAGGTGTGTTCTATGTCCTTTATTTATGCATGTGTGAATGAATCCCATGTGTGCATGGGGTGTCTCTAGAGACCAGAAGATGGTATCAGATCCCCTGGAGCTAAAGTTACAGGTGGGTGTAAGCTGCCTAATGTGGGTGTTGGGAACTGAACAGGGCTCTTCGTCAGGAGTGGCAATCCCTGAGCCCTCTCCCCAGCCCTTTTGTTGCTATTTTGTTTGTTTGTTGTTTTAAGCCTACAGCACCGAGTATTCCCATAGACTCTCCCATTCAAGTACTACCCTGCTTAGCTTCTGGGATCAGATAAGACCACGCACACTCAGGGTAGTATAGCCTCACTTTTTAAAAAACAAGTTTTATATAACCTACAACTCAAAATCTCCATGTAGATGAAGATGCATTTGATCTTGTTTTTTTGGAGGGGGTTGTTTGTTTGTCTTTATTTTGTTTTTTGCTTGTTGAGACGGGGCCACAGTTTGTAGCCCTGGCTGTACTGGACACTCATGTACACCAGACTGACTTTAAACTCACCGAAAGCCATTTGCCTCTCTGGAATTAAAGGCAACTATTGTTTTCTTTTTGAGATGGCCTCTGTAGCATAGGCTAGCCTGAAACTTGCTGATAATGACCAGCGTTTTTTTTTTTTTAACATTTACTACATTTATTTATTTGATAGGGAGTGGAATATACATATCTCAGTATTCCTGTGGAAGTTAGGGCACAACTTGGTATTCTCTTCTCTCCCCAGGAAGTAAACTCAAGTCCATTGACAGTAAGTGCCTTTACACGCTCAGCCAAATCACCAACCCTACCCGGAATTTCCATTCCTCCTTCCTCTATACTCATGCCCAGAACACAGGAACCACCCAGAGCTTCATACGTGCTAGGCAAACATTCAGTCAGCTGAGCCAGTCCTCAGCCCTACAAAAGAAACAGCTAATCTATGTGTCCAATTACCAATATAATCATAGCCCTGAGTCCATTAGTGTGACTGTTCATGAATACCCGACTTGCTGTGGAGGGAACAGGGGTGAGATTCATGATTGCAGTCAAGCTGGCGCTGAGAATTTTAATTTTTATTTTACTCAAAATTCAAACACCAAATAATAACAGCGCTACTTTGGTGGAATACATTTCTGCAATCAATTAAAACTGGAGCCACTGGTTCACAAGATGCTGTCAGACTGCCTGCTGAAGGCTGCTCTGCAGGATGAAAAGCCACCTCCAGTGAGGGTGTCACCCTGGAGAAGAGGCCTTCAATGTTAGTGACAGCCCTGGTGATGTAAGCTCTAGCTCTGGGGCCCAGGAACACACACCCTTGTCTTCTAGTTCATTGGGTGCGATGGGGGACATTTTGAACACATTCTGATCTCCTGCCTGATGAACAGAGCTCAGAAGGCCCAGGCAGCTCATGTTCCTGACAGCTAAGCATTCCCTCGGGCTCCACTCCAGAGCCCTGAGGTCACAGTGTCCCATGAGAAGTTTCCAATGTCTTTTGAATCCTAGCTGCAGAATGACCCTTCCCTGGAACTCAGGCCTGCTAGGAGACCCTGAGGATAACGTGTGTTTCTGCATGCTTGGCTCCTTAGGACATTAATCTCAGTGCATGGCCTTGTCTGGTTATATTATATATTGGGGTACTATTCAGTCTGTTTCCCTCTCTCAGGCACCTTTCTGGAATCTGGCCATCAGGGGCTGGAGAAACAGCTCAGAAGAGTGTGTACTGTTCTTACAGAGGATCTGGTTTGGGGTCCTGGTATCAATGGCAGGCCACTCACAGCTGTCTGTAACTCCAGCTCCAGAGGACTTCATGCCCTTGTCTGGCCTCTTCAGGCATATGCTCTGTGGCACACACTCAAACACACATCAAGGACTTTGTGATTTCAAGTGAAGAGTTTGAACTCATACTACTTGGCTTGGATTGGGCATCCTGGTGTCAAGCTCAGAAATGGGCTCTGGTTTCTGAAAACCAGTAGAGCAGAGCCACGGTGCTTGTTAGAAAGTGATGGCCCACCTTCTGCCATCCCAGCTGTCACTCACAGCCAACAACAGCACCTTCACCATGTGCTCATCAGCCCTTCGATAAAGGTTTTGATCCAAGTTTGCAATTCTTTCTGAAGCCATAATATCATCATTAGCATTTGCTGAATTATATTTTTTCTGATTCTTTGACTCCCAAATGTTATCTATCACTGAATATCAAAATATCCCCCCAATAATCAAAAATATTCCCCCAAAGTAATGAGGGTGACACAGAAAGGGGTTTTTCTTTAGCTGAGTGGTCAGTGAGTTTCCAGGTCAGGCAAACTTCTACCTATACAAGAAAAATGAAGGTTGAACAGGAGGCCCAAGACCTCAGCCTCAGGGTCTGTGATCTGCCCTTATATGGAAATATGAACCCAGAGGTGATGGCTCACGCCTTTAGTCCAAATGCTTGATAGGCAGAAGAAGTTCAAGTTTGGTCTACAGAGCAAGTTCTAAGACAGCCAGGGTTACACCAAAAAACCCTGTCTCAAAAAAAAAAAAAAAAAAAAAAAAAAAAAAAAAAAAAAATCAAACAGAGAGAAAGAGAGAGACAAACAGAGAGAGAGAGAAAGAGAGAGGAGGATCTTTGTATTTAAGTAGGGGTGTCTAGGTGAGACCATCCTGAATTTCGGGTAGGGTCCTAGATCCAGTAACATCTCCTTATATGAATGTAGAGAGTTGTATGGCTGTGCATGACATCAATCCCAGCACTCCAGAGGTAGAGGCTGGTGAATCTCTGTGAGTTCCAGGACAGCCAGGACTACATAGAGAGTACAGAGAAACTTAGGCTCAGACACACATACTCAGGAGCTCTGAAGACTAGAATGGAGGCTGACTCTGGAGGTCAGAGATCCTACCACCAACCAGGTGAGAAAGGTCTGCAAGACAGAGGCTCCAGAGGATCTAGCCCGATAGCCTCAAACTGAAAAGACAAGTTCCCGCTGCCTTGTTCTTGTTTGTGAACATAAGGGGCACCCCCATTCCCATCCCCCACCACACTGTTCCTCAGCACCTGGCTGGGTTCTTCTGCTCTACCCAGAAAGGAATTGTGGGTTGTAAGATGTTCCCCAATGCTAACAGTTCTGGGCCCTCAGTGCCCATGACCTAGGGGTTGGACAGACAGACCTAGAGGCTCACAACTCCAGGCCCTGGGAGCTAGGGACCTATTGCTCTAGCTTTAGAAGCCAAAAGCTCTCTGTTCTCAGCTTGGAGGTTATTGCTCTGGGCTTTAACCACCAGAAGCCCTGGATCTTGGCAGCTATTAAATCCTCAGCTTCCAGCAGCAGTGAAGGCGGCAGCAGCAGTAGCATTTACTAGTATTGCTCCTTGTAGATAGGCCTCAGTTTCAGGACCCTTGGGTCCATGGTGACGAGTTTAACAGCTCTCCTGCCAGGCCCTGAGAGGAAGTGACTCCTAGTGTTCACTGGGTATGTCTGAAACAAGCTGTTGGAACAGTTATGACTTGGACAGTACCTCTAGGAGCCAGAGCCATTAGTCAAAGTAGAGCTTCCTTGAGGCTTGTGTGTAATGTCCAAGGCTGTCTTCTTAGGAGGTGGGGGTGAACTGTGAGAGGTAGAGATAGAGAGATAGCTCCTGTGCATGTGTGTCTGAGCCTAGATTTCTCTCTATTCTCTATGTAGTCCTGGCTGGCCTTGAACTCACAAAGATCCACCTGCCTCGACCTGCAATGTGCTGGAATTAAAGGTGTCTGTACCACCAGACCTGACTTAGCCAGCTTGTCTTATAAAGGTAGTCTAGTCCTGAGGCATCAGGACACCAGAGACAGGTTTAACAATTATGGAGTCAACCTGTCCTTGACTCCAACATTTTTGTTTACCTAAAGGAAAAAATAAACATTAAAATGGCTACTTCAATTGAAAGCCTAAAAAGCCCTTACATTAGTGATGTTTTAGATGTATTTAATCATGTTCTATGATCTTAGCCAAATACACCAACGGACTGGGTCATTTAACATCTCAATGTGAGGCCCAAGATAAGTTTTAGGCAGAAGAACAAGGTGTACAAAGGTCCTGGGCAGAGACCAGCTAGTGTGATGAGGCAGGAAGTCCTAGCCATTATTGGATATAGAAGAGGAAGAACAGGCCAAGTCCTCAAGGATCTGGGCTGAGTTCCATGTGCTGAGAGAACTGCTGGAGAGATTTCAGCACAGAAAGTATAGTTTTGGCTGCTCTGGTGGGTGGGGATGAGTAAGGGACTCTGTAGTGAGGATTCTGGGGTTTTGGTTTCTTTTTAAAACACAGAAATATTATAAGAATGTGCTTTAGTTTTTAATCCCAGGTATGGGGCTGCTTCCGGCCAGCCACAGCAGCTGACTATGATTTGCCTCAAGCTCTAGTAGAGGCATGGTTTTGCCAGCTGCAGACAGTTTCTGCAACCGTGGGATGTTTGGAACTCTGGGAACTTTTCAGAGGGCATATAAACGCTAGGGTCCAAGAGGCAGGGTTGGTGGTCGGTGGTCGCTCCAGGTTGACTGTGGTTTGTTAGTAGTTGTGCTCGAAGAAACAAAAGGAAAGAATTAGATTCAGGGATCTCCATCTCTGCCCCCTCTAGCCCTCTCTTTCTAACTAGTAATAGGGGGTGAAATGGAGTTGGGGGGCGGGGGAAGATAAAGGCTGGGGAAAAGAAGAACCCACAGAATAGCAAAGACCAGAAAGAGGGCTCCTCTGATTCTTACATCCTGCCACAGCTGCTCCTGAGGAGATGCAAATGTGACAGAAGCTTCTGGCACTCCCCAGAGCCGACAACCAAACAGGAGAGACAAAGCTTGGGATGTTTGCTGAAGCAGCAGAAGCCAGGCAGTACCAGCATTGATGCCACACAATGCCTGCAAATGAGACTTCCTGAAGTCTGCCGTTGCTAAAAGGACAACAGAGTCCAAATTGAGAGCCTGTTCTTGGTGGATTCACATGCAAAACTATTTTCAAGCTGGTGTCTTTTCCCATGCGGGCCTCACATGTCCACCCAACCCTGGAGTGATCGGAGGGATGGAACCTGCCAGACTGGTCATTCTGGAAAACCAGCCACCATGCTAATTGCTCCATAATGGACTACATGCTGATGTATGGAAACAATCAATGGTTCAGGCGAATGCCCTGTGTCCACAGTCGAGATTTGATTACTTCTTTTTTATCACTAAATTAAATTCCCACTCCTGTTTGTCTTGTTACATTAAATCTCTTCAAATCTTAATAGACTGCAGCTTCTGCCTGCAGCTCAGTCTCTGAAAACATGTCTGTAATTTGTAGGGTCCAGGGACAGAGGTGCCAAGGAAGCCCGGCAGATGTACAGAGTGCTAAAAATAGGAAGGTGCTAGAGAAGCAGCTGGCCAGGAGGCTGGACGCAGACAGCAGAGGCTTCCATACCCAGGGCAGTGCTTGCTTGTTCCCAAGACACACCCAGCTTCTCAGGCTGTGTGGGAGGAACCTCCCAGGAGGGGCACAGCCACTTCCTGCCTGGAGATCAAGGCAGGGCCCCTACCTTCTCCCTCAGAGAAGCTCCAATCCTGCTTTGCACCCGGTGCATTACCAATCATCCCTATCAGGGTGCTGCGCCTTCCCCAGTATTCAGGCATATCCTGTGAGGAACTATCCTGGAAGGTCAAGGGCCTCTAAGGTCAAAGTTCATGTATATCCCAAGTCCAGCTGGCCAGGAGCTCCCTGCAGACACAGCAGGTAGACTTATACTTTGCGTTAACTAACAGGATGAAGGAGACATTCAATGGACATGTTGCTGAACATTGCCCATGGATCATCTGAAGACAGTTCGTAACATCCCTACGAACAGGGCCAGTTAGGTGTGGCAGTTCTCAACTTTAATCCCAGCACTTGGAAGGTGGATCCAAGTAGATCTCAGTGAATCCAAGGCCAGCCTGACCTACATAGTGAGTTCTAGGCCAGGAGGACTGACTACATAGTGAGATCCTGTCAAAAACAATGCAGGGTCAACCTCCAATGGCCTGTTGTGAGTGTGTGCAGGGCCTATGAACTCACATGTCTACCGTCTGATCCTGAAGCTTCCGTGTCTGCAGTTTGGGGCAGCTTCTTTAAAGCTGAATCATAAGTAAGGTGCTGGCCTTGAGACTCCGCTACTCTCCCAGGCTGAGTCTATTGTTCAATGTTGGTTTCTATTTGAATGAGTAACCACTACAGCCAAGTCGTGACTCGGGATCATTGGTTTGAGTGACATCTATTCACAGCCCAGCACCAGAATGTTCCTGACCGATCAGGGATCCAAGAGGTACCAAACAGGCAAGAGCCAAAGCCCAGGTGGGTGACAAAGACATCCAGCAGGGAGCCACAGACTTCCAGCAGGAAAATCCAAGGAGACACAGAAGGAAACCACAGAGTGTCCCTGTCCCAAGTAACTGACCGGGACAGGAGACCCTGAAAAGGGGAAGGAACCTTGAAGGGGGAAGAAGAGGCAGTTCCTGTTCTAGAAGAGCTAGTGCACCAGGCACGTAGATGGTTCATATGCAGGCAAAACAAAGACTCATAAAAATAAAATAAACAGGCCAGGCATGGTGGCACATGCCTTTAATCCCAGCAGGAGACAGAGGCAGGCAGATCTCTGTGAGTTTAAGGCCAGCCTGGTCTACAAAGTGAGTTCCAGGATAGCCAGGGGTATTATACATATTTTGAAACCCTGTCTCAAAAAGCCACCACCAAAAACAACAATAATAATTTTTACAGATTTGCTTTGCTTTGGTTTGATTTCATTTTACCGAGGCAGGGTTTCACCCTGTAGCCCAGGCACCCATCATCTTCCTTCTCGGTCACCTAAGTGCTGGTTTTTACAGGTACAGGTCATAGTTCTCTCTGGCTGACTGTTAGTGTCCCTAAAACACCCATGTTGGAATGTTAACCATGAGATAGCAGTGTTGGAGATGGGACCCTAGGGAGGCTACTGAGGAATGCTTCCTCCATGTCCCCCAAGAACAGAGCAATGAAGAAAAGAGAACTAGGAGACAAGCACAGAAGACAGACAGACAGACAGACAGACGAACCAGCCTTCCACCAATTCTGGAGCTGCAGGTCACAACAGGGATATGTGGGACTAGGAAGAGAGAAAACAACTCCAGAGGGTACCAACTTCCAGGAAGGCATTGCTGACAAGTAGCTCTTTTTCCCTGTAGTGACAAGTCGGTCATATTTCCTGGAGTAGTAACTATTGCTTCCTTCCTTGCAAATGGAACTTGGAGTGTCCTGATTTAGCCTGGAATATATTGGTTTATTTAAGCCAATTAAAAAAAATAAGGATCCTTTTGCTGCTGGTGTGCCTTTATTATTTCACTAAGTAAAGTTGGCTAGAGAATTCTAGAGAAAACATTTATCCTGGAAGAGAACGAAATATTTTCTGCTTGGCTCTCTCTGCCTTAAATATCATTTCAGGAGAATGAGACCTTCACAATGGGGGCATCCACGGTATGGTCCTGTGGCAATGGTACAAACCATCACACTGACCACAGGAAGGAAGTCAGGGTGAAGACTCAGAACTGAGGAATCAGTCACCTGCAGGACTTCTATGGTGGCATTAGTCTTTTCAGAGCGCTGTGAGAGTTTGGCAGTAGGAGTAGCCTTCCCTAAGGTGCATACAATTAGGGGGTGCATAATAAAGCAGCTAAAAATCAGTCTGAATCTGGGGAGATGACTAAGTCTATAACCTGCATGTCACAAAAGCACAAGGACCTGAGTTTAGATGCCTGAAAATGTATCCCATGGAAATATATATGCCTGAATCTTTAACACTGGAGAGACAGAGACGGAAGATGCCTGGAGCTTGTTGGCCAGTCAGTCAAGCAGAATCAAGGGGCTCGAGGTTCAGTGAGCGATCCCATCTCAAAAACTAATGACCTGGTGCTCTTAACCTTGTGGCAGCTAACAACCATCTGTGACTCCTGTCCCAGAGGATCTGATGCCCTCTCTTCTGGCCTCTGAGCGTCCCCTATGCAAAGAGTGCACAAGAGAAACACCCACGCACACAAAACAATAACATAATAATAACAGCAATAACAATAATACTTTTTAAATAAGGAGGCAGAAGAAAAGACTTAGTGATTGGGAGTATTTGTTCTTACAGGGGCCCCGGATTTAGTTCTCAGCACCCAAAGGATGACTTACAATCATCCATAACTCTAGTTCCAAGGGATCCAGTAGCCTTTTCAGATTTCCACAGGCACTAGGCACATACTTAGTATATATGTACACATGCAGCCAAAACACTCACATACATAAAATAAAATTTTCAAATTCTTTCACTTTTTAAAAAAATAAGTGAGGTGAAAAGCAATCAATCAAGATGCCTAGTGTGGATCTCTGGCACACACAGACACACACACAGACACACACACACACACCTGCACACATCTGCACATACACATCTGTACACACATGCATAGGCACATAAACTATGCACACACCTAGCTGCCCCCCCACATTTGTATACACGCCTGTACACACATACCTGTACATACACACACCTGCACATACACACACATCCCTGCACATACCTACATACACACACCTGCACACACATATAAACCTGCACATACACACATGCACACACACCTTCACACACATATACCTGCACACATGCACCCACATGTGCACGGGCATATGCCACACACAAAAATAAGTATAGTGACTGGTTTTGTGTCAACTTGACACGAGCTAGAGTCATCAGAGAGGAAGGAGCCTCAGTTGAGGAAATGCTTCCATGAGATCCAGCTCTAAGACATTTTCTCAATTAACAGTCAGTGGGGGAGGGGAGTAGCCCATTGTGGGTGGAGACATCCCTGGAATAGTGGTCCTGGGTTCTATAAGAAATCGGGCTGAGCAGCCAGGATGAATAAACCAGTAAGTAGCACCCTCCATAGCTTCTGCATGACTTTCTGCCTCCAGTATCCTGCCCTGTTGGAGTTCCTGTACTGATCCTTCAATAATTAGCAGCAACATGGAAGTGTAAGCCAAATAAACCCTTTTCTCCCCAAGGTTTTTTTTTTTTTTTTTTTTTTTTTTTGGTCATGGTGTTTTGTCACAGCAATAGAAACCTAAGACAATAAATAAAATAAGTCAATCCCATTACTAATCTGTTCAAACTGTTACTTTACCCACAAGTGATGATCCTTCACTATCCTTGGGGCCTGCAGCTTGCATCAGGGCCCACCACCTCCTTCCCTACTAGAAGCTGTGGACTGGTCTGTCTGTCTTGGGTAAGCAAACTGTTCTTGTGAGATAAGATTTGTCTTAGCAGGATTTTTTTGTTCTTGTTTCAGTCTTAGAAAAGGAAACCACCATTTGTCTACAAAGACAAATGTGAAATGAGGAGATCGTCTCAGTGTTAAAGAAAGTGTAACACTATTTCTGTGCATTCTGGGAAACTCTGAACAGGACCAGCAATGGCCTGAGAGCCAGTGGGCCAGCAACTGTGGTCAGCCTTGTGCGGCTGCAGTGGCTCCTGACTCCTACAACAGGCCAAGATCAGTAGACAACATTCACTCACATACCCCATATGGGGTGTTTTCCTCCCAGAGTTGGGACTGCCCCTTACTACCTCATGGGGCAGGGCAGCAGACTACCACATGGCCCAGGCTACAATTGCAACATGACCATATTCAGGAACAGTGAGAGTGGCTTCAGAAGTCACAGAGGGACCAAGACCAGTGGGGAATATTACCCAACCTTAGCAAGTGAAGAGCTAGCCTATGACACACTGGGGTGGCATGGAGAACTAGTCCAAAATTTGCTGGGGTAAGATGCAGAGGTAAACCATGATATGCTGGCGTGAGGGACAGAGCTCTTGACAGGCTGGGGTGAGGGGCTGAGCTATCCACACTGGGGTAAGATGAAAAGCTAGCCCACGACAGGCTGGGTTGTCCACTATCTATTCATCTTTGTATCTATCATTGATTCACCATCCCTTGACTCACGTATGGCTCCTCCCATCTGCCACCCATCACCTATCCTCCATCTGTCAATCATCTGTCTGTCTGTCCAGCATGCCTCCACTCACCATCCATCTATCCACCTCTGTCCCTCCATCCATCTAGCAGACATTTTCCGGGCAACACCTCCATCCCATGACTGCAGAGCTCTGATCAGTGTTACCTCATCCTGCCTGCTTTTGTAAGTCAGTAGCAGAAGAGAAACCATGTAAATGAGCACTCTGCCCATCACAAGAGGGCACACTGGGAGGACAGAAAGTCTAGACAAAGTTCCTCTCCCGGATGCTGAGGTGGGACCTGAAATCACAGACAGGTTTCCTTATCTTTGCCTTCTTACCATTCTGTGCTGTGGTCTGCATGCTCTACAATCACGCCACCCCCAGCCAGGTAGAACAGTGACTGGCTGCAGAGACCCCCATGCTGAGCATGCTGGGCCCACTCTGTATTTGAGGGGGATTACGGGAGATTTGTTTGTGTTTGATCTCTTGCCCAGCAGCCGATAAAATGTAATTAATTTTAAAACAAGATTCACAGCTCTGTACTGCATGCCGGGAGCTGCTTGCTCTGACTCTGGAAGCAGGATGTGTGCCCGGCAGGCCCTTGCTTTCTGCCTATTACAAGAACAAGGCCAGAGCCTCCTTTCTGCAACGGGGATAGCGGTTCTCCAGCCAGGACGGGGACCGAGGTCACAGATACCGATAGAATGTGGGTCAGGGAAGGTGCAGAACTGGTTTGTGTGGATGGGTGCTACAATCTAATCTGATACATTCAGAAGTCAGGCAGGCTCACGGATGGGTTCCAATGTCACAAGCCACATGGGAGGGGTGTGGCAGTGAGGGAGCTTCTGGAGAAGAGCTGACTGACAGAAGGCAGGAGTCCTGACAGGAGAGTCCCTAAGGAAGCTACCAGCATGCTGCTGGGTTCCTGGACCAGGTTTTGGCATCCTAGGGCTAAGAGTCACAGAATATTATTACAATCAGTAGACCCGCCGATCTTCCCAGCTAAGGGGCCTTAAAAGTGAAGGAAAACTAAACTTCTTGGCTTCCAATACAACGGAGAAAAATGGGATTTAAAATAGGTGGATATTCGATAACATTTAAACCAGTAGTGTAGGGTGCAAATAGATGCCAACCAGGATGGGGCTCAAGCCCCAGGCTTCAGACTTACATGGACAGAGACTGAGCCACTGGCTACCTGCACCGACAACCACTGAGAGTTTTTGAGGCCCAGCTAAGTACGGTAATAAAAAGACTGATCAGAACGTGTCATTCCCGGGAGAGTTGGCCACCAAGGTCAGATATAAGTAATGACAGCACAGCTCTGGGCCTCAGAGTCCCAGCAAAATTTTACACCCACCTCTGTGATCCAGTCATGAGATCACGAACAGTGTCCTGGTCTTCGGCAAGATTTACCTCCCCATACCAGAAGAAGGTGAACCCTCAGACTTACAACCATGGGGTTGTGCCCCTGCACTCTGAAGCTTCCTAAGACGGATTGATTGGGGCTATCAGAAGGTATCTAGGTTTGGGACAGATGTATGAAGCAGCTTCAGCATCTTGGCCAGCCTTAGGGCACACGGTATACGATCCAAACTGGCCCTCTCTGCTCTAAGCCATAGTCCCGTCTTCAGGCTAAACAGAACAAGACGAAACTTTCCACATCAAGCAAAGCCTAAGCACAAGGAAGCACAGAAAATGTTCTTGTTGGGGGCTTCCTAAACTTTGAGCATGAAGTGGCCAATCCCATTGGCTGTAGAAAGTTCTGCTTCCCTCTCCCCTCCCTTGTAGACCTGCTACATCCCATCTGAGCCTCTGATCCTATAGGTCATTAAACCAACTCCCCAAGGAGAGTTACCATCCCTCTTACCAAGGGCACTGGCTTCCTTGGGGATGGTTGGGGGTGGAGGTGACAGGCCATTGGTAGGGACTGTCGATATGGTAGGCTTTGATGGGGCTAGCTCATTATGACTAGGATTGGTGGAACAGCCAGCCAATCATCCCCTAAAACTCCATAGAGACTGTCCTGCTGCACTTACAGAGGTAACACTCCGGGAGCTGGAAAGAGCCTCGGTGACAGACTGAGAAGAGAGCTTGGCACTGCAGCTACGAGGCCCGGAACTCTGTCCAGCCCGTGGCCTTAAAAACTGACCTCAAGCCTCTGACAAGAGCCCAGTCATGACCTAATCCCAGGTTGTAAAGTCCCGAGCAAAGGACTAGTTACGCCCTGTCTCTGACTGTAGACACTACAGGTGGGAAGTGTGGGTGGTTTAGAGGCTTCAAAGCATATGATCTGCACCTAACACCAAATGAAGTCTGATCCCTAAAGAGGGCCCTCATATGCCCAGGAGGAAAAACAAGGAAATAGCCGGCAAAACCCCAGAGTAGAGGAAGACATGCTGTGTGGGCACAGAGCCCAAGGGAGTATGGGCCATGGGACCTGGAAGAGGACCCAGGTGGGGTCTGCTGAAGGGAAGTCTGTCCCAACCTGCTCAATCTGAGCTCAAGAAGATGTCAGGGCTACTCCCAGCAGGGGTTCTTGAGGGATAGTAACCAATGCTTCTGGGCCTGGGAACAGGGCTCAGGGAAGCTGGAGGGTGTGAGGAGCAGCTGAGCAGATCTCTGTGGGTCAGGGACAGCATAGTATGGGTCTGCTAGCACCAGGCTAACTGCTCACTCGCTGACCCGATCACAGCCTTGCACATTCCAGTGTTCCATGCCTGTGGGAAATAAAGGCACTCCCTGTGGTAAAAACCACATTTGTCCTCAGATGTCAGAGATGTTCCAACTCCCCCTTCCTCTGCAGAGCCACTAATGTCAAAGGGATGATGAAGGCTCTGCCTCCACAGACTAGTGTTAAGGAGGAGAGGAAAGAATCACTGCGAAGAAACCATGACTTTATGAAGACACATTGCTGAGGTGAAGTGCACTGGAGCAGAAAGGCCAAGCTGTGATGGATGGATCTGGTTCTAGCCGGGCGGGGCTCAGGAGGGAGCAGAAGTCATCAGATGCAAGGCAGAAACCCCAGCTGGATATCTGGAGAAAGCGCTGCCCCCATGTTAGCAGAGATGAGAGGAAGGAAGGGCCATCCTAGAAGCACAAGAAGGGGAAATGCAGACCAAGCCAGGCCACCTCAGAAAAGCCAAGTGGCTAAAAGTTAGTTGATGTCAGCTGGTGTGTGGGCAATGCAGCTCTGGTGATGAGAGGGAGAAAGAATGACAGCAAAGGCCGGTGCTGGGTTCTCTCCTGTCAGATGTCTGCATAGGACTTAATCTCACAGAGACAGATGCCTCCTGAGTATTAGAAGAAGAATCTGCCGTACAACTTTGGAGACAGTACAAGTGTCTGTCTGCAAACTAGGACATATCACAGGC